>NC_143263.1:31323945-31989659 GCF_984573655.1 Nuphar pumila | reverse complement strand
GGATATTTAAAAAGATGAAATTACATTCACAAACACGGTACGTTCATTTTAAGCATGTTTTCATGATACAATTTCACATGGAATGCATAATCAAATCGAAGATAACTTCATGCAAGTATGAATAGTCATGTCAAACATTGCAATATATTCAAATCATTCATATCACAATAATGTCAAACATGTACCTACAACAAACACACTCCAATATCCCGCTAACTACAACCATGACTAGCATGGTCTCCGAACTACAAAAATAATAGCATATGAGAAAGTGATGTGGTATATATTACAAGATGTATTTCACTAGCTCAAGTATGATTCCTCATCACTTGTTTGACTTTCATATTCTTCTTCTTCCTCCTCCTCCTCTTCGTCCTCTTCGTCTTCTTCTTCATTTGGGTAGCCATCTACTTGGTATATCATTTGGATCATATTCTTCTATATGTGTGTCATCGGATAATAGAGATGTGACATACAGACCATGTGTGACATTGTGACCATAAGAGAAGTCATACATATTATCTGATTGATAGTAAGCACCCACTTCAACAATCTTGTTTTCCTGTAACTGATCACACTCGGGTATAGTTTAGACTTCACCTTGCAAACTGCCCACCATTCATTTCTATCTGACTTCCTTGTATTCAGATATGAAGTATAGTAAACTTATTGAGCTTGCGGTGCTAATATGAATGGTTGATATGTTTCAAACCTTGATTTATGATTCACCTCCATAATGCTTGAGGCTTTGTCGACTCTTGTTGGTGTGGGATCAAACCAATGATACTTGAATAAAGTTACCCTGTTATTTATGCCTAATTAAGTTAACTCCATTATTTCTTCTATAACATTGTAGTAGTCAAGTTCATTTTTACCGTAATTGCTACCCTTGACATACATGCCACTATTCATCATTGACTTGTTTACACCATAGTCTTTTGTATGGAATCAATAACCATTTATGATATACCCGTTGTAACATTGCACAACTTTGGTCAGACTATTTTGTAAATCACATATTTCTTAGTCATTAACATCACCATGGCGGACCTACAAGCATAAACAATGACTGTAAACACGACCAATTAACATATTGTTGTTTATACAAAAAAATGCATGTCATCGTCCTTACCAACTCTTTCAACCCTGCCCTAAACTTATTTTCACGTTTTTTTTTGTACTTCTGAATCAGTGAGATGTGGAAGTTCTCTTCACAACTCCAGATCAAATTGTTTGTACTTAATAAATAATTATATTACTGAACCATGTACGTAGAGAACTTAGTGTAGCATATTATGTATACTTACTCAATGTAGGGGTAAATCTCTGAGCAATTAAAAAGAATATAGATTTGTGTTGCGTCTTGCTCTCGATCTTCGAAGAGTCTTGACCGGCAACTGCCAAAGGCATTCCCAAGTGGTTTAAATATCGATAGTTTGTCAGCCAGAATAAATTATTCTCCATCATCATTATGATGTGGGTAAGTGTAACATGTTGGAATGTGAGGCTCAAAGTACATAGATGAGAAATTTGAAATCTCTTTTAAAGTGTACGCCTCACAAATTGAACCCTCCACTCCTGCTTTATTTCGAACCTTTTTTTTGAGGTCAAACATGCATCTGTCAACAATATATATCTCGTAATACAATAAATTATTAATAACATTAGAGAAAAAAATATAAATAAAAATATACCTTTTCAAATGGGTACATCCATCGATATTGCACAGGACCACCAACCCTAAGTTCATATGGCAAGCGTATCATCACATATTTCATAATGTCAAAAAAATGTTGGCAGAAATATCTTCTCTAGCTGACAAATAATAGTGACGACAGAATCCTCGAAATTCTTTACCTCAGTTACTACAACGTTTGATACACACAATGTTCTAAAAAATCGACTCAACTCGAATAATACCCCCATATAGGTTTTCTAACATATCATGGAATGCTAGGGGAATCAACCGTTGCATGATGACATGACAATCATGACTCTTCAACCCATATAATTATCTATCATCTATCTTCACAGTCTGAGTAATGTTAGAGACATATCTATCTGGAAATCTCAACTGTCTCAACTAACATACCTGCTTTACTTGATCTGGTTCAAGCACATACCTTACCTTTGGTTTCAGTACTTTGCTATTGTACACTTGGAGTTCCAATTCTGGTCTTTTACATATTACTTTTAAATGCATACGAGGCTTCAGATTATCCTTCATTTTCCCTTGGACATTCATTACTGCATTAAACACATTATCAAACATATTTTTCTCCATATGCATCACATCCAAATTATGTCATATCAATAAGGTCGACCAATATGGTAGTTCCCAAAATATAGATTTCATTGTCCAATTGTGATCCTTTCCAAATCCAATGAAAGGCGTCGTACTACGAGCATCTGTCAATCCATATGGAAAGTATCACAATCGTCTTAAAATCTCTATGGCAGACAACCGTGTAGATGAACCTTCTATTTCAGTTGTTCCTACTCGAAACACATTCTTTTGTCGTCGAAACAAATGGTCTCTGGGTAAAAATCGATGGTGATAATCAAACCAACACGGCTTCTTGTCATATGTCAATCTAAAAGATTTTGTATCCTTCATGCAGTACAAACATGCCAACCTCTCATGTGTGCTCTAACTAGATAATATATCATATGCAGGGAAGTCACTAATTGTCCATAGAACAACAACATTCATAATGGAGTTTTGTTTTTTGTGGGCATTGTACGTGAGAATACCGTCATCCCACAGTATTTTCAGTTCATCAATCAATGACCTTAAATATACATTAAGATTTTAGCCTGGAGACGTCGGACCAGAGATCAATAGAGACAAGAAAATATTTTGACACTTCATACACAAGCTTGGAGGAAGATTGTATGAGGTGACAAATACTGGCTAACACGAGTATAGAGTTGATTTACCCCCAAATGGATTAAATCCATCTGTACAAAAACCGAGCCTAACATTTCTCACTTTCATTGCGAAGGTCTGATGAGTACGATCAAAGTTCTTTCAAGCTTTCACGTCAACAAGATGTGTGATCTTGTTTTTATCATGTCAAACTTTATTTGCATGTCATCTCATATGTTTAGCTATCCTCGAAGACATATACAGTCATTGCAATCTAGGGGTGAGAGGAAAGTAGCGGAGTGACTTGTATGACACTTCTTTTGACCTCGTGCTTGCATTGCCTATTGTCTTTGGCTTGAACCAAAGATGCTCACATGATGGACATGATCTGCTATTTTCTTGATCCTTGAAATACAACATGCAGTGATTTGGACAAGCATCTATCTTTTGATACTTCATACCTAGAGCGTTAACCATAATCTTCGCATGGTAGAAGTTTTATGGCAATTTCTCATCTTTGGGCAACATACTCTTCACAATATAGCATAAATGGTCAAAACATGATTGACTCAAATTATACTCTGACTTCAAATTCAGTAGTTGAAGAACTGCAAACAAGATAGTGTGACTCTCGCAACCATTCAACAGTGGCTGATCAACATCTTTAAGTAAGTCACAAAATCTACTAGCTGCATCGTTTGTTGCTTCTTCATCTACCCCAGTTGGTACATCACTAGGACCCATAGCAGAACCCAGTTCTGGTCCTGCAGCATCAAATATCAAATTTACATATGGATTATTGTGCACCATATTCATCCGTGCATCAAAATTGTTTCAAAATACTTTATCATAAACCGTTCAATTCTGATAACCACTGACAAAACCCTTTTTGTATAGGTGATGTCTAACGTCATGAGGTTCTACAAATTAATTATTCTTACACATCGTATAAGGGTACCTGATTCGACCGGTGGGATCCACTGTACTGACACTTGTCGTTGTAAATTCAATAAAATTATCAACACCATCCATATATTCAAGCGACACCTCATTATCAACTATCTTACGGTACATCCATTCACAGTTTGCAGTCATTTTGTCCTATGATGTTACAGATATTATCTTAACCAGTTAAAAGAGAATCATAATAATGCTATGACGAAGAAAATATTTATTTTATTATCATTGATGGTGGATGTAATGATTTGATATATATATATCACATATATATATATATATATATATATATAATGACTGATTTTTCCTTGTTGGTTTGCTATAATTTGCATATTATAGGTCATAAAGTTTTCATTTTGCTTGTGTTGAGTTGGTTAACACTTTGTTGTGGTTTACAAATCTATTAAAAGTTCTTGTTTGGTGATTGTTGGTGAGCATTTTTTTTGTTTCAGTTAATGTGTAAATTTTCTTCCCCTCTATACCACAAACATGCTTAACATAAAATGCAATTTCATGAACTATTATGCATGCATTGATAATTTAATATTTTCGTGTGTAAAAACATCACATTATATTTTCACACATCACAAATATATTTAGAAAGATGAAATCACATTCACAAACACGATACATTTATTTTAAGCATATTTTTATGATACAATTTCACATGGAATGCATAATCAAATGGAAAATAACTTCATGCAAGCATGGATAGTCATGTCAAACATTATAATACATTCAAATCATTCATATTACAACAATGTCAAACATGTACCTATAGCAAGCACACTCCAATATTCCGCTAACTACAACCATGACTAGCATTGTCTTCGAACTACAAAAATAAGAGCACTTCTATTTTCATACATTCAAATCATGGTCAACATGATCTCCAAACTCTAGCAAAATAGTCCTAGATATCCACCACTAAGTGAGTGTGTGAGCAGAAAAGTGTTGCATCCAAGAAAGTAAATAACATGTGATACGCTTGCATCACTTACTCATCATGGGTATTTACCCGATTTGCATACTTTTGCATTTGCATTTTTCTTATTTCTTTTCGCATGACATTTTAAGTCGCATGCGATGCTTAGCATTAAGCATCACACATTTTGCTCTGCTATGCACCTGCAATAACAAATATTGCCGGCCAAAGACAAACACACCGGCAGGGGGCTTCGCCTCACGTTGCCTGACGAAAGGAGAACATGACAGAGGTATAGCCTCCTCCCCCTGTCGGCAAAAGAACCACTCAGGTAGGGGCTTCACCCTCCATGCTCGATGAAAAAAGACAACAACAGGGAGGCAGAGCCCCTACCGGCTGGAGAAACAAAGTGGACAGGGGGCAGAGGGGCTCCTCCTCCTGTCGACTGAAAGAACCAAGGACAAGGGGCTTCGCCCCTACCGATCGAATGGAAACAAAGAAGAACATGAAAGGGGCCGAACACCTCCCTTGTAACCCAAGCAACAGAGAGGGGGTCTCGTCCCTTCCCTTACAAAGAAGGACAAACAAGAGGGGGTTGAGCCCCTCCTTCAAAATCCAAGAAAAGACAGAGAAGGATAGGCCCCTTTCGGTCGACAGAAAAAAAAGAGAAGGAGAAGAAGACACAAGAAAAAAGAGAGAGGGTGTGAGTGGTTACCTAAAAAGGTTTCGGTGAGAAGGAGAGCACCGACGTCAGGTGTATGCGACAAGAGAGGTGAGTGAGGGTTCGACTATGAGAGTCTAGCGAGGAAGAGGGTTCGGGGGTCTGATCGAAGAGGGGTGGAGAAAGAGAGGGAGGAGATCTCCGACGTATAGACGGTGGTGGTCACGGCGGTGCCGCGGCTTCGGCCGATTGGCAAACGGGGAAGGAAGGAGGACGCTTCGACCGATCGACAAAAGCAAAGAGGGAGGAGGTGGCACCGCAGACGGGGCTCTCGGCGGCGGCACACAACGACGAGAGAGATGGAGTGAGGGAAGAAGGAGGAGGTGAAAGAGAGAACTCAGGCAGCGGGCGGGGGATGGCAGTTGTGTGCGAGAGATAAAACAGAAAGGGAAACAAATGGGCTCACATTAGGGTTTTACAGGAGAAATTAGAGACGAAAACATTCTGTCTCAAACTCCATCGTAAATTAGCAATAGCGTAGCGACGGAAAAATTTTGTCGCTCATTCCATCACTAATTCCACAACTAATTCCAACTTTAGGGACAACTAGTTTTCTCTAGCTAATCTGTCGCAAATTGACGACGAATTATTTTCGTCGCAAATTTTTGTCGCTAATTAACGTATTTCTTGTAGTGTTGTTAAATTGCTAAGTATTTCAAGAAATATATCATTTTGCCATGACAGTACAGTCATTTTTTATATAAAATATTTTTTTTACCAAGATATAGCTCATATAAGCCTAGTGATATTTTTGTTAATACCACCGCATGATGAGATATTGACAATATCATGGTATTTTAAAAAATGTCAATATTTGCCACTATGCATCTAGGCGATGATACTGTGTTTATCCACTATCCAGATGTGGATTCACTACTTGCAGTTAAAATGGCCAGAACCAGTCTGAATGGCCACTTGGGATGCATTTTTGCTGAAGATGTAAGTGGATCGAACTGGGTTTGGATCTAGGTATTATGGAATTCAACCTAATCGGATTCAGATTGGGTTAGAATATAAATGGAAAAAAGGTAATACCAAATCTGGATTTGATTAGCTAATTGAATATGTCTTTTGTGTAATTAGGTATTCATTGCTTTTGGAAGCAAATCATCATATCTAATCCAAATATTATTATTTGTTTTCTGAATCCGACTAATCATATTAAAAGTTGGTTGAATATCGTATCCAAACCCAATCCATTGATATCTCTAATTTTAGCAACCTTATACAAATGCATCACAGTGAAAATAGTTCTTACATGTGCGTTGTGAGTAAGGGATGATCCGCTTTTACATCCAAGATGTGGATATATATGGATATGGATATGGGTTGGTAAAGCTCAAGTACACCGACAAAAGTTTAAAACAACAATTTATCACCTAGATTTTTCTTTTTCTTGTGAGATTTTAAAAATATTTTATTTATGTCAAGTTTTTTCAAAAAGAAAAAAAATAAGGATAGGGAATTAAATTTTCAAAAAAAAAAAATTTAGAGGCCAACCTTTTGCCCTTAATTCCAAATATGGAATTCACATTTCTGAAATTCCAAATGTAAGCCAAACTTTTCCTGGAAACTGACAAATAAGAGGCTGCATTTATTATTGTGTTTTAACTCAGGTTAAATTACAAGTCAAATTACAACAGTGACCTTCGTTATTAGGAGTTCAAACTATTTACTTTTTCTTTTCTTTGATGATAAATAAGTACCTTTCAATTTTTAAGGGATAATACAAGAAACCAAAAAGGAATAGATGTTGACCAGAGGTTCCTATTTGACAGTTTCTAAGAAAAGATAGCTCCTAAATGAAGTTTTTCCTAAATTTTAAAAGATATAAAGCAATTAAAAGTTTAGAAATGACACATGTTTAAGGTCTTGTTCAAAAGTCAAACCTCTAAATAAAATCATTTAAGGCTTTTAATTTCAAGCTCGAGTTTAGGAACCCATTTTCTATTTTCAACAGCCACCACATTCAAAGCTTTTAATTTTTGAAGATTATTTTTTTGAAAATTATTTTCTATTATCAACATTTTCCAAAGTTTTTTTTTAAACAGTTTTCTACTCTTTGTGGATCAATGAAAATTTAATTAATATTGATGAGAGAGAGAGAGAGAGTTAAATGATAATATTTGATGAGATTTTATTCATCCAAAATGGGTATTCAGTGCATTCTAAATAAATTTAAAGCAATTAACTATCTTTGTTTTTTAAATAATCTCAGGAATAAAACTAAAATATTGTAATAAATATGCAATATTTTACTATTTATCGAAGATATCAAGATATTTTGGAAACATCGCACTATTATGCAGTTTAAAATAGTAAGCTATCATGTCATGTTATTTTTTCAATATTTTCAAAATATCAGCTACATTTGTCACTATTGTAATCACATGATTGAATCCATCTCAAGCATTCTTTTCCAAAGTAGTTATGGAAGGAACTATGAATTATGAAATCCAGATTTGACACTTCCTACTTACCTGGTTGGGAACACCATCATAAATCTTGCTATTATCACTTTGCATGGTAATCTAAAATATATAAACAAGCAAAATATGTAAACAGGCATGAAACCAGAATTTCATAGGTTTTTTTTGCAAATCTAATCCTCCATATGCATTCGGCATGGTCCATTTGCCTAAAATCAACTATTGGATCATCTAATCTTATCAAGAAATGTGTTTTTTTATAATTACATATTTACAAAAATTTTGAGCCATTGATTTTCGAGCCTTAAAAGAGCCTTCTTATACATCATAATCGGATGATCAAAGAGTCTATTTCTATAAAATCATGCATCTATCGCATCCATACTGTGAAATTTTAGGAAAAAAAACCCTATGAAAAGCTTGGTGCATACGAGTTTACATATTTGATTGGTTTACATATTTTAGTTACCTACTTTGCAAATCTATTTTTAAAGTTTGGATGGCATGCAGATTTCATGGCTCCCTCTATGGACACCTGTTTCCAAGTAGACATATAACTATTGCAAATACAATTGCCGTTGTGAGAGGTTAGAAAAGGCTTGGGCTTAGTTTAATGTGCCCTTATACTAGGTGTGACTTGTCTATGCAAGTTAAGTTTTTTCTGACCAAGTTGCCCTATTCTGACTTGAGTTATTTTACTTTTTTAAAATGTCCTAAACGACTTTAAAGAGAAAATTCTAGATGCTTCTTAATTTGAACTCATACATGTATTTTCTATAGCTTACGCATTTTTCATGTTTAAAATGCACATCTAGAGTAATAAAATTTTGGCAGTTCATATTTGACCAAAACTTGGTGAAATAGAAATCAAGGTTTCTCATCGAATTGATTCGATCAAGATAAAAAAACATGGTGTTTAGTGAATAAGAAATGATGAACACGTCTATAGTTTTTAAGATTACATAAAAAAAAATGTCACTTTTTTTAGGTTTAATGTCACATTTGTCAGTTTTTACTTCCTTTACTGAAGTTTATACCACTTTGGAATAATTCAAGTCAATGTGGCTGAAGTCAAATTACATGGTTTTAAAGCATTGTTGTCAGCATCGGCCGATACATATCGCCATAAAATCGATACGATAGTGATCTGAATCGGCTGTTTGTTAATAAATATACAAAATAATTTAAAATTAAAATTTTAATATTATTTTAATGGTTTTAACATGTGTCACATTCTGATTCACAAGTAGTATTTTTTTACTATGTTTTGGCTGATACACCGGAATCATTGGCCAAACTATATAGATTCGATTCCAATGCTGACAACATTGGTTTAAAGTCCTAGTTAATAAGCATTGTCAAAGTGATGGCTATAGCAAGTGGATTTTTTGCCATTTAATCAGTGATTCTTTTTTGTAGGCTTTGAGATCTCTTTTATCTATGTCCATAGCAATGTGTTCTTAATATGATAAAAATGCAATGGCATTACAATGGACCTGAAACCATCTATTTTAGACAAGTAGAGGCACAATGTTCTGGATTTGTATACATTTTTGGATTTTGCATCTGTTTTCGGTTTTATCCAAATTGAAACATGCTTTATTCATCCAGGTGCTATTCAAGAGCTAGCAAAGAAAGTTTTGGGAAATTTCAAGACAAAATGGTTGTGGTACAGAAAAGGATTCTAGACCTTAGAGTAATGAAGATAGCCTGGTAAAGAAATCCATGCTGCAATCTATAGACAAACCTTGCCTTTTCAACATAATTGGTTCTTATTCAAATGCCACACTTGCTGATGTTGAAGATAACTCTACCTGGTCTAACACTTCTAATGATGCCTAAATGTTTTGTTCCTGATAAACCTTCCATCCAGTCTTTCAAATGCTTATGTAAGAGCTCTAAGCCTTTGTAACATTGATACTAAGTACCTCATTGATGGAAAATACATGAGAAGAATGAAGAAGCTTCAAATATGCAATATGTACATAAAAGTATGATGCACATTTAGAATAACAAAATCTCTCTCTCTTATATATATATATATATATATATATATATATATAGTGTGTGTGTGTGTGTGTGTGTGTGTGTGTGTGCCTCCATAATCTTATAAAAGCAGTAGGGTTATGGATGTTGAATTTGCCTCATGTTTTTCTTTCTAAATTTTAATAGATAATTTAAAGTCAAATGTTTTGCTGCCTCATTCGATTTTGATTTGCATATCTATGATATACAACATAGTTACACAAATGTGTGTGCAGTTAATCAAGGCCTCAAGATATTTAATGCATTGAATAAAGGTCATTCAATGATTAATTGCAAATTAGGAAAACTTGAGGTTGGTAACCTTTTTCTTATTTTGCTATCAGCATATTCTGAACTGTTGCAATTTGAAACGCAATATTCTTTGAGTTCAAGAATGCCTATTTCTGCTTTTACTATGCCCATTTTGTTCAAATGATGTTGCAGGTAGAGGATCTAGCTGCATTATTGCAGGTTTGAGTTGCTTCAACCTCACGAAGTATGAAGCAAAACCTTACTTTGTTATTTTGTGGAGAGATCATTGCACTGTTGCCTGTGGTTAAGTTTTCTTTCTAAATAATGCTGTTCAAATAGGTTTTCAAGAACTACAATGAATAATCAATAGCAGCGACTCTTTAAATGGCAACAAAAAAAGTTGCTGCTATTGAATAGCATTAAAGATGACTTTAGATATCCCCATGAATGCCTTGGCCCCGCACAAATGTTGTCATTAAAGATGACATATTTTATAACGGCTACATTATGTGGCCATTACATATGCCACCATTAATTATTATCATTAAAACACTTGTATGGCAATATTTAATGGCCATATATTATCACCACCATTGATATATAATGGCGAGATATAAATCTCCCTATTATAGCCTCATCTATAACAGAGACATTATATGGTCATTAATTATTGTTGTTAAAAAACTTTTACAGTAATATTTAATGCCATATATCATCGCCGCTATTGATATATAATAGCAAGATAAAAAATGTCATTGTTACAACCTTTCTCTATAACAGTGATATGTATGTCACTGTTATAGCCTTTTTATATAACATTGATATTTTTGTCGCTGTTATAGCCTAGTATTTTAAAAGGACCTAACAAACCCTTTTTCTTTTTTCCTCTTATTCTCTCCATGTCTCTCTCTCTCTATGATCTCTCTACACTCTCATTAGACCACCGTTGGCTGCCATCATAGTGTATGCTCCCTCCTCTCTCTCTCTCTCTCTCTCTCTCTCTCTCTCTCTCTCTCTCTCTCTCTCTGCCTTGGCCCTGCAAGCTAAAACTCTGGGTTAAGGACATGACTACCCATCCTTACATAGTGATAAAGCAATGGTAGCCCCCAAGCACCAATAGGATTTGATCTTGATTGAGCCTTGTTAGGAAAAGAGTACTTTGACTGGTTTGGGTTGAACCGTTGGGTCATTCCAGAGTTTCTACTACTTGCTTGTGAAGGGCCTCTAGGCCATGGTATGCATCAAAAAATAAATGGGTCCATGGGTCCCAACATAGGTTGTAGTTGTTATTGCCATCCTTCCCCACACATGTAGCCAACCCTCTAAGTGGTCTACTCTCACACCAAGCATCAATTGGATGCAAGAAGCCTTTAAAACGAAAAATAACATGAAATCTAGCTTTGTTATGAACACCAACCCCCAAATAAGGAGCCAATCATCCCTAATTTCATGCCCCTATTCTTGTAAAAAAAAAAATCATACCCATATCCTAGCCTTCAAAAAACAATTCATACCACTGGAGTATGGGCCTCATTCTCTTCTCTTTCTTCTTCTTCTTCCTTCTCCTCTTTCCTCCTTTTCTCCTTGTTGCTATTGATCTCTAAAACCCAGACATAAATCAAATGTATCACATTAACAAACAAGATCATGTTAATGTGGTACATTTGATCTGTTGTTGATCCTTGTACCAAGGTGGACATTCCATTCTAGTGTTCAGCACACCCATGAAGCAAATTTGAGAAGCACTTGAATGCAAATTTTAGCATCACCGAGACATCAAGAAATTAATTTCTCTGTGTTCCTTCAATCTCTATGTTCCTACAAATTTGAGACGCAAATTGTTCCTGTAATTTTTAATTGCTTTATGTTCCTGCAATGTTTCATTTTTGGGATTTGAATGATCCACTAGAAACTAGAAAAGGCCTTTTGATCATTTGGGATTTGTGGGTCTTTTGATATTTCGATCATTGCATATGGATATGCTATAATGAATTAGTATCATGTATTTTTGTGACTTGGATATTTGTCAGAAAAAAGTATAAAAACCACAAAAATACATGTCATTCAGCTCAAGTACTTGCACAAACAAATATAACAATAACAAATCCAACAAAAAGAATCAATAAAAGAAAACCTATGATAGCACATACAGAACCCCAATTTACATTAGAGAATTGTCAAAAACAAAATCACTAAAAATAATTTAAACTTCACAATGAAAATAACCACCCCAAAAAAACAAATGCTACAACATCAAACTGAAACACCACCATTGAAACAAAAGCTCATATTGCCCATCAAACCCGAAAAATATATAGAATACCAAAATCTTTGTTTTCTAAGCACTAAATAACATGCATAAGAATGCTAGTAAAGTGCACAAGCATTAAACCATTTTACAAGAATACAATTCATGGGGCATTTACAAATGAACCACATGCTATTGAAATTAGAATTTATACTTTGAAATTTAAAAGAATACTTAGAATTTTAGGGGCATTTCATAGATTTATTTATAAATGCCACTGATCAAATATTCTCCTATTGAATATAGTGGGGTCATCATCTGTGAATATGGATCAATCGTGGATACACATTCACAACAGAAGTTCTGAAACTTAATTATATATCTGAAATTGATTAATTCATTGAAGCGTCACGTGCTCATGTCAATTCTATTGGTAGAATGCTCTCCAAAATTATGAATTCTCGTAAGAAGACTTGAGTGTGATGTGAATTGAATAAGGTTTCATACATTGTCTCACAGTAAAGACTGTAGCCCTCAGAAGAATGAAGTAATGATTAAGTGTGAAGGCGATGCAGAGGAGCTTGATGTAGACTATTACAATATTCTAAAAGATATTATCGAATTTAAATATCTAAGATAAAATTAGGTGTATACGTTTAGATGTGATTGATTTGATAATAGGCACATACGTAAAGACAAATACTTTACATGTGTCAATATGTCTCACCTAGCATACCAGGAATATTTCTTTATTTTAACCTCTCAAGCTATACAAGTATTTAATATTAGAGATCCCATAAAGAGCGAAATATATATAGAATAGAAGATAATACCAAAAAATATGTACGATATTCTACCAACTTTTAAATGGAATGAAGAACAAGATAACGATGTGTATTAAGAGAACGATTGCGGAGGGGTTGATTCATTACGCCCCCTCCTCCCAACACACCATCAACAAAGATCTCACGTTGTTACATCAAGATGATTTTGAGGATGATTGATAAATATTCAGATGAATAATTTTGTGAAAGATAAAGGTTGCAACTGAATACAAATATCATCACTATAACCAAGCTGATTTTCGTGCATCAAAAGCAAATCAAGCAACGAAAAGCTTTAGTAACTATCAAGTTTGATACATTTTCATACCTCCAAAGCTATCATACGAGGATAAGTTTTCTATTCTCTAAGTTTATTTTTTTTATATAATATAGTGCTTATCATGATAATTAATAAATTCTTTTTTTATTATTTACAAACTGAAATAGATGGATAGAAATCGATGGCAAATGCATTCTATATAATGGATCATCTTTGTACCTTCACAGTTATCATATGAGGGTAAGTTTCTTATTTTTTAAGTTTATTTTTTTATTTAGTATAAGTTCTAAATATGTTTGATATAATAGATTCTTAATTTATTGTTTGTAGACTCAAATAGATAAACAAAAAAATTAGTGTATGTTTATATTTGAATTGATGTTTGAAGTGTATGTTTATATTTGAATGAATATATATTTGAAGATGTTTGAAATATATATTTGAATGAATGTATATATGTTTGAGGATGTTTGGCTTGCATTAATTTTTACCATAATGAGATGTAGTTAGTGTGAGATTGATTATATATATTTATTTATTTATTAAATTGAAGTTGATATCTTCTTTAATGTGAAAATATGTTTTATTAATGTTATCTTTATATTTTTTTAAATTCTCATGAAAGTGTAGAAAAAGATAAAAGTATTATCGATCCTTCAATCGTAATATGATTAAAATATCTCAAAGTTATCAAAATGATTTCTTATAATACTATCATCATCATTAACATTGTCATAATTATTTTTTTTATAAATTTTTTTTGAATTGTCATATTGTACTCGTTTATGAAGTGTGTTTGTTGCGGGTTTGGAGAGGATGTATATTTATTTTTTAAAGTGTATTTTTTAAAGTACATGTTTATATTTGAATTTATATTTTAAGTTGAATGTTGAGAGAGTTGGAGATGATGAATGTTTAAGAAAGTTGAAGAATTGTATGCTTATATTTGAATGAATGTATATTTGAGGGGGGTAGAGAGGATGAATGTTTGAAGAGGTTGGAGAAGTATATGCTTATATTTGAATGTATGTTTTAGGATCTATAAACACTAGTGTATGTCTATATTTGAATTGATGTTTGAAGTGTATGTTTATATTTGAATGAATGCATGTGTAAGGATGTTTGAAGTGTATATTTGAATTGTATTTGCTATTTTGTTTAGTATAATGTAAAAAAATCTAAAACTAATATAAAAAATTTAATTTTATAGGTCCTATAATGGCGACATTCTTGTGTAGCCGTTATCGGCCTTAACCCTATATCAGTGTTAGAACCTATAACAATGACTTATTTGTCGTTGTCATAACCTATAATGGTGACTTACTTCTCGCCATTATTGACTATGATAGTGAGTTAATTATCCTCATTACAGGCTATAATGACGACATAGAAGTGTCACCGTTATAAGGTATGTCACGATTATTGGGTGGGTCACCACTATTGGTGTTCTTAGTTTCAGCGAGATTCTTCGTAGGTGTTGGATTACACTTTAATGGTAACCTATAAATGTTATCGTTATTATTCAACCGAAGTAAAAAATTGGTGGCCATTTTTTGTCGCCATTATAAACTTATAGCAGCAATAAATAGGGCAATAGTGGCAAAAAAGTTTGTCGACCCTCATCCTTGTAGTGATT
Source organism: Nuphar pumila (assembly GCF_984573655.1). Taxonomy (NCBI): domain Eukaryota; kingdom Viridiplantae; phylum Streptophyta; class Magnoliopsida; order Nymphaeales; family Nymphaeaceae; genus Nuphar; species Nuphar pumila. The sequence goes on along the minus strand of NC_143263.1, from coordinate 31,974,493 downwards.
ATGCAGTCATGACAATAGCTCAAGGCCTCAGGCGGTAAAGAATTAGTTATAGAATGGCCCCTCAGAATCTGCCTTGTTGTTAGAAGTGAAGGATATGCTTAGTAACACTTCAGTGATAGAAAAAGTGTGTTTATAGACCCAACCCTAGCATTTTATTGCAAAGTTCATTGTTTATTGTGTTTTAAAAACGACAAATATGAATTTAGAGGCAATGATATTATTTGTTGTTTATATTTTTATCTATAGATTGTGTTCTTGATGATTTTGTAGTGTTCATCGTCATGAATTTGTAAGAAAACTGTACAAGTTCTTTCAATATTTGTATTAAATTGTTTTCTATGATGTGTGTGTGTGAACCTCTTTTTCTTCCTCGTTTGCAAGGACAGGCCGTTTTCAAATATATTTAAATAGAAAATCATGAACTAAGCCTATAGAGCCAACTACTTTATGCTAAAAAGAATAGATGCTAGAAAGCACATGAAGAAGAAACAGAAACAAAAGGAAATTGGTATCAGAGACATAAGAGAGAACATGCTCTCCATTTTTAGTGTGCAGGTGGTCACTTGAAATTGCATTTTTTTTTATTTGGAGAAACTGCCCCAGGCGCAAAGACCTAGCCGTGCTGGCTCAGGCTGCTGTACTTACAATCTCTGGACTTGTCGGCATAAAACTTCGAGGGCGAGTTGCATTTACTAAGGAGTCTTAGTTTGCGAGAACCATTCGCCCAAGGGCTTTGCTCATCTGGTAGGGATGACTCATGAGTCATGAAAACAACCAAGTTGGAAGGACATTACTAATTCAAAACTAACAGGTATGCATCCATTGTTGGAAGGTCTAAACAGGGGCAGGGGGGGCTAGAGTTTTTATGCCAATTAATAAGGTGACTTTTCCAAATTATCTAAAAAACCAGGGCAGCACAAAAATTTTAGTGACAATGAATTATAAAGCTATGTCACAGATATCCATGAGTCACTAGATTATGAGAATTGGAAATATGAGAACTAATGTGTGAACCGCGATTTTCATAGTTTTTTTATCCTTTTCGCTTGAATCTAATCGTATGGATGTGATCTACATGCTTGGTTTTATAAGAACCCACTCTTCAATCATACGATTTTGATGCATAAACGAGATTTTTTAAGGCTTTAAAATCAATGGCTCATAATCTTCATAAATATTCAAGCATTCAAAATAGCATTTTCATTGAAAATACATGATCGAATTGGTTGATTCCTATTAAATTCACCATGCCAAGCACATCGACATGGTTGGATTTGCAAAAAAAAGTGTTGGAAGTGCCTATATCATTGTGCAGCCATATGCTTGACCCTTTACTGCACTACTTTTATCAGATAAGGTGGAGTTCCTGATCCAGATTTCACTATAGTTGCAGTGGGTGCTGGATCCAGATCTCATCTAAACTCTGTAGTATCAGATCGATTTAAATGGAGAATCTTCACTGTTTAACACAGAAGGAAGTTGATCGGATTGGATTGGACTTTATTTATTCCTGTTCTGAAATCAAAACGCTTTTCGGTTATGGATAATAGGGCAGTGAACAGGTTGATCTGCTGTGGATCCAGTGGGTCTCGACCCAGTCTACCTCTGAGGAGCTGGTACTGGTTCCATTCAGACCAAACATAAAATAGTCAGAATCAGACCTGGGTTTTGGATATTTATAACATGAACCAGATATGATGAAATTTTAGTATTTGATATTTCTTTACATTGAAAACTGGCGGACCATAATTGAAACTCAGATCAGACCCAGTCTGGTATGAAATATAATATACCAGACCCAATCCATATATTGTTCAGGCTCTATGAGTCCCAGGGCTCAAATAATTAATCGGACCTATTGATTGTCCCCAAACCTGGGTCCTATCGGATACTACTCAGGTCAGATCCGGTCATACCAGACACATTGACAGGCCTATCCAGACTAGCATCCTATTCCTAGTACCTACCAAGTCTTACCATGTAGTTCTAGAAGATCCAAACAAGATTTGGGTATGAATTTATCATATCCAATAATATGGATCAGATTCATTCAGAACCCGAATTGGAACCTGACCCCACTTGAGAAAACATTGGTTGAATGTTTGGTTAGGGTTTGCTGCCTTGGGATCAGGGAATCACCACCGTCAAAACTCAAAACCCTAACCCTAAATTCGCTAAGTGAGCCTGGTTGAGTTAGGCCATGTCCTAGAAGCTCATGGCCACACCACAAATCTACAAAGAAAAGATCAGAGCAGAGATCCAAAGCTAGATCTTGAGGGAAAGAGCCATGCTTGATCTGATCTTTTAAGGGCCAAACTGGGTTAGGGTTTGAGCCCCAGAACAATCTCACCTGCATATACATATGTTGGGATCTGTTTTTCAGAAAGGATGATGACGAGGGATCCGTCCTCCTCTATGATGGATCGTTTTTGCCAACTCCATCCGGCGCCACCTAGAGGCCTTAATAGACCGGTACTAAGATCTTGCATCAATCAATACATCTGAATAGCCCTTTGATCATTTTTCTACATTTCTCCGTTTAAAAACAAACAGATCACTGCAGATGTTTACCTACCGAAAACTCAAGAACACGAAAAACCCATCGAGAAAAACCAGGCTGCACTTGTTGGCATGGGTCTGCCGTATTCTTGAGTTTCCGGGAGGCATCGGTCTTGATCTGTGCCTCTGCGTCTGTAAACAGCGAGAAATTGCAAAAGAGGCTAAGGATCGAAGGGCTAATCAGAACTATTGAGAGATCCAAAATTTTCATACCCATCTGCGCAGCCGAGGTGGTGCCTGATGGAGATTGCAAAGATGATCCGGCACCAGAGATCTCCATGATGAAGCCTCCCATAGAGCCAGATTTCTGCCCTTACCAGCAGGCACAAGGAGAAAGGCTGAACTTGTGGCAACGCCTCTGCCCTATTTTATAGTATACATATGTATGCCAATATCTGACCCCATATCATGTGACCCATGAACGGCTGAAATGCTTCGGCACAAAGTTGATGACAACCCATGAACGGCTGGACTGCAATATTTTTCAAAGGACCGTAGTAATATGCTACACAAAAAGGCCAAAACGTTAACTTTTTCCATACCGTGTTTTTAACACGGTATTAACACCCTCTTTGTTTCTCAAATATCACGAATTTTTCCCGAGAATGAGATTGGTGATATTGATGCGAGTTGAACAAACTTTAATTCAACTCTGTTCATCTTTGCCTAAGGAGATTTGCTGCTTGTTTCAACTGATGTTAGATGTTGCACATATAATGTTTTAATACTTATGAGCCCCCCTTCTTTGTAAGGTTATTAGTGTGAAAGTCATTAGGCTCTTTTTTTTTTTTTTGCAGATCTTATTCTTTAATTCAAGTATTTCGGCCAATGTATATTTAGTGTGCATCTCTCCAAAGAGATTTGCATCTTGTTTTAGCTGATGTTAGATGTTGCACATATAATGTTTAGTACTTGTGAGCCTCTTCTTCATAAAGTTTTAGTGTGAGTGCCAAGAGGTATGCGCAAAATAACTATTTATCTTCTTTTTTGGGCAGATCTCATTCTTTAATTTGAGTATATGGTCATTTGTATGATATTTGAGCACATGTCTAGGGTTCTATGCAAATCTGGTGAAGATTTCATTCTCTCCCATCATCTTCCCTCTCTCCATTTTTTCTTTTTCGTGAATTGCTCATTGTTGTATGAGTTTCAAGAGTATTCTGCAACATCAGAAAGTGGTGACAGGTACACACATCTCATTTCATGTTTCTTTGTGTTCCAGTAAGGTGCTTTATCAAGATGCAAAACTAAGTATGAAGTGATGTATTTGCTCAAGCACTCCCTGGTTCTCTTTCCTCCATTGCTCTCCCTGACTCTCCTCTATCAGTCAATGTTCCCTCAACAATGGATTTCATCGCAACCCCCTTTGACTCAAGGTTAAGATCCAACAACTCATCCTAAAGATCTCGCCACCCACCAGGGCTTTTTTATGCTTAGGGTGACTGTACAGTGTAGACACCCGACCAAGTCATTTCATATTAGGAGTCATGTACCAAAATTATGTATTTTATCCTATTTTAAAGTTCTTCTAAGTTCAACCTCATTTTTGGCCTTTAAAATGATATTTTTAATAATTTTGTTTAAAATATCAATTAAACTAGAGGATTTTAGTTTTCCAATAAGCCAAAAATTAGATCAATATGATATTCAAGTAGAAAGTTATGACCAAAATAATGGAACTTTTTTTTAGTAAAAATCTTGTTTTCAGCTATAGCCCACTTTAAGTAAAATTTTGACTATCAAAACGATTAAATTTAATTTTACTTAAAATATGAATTAAATTTGAGGATGTTAGCTTCACAACTCACCAAACTATGCTTCAATATGACATTCAGATAGAAAGTTATGGCCGAAACAAGTTCACCTATTAGGTCTATTTTACCTGAAAGTGTTGACGACAAATGATGTGTCTTTAGTAGTTATCCAAAAAATTATGATGACACGTGAACAATTTAGCATTTTTTTATGTGTCATCAACCCTATGTGTCGTTAGCACTTTGGGTTTGTCGTTAGCACTTTTCTGATGACAAACCTTGTTTGTTGTCAGCACCTTTTATCATCAATCACTTTTTTCTATGCATCATTTTGGAGAAAACCGCCTAGAACTTATCCTACCCTCCTTCCAAACTCTGAACATAATATTCTAAGTCCAAAATCTCTTTACAACTCCACCTTTATATCTAAGGCAACCCACCTTAGATCAATCACAACCCTTCATTCAAAAACTGCTCAATAGGTGTTGTCCATCTCAATCTAGGTCGGATTTGAAAAGATGAATCCTGGATATTCGAGAAACATGTCCAGATCCATTAGAAAAACTATAAATAAGGGAGCCACTCCCTCTATTCCATCATCTAAAATTCAAGTCCCCCACTATAACCCTACTTTTTCAAAATCCTAATGCAACTAAACCTTGCCTACCTAACCTACTTGAGCCTACCTAGCCTAGCCTAAGAACCAAATTTCTTGTCTCACTCCTTTTCAAAGCCTGTGCATAGCCAAAGTGTCGTCCATGCTCATCAACAATGTAGGGAGGGCTATCTAAGCCCGAGGTAAAAGTCAATTCATTTTTTATATTTATTTTGTTTATTTAAGTATTGAATTCCCTAACATTGGTATATTTTGCTTGTTTTGTCTTTTTTCGAGTCTTAGTGGCTCATGCCACTGAGTTCACTTTTTTTAGGATCCACGTATGAGGTACGTACACTCACAAGTCATAGCTCAAAAAACAACGATTTTGAGCTTCTGCTCAAGGGAGGAGGAAAGGTGCACAACCTTGCATAACGAACTCCATAACTTTTAAATTCAAATTGGGTTTTCGAACCTCTTTTTTAAATTTTTTCTCATGAAAACCCTTCTTTTTGTTTTCAAAAATTTGATGATCTACAAAATGGCAATCACAGTGGAACTGATTATCTAGACACTAAAATCAACATTTTTGAAAAATTAGTGTTGTGAGCTTAGTACTTTGCTTTTATTTTTCGTATTTTGGATATTGGATCCACCACAAATCCAAAAATCTTGTTTTTTGTTTTCTGTCTTGTCCGTCCCTGACCCATTGATAGAGTTGTATCTCCCTATCCATATGTTGGTTTTCAATGCTCTAAGGCTTGATAGAAATAGACACTCATATCTATTGTTCTCATTTTAAATGCGGGTTTGAATTTTGACTCTAAAGTTTTAAAAAATGCACAAAAATAAATAAAAATAGTTATTTTCTGACTCTAAAGTATTCTACAAAAGAATCTCTGTTCCTAGACCCATATCTCAGCACTCTGACATCATAAACCTTCGTTTTCACAGTCGTTGGAAAGCTAAGACATAGATCTAAACATTTTTTGTACTGAAACACCCTCTAGGGCTGTCGTTTTTGAGTTTCAAAATTGAAACAAAAATCTATCATGCAGATAGTGATAACCAAACTATCTGTCTTTCAAAGGATGTTTATCTATAACTGGTTATCAAATCAAGGTGATCTTGGTGGCATTGGAAAGATGATGCCCCGATATTTGTCTATCTAGTTTTTTTGGATTTCTGATGCAGGTGGCCAAAAAATAGCATATAATAGTCAAAATAGGCACTCACATATATTTTTCTCCTATTTGAGAAAGTTGTCAGGGTTGTATCTCAACATTCGTTTGTCATTTTTCAGTAAAGCAAGTGTCATTGAAAATATTTTTGTCTAGTTTCTCTTTTCCTTTCTAAGTTTTTTTGAAATCTCTCTTTTTTGGGCTCAAAATCAATGGCAAAGTCTATTACAAATATTGGATTTCAAAAAATCAGACAAAAACTATAATTTTGGATCAGATCTGCATTTTTGGGTCCTAGAATTTCATGATTCCATTACCTGCTACCTATTTCCTTTTCTTGTGTGTTTGTGTGCTACATTTGGATCTGGTTAAGTCTTTGAGTCAAAGGTTTCTCTTTAGATCTAATATCCAATCCATTTAGAAGTCGAGTTCCCCATGAAAAAACTTTTCTTAAGAAACTTAGTGTTTTTAGTGTTTATTTTCTTTGCTTTATAGGTAGATACCCTAGGTAGACTTAGTGTTTATTTACTTGTTTTAACATTAGAAAATAAAATCTAGAAGTCCTTGTTGGAGAAATTGCATGTCACCTAGATTTTCTTAGGAAAAGTTCTTAACCTTCAACAAGTTAGGGTTGACATTTTTATGTGAGACCTTCTTTGCTTTGCCTTTGTTGTCTACCTTTATCCTCATTTTCTTTGGGTTTTATTTGTAGAGCCATTGTTTTCCTATTTGGGTTTTTGAAAACCCCCATCTTGTTCCATATTTTGAATCTTCAATTTCCCCCACTAGTACCAAAATCCATCAACTTTCGATTTGGTTATTCATGAGTACTTGCTCTTTTGCCTCCAGAATTGCTGGTAGCTCTTGACACTATTATAGCCTCTCGAGTATCTGCTGTAGCAACTGCACTTGCAAGTCAACTGATGCAACTCACAAGTGAGTTCTCTGTTGGTCCGTCTCTTATAATGTAATATGTTCAATCCAAATTTCATTTGAACAAAATTGCATTTTTAATAGCTTTAGAAAGTGAATAGGATAAACTACCATTTCAGTCTCTATTGCCTCTTTGAAATTGGAAGTGAATTGTTTCTTGGTAATTTCTCTATATCCCGACATGAACCTAATTTGTTTGTTGTATTTGATTTCATCTCCACTATGGTTCCAGTTCCATAATTCTTTCTTAAAAGAAATAAGAAAATCCTTCCATTGGTATTTTACATTGTAGCTACATGTCCGACTCACACAATGAGGGAGTTCAAGTGCTAGCTGACCCTTCCCCAACTTGCCATTTGTCGCTCAACCTCATTTATGTTGTGTATCCATGTCTTTCTCAGCTAACTATCTTGCAAGATCAATCCTTATCTTCTTTATCTTCATAAGACTTCTACGTGACCCACAAAATATAGTTTCAACACTTAGGACACTAAACATACAATAAACAATTCCTTACAGTATAATATACTCACTTGACCCTCGATAAGATCACGTAAGAGACCAAAGCAATGTCCTATGTTCTTTGCCCGTGCCATGCCAAGACCATAAAATGCTTGTTACATACCCTTATTGTGGCAGGATGTACCCTCCTCTTCCTCCACCACCTCCTTATCTGACATTACTCACATTGTCATGTGTAAAAACCTATGCATTTCATCACGTTTACATGGTCTCATGATGAGAAGGTTCTCCTATATCCAAACATGGTAATTCAACGAGTTGCCAACATAGGTTACCATTTATTCATAGAAGATCAATAAAAGTTTAAAGATTACATAAACAAGACAAAAACCCAGTCATAGTCACATGTTATACTTGCAATACCACTAGCAACCTAGTCATTTTTTTTTGCCTTTAGTCTTCAATTGGGGGAGACTTGCATATAAGTGTGCGAGCCGAGCTGCACCATAAGCATAGTTACTGACCGTGTTCAGATTAAGCAAAAATCTGATGTACAACACATTTATCATTTTGCCACTATTGTCGATGAACATGCAATTTCTCTAGAAATAGAGCAGGAATGCCCTCAACTTTATTTTTTTGCTTACACGACCTTTAATTCTTGGTCATTTGACTTTGCTTTGCTCTATGGCAAGGTATTGTTCGCATCCCTAAGTGAGGTTTGTTTATTTCATTGTTCGTGCAACTTTGTGAGTGCTTTAGGCTTTTTTCATTGGAAGAAGAAGAGACCTGTTACGTTAAGTGTAGACCACTTGACTACTCTTGCTCATATTGCTTTGCGTCTTTAAGTTTGCTCGTTTCATTCATCTTTCACCTGGTGACCCAAATGCTATTTATCTAGTCCATCCAGGGGTGGTATCGTACAGGGTCTTCGGTGGATGCCTCAGAATGTTTCCTAATTACGGTTGCACCCTTTTCCACACCTCTCTGCTTGTTATATCTCTTCCTCAACCACGACTTATAACCCTCAAGTGCATCGATGATTTTTTTCAACAAGATTCAACACAAGTATTGAAAATTATCAAACCTTGATGCATTAACAAGCTTTTTGTGACATTTTAATCATGTTATGTGTGCAACATCCTCCATAATTAGGGTGAGCTCAAATACAGGGAATTGGAAGGTGTTGGTAGCCAGATTCTAGAGATGTGCAATGGCATATAGAAGAGGATGTGCAATCCTCTATGAGTTAACTTTTAAAAACTATCCAAAGTGCATGGTATTCAATCAAATTATTTGATTCTCAACAGATTTTGGTTTCAATCATGGATACCAATCCAGTAGAATCAATGTATCAATGTTTTTGGTTTTTCTTTACGAACAGACTTCCTTAAACTAGAGGGCTTATTTTCCATTCTTTTAACCTTCTATACACTTGTGTGCATTAAAGTTTTCTCTTATTAAGCAGATGTACCAAACAATGTTTCTTAAAGGTCAGGAGCACCAAAGACTTTTCCAAGTGACCTCAACCATGTCTTCATCAAGATTTTCATGGTACACTTATTCTTGTTTAGATACTTTCCTCATTTCATGTGGCCGCTCCACATTCCCCAACGGCTCAAAAACACAAGATGTGTATACACTTGCTGTAATCTATCGACGAGTCTCAATATTTACATTCGTTGAGGCTTTACTGTTCAAATGTGCCTTGGAAGCTTTAACTAAACTACTATCCCTCTCTTCCTTGGAACCTTCCCTTACAGGAGACAATTTGTTGGTGTCTGATCTTAGAACTCTTGACATTTGTACAGACCTATACTATTTTTGTGCACTTGCTAACCACTTTTGTAGTTGGGTTTTCCCATGTATTAAATCTCACCGTACAAATGCGTTCTACATGCTTGATTTTATAGGAATAGACTCTTGAATCATTTGATTCCAATACATATGTAAGTTTTTATAATGTTTAAAAAAAAATGATGGTGTAAGATTTTTTTAAATATTCAAGGCTTAAAAAATCATGTCCATCAAAAAAATATGATCAAAGTGTCTTTTTTTAGTAAATTAACTTTGTCAAACACGTTTGTATGGTCAAATTTAAGTAATGCATGGGAAAAACCTTTGGAAAGCTCGTTAGCTAGAAAAGTACCACCTTCTTTTTCACTGTCTCTCTATATATAATACTTAATATATATATTTTTTATCTATTATAATTATTAGTTTATATATAATATATTTTAAGTATGGTATATATATTTCATACATCCTTCTCTTTATATTTATTTTTATGCAAATTTTTTTTTATATATTACACTTGAACATTATCAATACGAGCTCTACCAAGCTGAAATGACTCATTTAAGCTAAATGAGCTTTTTGTAACTCGGTTTGCAAGCTATGCGAACTGATTAGGAAAGAGTTCACGACGAGCCGAACTGCGCAGGGTCACGATCAACTCGGTTCGTTTGTGGGCCCTAATTACACCATTCAAAACGAACTTCGGTATTGGTATATTTAACTTTTTCCTTTGAGAAATTCTAATGTTAACATTTTTGAAAAAGGAACCAATAAACTCCTGTGCAGTTGCCAGTTTGAAAAAGGGACACATGATCATTAACTTTTTGCAGGTTACATGTGGCACCCATGTGCAGGGTTCAACACTCAAGAATGACAAATTACTTTTGAAACAGCATCCATTATACGACTGCTTCTATTGAATCCGATCAAAGATACTTGGATCCTGAAAACATAACCTGTGCACTTGGATCAGACTGGGATCTGCTCACTCAAACTATTTCCAGATTTGGTTCATGATTAGGGATGGCAGTGGACCTGGGCGGGGCGGGACGGGGGACAAGGTCTCCACCCCACCCTGTCTCTAAAATGTAACCTTCATCCCCGGTCCACCCCCGTGGCGGGAGAGACTTTGGACCTCCACCCCCGTCCCGTCTCAAAATACTAATCCCCATCCACATCCTACCCCCGCCTCATCCCCGTCCCACCCCACCCCATCCCCGCCCCCACCCCACCCCATCCCCGCCCCATCCCCGTCCAACCAATTGGGGCTCCATCGACCTCTATGTCCGGCCGACGAGCATCCTCTATGGCACCGATTGGGGCTCCATCGACCTCTCCGTCGACACCGACAATGAGTCGCAGCAGAAGCTCGAGGATGACTTTGACGCCTTCACGACGACAAAGGCGACCGACCTTGCGCAGCCGCTCGTCGATGCACATATCCCCTTCCGGATCCACATCGTGAAGGACCACGACATGAAAGAGCGGCTTTGTCTCGAGGTCGAGCGGCTTGGCCTCTCCGCAGTCATCATGGGCAGCCGCGGCTTCGGCGCCTCCAAGCGGGCTAGCAAGAGCCGTCTCGACAGCGTCCTGCATCTGCCCGGTCGTCGTTCTGCGCTACCCGAAGCGTCAAGAAAGAGGCGACAGCTCCGACTGATAAAATAGGGTTAGTAAGAGAAGATAAAATATGAAGGGGCGGGGGAGGGGATGGGGATGGGGCGGGGCGAGGGAAAGTGTCAGTCCATCCCCGCCTCCATCCCCGCATGGGGATGAATTTTAACCTTCATCCCCGCCTCCATCCCCGTTTCATGCCCTCCATCCCCGGTCCAAATGGGGCGAGGCGGGGCGAGGCCCCGCTTTCCCCCGGTCCACTGCCATCCCTATTCATGATAGGATTTCATTCGGATTCCTATCTCATTCCAATTGAATTTTTTTACATGCAGGAAGGCTTATCTTTATCTCTTTTTACCAGTTCCACTTTATACATGTATTTCAGATCCAGATTCAACCCTACCGAATCAGATATATTTTGCACTCAGATTGGGGTTTGGATCAACTGTTTGTATGTTTGGGATTTTTATTTGAATCTGGTATGATGTGAACTACATGCAATCCATTTGCAGACTAACTCAAACAGGCTACATTGGATCATAGTAGACCCAAATCCAACCCGAGCCTGACAGACTACAACAACCGGCGCTGGAAAACTGTAGGCTGAACGTTTGGTAAGGTTTGGTGTGAATGTCTGGTTAGGGTCTGCTAGCTTAGGAGAAGCTACCCTCATATTGTATAGGACGTTATATTCCATCACCACCGTTATTTTCCATCTATTACCACCATACATCTCACTTGATGTAAGTGTGAGTGGGTGCCACTCTCACATCTCTCATGGTTCCCAAGTGAGATGTGCGGTGGGGAATTAAACATTACCAACCATAAGTTATATACAATATGATCGCTCAGCTACCTTGGGGATATGAGAACCACAGCCACCTAACCCTAACCCTAACCCTAACATTAAGCTCATGGTTGGGGCCGGCTGGCTTGGGTGGACCACGAAGCCCCTAAAGGTTGGATTAGAGAGCAGCCACAAGGTTGGGCCTAAACAAGTAGGGTTTGCCAAGCCAGATCTATTGCCACAACTATGTTTGATCTACATTGTTTTGGGGGTAGTTCAAGGGAAAGTTATTGACCGCAGATTGACTAGACTCCGGTTGGCAAAACCCTTGAAAGGGTCAGTGGACCAATGGGTGTCAAGGCGCACCAAAAAAATTAATTAGAAGAATATACATGCCCATAACATGTAATTACCTACTGTGCTCACTTGGTTCAAATTCGTTACCGAATTCATTTGTGAATTTTTTGTCCACCTTGAAGAGGGTGTACATTACCAAATTCGTTTGCAAATTCTAGGCCTACCTTAGCAGGGTGTATGTTACTGGATTCATTTGAGAATTTTGGGTCCACTTTGGCAAGGTGTATGTTACCATTTAATGAATTCTTGGTTCACCTTGAAAAGGGTGTATGTTACCCGATTCATTTGTGAAGGCTAGGTCTACCTTGAAAAGGGTATATGTTACTGGGTTCATTTACGAATTCTGGCTCTACCTCGAAAGGGTGTATGTTACTAGATTCGCTTAAGGATTCTGGTTCACCTGAAAGAGATATGATATCAGATCCTTGGATTCTGGGTCTACCTTAGAAAGGTAAATCCTTGGTCTACTTTGTCCCTACTTAGCTAAACAGAAGCCTTGAACGAATTTAGTGTGTAGAATTTGTATTGAAAACATGCCCTAATATGAGAAACATGTATTAAAGGTTATGTTCTGGATTCACTTGAAATTTGTTTCCTTACTATCTTGAAATTATAGAAATATTTATTTCTGACTGTATGGATAGTTATATTTAAATCAATATGTGATAATTTAAATTATGTGTTTGATATTATTGTGTTGTTGTCACATGATTATTCCTAAAGGGGTAGGCTTGATCTAAGGGTGTAAAAGTTACTAATAAATTTTTGTTGGATTTTTTTTATAGATGTATACTCGTGATCGTTGTAGCACTTCCACGAACTGGCAAGAGCAGAGGAATTTTTTGATGAATGTCCTCAATAGTCTAGCATAGCCTATAACACGTGTGCACCCTGTATTAGTAGTGATAGCGAACACTGGTGCAGTGACTTGCGATTTTTTTTTGAAGTTGGATGGACCAATTTTTTTGGGGAAGGCCGACCCTGAAGCCACTGTGAACTGGGTCGAGGAGACCGAGCGTGCTTTCTGTGTGTAGCCTGTGCTAGAGAATAGACAATTAGATTTTGGCACCTACCATCTGAAAGACAATCCCAAGAAGTGGTGGGACACCATACAGAGAGTGAAGTACACTGCCATGGAAACCATCCCCTCAGAGACCTTCTGAGAGGAGTTCTTGAAGGTATATTTTTCCTCTTTTGCAAGGTAAAGAATGCAACAACAGTTCCTCGAGCTTACACAGGGAACATGAGTTTGGTAGACTACACTACCAAACTCAAGAGCTTAGAGCGATACTGCCCCAACCTTTTCGCTAATGATAAGGCAAGGGCAACGAAGTATGTGAGAGGGCTTAAGAACGGACTACGGGTTCGGGTGATGACTAGCCATCCTACGATGTTTAGCGATGTCATTGAGTAAGCTTCTATCCTGAATGAGGTGTGGGAGCAATTCAAGGGAGGGCATTCGAAGAAGGGTGGTAGTGGCAATGGTGGGGTTCAGAAGAACCCACCTGTGGGTGGCAAGATGCAGGGGCGTAGAGCAAGAAGCAGAAGACCCATCAGGGGGTCACCAGAACCATCATCAGAGGCAACAACAGTAGGGAAAGGCATAACAGGTATGCAAGAGATGTAACAAGAATCGTCCTTTTGGTTGTTGTCCTCTCTTCAAGGGGCTCTGCTATCAATGCAAGCAGCCCAAACATATTGCCCAGTACTGCCCAATCAAGCTAGGAGCTCAGGCCAGTCAATAAGAGCCTCAACGGCAGCAGAGACCTCAGCAGCAACATGCATAAAGAAAGATGAATGGGCGGGTGTACGCTGCTATAGTCACAGAGTAGAACGATCAGACAGATTGATCAAAGGTATTATCATAGTTGTTGACCATCTTGCTCGTGTCATGTTTGATTCGGGGGTAACCCATTCTTTTATATCTTCTTATTTTGTTGGATTATTTGACACTGCACCATCTAGCTTAGAGAATACACTATATGTGTCTCTGATGGGTGTATCTACTCGATATGTGAAGCACCTCCCTGCAGTCGAAGTAGTTATTAAGAAACACGAGTTGTCTGTTGACCTTATCATACTCAAAATAACATTTTACGATGTCATTTTTTGTATGGATTGTCTATCGCAGCATAATGCGACTCTTCAATGCCAAGGCAAGAAGGTTTGCTTGGAGCGACCCAATTTGTCAGCATTAGTGTTTCAGACGACTAAGCCAATGAGTGAGGTGAAGATTGTATTTGTGATGAAGATCACTAAGTACTGCATGCAGGATTATGAAGTGTTCTTGGCCAATGTGTTTACTATTGATAGCCAAGAGACACCTTTAAAGTAGTTAGACATGGTTTGTGAGTTTTTTGATGTCTTTTCAGAGGGCTTATCGGGCTTACCATCTCACAGAGAGATTGAGTTCTTGATCGAGCTAGTGCTTAGTATGGCACCAATGTCTCGAGCACCATATCACATGGCACTTACTGAGCTTGTTGAGTTGAAGAAACAACTATAGAAACTTCTTGACGAGGGATTTATCAGACCAAGTGTGTCACCATGAGGTACACTAGTCTTATTTGTCAAGAAGAAGGATGAATCTATGAGGCTCTACATTGATTATTGCACGTTGAATCAGATCACCATGAAGAATAAGTATTTTTTGTTTAGGATTGACAACATATTTGACCAGTTATGCACGACGAATGTGATTTCGAAGATTGATCTCCATTTAGGGTATCATCAGCTGCAGATCAAGGCAGAGGACATCTTAAAGACAACTTTCAAGTTCAGATACATGCATTATGAGTTTTTGGTGGTCTTTTGGACTCACAAATGCCCCGACAACATTTATAGACTTGATGAATTTAGACTTTCAGTTATGGCTGAATCAATTTGTTATTGTGTTCATTAATGACATCCTGATATATTTTGAGAGTGTAAATGAGCATAAAGAGCATTTGAGGATTGTTTTATAGACACTCAGGGAACATAAGCTTTATGCTAGGTTCTCTAAGTATGAGTTATGGCTTGACAGGGTGTTGTTACTCAGATACATTATATCAGAAAAGGGTGTTGAGGTAGATCCAGCCAAGGTGGAGGCTGTGTTGTCTTGGGAGTAGCTGAAACTAGTTACTGAGATCATAAGCTTCTTGGGGTTGGAAAGGTATTGTCTTTAATTTATCAAGAATTTCTCTCGTATAGCTACTCTGATGACGAAGCCAATGCAGAAAAGGTGAAGTTTGTTTGGTCACCTCGATGCGAGTAGAGCTTTTAGAAGCTGAAGAAGAGATTGACCTCAACTCTAGTTTTAACCTTACCTTTTGGGCCAGGAGGGTTCATAGTATATAGTGATGCCTCAGGGACCAACATGGGTTGTGTCCTGATGCAGCACGGAAAGGTCATCACTTATGCTTCTTGGTAGATGAAAGTGCATGAGAAGAACTACCTTATGCACAACTTAGAGTTAGTAGCCATTGTCTTTGCATTGAAGATTTGGCACCACTACCTACACAGAGAGTAATTTTCGGTTCTATCTAACCACAAGAGTCTCAAGTATATTTTTACGCATAAGGATCTGAACTTGAGGCAACGCAAGTGGTTAGAGTTCCTTAAAGACTATGGGTTTACCACCGCTTAGCACTTTGATAAAGCGGATGTAGTGGTAGATGCATTAAGTAAGAAGACATCAGTTACGATAACCAACTTGATAGGTCAGAGTTGGGACTTTATTGTGGAGCTTGCATAGTGGCAACCATTTGTAGACGAAGCTAAACACATCCATTGTGCAGAGATGAGTGCACGACTCAAGATCATCGATCACATTGAGGAGCTTCAGTCAGTCAATCTGGATGCCAAGAAGTTGTGTGAGAGTGCCCAGAACCCGAATGCACAGTTTCATTGTGAGGAGGATAAGACTATCATTTTTTAAGACAAATGGTGGGTTTCGAGGGTTCTTCGAAAAGAGCTGATGAGTGAGGCCCACAGGTTAAAGTATTTCGTTCATCCTGTTAGCACCAAGATGCTCAAGGATCTTCAGAGAACATATTGGTGGAATGGGATGAAATGGGACGTTGTTGAGTTTGTATCTCGATGTCTTACTTGCTAGCAAGTTAATATCGAGCACCAGAGACCTAGTGGACTACTACAACCTTTAGACTTCCCTGAATAGAAGTGAGATGATATATCAATGGACTTTATTGTGGGTTTACTGAAGACCTATCATCAACATAGTGTCATCTAGGTGATTATAGACAGATTGAAGAAGAGTACTCATTTTCTGCTGATCAGGGTGAGTTAGAGTTTGGAAAGCCTCACAAATCTATATATAAAAGAGATTGTTCAACTTCAAGGGGTACCACTTTCGATTGTGTCTGATCGAGATCCTTGCTTCACGTCTTATTTTTTGTGTCAATTACAGAAGGCATTGGGTATCAAGTTGAAGTTTAGTATAACTTTTCATTCATAGACCGATGGGCAGACTGAGCGTACGATCCATACTATCGAGGACATGCTTAGAGCATACATGCAAGATTGGGCAAGAGATTGGAAGATGCATATGAAGCTTGTAGATTTTTTATGCAACAACAATTATCATGCTAATATTGGTATGGCCCCATATGAAGCTCTATATGGTAGACCATACAGATCCTTGGTGTGTTGGGATGATGTTGGAGTTAGAGTAGTAGAGTCTTCAGAGGTGATCCAATACTATTCAGATTAGATGTAAATGATTTGTCAACGGTTAGTCGTTGTAAATAGCTGATAGAAGAGCTACACTGACCAACATTGTAGGGAGCTTAGTTTTGTAGTGAGCAATCACGTGTTTGTCTGAATATCGCCTACGAAGAGTGTATTCAGGTTTAGAAAGAATAAAAAACTTAGTTCTCGGTACGTGAAACCTTTTGAGATCCTCGAGCGAGTTGGTGAGTCTGCATATCGAGTAGCACTTTTGCCTTAGTTTTTCCAAATTCATAATGTTTTACATATTTTGTTGTTAAGGAAATATGTACCCGACCCCTCATATGTTATTGAGTATGAGCTGGTTGAAGTACAACCTGATATAACGATGAAGGAGAGACCAATGGAGATTATAGATTGCTAGGAGAAAATACTTCATAGTAGGACGATTCTGTTGGTGAAAGTGCGTTGGCAACATCATGGGCTTGACGGGTGCACCTAGGAGCCTCAGACCGATATGCATGAACACTACTCACACTTATTCGGTATGTTATAATTTTGTAGACGAAATTCTTTTAAGGGGGTAGGGATATAATATCTCATAATTTTTTTATATTTTTTAAGCTCAAAAATATAAATTTGAATTAAATATTTACATTTAATATACCAAAATTACTTAAAAATCATTAAATATGGTTGACGTCAATAGGAGTCTAGACCTGGTCCAGGGTCCATTGAAGATATTTAAAAATGATATGTAAAATATATGATATTTATTTATTTTAACCTTTAAATTTGAGCAAAATTCAAGTTAAAATCAGATTAAATTCATGTAAAATTCATGCGGAATTCAAGGGTGAAATGGATCTAGGATCGTAGTCAGATCCATCATGGAAATAGATCTCATAAGAGATCTGTTTTATTGAATTCAGATATCAGTTAGTTCAGAAAATGCATTTTTTTGATTTGAAAATGTATTTCTCTCATTTGACCAACCTCTATTTTTGGGTCTTTTTCAACTTGGATCAAACTTGACCCGCTTCGTTTATATTTGGATTGATGTTAGTATGGATCTAGACCTAGTCCAGGATCTATATTGAATGGGCTAAGATCCAATTGGTCATAGATATAGATTTGGATCATGAGTCCAACCTAGACCCATAATCCATCCATACCTTTTTAAAACTAAAATGAATTTAAACTTTAAGAAACATATAAGTAAAATATATATATTTAAAGAGAAATGATAAGGTATAGTTCTACTTGTTATTTATCTAGAAGCCCCCCCAATGTGGAAACTTCCACAAGATAATAAAAAAAAGAGATATATATAATTAAAGAGGTAGGTAGAGGTAGAGTTCTACCTTGGGTAGAACTCTTCCCCTATCCTTTTAGAAGGGGGTGTCACCCTCTATTGAGAAGGTTCCTCAATTTATAAAAGAGCGAGGTTAAACCTCTCTCCAAGTTATCTAGCTAAAAAAAACATCAATAGAGAGAGAGAAGAAAAGAGAGAAAGAAAGAGGGAGAGAGAGAAAAGAAGAAAAAGCCCTTTAATGTCACCTTCTTCCTCTAAGTTTTTTGTGAATCTTCAATCAAGGTACGTGTTCTCTCTATTTCAATGAGTGGGAAGAATAGCATGGACTAAATAAAGTATGAATTTGAAGGAAAATCAAATATATATATTTTCATACAGATTTATAAATTTTTACAAATATGGAATCATATTTGGTTGAGTCGTATCTACACACACACATATATATATATATATGTCATTAATTCTAACTATCAATTTTTGTATCCTTAGCATAGACATAAATTTTTTTATACTGCGTGTTTCTGAGATTGGTCACGCAAGAGTGTCTAGATGTTGAATCTGCATCTTTTTTTTAATTGGATCCACAATCCAAAAAGTTTGAATCAATAGTTTTGATATTTAAGTTTTGGGTATTGCTGCTTTGTATGATCTAATTTAATTCATATAAGATTTGCATGTTTTATCTACTGATCATGTGAATGAACCAATACATTTTTCTGAGCATATGAATGAATCAGTATGTTTTTGTTGATAAACTATGCATACATAAGGGGTATCCTTGTTGAAATTTAAATAGACCTGAAAAGTTGTTTTGGTCAACTGAATCTGCATGTTGTTTGGTCATGAGTAACAATATTTTTAACATCAAAAGATTTGTAGCTTTATAGAATGCATAATTACCTGTGAAAAATCCGTGTATTCTTTTATTTCAAACATGTATTTTGTTAAGTTCAAATTATGTTTCTAAAATTGTCATGCCACTGATCACACACACACATATATGTGTGTGTGTGATCAGTGGCATGACAATTTTAGAAACATAATTTGAACTTAACAAAATACATGTTTGAAATAAAAGAATACACGGATTTTTCACAGGTAATTATGCATTCTATAAAGCTACAAATCTTTTGATGTTAAAAATGTGTGCCGAGACAATGACACTATCATGGTGTTGTTCATATATGTGCAACAAAAACAAACATATTGTTAACATACTGTTGTTCATATATATGCAGCTACAACAAACAGACTACTAGCATATTGCAGCTCATATATGTGCATCGACAACGAACGTGCTGCTAGCATATCGTTGTTCATATATACGTAGTGAAAGTAAGCATATGGTATGCATATTGCTGCATATATATGAAGCAACAATAAGTATATGTTATACATTATGCTGCTCACCTATATGCAGCAACTTCAAGCATGTTGTATATGTATATAGCTGTCACATGTATATACATATATATATATATATATATATATATATATATATATATATATATATATAGAGAGAGAGAGAGAGAGAGATCAGTATGCAATCTGGTTTTCGATTGCAATACCAATATGTACATACATATGCGCTTGATCTAATGTGCATTCGTTTATAAGCTGTAGATGTGCATCGATGCTGCAATCAATACATGCAGGAAATCAATTTGAAAATTTGATATTCTTGAAGTTCTTATAATCTGCATTTTTATTTAACAAGATAAAAATCCGATTTCTAATGAAATTGTGAAATTTGATCGATTTTGGATATTTAATTAAATCTAAGATGAATAGATGTTGAAACTGGTGGGTTTTAAAGGTTTGGGTTTTGGCTAATGTGATAAATCTGATCAAATTGCATTCCTTCATTGGCCATGAATATGCATTGATGTTGTATATTGTGAACATAAGTTTGTATATCTATGCGTGATTTATGTTCAATGAAATTTTGCTATATTATAATTTATTATTAAATTAAATAGTGGTTGTGTGTGAACCACTGATGGACCTTTGAAGGCCAGAAGTATGTTGCTCATAAGTTAGTGAAACTGTTTATGCATTGCAAAATGATTTCTAGAAAATTATTTTATGAATTAATTACACTGTTGAAGTGATAGGGCAAGAGCCCAAATTTGTTATTACATGATGATTTGCATAATTGTATGGAACTCTTAATTAATTAAGATGGTAAAAGATAAATAATGTAATGATTTTCTTCTTTGATGTCCCTTTGAAAGGGTGAGAACCTTGGATGACAATCGTGGTGGACCATGAGGATACTAAGCACCGCGTGCAATTATTGTGCCCAAGAACTCGATGATTGGTTCATGTTCTCGACTATAGTTGTAAAATACTTTCAGACACTTTAACTGGGTGTGGTGTTGTTGACTCAACTATAGTTATTGGTATATTAAGAAAGTGACATCAATGGATGATGATTTACTTGATGTCCCGACATTAGGTGATAATTCTTAATGTTCTGATTGATAGTAATGAATTTTTATATCGATCAGAAAACAAGTGTAGAACCTAGTAATTAAAGTACAAATTGTGTGTTAAGTTATGACTGAGAACTGCCTTGAACCTTAGGAACTTAACTCACTTTGAGTATCCACAGGTTAGTAAGAAAGTAAAAATTAAATAGGGACATGCATGTAAAGACGATTTTGATAATTAACTTAAAAAGTTATTCATGCATGTTGCATTGATCATGCATTTCTTAATGTTTAGCATTAGTTTCATAAATCTTTGATATATTTGATTTTACATGAAATTGTTGAATGCTTACTTGAACTGCTTAAATGGTAAGTAAGTTATGATAACTTGATGCCTGCAATTTTCTCTTAAACTTATGCTTGATTTAATTTATGTTATTTTTCTTATTGTTGGATTGTTAGAGGATCTCGTACGAGAACTTCGATTCTTATCTATTTTCTAAAAATATTTTTCAAGCACTGAAGCTTATTGATGAGAGGGACTGGCTAGCTGGAGGGCTCAAGGTGATTTCGTGGCCCGGGTTCTTATGTGCACAGGATGTAATAAAGTTGATTTTGAATTTCTAAAATATCTTGACTTATTTATTAAATAAATGAAGTTCTTAAATTGCCTCTATATTTGAAATGGTTGATGAAATGAGAATATTAAATCTGTAATGTGTCAGGTTTTCTACAATTATTTTTTTTTAAAATAAATTCATATTTTTTGAGGGTTAGTTTAGGGTTGTTATATCCAATGCGTCGATCTTTTACTTTCAATGGCTTTTGTAACGGTTAAAAAATTATCATCAATATCTATGAAATTATTTAGCTCTTGCAAATATACTATATAGTTTGCATGGATAAAAGATTTTATGGTCCTTGTGAACTTTTCAAATTGAACCTCTGCATCATGTAGTTATTGTATATCCTCGTCAAAAACTTGTTTTACTTGATATTGAGGTTCATTGACTTGATTTTCCCATTATCCAAAGATTGAGTCACGTTTATGTGTACAAAAGGGTACTTTCATGTTGAAACAAAGAAAACACAAAGATACTTAGGGAAAAAATTTCATTGTTGAGGCTCAGTTCAGTTCTATGCATTATTGAATCTAGCTTAGTAAGATATAGACTAATCAGAATTGGATTTGGATTTAGAGTCGGAAGAGAAAAATGCAATGCAAAATCGGATCTAATTAGCTAATTGGGTTTTTTTATATGTAATTATGTTATATTCGATCTGTGTTGCACATTTCACTTTGAAAACGTGAGGGTGAAGTTCACACACATCTCCATCAAGTAAGATGTGCGGTGGGGATTGTACATAACCAATACATCAATTATATACAATATGATATGGCTTATTCTCAGTTGTTTAAGATACAAACAAGCTTGATAGTGGTTAAGGATTCCACTTAGGGGTGTCAATACCAAACCCTATAGAGTCCGGTATATGGTGATAAATAAGAAGACCCCATTAAGACCTAGGTCTGAACCCGAAGGTTTGATTAATACATGGATCTGGGTACAATTTGTGAAATTTTATACCAGGCCTGGGCCCTACCCAAGTTTTGATTAAAAAATATTATTTTATCGGGTATGGCTCGGGTCTGGTTCATGTAGTTTTTATCGGGGTCCAGGTATATTTTCTCTTATGGTGGATCTGATTAGACCCGAGTCCAACCCGATACCATACCCAAAAATCGGGGCCAGCACTGGTTTCACCGGGGTCCGAACGGAACTAAACCTGACTCGTTGAGTGATTGCACTATCACTTGTTTTTTATTTAGTAACTAAGATTTTATTGAGGTCTTTACTGTCAATGGTCACTTTAGAAAAAGAAAACTAGTTTTTCATTTTTACCCTACTGTCACCCCCACAAGCCAATCAATTTAGTTTCCCATAATAGAGATGCTGCTAAAGAGTTGTCAATTTTTTATTTTAAATTTTTGAAATGCAAGTTAGACCCTTTTTTTTTTTTTTACAACGAGTCAGCTGGGGAGGTTAGGCCTATTTGTACAGGTCAAATCCAGATTTGGATATTCAAATCTTTTTTTTTTTAATTTTAGAATTGCTTAATTCAAAGAGGAGGTGAAAGAGGAATCATGGATATGGATACGGATACGATAGAGGTCGGTGACTTTATAAAAGATCAATAAAAAAAATCATTTAAATCCTTTTGGCCGCTCTCCTTGCCCACCAGGGAACCCACAGTTTTAGCCATAAGGCAAGAAAGACCTACACCCATGACATGCTTCAACTTGAATGTCTAAAGTCCACCCACCTAAACAGATGTGCAGAGCGCTTGTGGGAATTCATGCTTTTTCTGTTTTGTTAAGAAACAGTTTTTTCCTTAAAGAAACTATATTTTCTTATGAAAACGGGTTGGTGAAGCAGTTTCCTGCACGGGGTTGCCATTCATGGGAAAGTGGCTTCTCATAAGTGGGTGTACAACAAACGCCCCCCGGACCAATGCATTAAATATTCAAAATGAAGTACTTCTTGCATATATACTGTGATCATTGTGTCCCTTTTGGGGGCGTTTGATTTGTGGAGATGGGGACAAGGATTGTGTGTCCTGTGTCTGCAGACAGCCCAGGATGCATGGACTGTTTCTTGTTTTGTTTTTTTTTTTCCAAAAAGCGTCTATGCTGTTCTATCCCATGCTGTTACACGGAGGAGGGTAGAACAGCATGGGACAAGAAAAAGTGTCTTGTGGGGACACACGGGCGGTGCTGTCCAGCCTGTCTGCACTTCTCGCGTTTGCATGGGCAGTTGTGGGCCCCACAAGGCGAAGCAGTGTTGATGCCTCAAGGACTGAAGATGCAAAGGTCAAACTACCATCTGCCACAATCTTGCTCCCAATCACACCTAATATCACGGTCCTTGCAGTAAATAGGGGTGTAAATTTATACCCGACCCGAACCCATTTTTATAGACTCATGCGCCAGATTGAGACTAAAATTTGGACCAGGGTCTAGGACTATGAATGGTTTGAATTCAGGTTAGATATGGCTGACTAATCGGATAATAACTAATCAGAGTTGGAGCTGGATTTGGATGGAGACAAGCTCATGCCATGTCCAAATTTTTACATGTAATTGGACATGGGTATCCATCAGATCTGGATATCTGTTGGATTCCGTAGCAAAACTTAAAACCGTATATGCATTCAATTGAATATAATCAAACATGGTTTTGTGTTACCAAATCAAATTAAACGGGATCGGATTCAGTCAGATATTAGATATATAGAATCTGATCCATTGTCATCCCTACCAGGGTCCATAAATTACAAACAGGGACCCGCCTGTACCAGTATCATTTTCATGCTCCAATCCGTTCCTCGCAATAAGTACCCCAATTGAGCTGAACCCAAACCCATATCAGACCTGAACCATTTTAGACCTGACCAATTGGTTGTTTAAATACATACCCGAATTGACCCAAAACCTGACCCCGTTTTGCATTGTTGTAGAATAGTGATTCTTATTCATTTTTCAATTTAGAAGTATTTATGATAGATTTTTGTTAATATGTAAATTTTTTTACATATTAATGAATCTATCATAATAATTGTAAGAAAATGTCATTTAACAAGCTTACACACTTATTAATATGTAAACCCGTTAAAGGGTACTTTTTTTACTTCAAGATTTCTAGATTTTAGTTTTCTATAGATTGTTTTTTAATGGAGTTTGACCTAAATTTTTATATGCCAAAATAAACAAAATCGAAACCTAATTTTGTATGAAATGAAAATTGTTCCTGGCCAAAAAAAAAATCTCTTGACTATTGACTATGTGTATATGCACTCTATTGAAACCGAAAATAAAAACCTACAAAAATGGGCACCGTGCTAAATGAACATGTTATTAGATTTTTGGTAGTTTTTTTTGTAATTTTGACAGTAGTGGTGTGATTTATATGCTTGTTTTTATAGAAATCACTTTTTGAAGCATTTGATTTTGATGCATGAATAGTTTTTTATAAGATTTCAAAAATCAGTAGCCTACAATTTTCATAAACTTTTTATACTTTAAATACCATTTTTTTCATCCAAAATACATGATCTAGTAAATCACTGAACACATCTATGGGTCAGAATTTTGAAAAAACATGACATCTAGTAGCATGTTTTCATTCGTAAGATCCTGCTGACCGGCCCTACCTTCCAAAAACTTAATTCACTATGTTGACTAAATCAATTCTTGAGTAAAAGATGGTCAACATTAATTAAAGACTGCGATAAAAAACATAGCCTCTCTAATTTATATGCAGTTATGCTCAACCGAAAGGGTTCTGGTAGAGTAAAAGATGGTCAACACTAATTAAAGACAATAAGATAATCTATGTCTCCTACCATACTATATACAACACATATACAAGTGTCCTTTAGATGAATATATATATGTTTGTTACCTAGCACTTTTTTTTTCTTGGTAAACTCAACCCTACTGATATGACCTATATACATGGTCCTTTTGTGGAGATTTCGTTTTTGAATCACTAGATGGCAATATGCATGTGGTGCGCACGTGTGTGAGGAATGAGATGCTTGAGGCGCAATGTGGTGCAATGCACTTTGCACGCTCGCAACGGCACAAGGCACATGTGAGGCGCCGAGGTCTGTTTTGACCGCACCTTAACCTTTTGAGTTAGTTGTATTTGACTTTCTATTTTTCGATTGGTTTGGCCGTTTGAAGGTATTTACAAGGCATTTATACGGTGTTTATGATTGGATGGTTTTAGACGTTCTTGGCCTTATGTCAAAGGTAGGTGACCGTTCAGAGTTATTTTCATCTAATTTTTAAATCATTGTATTTATGGCCTTTAATATCATTTATTACCAAAAACCATCAATGTAACACCTATGAATTTTGTATAATTATTAAATAAAATAAATTAAACTTTTATGTCTAAATTATGGGTTTGAGTTGATTGAAATTTTAATTTAGTATGCATGTTAATCTTGAGTAAAATTAGTTCGCAACTGAATTTAATTGTAATTTAATTCGATAAAGAATGATAATTCAAAATAAAAAATTTTAAAATCTTATTTAACATGAAATTAAAGTTTGATTTATTTTGGTAAAAATTTTGGGGTGTTACGTTCAAGAAGTCTATAAAATTCTTCCTTTTCATCTTTTGGATTATCAAATTTTCTTATTCACTCTTTCTATTCTTTTGCTCTCGTTTGGCTTGCAAAGTTCAACGTGTGGAAGAGGTCACCTGATCTTGCGAAACAATGACACTTGAGGTTCAAGTCTAGTTGTATCCTAGCAACTCAGTTGCGTACAAACCCTATTTACATCTTCAGAAATCCTGAAGTAGGGCGATTGAAGTTATAAAGATAACGATCTTAAGAAAATGTCTCTAAGCTTGAGATCTCAAATTTTTTTAATCATGTTTTTTGCTACCGTTTGTTCCAACAATATTAAAACTTCAATATGGCCTCTGGTTCAACATGCAACTCCATCAATCTGTTGAGCCATGACCTTGCGAAGCTCGATCGGTTTGATGGGTCAAACTTCAAGCGATGACAATCAAATGTCTCATTCCTGTTGTTCGAGATGCATATCAACTATGTCCTCAAAAAGCCCTGTCCTACTGTTGTTGTTGTTGAAGTTGAGACAAAAGAACATAAGAAAGAGAGGGAAGTAGTACAAAGACAAATACCGATGAAATGAGCATATCCTGAACACTTTAGCTGATTATCTGTTTGACTTATATTCTTTTTTGGTGTCAACTAAAGAGTTGTAGAATGCTCTAGAGATCAAATACATTGCAGAAGATGCTAGAAAAAAAATGTTTTTCGTAGACCAGTATGTTAATTTTTTTATTAATGATGATAAGTTTATACTTGCTTAAATTCATGAGATGTAAATATTAGCTTATAAGATCAAGAGAGAAGGTATGTATCTTGATGATGACTTCCAAGTTGCAGTTATTATTGGGAAACTACCTGATTCCTGAAAAGAATATAAAAATTACCTAAAGCATAAAATTGAGAAAATCACTTTAGATAGCCTCCTTAAAGACATCTGAATTGAGGAACAAATTCATGTGCGTGACAAAAAGAATTCAAGTCCTAAAGATGGTTACCCTAAAGTGAATATTATTAGTAACATATGTAGAAAAATTATGAAAACCTAGAGAAATGAAAAGAATTTCATGAAAGAAAAAAATAAACTGATAAAAAAAGTCAATTTCTATGTTTGTGACAAGTTAAGCCATTTTGCTAGAGAGTCTGAGATTGTAACTATGACCAAAGAAAAAATCTTTATAGGTAAAGAATTTGCCACTGATTATATGTTCACGATGAATATAAATGAATATGTTACTTTTGTTTATATGGTTGACTCATATTTTTTTTGGTATTCATGATTATGCCATATTAATTATCGCAACATTCATAATATGAATAATTTTATACTGCTTTCTTGTCATGTCAAAATAAAATATAAGTGCTTAACATATATTTAAACTAAGCTAACTAGACTCCTATTTCTTAGTGTAGAAAAGAATTACAAATTGCTTGAATTAGTGCATTCAGATGTGTGTACGATAGATAATGCTCTAAGTTGTGGTGGCAATAGGTATTTCATTACCTTTATAGATGATTATTCTAAATTTTGTTATGTTTATTTGATGAAACATAAATCTAAAGTATTTTTTAAATTCTTTCTTTATCTTACTGAAGTACAAAATATATTTAAAACTACGATTGTACATTTAAGAACAGATAGAGGAGGTGAATACTTAGGTGAAGAATTTGATAAATTTTATAGAGGTAATGATACTATTCATCAAACCTCTGCCCCTAAAACTCCTAAATAGAAATGATGAATGCTACATTTCTTAATACAGGTCTATATATTAACTTATGGGGAGAAACTCTACTTACTGCTTGCTATATTCTAAATCATGTTTCTTACTTTAAATATGATAAATCATTTTATGAATTATGTTTTGGTAAGAAACCTAATCTTAATTATTTTCGTGTTTGGGGTTGTTTAGCATGCATTAAAATTTCAGAAAATAAAAGAAAGAAGATTATACTTAAAACATTCAAATGTGCATTTGTTGAATATACTGAACATAATAAAGCATATAGATTTTTGGATATTGCTAATGATGTTATTATTGAATCTAAAGGTGCATCTTTAATAGAATATGAAATTTTATTTGATTCTCTTCTTAATGGTAGTTATGTTGTAATTGATGAACATTTTGTTAATGACATGATTGAATATTCTAATGATTGTGATGTTGAACTTGAAACAAAAGTTAGACACAGTAAACACATTAGAAAACCAATTAATTTTGGTTTTGATTTTTATACTTTTCTTATTGAGAATGATCCTATGTTTTTTCAATAGGCTATGGCTTCTCAAGATGTTGCATTTTGGCGAAAAACTATAAATAATGAAATTGATTCAATTATGTCTAATCATATTTAAAAATGAGTAGATTTATCTGTTCTTTGAAAAACTATTGGCTAGAAATAATTTTTTAAAAAGAAGTTAAAAATCGATTGTACTGTTGATAAATTTAAGGATCATTTGGTTGCAAAAAGATTTAAACAAAAAATAGTATTATTTATTTTGATACTTTTGCTCCTGTAACCATAATAGCTACTATTAGAATTCTGATTGCCATAGTTGTCATATATAAGCTTGAAATCTATTAAATGAACCTGAAAATGACTTTTTTTTAATGAAAAAATAGATGAAGAGATATATATGGAGCAGCCTGAAGGTTTTATAGTGTTAGGGAAAGAAAACAAAGTTTGCGGACTTGATAAATCATAATTTCAAAATACATGATGTTGATATGTGTGTTTATAGTAAAGTAGATTATAATAATATTATTATAATTTATTTATATGTTGATGACATACTTATTTTGGGTTCTAATATTGAATGCATGAACCAAAAAAAAAATTTATCTTCCATGTTTTGTAAGAAAAATTTGGGTGTTGCAAATGTTATTTTAGAAATCAAAATTATGAGAAATAATAATAGCATTACATTATGTCAATCACATTATATTAAAAAAATTCTTATAAAATACGAATATATTGATTGTTTATCTACATGCACTTTATATAATACAAATGTGAAATTGACTTCAAATGATGGTGTGCTAGTGTTATAGACAGTCTTATGTATGCAATGAACTGCACAATGCCTGATATAGCCTATTCAATGAGCAAGGTGTATAAATATACTAATAATCCTGAACATCAGCATTAGAATGTAGTGAACAAGATTTTTATATATCTTAAGCATACTTTAGGCTACAAGATCCATTATACCAAGTTTTATAATATTATTAAAGGACATAGTGTTGTAAGTTGGAACACTGATTTTGAAGATTTCAAATCAATGAGTGTTTGGGTTTTTACCCTTGGTGAAGGAGTAGTTTCATAAGGGCAAACCTATATAACTCATTGTATAATGAAATCTGAGTTTATTGCATCTACTTGTAGAGAAATTGAGTGACTTAAAATTAAGCTAGTGGATATTTCACTATGTGAGAAGCGCATACATGTTATTTCAATGTTTTGTGATAACCAATCATCTATATGTAAAGCAGGTAATCTGAAATATAATAGGAAGTCCAAACATATTAGTCTAAGATACAATTTTATCAGACAAATAATTGATGGCAATATTATATCTTTGAAATATGTGAAATCATGTTAAAATTTTGTAGACCCATTAACAAAAGGCCTTTCGAGAAATGTCATCATTAGAACATCAAGGGGGGTAAGAATTAAGCCAGTTAAGTCATCATTTAAGGATATCCAACCTATAGCATTGGAGATCTCACATGCCTAAGTTCCATGAAAAATGAATTGATGTATGACAGGTATTGAACATATTTATGTGAACTCGTTCTTAATGTGTACTCATGAATTGTAACAAATGTGAGGGTTGAGCTAATAACTCTTAATGAGTTGTAGGTCTTAAGGCTAGGGTGTGTGTTATTGTAACACCTAGACAAACTCACTTATGCTAGTGTAGAAGTGTGAGTCATTTCTTATTAGACTTGGCAATTCTCTAGAGCACACATGAATCTAGGCAAGGATAAGACTTTAAATGTGTCAACTTGAAATCTAGACAATTGAACATTTGAAAAACCTATGTAAAATTGAAAATTTGGTTAACAATATAAGGAACTAAGTTCAAGGCAAGTTCACTTAGTACCTTGGTTAATTTAGTTTTTTTTTAACTAAGTAGGGGTTCAAGTCATGCAGACACTCTCACTAATGCATAAGTTTTCTGTGCAAGCTAAGCATATTTTGAAACTAATAGAGAATTACTGTAAAAAAGTTTCAAAATATTCTTTATTTTATGATGAGAAAGTTCACATTCTTTTTGAAATTTTGGTGTTTTTATTGATTTCCTCTAAAAGTGCTTTGAAAAGTTTTTATTCCTATATTTAAGAGGGAGAGATATTTCTGGTGGTTCAAATAGAGTTTTTATTCTTTATCCTATACTTTGGTAACTCGTGTGTGTTAGGGTGACTTGTAGACATTATTGGGCTTCACACATGAATTGGGGGTGGCAGTGTAGGGTGGCATCAGCCAGCCCTTTCGGTCTGTCACCCAGTGGCAACAACAACAACAGCTACTACTGCAACTCTCAAAAAGAAAAATAGAGGATGAAGAAGATGGGGAAGAGGGGTTTCACCTGAGCCTGGCGTCGGTGGAGCAGCGACTCTCAGGTGGTGGTGGAATCGAGGGACCAGTGTGAGCAGAGGGGAAGGAGTGAGGTAGTAGAGGGAGAGTGAGGGAAGAGAGAGAGAAAGAGGCGATGTGAGAGAGAACCTCGTATGACGGAGCTTAAATAAGAGTCGGGGGGAGCAGTTTAAGCAAATTGTTGGGGTTTGGGTTGGATCTAGGTTGGATACAACCCCAAACCCAACATATAAGAAGAGGGGGAAACATTTATAGAATTGGATTGGGTTGGGTCCATTTGGACCCAACTCAATCCTTAATATATATATATATATATATATATATATATGTGTGTGTGTGTGTGTGTGTGTGTGTGTGGTTTGAATTTGGATTAAAAATCTAAATCCATTCCAAAAGCTATATCTAGGTTTTATGTTTTGGATTGAGATTGGATAGGATTCAATTTGGATCCAATTCTAATTCCAAGCAATAGTGTTGTGTTTTTCGTTTGGATCTTGGATCCAAACACAAGGATCCATGTATTTATATATATTTTTGCATGCTTTAAGAATTGATTCAAATTTCTGTATCTAATTCCGAACTTATAATTGTCTATCGATATGGATCTTATTCAAATCCAATTTGTTTTTGAGATTGGATCCTTCTGATGGATCAAATCTCATGTCTTAAAGGTTTTGAATGATCAGGATCTCTTTAGAGATCCGGCTCTGAGTTATTCTAAACTCGGACCGGGTCAACTAAATGGATTTGAGTTATTGTTATGATGTTCTTCAAATTTGTATCCTTTACGTGGTCTAACCATATTTGATTAGGAGATTTAGTGGATCTTATGCATGTCAAAAAGTACGGTTGAATTAGGGTTTCATGAGGGTCAATCCATGCAGATCGCCCATTAAGATCCAGATCCATGAGGTGTTGTATGTGTTAAATCACCTTTAAAACATCCAAAAGTTCATTGATTACTCACGATCGGTGAATTTTTCATAAAAATACCAAAAACAATCCCTTATCATTTCTAAAAAATCTAAAAAATTTATAGACTTTATAATATAAACCTTGTTCACATCTTCAAAAATCATGAAGTGGGGCGATTCAAGTTCTAAAGATAGCAATATTAAGAACGTGCCTCTAGGCTTGGGATTTCGATTTTCCTAAATTTTGCTTTTGGCCACCGTTTGTTCCAACAAAAGCACGGTCAAACTACCTTTAACAGTGGATGTTTTGAAAATTATAATTCAGATAAGAGTTTACGCATTTAGGAGAGGAAGAAAGATCATCTCCCCCCTTGTATTTTTTTTAGATAAAAATACTGGGAGATTAAAGCCCCCTCCTTTTTTTACTGAGGTGAGTAATTTACAAAAGGTGGTGGGGACCAAAGGCAGAGCTGGAGGGCAGGACTGGGATGTAGCCCAGTCCTGCCTCGAAAGCTAGGTCAGACCCGAGTCAGACTCGACCCGGATCCGAAACCCGGTAGGGTTTTAAATCAAAGTCTGATCTCTTCATCTTTCTCCCCCATCTCTCGCTCCCTGCTTGCAGCAGCCGACGACGCCGACGAAATCCAGGTACGCCGTCTCTCTGTCCCTCTCTCCCTCTGTTTTCTCCCCCATCTTTCCCCCTTTATGCTTGCGTCGGGAGGCCGACGGAGAGCCGACGACCACTCCCTGCTGTGATTCTCCTCTGAATCGCGATCATCGGGAGGCTGACAGTATTCAATGTATGTTCTATCATCCAGTTGCAGGAATTGACAAATAATAACTTTCTGGGCTTTTTCTTTCTAAAATGTTATGGTTCATACATCTAATATTTGACCTGCAATATTTAGATTTCACTACTTCAGTTTGCTGGATTACTTCTGCCATGCTATGTGATCTTGAGAGCACTTTACATTTTACAAAGTCGGCGACGAAGGCAGGTATTTTTTTCAATCTGCTGTGATCTGTTATCTTTTAATCACTTCACCTTTTCATTTACTGAAAATGAGTACATGTTTCAAGATAATCAGATGAATTTGCCTTGATTTTTAATGCCATTAAAAACAAAAATTAGAAGTATAAATGTCTGTTGTTGGTTAGTGGCCTCTCAATTTGTCTTAGCCAGACGTGGTTTTGGGTTTATTCCCACGCTCATCTGCCAAAGAAAAAAACTGAACAATGGCTGTCTTTTTTTTATTACTGTTACTGCCTTTCAATTTGATAATTTTCTGTAGACATTATGAGTTGTGTAGTTATAATGTGGTGCATATTGGACTTAATCCATGCCTGCTTGGATTAACACAGGCAACATCAAGTGGGGTGGCCCTTTATTAGGCGATCCTGGTATAGGATCAAAATTCTCCTGCATTAAAGTCCAGTATTTTGACCCAGCATAATTCTAAGATCAATCCCGTGGGCTTTAGATCAATGGTCTGGGTTCAAATTAAGGATTTTAAGATCTGAGGATCTCAAGAGTTGACTGTTGGTCTAACCCTCTCCCATGGAGCAAAAAATTCCGTAATTGAAAAGGGATTTCAAATATCTAAAGTGGGGACTGAGACCCATGTTTGAATGGTTTGGATCTTTGTGTGAACCCCAGGCAGTGGTCCGTTGTTGAATCTATAATCTGAGGTATTGAAATGCTTCCACAACCTAAACAAGGAACAATCAAATGCATCCTCCCATTTTTTACATTACCACCTTCTTCTTGGATTCTTCTTCTGAAACTAATGATGTATGATGCAGGTGCGAAATAAGAAAGGATCTAAGGGATATAATAGTGATCTATAAACAGAAACAAACGTAAATATGTAATCCGACACTAAGGAGTGACTTGATTCATTAAAATTGGAATGAATACTAAAGAGAAGAAATCCTTAAACATGAAAATAGAAAGAGAAAAGAGTGAGTTGTGGGGTGTATTGTAGCCTTAATTTCAGTAGGCCATGATGCTATTGCAAAGGTGTAACATCGATATTGCTATATGCAATCCGATGATACACGATATGCTTTGGATGAACAACGAGTGCTAAGACCATGTGTTTGCCTATGTTCAACATGATCCAGTGTTCTTGGAGTCACATGGAAAGTTTTATCCCATGCTGTTCTGAGTATGATGCTTTTGAGCAACTTGTTTTGATGTCCTTTTAAACTTGGTAATGATCTTTTTTTGAAAGTTCACCTATTTTCTGTTGACCTACACTTTCCTTCATCTTAATGCAGTAGCAACAAATCACCATGGAGGAATGAGCTAAACGTTTAAGCTTCTCTCATGGCCAAGCTTCTTTGTGTTGTTTCTTTCCACCTTTAGCTCGAGTTGCCGAATAATTGGGATCTCTTTTTTCTGTATATCTGAATATGTACTTGCTCTGCTCAGGCGAGATTTGACAGTGGCTTGATACTGCTCAAGAAAGTGGAATCTGTAAGTATGGCTATTTAACTTTTTTGGCAGTAAGTTGCAAATGTAATCTGAGTCTTTGCTGAGGCATTGTGCAAAATCTTTCTTGAAGATCTGCCCAAGTAGATGACTTGATTCTTATGGTAAATACATGGATATAGTAGGGATGAAGTTTCTCTCACTTTTGGTGTAGCATGCATATACACATGCGCAAATGCTCACACACTCTCAGCCTGTTGTTTGTTTGGACTGAGCTGTCAGCCCTGCTCATTGGATTTTAATTAAATCAGTTGTTGTCATAATGCAAGCTGAAGGATTGTTACTTGCTACTGCTTTTATGTTTCTGCATGCCTAGCACTTATAACTGTTGCATGGAAAATTCTTTAAATGTCATAAAATGTCATACACTTACTGATTGCTCATGTTGTATCTTATTTATTTGTAGAATTTGAAATAGAAAGAAGACAATCTTCGAGCACTAAGAAAAGAAAAAACTTGTTATCATTTTTTTTGAAGTTAGACAACTCTTCAGGTGGACAAGTCGAGAAAACTCCAAGTCCTACTCCAATCATTCCTTCATCACCTGAGCATATTATATCTCCGAATCCAACTTCCAAATCTGTTTTTTATATTGAAAGAGATCCGGGTCAAAGAAAATGTATGTGTGATCACCCTGTTAATGAAATAGATCGAATTAGACGAGCTTATCTTAGGACGAGACCTTTTCAACCAAAACTTGCACAATACCCAAGTAGACAATGTGGTAAACAAGTGCATCGATGTCAAGAACATTGGTATGATAAGTTTCGTTGGCTAGAGTATTATCCCACAGAAGATAAAGTATATTATTTTTATTGCTTTCTTTTTCTTGATAATAGTCACATTTTGAATCTCTCAGCATTGGCAACAATTGTGTTTAATAATTGGAAGAGGGTTAGTCAAGGAGAAAAATGTGCTTTTCTTACCCATGTCGGTTCTTCATCGTCTTCATATCATAATGTATGTGTAAGAAATGCAGAGATTTTGATGAGTCTGGGTCATCACATTGACAAAGTGATGAATGTTGTATCCCAAGAGGAATGTTAGAAAGCTCGTTTGAGAGTAAGAACATCAATGTTAACTCTTCAGTGGTTAGCGCTCCAAGGTTGCACATTTAGGGGTGATGATGAATCTTTATTTTCATTGAATCGTGAAAATTTTATTGAACTGGTTGATTATTCTGGAAAAATGAATGCAGATGTTGGTAAAGTTGTTTTGGCTAATGCTCCAAAAAATGCCACATACAGTTCTCCAGATATTCAGAGGGAGATTTTGCATATTATGGCAAACCGAGTACAAGGTATGATTCATAATGAAGTTGTAGATGCACCGTATTGTATCCTTGTTGATAATTAAAGCACGAGATGCATCTAAAAGAGAACAAATGCGCATTGTATTGAGGTTTGTTAATGAAGCGGGAATTTTAAGAGAATGATTTTTTGCAATTAAAAGTGTTAGTGATACTACCTCGTTGAATCTAAAAAATCAAATTTATGATATTCTTAGTAGTCACAACCTTCAAATTCAGAATATGCGAGGACAAGGGTACGATGGTGCTAGTAATATGCAGGGTGCTTGGAATGAGCTCCAAGCTTTATTTCTAAAGGATCGTCCTTATGCATATTATGTCCTTTGTTTTGCGCATCGTTTGCAATTAACATTGGTTTCTGCAGCTAAGGATGTTTGTGACATTTGGCAATTCTTTTCTCATTTGGATAATGTTGTTAATATTATTACTTTTTTGCCTAAGCGTGTTGGTGAGTTGAAAGCTGCACATAGAAAAGAAATTGAGCATTTGTTAGAAATTGGAGAACAATCGACATGAAGTGGGGCTAATCAGATTGGGAACTTGCATAGAGCTGAAGCTACTCGTTGGAGTTCTTATTATGATACTGTAAAGAGCTTGATGGATATGTACGTTGCAACATGTAAAGTATTTGAGTGCCTGATTGAAAATTCTCCAAGTGCTAGATCTCAGGCTGAAGTTGATGGTGCATACACTTGCATTACAAGTTTCGAATTTGTATTTGTCTTGCATTTGATGAATAGAATATTTGCAGTTACTGATATTCTATGTTAGGCCCTTCAGAAGAAAAATCAAGATATCTTGACTGCTATGAGATTTGTCTACACTACAAAGATTGTGCTTCAAGCTTTGAGAGAAGATGGTTGGGAAGAATTCCTTCAAGAGGTAACATCATTTTGTTCAACAAATGATATTTGCCTACCTAACTTCAGTGGTTCATATATGGTTGGTCGATCCCCTGGTCGTGAGTATCCCTCAGTTGAGCATCACTATCATTTTGATGTTTTCAATAAAGCTATAGATTTTTTGTTGGTGCAGTTAAATACTAGATTTAATGACACATCAATCGAACTTCTTTCTCTCAGTGCGACATTGGATCATAGAAACTCATTTAAATCTTTTAATATAGCTGATATTTGCAAGCTTGAGTTATAACATTATCAGATTGATGTGGTTTCTGATCCTCGATTTCAAGTACCTACTCTACCTGATTTGTATCAAAAGTTGGTTGCAAGTGGAAGGTCAAAAAGTTATGTCATGCTAACTAGATTATTTCGTCTTGTATTGACATTACCAGTTTCTACGACCACTACAGAACGATCATTTTCAGTGATGAAACATGTGAAGACGGAATTTCGTAACAAAATGGATGACAGTTTTCTTGCTGACTGTATGACATTGTACATCAAACGAGAATATACTATGACTTTAGTTATAGATTATCTTATAGATGAATTTTATGCTGCGGGTAACTGTCAGGGTCTATTTTAGTTGGTACTTTTGTATTTTGATTTATTTTGTCATAAATAAAATTTATGCATTTTTATGAACTTCAAATTATCGCACCAGTGTTATATATTGTCGTTAGATAATGTTTAAGAACTTTCCGTTGAGGTTGAGAAAGACTGCAGCAGATAGTTTGATTTGTCCATATGAAATAGATTTTTATTAATAATTGTAGTCATTTTTTATTTTATCTCAAAAAAAAAAAATTTGGGGTGGGGGCGCTGCCCCCGAACTCCCAACTATCCCACCATTTTTTTTTTTGCTACACCCCTGTTTGCTCCCCCGTCCCTCGCATG
This sequence comes from Nuphar pumila, assembly GCF_984573655.1. NCBI lineage: Eukaryota > Viridiplantae > Streptophyta > Magnoliopsida > Nymphaeales > Nymphaeaceae > Nuphar > Nuphar pumila. The sequence continues at coordinate 31,937,776 of NC_143263.1, read as the reverse complement.
AATCCTAGCTATGCCCCTGGTGGGGACTATATCAGACCATAGCTCACGCTTGTCCACTCAACCCTAGTACCCAAAGAAAGGAGCGTACAGACAGATTCACTAGGGTTATACTTCCGCGTATGGATCGATGGCATATGGCCTAGGATGGTTGAAAAACATGGTGAGAGATTTCTACGGCCTTCCAGAACCAGGATAAACGTTGCTGATTATTTGATGAGATGGACCTGTCGCCCCACTCGTATTTGCACTAAATCGTGGATTTGGTAACTACCACCTCCCAGAGGTGGGTAGTCTTCAGCTACCACTTTTTTAAATGCATAAACTCCTCCCGATTACCAGTTTCCAAACAGAGCCTTAGTGACATAAGCTCCTGACTAATCCTACTTATATGGAAAACTTGCATGACAATCCTATTTTATTGCTACTTTCAATATAAAGATCTATTTTCAGCCTGTTTACATCCATTTCCAACTACTAATCCAACACACTTTACATGTGAACTTGATCATATACTTGGATCCATAGTGACAAACGTTTTAAACGACAATTTCTCATTTTTCAAGAACTAGCAAGAAATTGAAATTTTTTCATAAATTCTTGCATTTTTTCGGCAAAATCTCGACAATAAAAAAATTAATTAAAAAATCTAAAATTTATTTTTATAAGAAATTATTAATAAAAATTATTTAAAAATAAAAATACATATTTTTTCATGATAAATAACCATGTAAAACATAAATATCGCATTTAAATCACGGTATTTATGTTTTTTCATAAATCTTGTGACAATTTGCCGTTTTAATCTTTCAGGCAATTTCTCACGATATTATCGCAAGATTTTTCATAAATCTCGCGATATTTATCACTATGCTTGGATCAAAACTTGGATTGACATTGATGCGCTTCATTTCATTATGTGAAGATAAAAAAAAATTAAAAATTCTCAACAAGCTCTATCTACATGTTTAATCATGTCGGTGAGAGGGGGCCCACGTTTTGGCAACCACTCCCCATCGTGTGAAATGCGCTCTCTATGATACGTGGGGCAATGCCATAAATCTTGTTCTTAGAAAAAATCTCATAATGTTTTTTAAAAAATAACTAGATTTTATTTTTTGGCTAGCAAAGGAAAAACTTTCTATCACCGACCATCACACATTGGTAGGCTTATGGTTGGTGAAACTCTTCAGGTCCCTAGTTTCCACAGAGAAGTAGACCCATCCTCTTGCAGCGAGGGATGCCTCCTTTGGGTTTTGAACTTATGACCTCCCATCCACTTAGTGACATTCATAATTTTGCTCCTACCTGGCATTTTTCTCCACAATGTAGGGGCAAAATATCAACACATATAAGCATTAAAGTATACGTAATATATATAAAACATTACAAATTTTTTTATTGTGCAAACTTCACAATAAAAACACAACATTTAAAAAAAAAAGGTAATATTTTGAAAAATATCACATTTTTTTGGGCATTATAGCAGTTTTAGAAAATATATTGCAAAAAGTGGTGATGTTGGTGAGGTTGATGTGTTTAGCGGTAGAACCAATAAACCCCAAAGACCTACTCCATAAACATGAAGGAAAAAAATAAATTATCACATCAATTGTTGATAGGTTTGGTTGGTGGTGCACAACTTTTTCAATGCCTTGGAAACTACCAAGTGGAGGAAAATAAAAAGGACAACCCATCAGCTTAAGACAGGTATGACCTTATCATATTATAGCAATAATTATGTCTCCTCCTGTCTTGTTTCTTTGAATGCATACAGTAGGAAGAAGATTCTCTTATGAGCAACCAAATCCTCTGCTTTTTATTTTTTCAAATACGTATAAAAACAGTATCCCAATCAGCAAAAAGACTGATTTTTTGATGTGATTGAAGAACAAACAAAAAACTTAAATGGGTCTCACCATCAAATAAAATCATGGGAACTCACTAGCTCTCCAGACCTCGTTGAGTCTAGATCACATTGTTTTGATAGAGACTTAAAACTATTAGCGTGTTCATTACTCTATTGAGCAGAAAAAATTGTGGGTCCAAAGATGAGATAATCACACTGAGAAGACAATCAAAGTGTGGTAGAAGCTAAAGGTAAAGAGAGGAGGAAAGGAACAAAAACAGAAGCAAAAAAAAAAAAGAAAGGCCAAAAGATCAAAAGAAAACCCTAGACCAAGACTAAGAGAAGCATCACCTGACCTGACTGCTTTGGAAGATTCCTTTTAAATTTAACCCACGTTGGGTAGGTGAACTAAATGCTGGTTGACATTTTTTTTCCTTCCACACTGTTCTTTATTCCTGCAATCACATGGGATTGTGTATACATACATGCACACATATTTGCATGCATAGTAGTATGTAGTAAGCAATGATTCATGATGGTAAGTTTACTTAAGATGCATGGGCATCATCATGTTCATGTAATGACTGGTTGGTTGAATATCAACTTTAACTTTAAAAGGATGTTTGCAAGGTAGTTAGTACTTCTTACCAATTATGATGGTTCCACACCTAACATTCACCTTAGCCTATCCATACAACCTCACTACATTGCCAAAATTTACCATATCCTATCTTGCCCTATTAATTATTTATCACTCAATTTACCTATAAGCCACCCTAAGTGTTACAAACTTTTATTAAACACATTTTAAAAATACACAAGTCATTATCACACTGACAAAAGTAAAAAAAAAAAAAAAGGCAAAATCTCGGGAGCCAAAAACATTTTTTTTTATAAATCTCGCATTTTTTTCAGCAAAATCTCTGCAAAGAAATTAATTTTTATAAGTAAATAAAACTAAAAATATTTAAAATAAAAAGCATGAGTTTTTTAATTGATAAATAGCTGATAAAAACATAAATATCACGTTTAAAACATGATATTTATGTTTCTGATGAAAAAATTATGAAAGTTTGAAATATCACGTTAAATAGCTGTTCTTAACTTTCAAGTAATTTCTCCTGATACTTTGCAATATTTTCATAAATCTCATGATATTTGTCACTATGATCATTGTTATTTTTTTCTTGTGTTACCTTCGTAGACTTTGGGCCTCTAATGAGCCTGTTTTGGACCTAATCATGTTTGAGTCAATTGGGTTCAAGTTAATTCTAGTTAATTGAAATTTTCAAACGTATATAAGTGGATAACATACAAATTAAATCTGACTCACGACTTCTTTTTAGCTTAGTCGACCAGCTCTAGGTCAGGGTCAATAACAACTTCAGTAGAAATGAGGTTCGACTCCTCAAGTTACAAATCAAAGATATTTGAAATTCGCCTAAGCCCGTTCAACCTACCAACCAGACCTAACTCGTCTCAAGCTAGCTCGACCAAACCAATTTGCATTCTGAATATAAGACCCAGGTCCCAAAAGGCTCGAACCAAGTCTATAGTGCACATTAGGGGTATCAACAGGTCGGGTTTGGTTCGGACCCAGGTAGAACCAAATTTAACTCAGGTATGATATCGGGTCCGAACCCAGGTTTAATCGGATCCACTATAAAAAAACCATACCTGGTAAAACCATATTTTTTTTCATTTTTATATTGAAATTTTGTGGGTCTTAGCCCGAACTCAGGTCGGGTCCGGGTCTAGCATAAAATTTCATAAACTATACCCGAATCCATGTATTAATGAGTCTGGACCCGGGTCTTAATCGGGTCTTCTTATTTATCACCGACCCTATAGGGTTTGGGTCGGATGGGGTCCGGATAAACCCGACCCGTTGACACCCTTAGTGCACATCCAACATAAAGAAAACGACGTCCAACATAAATGAAATGACAGTCAGGTAAATACAGCAAAACCCTATTGGTAAAACAGGAACAAGATCTCATCGTCTCCACCGCTGGCCCTTCCCAACAAAAGCAAATCTGGCGGTCAGGATCCGAGGAGGTTCATATGAACATAAAAAATACCAATCGACGGTCGTCATGGCCCTTTCTTGTCCCATCTCTCAATAAAATGATTCCACGTGTCTTTCGAGATTCACAAGAAACGCATCCATAAAAGCCAAAAGAGATCACCCTTATCTCTCTCCCTCTTCCATTTTGCTCTCTAGAGAGAGAAAAACTAGCCGCCGCCTTCTCTCTCTCTCTTTCTTATTCTCTCTCACCGGGAAACGGGATATTTTCCGGCCGGTGCGTCGCATTTTTCAGCGGGAAGATGCTGGAGGAGTCGATCCCAGCCATCTGGGCATCGATGCACAGCTGGTTCACCCCCACCGTCCTCTTCGTCCTCCTCAACCTGGTTATAGGCACCATCATCGCCACCTCCGGCCAGAAATCCGGCGGGAAGCCTCCGGCGAGATCCCCCTCCGTGCTGGAGCGCTTGCGCTCCATCAACATCCACAAGCAAAAGGTGGAGGACGTCCCGATCGTCACATTGACCGTTCCCGCCGAGCCAGAGGAGATCTCTGCCGTCGATGAGGCCTTCCATGATGGTGGTGACAGTGGTGGTGATGCTTTCGTGGAGGTTCCGGCGAAGATCCCCCGGAGGATGAATAAGTCGGCGAGCGCCAAGGCGGCCTACAATCACGTGGTGGAGAAGAGGGAGGAGATGTCGACCCCGCGGGCGAAATCGCTGACGATCGGCCGAAAGGTGGAGGAATCCGTCGAGGACTCTGAAGTGGACGAGGTGAACGCAAAGGCCGACGACTTCATCAACCGGTTCAAGCAGCAGCTGCAGTTGCAGAGGATGGAGTCAATCACGAGGCATAAGGAAATGCTCAACAGAGGCAGATGAAGCAAACCCCCACCCCCCTTTTCTCTCTCTCTCTCTCTCTTATTTTGCTCTTTCCTCTTTGCTGGGTGTGATGGAATCTACATGTAGCTCTCTTATTAGTGGTAAGAAGAGGAAATGGGTATAGTTTTTGTTCTGTAAATCTGGTTTTGTATGGTTCAGTGTCTGCTGGACCATGGATGGATCTGTCTGAAGTTTCCTTTTTCTTTTTTCTGTTAGTGTATTTTTTTTTGTTTACCTTTTTTTATTAGTGAAGATGGGAGTTAGAGATGCTAAGAAGCCAAGGAAATATGGGATTTCATTTTGTTTTTTTTTTTAATCAAATGATATAATTTTTGGTGTATGGAATTGCTTATCAGTTATGTTGTATGGATGGAGATAGGACTCTCTCTCTCTCTCTTGGATGGTAAGAGACAGAGTGCTGTAACTCACCCCTCACACTCGAGCCCACACAGAAGGCTGAGTCTAGCTAGCTTCCAGAACTTAGGCATCAACTGACGCCACGGTGCTTATTTTATATGACGAAAATATCCCCTTGATCTGAGTGTCGGCCCCACATGTTGGAGAAAACGCCTCCTGCTACTTTGAGCGGATTTTCGTCATTTTAATGCCGGACACGCGAAGGTGGGGCCCTCACAAAGCTGGAAAGCACGGAGGAAAAGAAAAGTGGCATGCACCCCTTCCCCTTCTGAGAATGGCGGTTTGGCCCTGTGGGGGCCCACAACATGGGGGGGAGCCAAATGATCGTTTTCTGAGGGCAGTTTCGTCACTGTGTCAAGGATGATGCCATCGTTTTCAAGCTCTCGAATGTATGTAACCAAACTCACGCGGAAGGCGTGTCCTTGGGGAAATGGAAAGGCAACTCTTGCAATGGGTTTCATTCTCTCCAGTCCCCCGACCCAAGAATTTATCGTGCGTTTGTGTCACGGAAATGGTGGGGATTTCGCGAAAAATGCACAAAGCAGGGAGAGTTTCTTCCGGGCCATATCGTGGTTAACCAAACGCTGTCAAGGGTTTTATCCCAGAAAAGCAACCCCAAAATCAACGGCCACCCCTTATTTCCACGAAAACCATTTCCAGTTGCTTAATCTAGGGTGGGCACAGATGTACATTGAAAGGGAGAAAATAAATACTAATAAACTATACTAATAGATTTCAAACAAAATTCACATAGTTATGCTCTAAATCCTAACAAAAGTCATAGATTTCTCATCTATCCTAAATAAAAAAAGCAAAACCCTTAAAAATTTTAAATTTTAACCAAAGTCAAGTATTTATTCTTTCATTGTTTCATGTTTAATGCTAATTTTAAAAAGAAAAAAATAAGTAACACCCTAAAATTGTAATTCAAAATTGGTGCCATTTAAAAACAAACTAAATCAAAACCCTAATTCTTAAAAAGATCATCAATTATGCATTTATGCTAATCAAGCATGTAGAATCATACTTAATATTAGTTAAAAATATAAAAAATACCTAATTAAGTACTCATCATTTAAAAACAAAATATAAATATAAATACTAATCCAAAAAAATAAAAAAAACTCAAAAAATTAATTAAATATTTATGTTATTTAAAAAAAACTAAATAAAACCCCTCAATCTTAACAAACAACATTTATCGTAACGCCCCAAAATTTTGAACATGTAAACCTTTTGAAAACGGTTTAAAGGTTAGAAAATCCTTTTTTTCTTTTCAGAGTTTATTTATAAAATCAGCGAAAACATTTCTTTAAAAGAAAAGAGGGCAAATCGATAATCTTGAGCACGTTAGCTAAAAGAGCATAAAAGACAAAGGCATAACTTGCAAATATCCAGATGAAATCATTTATATCATAAACAATTTTAAGTTTGTACAAATTTGGATTTCTCTAAGAAACCCGTAAGAAAACCAAAAATGACCAGGACAAAAGCTGCGAGGGGAAACAGTGGATCCTGATGACATCTCGCAATCGCGACATCGGCTGCTGAGTACCTAATCATCACCTGTACCCATAAAATGGGTTAGTTTCATGAAAAACTAGTAGGTGCACAAGTAGACAAAAATGTCTGAAAGAAGCATAAATAATTAACTATGCATGATGAGTAACTAAACAGTTACTGAACTAACATGAGCAGTTTATTAGCATAAGTGAAAGTCTAACTAGAACATGCTGAATTATGTAACAAAACATTTAATAATGAATTGAAATCACTGAGCATAAAACACAATTCTACGATTCATCAAGTGAAGTGCACAAGTTACTTTATGTTCCATCATTAACTGGCCTGCGGGTACGGGCAAACACGACTCGTAGAAACAACTAAGACTAGTTCGGGCGTCTATTATTCTATGTATTTTGAATAACCCGAATATCTAGTTGAGTCCATTCCTAAGGGGACGGCCATTAGCCGAAAGAGGATTCCCCAAAGGCGTTTGTGGCTACAGATGCATCCTACTTCTGCAGAAGTCCAAAAGATCTACCACCTAGGATAATATCTGGTAGTCTCATCCCCTAACTCCGATGACTGTGAACACTGAGTCTTTGCTTGTAGAATGGTTGTTAACAACATGTCCATCGAAGTGTGTGTACCAATCCGTCATCTCCCTTAACAGTCAACAAGAAAATGAATGAGTGTGTCAGGGGGTTACTTAACCAATGACCCATTCTACATGCTCTGGTCTTTTGACCCAATCGAGCATCTTACCTGTGAAGGCGAAAAATCAATCAATTTGTAATGTGGTTTACCAATGTGCTCGTAGCACTGGTCGAGGTTGAATGACTGTCTCAAACATCCGTCGTATTACTCGCATGCCATGCATGTCTATGCGCATGTTACGAGAAAGGGTTCTAGGTCCTCAATGCGAGCCTCAACAACATAATTTACAAAGATATAATGTCATCATTCTAAGCTTTTGAAATGACCAATGTCATGTGCCAACTTATGACATGTGATTTTCTCGAATCTCACATTCGTTATCATAGTGACAACATGCAACACAAATTTTTGACACTGATAAACGTTGAATGAGGATTTTGCATGAGAAAATTACGCTCACAAGTTTGCTCGAGTCCCGAATTTTGGGAAATCTTGAGTTGCGCCAAAAATACTAAACAGAGTAGAAAAACTATTCCTTTCGAATGCTTGATTCAGGATGACCCGCTGCGATGCTTCAAAACCAACATTATTTGTAGAACCGTATGTTTGATACAAAAGGAGTCCTTTCATCCATCGAGGTTACAAATTTTAAAGACAGAAAGCAAGAAATGCGAAAGTAAAAGCCTGAGCGCAAAGCGCGACGACAAATATAGAACAAGTAATGTGAAAGCAAAGGATAAGGATCGCGAAACTGTATCCTTGAGCTAAAGACATAAAGCAGGAAATGCGAAAGCAAAAGCCTGGGCGCAAGCATGGCGGTAAATTAAAGACAGAAAGCAAGAAATGCGAAAGCAAAAGCCTGAGCACAAAGCGCGACGGCAAATTAAAGACAAAAAGCAGAAAAATGCGTAAGTAAAGGACAAAGATCGCGAAACCGTGTCCTTGAGCGAAAAGCATACTTATATACTTATACGTATATAAATATATATTTTTGTTCTTTTGATCTTTAATTATTTAAGCTAGCTTCAGTTATTTAAGTCCTTGTGTAATTTTCCCTACCTCGGGGTATTGCGAGAAAGAGGTTGCCTACGAGCGTAGGTAATCGCCGGTTCGGTTCGCGGGGTGCGAACGGTCTCCGTTGCGTAACACTGCAAGAGTACGATAATATCATGAATCTTAACTGAAAACGGAACAAAGGCCAGGAAGGGGCTTATTTCCATTGCCCATCGGACATATTGGGGTGGCAGGGGCCAAAGGCTCCTGCTAGCCTCCCAAAAGACGAGATAAGGGCCTTTGGCCCGTGTCGGCTTTTTAAAAGAACGAGGCAGGGGCCAAGGGTCCCTGCTGAGTCCTAAAGAATTATGAGGCAAGGGACAAAGGCCCTTGCCGACAGTATTACCTCGAATGGAAGGGGGCTTCCCATCCCCCCTTCCGTTGAAGGCAAAACGAGAGAGAGAAAGAGGGGGTCGCAGGGGCCAAATGCCCACTTGCGACCCTCGAAAGAGGATGCAGGGGCCAAATGGCCCCTACCGAGCATTGCTCGACAGAAAATGGGACATGGGCCAGAGGCCCCTGTCGGTCTAGAGAGGGGCAGGGGCCATTGGCCCCTACCCGAAAGAGAAGGGAAGGGGCCGATGGCCCCTGCCGGAACAGTAAAAAGGGCGAGACAAAGGCAAAGGGGCAGAGCCCCTTGACTAACAGAAAAGAGGAAGGCACGACAAGGGCCGCTAGCCTTTTGGGGAACCCAAAAGAAGAAAGGGGGGAATGAGAGGAGAAGGGGGTTACCTGGGCTGCCAAAGAGAGAGAGGTCGCCGATCTACCTTGATGGAGAGGGGCTCGCCGGTGACCGTTCAACAACGAGAGAGAGAGAGAGAGAGATGGAGTCGAGGAGGGAGAGCAGATACAGAGGGGGAGAGATGAGAGACGATAGAGAGTCGGGGGAGAGGCTCGAACACCTCTCCTCCCCCTCTCTCACTCCTTTTGTAGAGGCCGCAGGGGGTTGGTTTCCCCTGTTTGCTGCCTCTTGCCAGCCCCTGAAAGCCCGTTCGATGTGCTGAGGCTGGCTCGGGTATGGATTCGGGTAGGGTCCAGACCCGTCCAGGGTCTGATTTTTTTTTTAAACACTGGATTTTACATTTATAGTTTCATACATAGGCTAATTGAAACAAAAACATAACAAAACCCCCCAAAATTCTAACTAGAATCGATCATGTCTAATGTTATTGAGAAAAATGCAGAATAACTAATAAATATCCATCTAATTAAAAAAGCCCTAAATGATAATTGAGAAAAAAACACAAAAAAACCTAAACCTAATTATTGATATGAAACTATTTAAGAAAAATTAAATAAAAAACTTAAATCCTATGTCCTAACAAACATCATTCATAATTTCATATGCTAATTAAGAACCTAAACCAAAATGCTACTTGAAATAAAAAAATCACAAAAAACACTGACCCTAAAAAATCACAAGAGAAAGAAGTCTGGGCATTCACCATGTCAGAGAGACCGTCGGATCAGTCGAACGCAGGGCACCAACACAAGCATCATGCTTGAGGTAGTGAGGCCCTAGTCTGAGCAAAAATTCATGGGAGAGAGAGGACATGTGCATGCATCGAAGGCAACCCTGGCGACGAACTTCGTCCTCTGGTTTGTTGTTGTTTCGAGAGAGAGAGAGAGAGAGAGAGAGAGAGAGAGAGAGAGAGAGAGAGAGAGAGAGAGAGAGGCGGGGTTGGGGGAGCAGAGAGAGAGAGAGTGTCAAGAGAAAAAGGTGGTGTTAGGGTTGGGTCTGAGGTGGGGCCTACAGAGGGGCACACATCGTGCCCTGACCTTTGGGTTAGGCCCGAGTGATCCCCACCTTAACCCGGGGCACCTCTGATGTGTGCTCCAGGTCAGAGTACCCAATACCCCATTTAAGGGAGTTTTTAGGGTCAGGGTGAGTGCGTGCCCACCCTGACCATAACGTGGCTTCGCTACTCTCTCTCCTTTTGTTTTTCTCTTTGTGCATTGATTAAGTCCAGACTTGTGTTTAAGGCCAAGAAATGATAAGACTCACTCGTACCTGTAGCTCGGCTTGTAAATAGTTCCAACTCATGAAATAGGTTAGGTAATATGAACATGAACAACAAGTGTTCAGCTCAGTTCAACTCGTCTAAGCTGGTTGATTAGTATTAAATATATTTTATATCATATAGACATTGAAGTGTTTGTCTTGCAAGCAAAAAGCTTAGAGTTCAAATCCTATAATAATGCATATCATTCATTTTCGTCGTTATCCATATGATCGCATATCATTCATTATTGTCGTCATTATCCTTTCCTTTCGAATAATGCATATCATTTGTGTAACTAACGATAAGATGATAACACATATCATTTGTTATCTTTTTTGTTGTTTGTAAACTATATATTCTCTCGTTGAAGGGTCAATAAGATGAACAAATTTTTGGTTTTGTCCATCGAGTTTCTCCCACTTTTTTTCTTTTCTCATAGTATTAGAGCAATACCAGGGTGCCTCCATCTATTGAGTCTTTCATTGCTGATTTTGCATTTGCTAGTCTTGTTCGAGTAGTGATGCTGGTTGAAGTGGTTGCCGGTGCCGACAGATCATCTTGTATTGTTATTTTTTTTGCTGGTCACAACCATCATAGTGCGTGTTTGACAGCTAGTTGCCTGCCATATGTTCCATCGACTTCCATAGTCAATTTATTCAGACTTACCCAAATAAAATCGATGGCCTCTACCGAAGCACAACATAATGATGACAAATCTTGAGCCTCAGATATTCTAGAGACACAATTTTATTTGCACCACTATGATAATCTAGGTGCCATTCTAGTCTCATCTCTCTTGAACGATGATAATTATTCAACTTGAAAGAGAGCCATGAAAATGGTTCTTAGCACGAAAAATAAATTTTGACTCGTTGATGGATCCTTACCATGACCCAATTTTCTTTAGTCAGATTCTCAAGCATGGGACTGATGTAATCATATGGTATTGTCATGGCTTTTAAACACCCTAACTAAAGAATTGGCAAAAAGTGTCATTTATGCTGACATCGCCAGAGAGGTATGGGTCGATCTAGAGGAACAATTTTCTCAAAGTAATGCTGCCAGAATCTATCAGTTAAAGAAATTAATTTTAGATCATAGACAAAATCAGTCGTCTCTTGCTTCTTACTATACTACTCTTAAATCTCTGGATTGCACATGTGGACCCTTCAAAGAGTTGAATGAATGTCAACAATAGGAAAAAGTGTATCAATTTCTCGAGTCTAAGTGACTCGTTCACTACTGTGAGGAGTCAGATCTAAACCATGAAATCCTTACTGAGCATTAGTCAAGTGTATGCCCTTGTAATGCAAGAAGAAAACCAGAAGATGTTGCAAGCCAATCCTGCAGTCATAAGTGAATCAACTGCTTTCGCTGCCAATACAAATCCACGTAATCGAGGTAACACTTTTTCCCGTCTCTTGGGATAAGGTCAAAGATGCCCAAGGCATGAACAATGTGGGATGGTCAATCACATCAAGCCACAATGTTATGCCTTACACGGTTATCCGGTTGGCCATCCTAAACATAAGGCCAACAACGTGTCTGCATCCAAGCCTCACTCTCCGAATGTCGCCAATGCAATAGTCGAGCAATCATCACCACTTGCCATGCAAAATGATGTTTTTTCTTCTTTGATGCAACTCATTGATGACCAAAAGAATCATCTTATGTCTTGGCTGAATACCGATGCTTAAGTCTCCTCGGTTAATCTTGCAAGCGATACCTTTTCAAATGTTTATTCCTGAATCATTGATACAGGTGCTTCGGAGTGTATGACTCCACACATGTCTTTGTTAACTAATTATTTTCCTGTCACTAATATTAAACCTATTAAATTATCCAATAGCCAAAGCATTAATGTTACCTATGTAGGTACCGTCAGAATATCTCTGAATATTTTCCTCAAGGATGTTTTTTGTGTTCTATCTTTTCAATTTAATCTATTATTGGTTAGAAAATTATCTCAACCTTCTAATATTGTTATCACCTTCTTTCCTTCTTTTTGTGTATTTCAAGACCGTTTGACGAAGAGGTCGATTGGAGCAGACAAAGCTCAAAATGGGCTCTACCACTATCCACCTGTCGACCCACACCATCATGCCATGGCTTCCATAAAAATTACTACTTCAGAAATACGACATTCACGACTAGACCATCTCTCTAAGGATTGAGTGTCTCAGTTATCCAAAGAGTATTCTAACATCTTCTTTAAAATTTTTATGTGTTGTTTGTTATCGTTCTAAGCAAACAAGGTCTCCATTTTCTCTTAGTATTAATAAAGCTTTTGTTCCCTTTGATCTTATATGGGGTCCATATCATAAGTCTACACATACCGGGGCTCATTACTTTCTCACCATTATTGATGATGTTTTTATATGTACTTGGGTTTATTTCATGAGATACAAAATAGAACTTTTCATTTTCTTACAAAATTTTGCACAATGATCAAAATTCAATACAATTGTTACATGCAACATGTTCACACAGACAATGGTATTGAATTTATGTCCCACATGATGCATGATTTTTTACCCTAAATAGAATAGACCATCCATCAACATTCTTATGTTCATTCACCCCAACAACATGGGCAAGTAGAGTGAAAACATCATCATATTCTTGAAGTATCCCGCGCCCTTCATTTTCAAGCTAATATGTTATTAACCTTTTTGAGAGAATGTATTTTAATTGCCACTTACCTCATCAACCGAATTCTCACACCAATCCTCCAAGGCAAAACTCCATATGAGATGTTACTCAATATTAAACCCTCCTATACCCATCTACGTATTTTTGGTTGCTTATGTTATTCTAGAAATTTGAAACCTCACGATAAATTTTTTGCTCATTCCAAATGTTGTGTCTTTGTTGGATACCCTTTTGGTCAAAAATGTTATCATCTATATGACTTGGATAAACAAGTTTTCTTTATTAATCGTGATTTCATATTTTATGAGACAATTTTTTTCTTTCAAAATCAAAATTTTTCTTACCCGGATCCATATGTTCTACCCCATCCGGTGCCTAATTCAAAACCTTTACTACCAACTTTACCTCCCACACCACCCACTGATCACACTCATACCACATCTGATCCCCTTTCTAATTCAGTCGATACCCTCACTACCTATGCCCACCATGCAGATTGCGTCCAACCTATCCCCAATCCATTATGCCGATCTGCTCGACCTCACCATCGTCCTTCTCACTTAGACAATTATGTGTGTTTGTCCACCCAGGTTCCACCCATCACAACTTTATCCAATCCTCGACCATCTTTACGTAATCCATACCCAATTTCTCACTTTCTACCATATCATAAATTCTCTCATACTCATCTTGCTTTCTTAGCTTTCATTACCTCTCAGGTTGAACCCCACAGTTTTAACGAGACTGTTAAACATAAGCATTTAGAAAAGGTCATGGTTGCTGAAATTGATGCATTATAGAAGAATAACACTTGAGATATTATCCCTCTACCTCTTGGCAAAAGACTAATTGAATGACATTGGATTTTCAAAATCAAACATCGCGTTGATGGATCTGTCAAACACTACAAAGCACATTTAATTGCCAAAGGGTATACTTAGGTTGAAAGATTTGATTATCATGAGACCTTCGCTCCAGTAGTCAAACTTGTTACTATGTGTTGCTTACTCTCTCTTGGTGCAATTAATGGATGGTCTCTTTTTCAACTGAATGTCTACAATGCATTCTTACATAGGGATCGCCAAAAAGAGATTTACATGGATCTTCCCCTGGACTTCCTAGTAATGGGGAGCACTATGTATGCAAACTCAAGAAATCTTTATACGGCCTTACACAATCCTCTCAAAATTAATTTGCAAAGTTCTCTCTTACTCTTAAAGATGTCAAATATCATCAGTCTACCACATATTATACTTTATTCGTCTATCGATCAGGACATCGATTCATTGCTTTACTCGTATATGTTGATGATATCATTATTACTGGTAATGATCCTCAATCTATTACTCAACTCAATTTTTTTTGCATTCACATTTTCACCTAAAGGATCTTGGTAAGTTAAAGTACTTTCTTGGCATCGAGGTGGTCTGATCATCCCAAGGCATTTTCTTGACTCAAAATAAGTACACACTTGACATTCTCTCTGACAGTGGCTTATTGGGTACCCGCCTAGTGGACTTTCCCATAGAACAACGTCTTTCTCTTTCAGCTGATCAAGTTGTTGCACTGGATGATCCTACTCGTTACAGACGCCTAGTGGGTCACCTCGTTTATCTGACAGTTACTCGATCGGATATCAACTATTCAGTTAACGTCTTGAGCCAGTTCATGTGAACTTCGTAGAGACCCCATCTTGATGCTGCCTATCGAGTCCTTTGGTACTTAAAATCCTCCCCAAACAAACACATTCTCCTATCTTATTCTAGCCAACTTCAGCTAACCACATATTGTGACTCTAATTGGGCAAGTTGTTCTATAACTCATTGATCAAATACGGGATATCTCACCTTTTTTGGCAGCAGTCCTCTATCCTGAAAGACCAAAAAGCAGCATACCATTTTCCGCTCTTCCGCTGAAGCTGAATATCGCTCTATTGCTATCGCTACTTGTGAACTAATCTAGCTCAAAGTCCTTTTTCTGGATCTTGATGTCACTCATCCACAACCCATGCAGTTATATTGTGACAATCAAGCCGCCCTTCACATTGCTGCCAACCCTGTTTTCTACGAGCATACTAAGCATATTGAACTTGATTGTAACCTTATTCATGAAAAACTTTAAGCTGGTGTCATTACCATTGCTCATATTCCTTGTTGTTATCAACTTGCCGATCTCTTAACTGAGGCACTGGGATGTGACAAGTTTCAGTTCTTGACATTCAAGTTGGGCATTACGGATCTCCATGCTCCAACTTGAGGGGGAGCAATAACACATATCATTCGTTATGGTCGTTGTTATCCTTTCCTTTTTTACAACGCATATCATTTGTGTAACCGACGATAAGATGATAATGCATATCATTTGTTATCTTTTTTGTTGTTTGTAAACAATATATTCCCTCGTTAATGGGTCAATAAGATGAACAAATTTTTGGTTTTGTCCATCGAGTTTCTCAGACTTTTTTTCTTTTCTCATCCTATTAGTTATAATTTTGAAATAATATACTTATTTTGTAAATCAGCCTGTTATAGATGAACTCAGTAGGATTTAGAGTCTCCATTCTATTATTTTTACTTTTGAAAATATGTATTTTTTGTAGGCTCAAACTCAACTTGTGTAGCTCGGGCATGCCATGAGCTCAAACTCAACTCGGCTTGGCAAAAGAATGAGCCGAGTTCGAATACCCTCTGTTGGGTTTGTTTACGGGCTGTACTTGTATTAGTTTGGATCGAACTATATAACCAGATTGGGTTATTATATACTTCTTCAAATGACAGTATATATGAAGATAGTAATTGAGCACTGATGGTGACAATTCCAAGTGATGTTTTTGATAATGGAATTACATAAAAGCGAACCATGTATGAAAGATGCTTTAGAATGGGTATAATGAAGAATAAAATAAAGTGGAAGTCACATGATAACGTGATTAATACTAAATTGAAGCTCGGATGATAAAAAGCTTAGGCTTAAAATGGAGTTTACAAGACTTGGCATTTAGTCATTGAGTTGTATAATAAAAGAATCATGTGTTGGAGTCCATCTCTTACAATCTTGCAGAGAAGTGAGGAAAGTTTGGGAGAGAAGACAACGGAGCTTTTTGGCATCAAATGGACCCCTAAAGAGGACTTAAAACAAGCTCTAATCAGATGGATGAGCATCAGATTCAAGGACAAAAAAAAGTGCAGAGAGTATGGGATCAATTGCATTCCAAATAGTGGTATGAACAGGAAGAAATCAACTTATGTTTGAGGAAGAGGCTCAGAGCTCGGCGCAGGTTGGACGGTCGATCCATCAGAATGTCGGGGAACCTGTTAGGCCCTGTTTGGAATCTAGGAACTGGGATGGGAGTTAGTGCATTTGGCAAAAAGTTGGTGAAACTACCACCTGGTGGCTATGTGAAAACTGTCAGCTGGGATGGGAGTTAATGCATTTGGAATGAGAAGTGGCATTGTATTGATAGATTTGGCAACTGCCATTTTTCATCCCAGCTACTAGTTTCCAAACAGGGCCTTAAAAGAGAATCAGAAACTCCACTCACATTGTGGCTTGGCGTTGGAGGCATTTTTAACTGGATGGGAACCTCAGCGCTAGGATGGACCAAGATCAACCAAACAGTTCCCGTAAATATCAGACAATTTTTTTTGTAAATTTGATAGGATACAGAATAAAAAACGAGTACGTGTAAATCCTACAGTTACGCTCGAAATAGCTAAGGAGTTTGAACTCTCAACTCATTCACAAACCAGAGGATGGCCAGGGAGAAATCCCTTAATCCCTCAAGAGACACTTCTCTTGAATTTCAATATTGTAACTAGCTATTGAAAAATCCCCACCAGTCACTTATGGCCACATGACCTTAAAGTTAAAGCATCCAAGTTCATGGTTAACACCCAAAAACCCATCAATCTAAAGGTCTCTTCCTAGATGGCTCCTACAAGTCTTCCTCATACCATTCATTCATTTTCTAGATGGAACGACATCAATAGCTCCAAGGCTGAAAAATGTTTGGTGGGTTTGTAGGTGCCATTCATCTGATAGCGAAGCCCACTCCAACTACGCTAACCCCTTTGGGGGTAGTCCCATCCCATCTACTTAAAACAATGGATAAGTGAGATTCTACTCATTGATACGGTGTGCACATTCACATTAGACTTATCCTGAGCTATATAATATATAAGAAAAGAAAATTAAGAAACATTACTTAAAGCTTATTGCTTGTTTACATTCATGCACAAATAATGTTGACACGACTGCGATGGGGCAAAGGATGTAACTTGTAACTTGGGCCAAGTTTAACCTAATTAATTAATCTTGTCAAAAACCGAACCACTGGGTGGTCCGCGAGTTGACTAGGCCGAGTCACGCGATGATCCTTCAAGTTTGTCAACCATGGCTTAGCGAGGCTTGGATGCGACTCAACCAATACTGTGGCAGACTTATGTTCTTAAGTGCAAACCAGATTATATATAGGCCTTATCAGTTGCTTATATTGTGTCCCACCTAACCCAACCCAGTCCAATCTGTTCTCATTTTCTCAATGGCAAAACCTCTAATCCTTTAGCCCCGAGGGGTTTGGCGTAGTGGGGTGGGGTCTAGGCCGTTAGATGGACAATCTAGGTTTGATTCCCATGAGTGTTACTCCCTTGTGCAAGCCAACATCCAACATAGGCTTTGGGACAGGGGTCCTAGCCTCAGAATTGCCTTTGGGCTAACGACCGTTGGTATGGTGGGCTGAGCCAGCGTAACCAGGTCTTCGTGCCAGATGCAGTTTCATCATGTGATAAGAAACCGCATAACTGCACCTGGATCTGGATCCATTGAGAGTGGCAACAGGTAAAATAAATAATAGAATTGCATTGGATTTAATAATTTCATTTTCATGGTCAATGACAACAGTAATTACGAAATATAAAGCAATGATCAGAAGGATATATACAAAAGCCCAAATTCAAGAAAGAGGCTGGTTAACTGTGCTTCAAAGAGTAGCATTAAAAATCAATAATTTGGTTGGTGTTCTACATGCTTAATTTATCAAGTTTTAGTTGACCAGCAAAACAATTCATTGTATCTGTCCCGGGCCGATCTTTCAGAATGGGGCATGTGTAGTGCAGAGCTCTACTGAGTGAAAAATGCATCGAGTGTAGAAACGTGCAGTATGAGTTCGCTTGATCGGTGACGTGCAATAGTAGCACGACATGTGATAGGCATCAGTATCGTCGTTAGTGCATCGTTGTGTGGCAACACAGATGTGGAACGTTGTTCGGTTAAGCAGTGCCAGTGGATCAGAAAATGTTGTCTTTGGAGATTTGGTTACAAACTTCTCAGCTTGCAAGAGTCTCCTACGCATAGCGGTTGGACGCACGTGAGTGCATGTGGGTTAGGGCTAATTTTCTCAGGAATCACCTTAGGTGATTCCAACCGAGTATGGTGACTCGGGGCTAGGTGACTGAATGCCTAGGCACCGACGAATGAGTCTGGGTGGTGCTCTTTGTTATGGTGTTCAATCATCAACTGGTCTTCAGACTCGGAGCCACAAAGTCTTGTTCCTTTAGTGGCGAAGTTTTGCTATGTTGTGCGCATGGAGTTGTAATACGCTTCATGACACGCAAGGCTAAGACAAAGTTTGTCCCTCTTTTAGAAGTGATAGCTGGTATGGGACAGCTATGCACTAAGCGGCATGAACTACATGAAAATGTGCTTGATTAACTTTCGCAAGGTAGCTGCACACAGGGTGGTGCGCATGGCCAATAAAAATGATTCAGCACATGAAAACATGTTGGTATGCAGCCTTTGGCCATTAGGCTGGCCAACTTGACATGTCGTGGGTTTGCGAAGCATTCTATGCCCATGACAAAGCGATAGAAAGGCTTGCGGCGGTAAGGAAGGACTATCGTGTTGCACTGACTTATTTTAAAAAGTAAGCCCATGATAAATTAGCATCAAAGCAAAAAGATTCACAGAGACCTTGTTCTTCATTGTGTGCAACACTGAAGAGGATAGCAATGATTTATCTTGATTACGCAATTTTTTGCAGCTAAAGTGTGGTTGACCGATGACATAAGTAAGATGTTGGCAGGATGGTATGGGACATCTTGTCGATGACAAGCATAAGTATAAGGTTGTTGTTTAGTTGGCTAAGGAAACGTAGATAAGCCAAAGATTTCTACCAGTTGTTTGTTAGGCTCACAGATGAATCATGGCGTTTGTCTTGTACATGCAGAAAATGAATGTTAGATTCAGTTGGATGGATTTGCACCTTTGGGTATGGGAGACTTAACTAAACTTCTGGATTCTTTTCTAAGATTGTGGATTAGCGGAGTGCCCACGTTGAGCAGAATGCTCATTGTTTTGGTCCCTTGAGTTGATAGATCTTCAATGGATTGCACATGTAGAAAAAGTTGTTTGTGGCTTGTTGGTTCTCGCAGAAACATTTTGCTGACTCTGAGAGAGAGTACAACGTGCTGACTTCGAGAGGGAAGTACAATATTGGAGCAAAGTTCCCTTGTGAGAATGAGTGCCCAGAAAGATACTTTGAAGGACCACATTGAGGTGATACGTAAGAAGGCGTCCCCCACTTGAGGACTAGTTTGAACCATTGAAAAACTGCAAGTTGGTGCTTAAGAAAGTTAATATCCCTGCAACGCGCATTGATGGTCGTCTTTCTATATGAGGACCATGAAGGGCTTAAAAATTGCTTTTGTTGGGGTTGGAAGGCACCCCAACCATGAGCACCAAGATGATAAGTTTGTCGTGCAGGCGAGGGTGTTTCGTTTATGTTTGAGACTGCACTGGGGTCTCACGAGCAGAGAATGTTTGATGTTGATAAAGCAGAAGACCGATGTCTAAGTGATCGAAGATGCATTAAAGGTATGAGACTTGACGCGTTAAAGGTTACGACGATGGTGGATGTAATCTTGATAAAGTTGAGTAGGTTAAAGAAAAGAGTAAACCAAAGATAAATACAAAGAAAAAGTAGCATATCAGTTGAGACTGTATTCTTACCTGTACCAGCATTGTTGAGGACGACAATGGTTTTAAGTAGGGAAGAATGTCCCGAGCTGATCTTTCAGAATGGGGCATGTGCAGTGCGAAGCTCTACTAAGTGAAAAATGCATTGAGTGTAAGAACACGCGGTATGCGTTCGCTTGATTGGTGACGTGCGGTGGTAGCACGACATACGATAGGCTGATATCATTGTTAGTGCATCACTATGTGGCGACATAGATATGGAGCATTGTTCGATTAAGCAGTGTCAGCAGATTAGAAGATATTGCCTTTGGAGATTTAGTTAAGGACCTCTTGACTTGCAAGAGTCTCCCACGAGTAGCAGTTGGACGCACGGGGGTGCTGTGGGTTAGGGCTAATTCCCCAAAAAATAACCTTAGGTGATCCCAACCAAGTATGGTGACTCGGGGCTAGGCATCAGTGAATGAGTCTGGGTGGTGCTCTTTGCTATGGTGTTCAATCATCAATTGATCTTCGGACTGGGGGCCACAAGGTCTTGTTCCTTTAGTGGCGAGGTTTTGCTATGTTGTGCACATGGAGCTGCAATACACTTCATGACACGCAAGGTTAAGACAAAGTTTGTGCCTCTTTCAAAAGTGATAGCTGGTATGGGACGGTTATGCACTAAGCGACATGGACTACATGGAATGTGCATTTGGAAATGCGCTTGATCAACTTCTATAAGGCAGCTGCACACAAAGTGGTGTGCAGGGCCAATGAAAATGATTTAGCACATGGAAACATATTGGTACGCGGCCTTTGGCCGTTAAGCTGGCCAGCTTGGGCAGCTTGGAGCATCGCGGGTTTGTGAAGCATTCTATGCCCGTGACAAAGCTATAGAAAGGTTTGTTGCGGTAAGGTGACAATATCAATTGCTTTATTTAATCCGCCTATCCACCTAATCTATCCAACACTGATTACCATTTATTTGTGTGGGGATAGCCTAGTCCAAACTTTATATGCTTCATAAAAAAATTTCAATAATGACACAAAAGCTTTGTCATTGGTTATTCATGTGCTTTTGATTATGTCACACGAGAGAGTGAGAGTCAATTGTCTCCATTTTATGTAAAACAAAATTACTTTTTTTTTTCAAGTGAAAAGTTAACCGAGGTACATTGGCAAGCCTCCAGTTGAGGTCCCCTTGCATGGATTAACCTTGAAAGAAGAGACGCCCCTGTGGGTTTTGGCCCTAAACAATAAGGCGGTGCCCTCATGGGCAAAAACAAGGGCCCATGCCAAATCCAATGTGAGCAAAACAAACACAAGGTGAGGAATGCTTAAGTCCAAGGATATTTTGTTAGACCTTTTCCCCTCCAAACCAAAAGTCCTCTTATCACTGCTCTTTTGGCAAAACTCACTACTTCCCATGCCCTCTTCCCTGCTACTTTAAATACCAAGCACAATGTAAAATCTTAGAACATGATTTTTGGAGCTACACAACACACAAGAAATGATTTCAGAGTGGTTCGGACAACGTGGCCTACATCCATTATAGAGCCTCTCTCTCTCTCTTCAAGCCCCAAAGAGAGGGTCTCCCTACTTTTTATTCTCAATGTCAAGGTACACACATTTTGGGGATCTTTTCTTATTATGGGCGACCAAATTATAACTAAATTCTCCTTTGTTACATGATTCATTTACTTCAACCTCTTTGATTATGGAGAGTCCTTGTTTGAAACAACCACCTGCATGAGAGGCTGATTGAGACTCTTGGTCTAGTGTTTGATAGGATCATAGCATAGATAGCCTTCATAATTTGATCTGTATCTAATAAAGATGCATGCTTTAGACCTAAGTGACAATATTGAGTGAACATACAGTTTCAAATATGGATAACATGTGTATATGAAGATTTTGAGATGCTTATATATAGGAATGCAATTAAGCAATAATTTGTATAGGGACTTGTCATCTAGGTTTGAACTTGAAAGCTAATTTGTCAGATATACAATAGATGAAAAATATCTACCTAGAATTTATCATTTAAAGATGCATGCACTAAAAGACTCATCCTGTCTCTTGAACATGTCTAAGTTTGTGCTCAATAATGTCATTTTGTTGCGGCGTGTATGGACAAGTGAGCCATCTTTTTAATCCATGCTTATTAAAAAATTTAGAAAAAGCACCACTGACAAACTCTCCTCCCTCATCATTGTGAAATATTTTAATTGTTCTATCAAGTTGATGTTAACTACAACCTTCAAAACTTCAAAATAAAGCAAGGCATCTGATTTTCTGATAAAAGAAAAAATCCATGAAACCCGCAAATAATTATTAACTAGAAGCACAGGTAATACTTATATCTTTCTTTGGAAGGAGGCGTGGGCACCCATATATCACTGTGAATAACTTTAAGTGGGGAATTGGCATAGAACTCTACCTTTTCAAACAAGAGTTTGTGAATTTTATTTAGAAACACAAATCATTATCACATGATTTTTATGTTTCATATGAAATCAAATTATTTCTTTCAAGAAGGTTTAAACTTCTAAAATTAACCTGTCTCAAATGATAGTGCCACACAATTTTAGAAAGCTTGAGAGAAATATAATCAAAATTAGTTTATGAGATGGCTACTCCATGAGTACATCAGACTAAAAAGACTGAGAGAGGTGTGCAACAATGAACACAAAAGGCACTAAATTTTAGCCAATGTTTTTTTTTTAATTCTCACTATATAGATGTATTCAATACAATCAAATTAGTAGGTATCAACTTTTGAATAATCCAATTTCGATATGCAAGTAGGTTTTCTAAGGTTTGAAAATCAAGGACTTAGAATTTTTAAAATGTTATAAAATATTAATTTTTCATTAAAAAAATAAACCAATGGTAGATTCTGAAAAACTGTGTCTAACATTAGTGCACTTGTGTGTGTGTGTATATATATATTGGTACTAAGTTGCTATAGCTTATTGTGGTTACATAGTTCTAACATTTCCATCTTATTTAACATGTTCTATTTATTATTTTGAAACGTGAAACGTACATACTTTTTTGCTTTGGCCCTACCACTTAGCTTCTTTACTCAACACTTCACTCCTACAATCACTTTTTCCTTGATCCAATTCCTATATGCATGTAGGTTTTTTAACTATAGAATTAGTTAGATTCTATATCTGGTGGCTAGTATGTTTATCATATTCTACGTATCATATTATTAGGTTTTAACATCAATAAGTTATAATATACAACTTTCATGATATTTTTGAAAAATCATTTTCTTTGGATTCATGAAGAAGAGAATATCGTTTGAAAATTGCCTAAAATATCATGTTGAAGTCATGCTTCTGTCTTGGTGTTGAACACTCGTTTTCCATAGCTTTGATCTCCAAAAGTGAAAATTAACCTTTGGACCCTGTTTGGTACGTTTTATTTATTATTTTCATATATTAAAGCTGACCCAGTATTGATGTTTTAGAGACTTTTTAAACCAACCTTCTCTTCATCAATTGTGAGCCATCAATTTTTTACCATATTAAAAAACAAATTGTAGGGCTGGACAATGGCCGGGCTGGGCTTGATCGGGTTTTTTGATAGGCTGGGCCTAGTCAAGCCCGACCCATTCACCAACTCGATTGGGCCTGGGTCTAATGCAAAGCTTACAACCTGCCTGTTTGACCCATGGGCCTAATTTGGGTTGGGCTTAGCCAGGTTACAAGTTATCTTGTATTCACATATTCCATGTTCATTTCCTTCAATCCATATGCTTTTTTAGTAAAAATTTAAAAAATATAAAAAATTAAATGTAACTCAAGATATATTTAATTTTTAAAATACATACTTGATTATATATATATATATATACACTCACTAGAATATGAGAACTGGAATATGAAAACTAAAAATATGGGCATTTTCAAAACTTTTTTTGCAAATCCAACCATGTGGATGTGCTTGGCATGGTGAATTTGCTACGAATCAACCATTAGATCGTGTATTTTTGGTGAAATTTATGATTTTTGAATTATTGAATATTTATGAAGATTATGAGCCATTGATTTTAAAGCCTTGAAAAAATCTCATTTATGCATCAAAATCGATGATTCGAGAGCAAGTTTGTATAAAACCAAGCATTTAAATCACATTTGTACGATTAGATTCAAGAGAAATGAACAAAAAATCCATGAAAATCATGGTTCACACATGAGTTCTCATATTCTAGTGACTCTCTCTCTCTCTCTCTCTATATATATATATATATATATATATATATATATATATATATATTTGAGTAATGGGTAGGTGATAAATGAATTATGGTGAATGATACTGCCTTGGTTGACTAGAATAATTTTTTTCTTTGTTGCGACCTTTGAGAAACTTTGATTTTTTCTTTTTAAAAATTGAGGTCGTCTTTTGAAGCATTTTTTTATCTATATTGAGCTTTGTTTGGAGTGCATACTCAATCACTTGAGATTCAGTCCTTGCAATCCGCTTCTCATATGCCTTGAGGGATCACATCAATTCTTGTAATGATAGAGTTGATAGATCTTTTAACTCTTCTATGGCTGCTACGACATAATTGTACTTCGACGATAAACTTTGAAAAAAAAATTAACTATTTTTCTCTCCTTAATTTTGTCGCATTGATAATCCAAACAACTCTAGTAAAATACTTTTGAATGGATTCATTATTTTTCATAGACAATATATCAAAATCTCTCCACAATGCTTGAAGCTTGATGGAGATAATCTTCTCCGAGCCTTGAAATTCATTCTTTAAAATATCACAGGCTTCTTTAAATGAAGTTGTATTCATGATTCGAGGAAAGATAGCATTGCTTACCCCAAGTTGTATATATAGAAGTGCTTTTGCATCATTCTTCTTGTTATTCTTAACTTTGTTTTTTTGTTTTGAAGCCGTCCATGATACAAGAATTTCATTATCAGTTGGTTCTTCATAATCGCCATGAACAATCTCACTAAGCTCTTGTGAGGCGAATAGCGTCTTCATTTTAAGACTCCAAAAATTATAGCAGTCACCATCAAATACATGCACTTGAAGTTAGAAGAGATTGGTAACATAATTGTTCAAATTTCCTGTCATGATTTTGATGTAAGTGTGGTCTCCTTCAATCTGGCTCTGATATCACTTTTATGGTTTTGAATACCTTAATTTATGCAACGAAATATGGCTATGGCTACAAAAAATAAGGTTGAGAAGAAGACAAACTTAAAAAGTTTTTTTTACACTTACACACAACTGCAGTAAAAAAAATATATATTTTATTGAGCAAATGAGATGAGATTGCATGTTAAACACAAGAAGGATGAGGACTTTATATAGAGCCAAAAAAAAATGTATCATGTCCCTTTAAAAGGTTGCATCTTTTTGCATCTTTGAAAAAAAAATTACTTTTTGGTAAATTTCAAAGAAAAATAAAGTTGCATCCTTTCATCAAGCAAGGTGTCTCTTTGAAAATCTAAGACACCTCTTCCCTTCACTTTTGGATTTGGATATTATAAATTACTAATTTTGACAACTGCAACTTATAAAAGCCCTCAACACCTAGTTAGGTGGTTAGGCTTAAAGCTTTCAAGTTAAAGGATGTTGAGAGCCCCCTTGCTGTAAGGTAAAAACTATTGCCAGTAAGCAAGGAAAAGACTTCTCGAGTTTTATACCATCGATACCACTGTCAGCATGACACCTCTCAGCCTATAATGACTCTTCTGAACCATAATGGCCGTCTTTCCTTGTTATGCACACCAAAGAAAAGGAAAAAGAAAAAGACAACTACTGTATTGTAAAAAAATCAACAGAGCCATTGAGCATGACATTTCTATGATGAAAAGTAGATAACTGATATATAGTTATTTGGTTAAAATGCTTCTCTTGTCACAAACATGACTTAAGGGTGTGAATATTGGGTGAGTCAACCAAAGTCAGGCATGTGCAGTATTTGACATTGACCAACTGGAGCTCCGCGTGGTTGGTAGGAGTTGTCAGTGCATATCTCCTTGTGGTTGAGATGTTGCAGGTTCAAACCCCAGTAGGTACATTGAATAATAACTGGTGGGGGGCTGCTTAACCCCAGCTTGTCTTTCAAAAAAAAAAGAATTTCCCATTGAGTCCATCAAGGCCAAGGTTTGGGCATGAATAGTCCCATTTTTTGTCTTCTGTTTTTTATGTCATTGCCAATTGAAATTTATACAGTGGCACTAGTGCTTAATTATAAATAACTACATCTATTCTATACTGTTCACAAATTAGTTGAAATAGTCAATCAGAGAATCACCCATGCGTTTTATGTCAACGCCGATTGTAATATATATTAGTGGCACTAGTGCTTAATTACACATAACTATACAGTTCACAATTTAGTTGAATTAATAGTCAATCAGAGCAGGGAATTTGGATTTTGGAATTTTGATCAAACCACCCAGACATGGATGTCTTAACTTCAATTTGACTGTCTAAAACAGGACAGGAATTAGGTGCATGCCGATTAGGTTCACTCGGGGAAGCATCATCAAGTAGGAGCAATTTGAATGTTTAATTTTTTTATTTATCATGGAGAAACCATTGTGGATATCTCATTACGGGCTGAGAGGTGTCACGTTGACTGTGGACCTGTGCCGGTGTTTGCAGTGTAAAACTTCATGCCCCCACTGTCAAACTCTCAACCTCTTACTTGAAAGCCATAAACTGAACTGCCTAGCAAGATGTGGAGCCTTTTTGGGAGGGGTACGTAAATTTGCTACCTTTATATTTTTATTTTGTTAAGCTTTTTCGTACATCTGACCCTTCATATGTGATAAGTTTAGCAGAAACTGACCTTGAACCATTTTTTCCTGTTGTCAGATTTTACAAGGGTTGAAAAATCAACGGCCTAGGATATACCAAATTTTCAAACCTCAACAAAACATATTTTTACATTGAAAAACTATGGTTCAAGGTCAGATTTCTAATTTGACCATCAGATTTGATCAAAACAACCTTCACATATGAGTTTCAGCTAAAGGGTTCCTTACCCATGAGGGTAGCGAATGCTACACCTTTTAGGCAACCAGGTGATTATAAGTTGCAGTCAACGACCCACATCTAAATGCAACTAATATACTTGGTATGCAGTAGGTCATGACTTAAGACTAGCTGATTTAGTAGCTGCTCGAGCCATCCAAGTCGCTTGGTTTAAATCGGTGTCACAAAAAAGTCAAGTTAAATCACCTTGTATATGTTACTATATTGCTAAGGCAGTTCCAAAAGCTGTTAACCGTGAAACTGGCCTTCTTTTCTGTACTTAATTTTTCAAGATAAAATTAAATCATTCTGACCCATTATAAATGAGGTGAAATCATCTTCCATAGCTTTCAAAAGGACTTCAATAATTCATTTTGTTGAAGTGGGCCAACCAGTTTTACAACCTGTGTTACAGACACGTAGACACGAGGACATGATGCGGGTTCGACTCTAAAGTTTGATTTTTTTTGGTTTTGTGGATTGATAAGCTGGGGTTAGGCAGACCCCAACCAGTTACATCAAGAGTCAATTTTATGTAGCAATCAAAGGTAAACCAATCTGGTGGTTTGTACTTCCATCGCCTAGGGCCCCAGATGGTTGAGATGCACCGGTCTGAATGTACTCCTAGGGTCCAAACACACTTAATCTGTCAAATCTGAAAAAGAAATTCATAATCTGCTGATCAACAACGTGTCTATTAATTCTTCCTTCTAAAGAGTTCATCATAATCTTCACCACATCACATCTTGTGCTTCCAATAATGATATTTCTAACTCGAACCTCATGCAGAATTTCCTTCTATCAATCCATTCTCTGACTGCCACACCAACCTTCTTGTTCATTCTTTTTTTTTTTTGACAGAGACATGATTCATTCACTATACAACACTAAAATCGTTTGTTGTAAGAAATCCAACAGAAACACAGCTTAGAGGTGTTGATGAGATGTCACCACTCAGAAAAAAGAAATAACCAAAAGATAAAGGTCGAACAGTAAAAATAACAGAATGTAGTACTGAAATGCATTTGCTGCAACTAAACCCATGCAGGCACTATCCTGGCCGAATCCTGCATGATTCAAATGATAGCAGATCGATGGGAAGAAGATGTACACAAAAACCTAAACAACCATTCGGTTGGACCCAATCCAGCCCAAGCCAGTTCCGAGCCATTTTTGCCGAGGTCTAGAGGCGACCTCCTATCTCAGCTGCTCATGTGGTGCAATGAGATTATATTGTGTATTCTTGAAGCAGCGATGATTTCTCTCTGTCCAGATTAATTTTCAAGCTGACAATACTCAAAACTTCCAAACAAATTTCCATTTCTTTTCTCTTGTGTTCAGCTGCGGCGCAACCACCACATCTCTTGGAAAAATAAAATGATTCCAACAAAGTGTTACATCACCCTATGCCAAAGAAAGCATGGCCCTAAAATAAGGGCAATCCCAAAATAAATGAGAAAGAGTTTCTTCATCTTTACCGCATATAATGCACCTACTAGCGAGATGAATCTCAAGATGCTTTAACCTTATTTCTGTGTTTAACCGGCCCACGAGAATCTGCCAAGCCAAGAGTGCAGCATGTAGAGGGAGGCCTCCCTTCTAAATCGGGCCAACCAAGAACGAGTAAAAAGACTTGGTGTTAAACAAACCACTGGTTAGTGACCATGTTGTGACATCTTCTATCATAAGCTCTAGTAGTTGAGTAACTTGAGAGATGAGAGTCGATCATTATTGAAAGACTAATTCTGAGGGGTCCTAGTGAAGAGTCAAATCCCAAGATGCAAGTGAACTTGACCATAGTTCCACGACTGTCTGCATATTTTCTTCTTGTAGCTAGATACAAAGAGGGAAATATGTCTCTAAGTCGACCATTGGGCCATCAATAGTCCTGTCAAAAAAGTATTGAGGTGTCATTCCCAATATTAACACATGAACACCCAAACAAAATTCCTCTAATGCCACAATCCATCACTTCCAAATTCCTTAACCTTATTTTCAAAACTGGTTTTCGGACCAGCTAGAGTGCCATTCTTGTAGAGCATATTTTTCTATAAATATGGTAGCAATCCTACCATCTTTCTTACATATAACCCAAAGCCACTTTCCCAAGAGAGCTTTGTTGAACTTATGCAAGTTATGAATTCCCAAACCCCTAGATGGAGAGGTTTGAAGATCAAGAACTAACATACCAAAGAATTATATGTGCCCTTTGATTTTCCCGACTAAATAAACCTTTGAAGAAGTCTTGTAAACCTTTTCTCCACTTTCTTTGGAATCTTAAAAATTTGCATGTAGTGTAAAAGCATGGGTGTAATGTTAAACTTCACCAATGAAACGCGGCCAGCTTTGGAAAGAAGACGAGCAACACAACTTTGAATTATTTGCATGACCCTATCTTCAAGGTAGGTCCAATGTAGCTCTATAGAAATACCAAAGTGGAGAGGTAAACCAAGATACTTCATAGGTAGTAACTCGGTCTCACAATCAAAGATAGAGTTCACTATCTATTGCATTTCCCTCAAGGGATCGTTCAATACCATGATTTGACTTTTGGTACCATCCATATGCAATCTCGAGATGTGAGAAAAATGTTGTGCTTGGCTGCTTTTCCAAACACCAATAAATTATCATCAAACAAAAGGTGGGAGATGGTGACACTATTTGAGACCTTGCAGCCCACAAAAAGCTCATGTGTTCCTGCTGAATCAATCATAATTGAAAGAGCTTTTAAAGTCATGACAAATAGAATTGGAGAGGAGTCCCCTTGGCGCAACCCCCTCTTTGGCTTGAAGAGGTCCTCCTTTTTCCTATTGATGGACACTGCAATGGATGAGGCATTAAGCAAGGCCTTAATTCATGATGTTCATTTATCACCCAAACTCAATTTTTTCAAACAATGTAAGAGGAAGCATCAATCTAAAGAATCAAATGTCTTTTCCAAATCAATTTTTAAGATAAAAGATTTTTTACCCGACACTTTAATGGAATGCAAGGCTTCATGAGCAAGAACACAAGAATCATGCAACTTCTTCCAGGGATGAAAGCACTTTGAGAGTATGAAATTATAGTCTTTACAAGAAGCTTTAGTCTAGATACAAAGACTTTTGAAACAATCTTGAAGAGCGTCTCCACTAATGAATTGCTAAAATCGATCTATGAATTTTGCAAGTCTTTTGGGATGAGAATAAGAATTGATTTACCCAATACTTGGGGAAGCTTTTCATTGTTGAGTCATCATTTGGAAAAGGTCCTCCTTAACAAAGTCCCATGACTCCTTGAAAAATTCAATGGGGAACCCATCTACACTAAGGGTTTTTCCATTGAGTAAATTTCATACCGCATTATTGATTTCTTCTAATGAGAAATAACCAATAGAACACATGAGAGCAGCCTCATTTAACTTTGAAAAGTTCAAGCCAAACATATCATAAGAGGCCTCAACAACATAAGATAATTGATTTTTAAAATAGGTGGTTGCCCGAGGAAGAATGTGTGAACCCTGATATATTGATCCTTCAATCTCCATTGATAGAATATGTTTTGACCTCCTATTTGAGGCGCACATGTTAAAGAATTTGGTATTTAGCTCCTCTGACTTAAGCCAATGAGCCTTGATTCTTTGCCACCATCTAATGTTTTCCCGCATCCTCCATTCGTAAATGTCATATACTAATTTTTTTTCATCTTAATGGTGGATTCCCTTTCCACATCTACCCCTTCTTCCTCTATGTGTTGCAAAGCCTTCAATTTGGACTCTCAATCATTGACTTCCTTGAACTTAGCTTGGCAATGATTTTTATTTCATTCAATGAGCTTGGATCTCACAAAAGATAGTTTAGAACGAGTTCTCAATGCAGCCCACCTTTAAGGGCAAGGCGTCTCCTCCCACCATGTCTGAATTTTTTCTACCAAGTTCGATTCACAAAGCCACCAAAGCTTCATTTGGAAAGACGACAATGTGTGGGGACCCCCCATGCTCTAAGACAACCAAATTATTGAGTGATCTGAAACTGAAATTAGATCAACCTTAGCACACATGTCATGATGACATTGTATCATTGACAAAGAGATCAATAAATGATCCAATCTTCTCATTATCGGTGGTGCCCTCTTATTGGACCAAGTAAACTTGAACCCTTACGTGGAGAGATCCAAGAGATGACAATCATCAAGAAGTTGTGTAAACTTGCGCATGCTAGAAGTATACCTTTGATTGGTGTTTGTGTTCACCATTCGCAAAATGGAGTTGAAGTCACCACCAATGCACCAATCTTCCGTGACGAATGGGATTGCACCATCATGAATTTGTTTAAGCTCTTTCCAAACATTCTTCTTGAGGGAGATGATGCAAGGCTCATATACACTAGTGAACAAAGTTTGACTAGCATGGATGGGGTCAATGAACAATAGTGAAATGGAGAAATCCCCCAAGCCATAGACCGTGGTGCCCATCTCTGATCTTCAAGCAAGTAACATGCCCCCTGATTGCCCCCTTACCGGTTTGAAAGTAAATTCACAATCCCTCCAAACTTCATCCACAAAAATTCGATCAATGCAACTCATTTGTCTCTTGAATTGCAATGATGTCCGGCTTGAGATGCCGATTTTTTTTTATAACAAAATCTGCTTGTCATGGCCACGTAAACCACGAGCATTCCATGATAGGATCCTCATTAATAACCAATTCATTCCAAACCCTAGTGAAGGCAAGCCTGACCTTGCGTTCTGGAAATATGCAAGCGAAGATTATAGCTTTTTGTCTGCATAGTTGCCACCATCTTTTCACAAAAAAACTTGTGCAAATTTAGCTTGATTGTGCTCAAAACTTCGTTCAGAGTGCTATCATCTTCAAAAGGAAATGCCATAAAGCTATTGTCGGCAAGGGTAGGGGTGATGGCCA
Source organism: Nuphar pumila (assembly GCF_984573655.1). Classification (NCBI taxonomy): domain Eukaryota; kingdom Viridiplantae; phylum Streptophyta; class Magnoliopsida; order Nymphaeales; family Nymphaeaceae; genus Nuphar; species Nuphar pumila. The sequence goes on along the minus strand of NC_143263.1, from coordinate 31,905,863 downwards.
TGAAGTTGATCCATCAGGGGCACCATGGTGGGAGTTGGCAAGGTCGATGGTGCTATGGTGGGTATTGGCAAGGTAGGTTGCATGGAAGAGGTTCTCATTGGACAGAAAGGACATGGTGGATAGGGTGGACGCAGTCCCCTATTACGGGTGAACCAATACTGATAGCTAGGTGGGACGAGACAGATAAGTTGAACACAACCCCCGGGACAGGAGCAACAAGGACATGTAATGACGAATGCTTAATGTCTGGTGAGGCTAGGGAGTTCGACTTTGAGTTTAGGTCAAGGCAAGGCAGTGGACCCAGGTCCACCTATAAGCTAGAGATAGCTATTGAATTCAGTGGTAGAGGTGGGTCCTTCTGTTCAAAATATGGGGCCACAAAAATAAGTTGGTTTGTAACGTTTGGAAGGGGCAATTGAGAGTTTGCCAAAAAGGTAGGTGAATCAAGTGAGTCCCACAACAGGCCATGATTAACGTCAAATATTGCCAGCTTTTATGAGAAAGAATAGGGGATCGGTTTAGGAGGGCCAATGGGATTTAAATATGTTTGGTGCTCAAATGACGAAGCGCCATGTGGAACGTTTTCAATGAAAGTCGTTTCAAAGGAGATCCAAAACGTCAAGTAATTTCCATCCTCATCCCACAAGATAACTAAGCCCGCCCCTTTGCCTCGTTATAAATTTAACCTTGATAAGTTGCTATACTTACCTTTCTTGGCGAATACATCACAAGATTGTTGCAAGTAATGATTTCCTCCTTAGACTCGTTGGGAATCGATGACAAATGTAGGAACCTCGTTGCTGGAATTGGAGCAATGATTGCAGGTGTTGTGGCTGGTTGAAGGGTACTCACTGGATTCCGACGACCTGGGTTCAGGTCAGCCGCCTTCCTCCTAATCTGCCAACAAGATGTGGCAAATAGCTGGTGATGAGGCTGAATCCTACATGCGATCTGACCAAAAAGTATGACCTCTTCGGTCAATCCATGAACCTGATCCCTATGGGTTCATTGGCATGCATGGCGATTCTTGATTTGTTGAGGGGCCTTAAGGACCAGAAGATGCAGATTCCGATGTCCGACCATTTACGGCAACCTCTTTGTCGAGAGGGTGGTGTATGTTCGCCCCCGATGATTCACTGAATCCCACGTCTGTGTTCGGGGCTTTGAATGAGCACCACGTATACAAGCACATGGGGCTCGTATTCCCGTGTATGTTGACATAACTTTGCATCGGACTCTGGTGTTGTTGCAAAGACTTAAGTACCCTTTCTTGCTATTCTTCTCATAAAGTGATGGTTTGAGAAAATGACAAAAATGCCCTTCATTCAAAAAAGAAAAACAAACAGTTCAAAAAAATGACAAACATGTCCTCCATCCAGAAAGTCGAGGATGATGTTGACTCTTCAAAGTCTTCTTCTTTTTCTCTTAAAAAAAAAGGACAAACATGTCCTTTATCCAGAAAGTTGAGGATGATGTTGACTCTTCAAAGTCTTCTTCTTCTTTCTCCGTAAAACACTGTAAAACCCTCTCTTTATCCAGAAAGTTGAGGATGATGTTGACTCTTCAAAGTCTTCTTCTTCTTTCTCCGTAAAACACTGTAAAACCCTCTCTCTCTCTCTAGAGAAGAAATCAAGGAAAACAAAGAGTTCTTCCTGGAGAAGGCCATGAACATCAACCCTCTCACTCTCTCTCCCTTCTCTCTCTACTTCTGTGCACATCCAACAGACGATCCTACATTGCTCCATCGCCATCTTCTTCTTCTTCCTTCTTCGTAAAACACTGTAAAACCCTCTCTCTCTAGAGAAGAAATCAAGGGAGGTAAAGGGTTTCTCCTGAAGAAGGCCATGAACACCAACCCTCTCACTCTCTCTCCCTTCTCTCTCTACTTATGTGCATGATTTAGAGTTTTTTCCCTTACAGAAGGGGGGTCTGGGGGCTCCCCCCCGGCGCGGGTCCGGGGGCATAGTTTGTAGTATTTTCGGGTCTCCAACGAAACACTATAGTGATTTGCAGAAGACACTACAAATCGCAAATCGCTATAGCGATTTGTAGTGTCTTCCGTAAATTGCTATAGCGATTTGTAGATTCTTCCGCAAATCGCTATAGCGATTTGTAGTGTCTTCCGCAAATCGCTATAGCGATTTGTAGTGTTATTCAGTAAGCAAATCGTTGTAAATCGCTACCCGAATTATGACCAACTTGTCAGGGCCATATCTCCCTAACCGGAGGTCATATTCCAAATCCGTAAAAAGCGGTGTCTTCGTTATTGAGTTTAGTTTATTTCTGTAAATTTTCAGCGATTTCTATTGTCATTTTATTTCTCATTTTAACTTCAACGCTACATTACAACCATAATCATCAAAAGAAAGATTGCCCAAGCTAAGAGTCTTGAGAGAGTAGAGGAGGGCCTCACCACCCACCAAACAACAAAAAATACAATGACTTAACTTCAAATGCAGTAAGGACCCAGAGTCGAATAAATTTAGAGGCAGCTCATCAGTAAGGACCCACAACAGTCAATGTGCAGGTCAGTCGGTGCTTGATGAAGCAATGTAGGATCTTCTGATGAATGTGCACAGAAGCAGAAATAGAAGGGAGAGAGAGAGTGAGAGGGTTGATGAGCCCCTGGACCCCCCTCCTGTAAGGGCAAAAGGCCATGAACACGCTGGGATGAGCCCTCAGACCCCCCTTCTGTAAGGGTAAAAGTTCTGAATCAGACTCCATGACTCTTCAAGTTGAATGATGCTACCCACACTGTGAGGAGCTCTCAGACCCCCGTTTCTGTAAGGGTAAAAACTCTAAATCAGACTCCACAACTCTTTAAGTTGAATGATGCTACCCACGCTGGGAGGAGCCCCTAGACCCCTCTCCTGTAAGGGTAAAAACTCTGAATCAGGATTTACAACTCATTTAGTTGAATGATGCTACCCACGCTGGGATGAGCCCCCAAACCCTCCTCCTGTAAGGGTAAAAACTTTGAATCAGGCTCCACAACAGTCAATGTGCAGGTCAGTCGGTGCTTGTTGGAGCAATGTATGATCTTCTAATGGATGTGCACAGAAGCATAAATAGAAGGGAGAGAGAGAGAGAGAGTGAGAGTTGAATGATGCTACCCACGCTAGGATGAGCCCCCAAACCCTCCTCCTGTAAGGGTAAAAACTTTGAATCAGGCTCCACAACAGTCAATGTGCTGGTCAGTCGGTGCTTGATGGAGCAATGTATGCTCTTCTAATGGATGTGCACAGAAGCAGAAATAGAAGGGAGAGAGAGAGAGTGAGAGTGTTGATGTTCATGGCCTCCTCCAGAAGAGATTTCTTTCTCGGATAATCCTGCAGTGTAGAGACTGGGTCTTAAATAATCATCTTCGGGGCACTTAAGTCTTTACAACCACTCCTTTTCAAGAACCGTCATTTTTTTTGCACCAATGGATGAGAAGGTACTTAAGTCTTTGCAATCGCATCAAACTCCAACGCTAATTAATGCTGACAAACATGGGGATACGAGATGCACATGCTTACATACGTGGTGCTCTTTGGGACCCCCGAACATAAGATGTAGCTAACTGCCCTGTTCGGGGGGGGGGGGGGGACATATAACCTGCTTTGCTCTTTGTCACCTAAAATTTATGTATTGGCAAGATGGGCAGGTCCAATCGCCATGAACCTGACCTATACTTAAAGCCTCTTTTTTCTCTCTTCACAACATCCGTCGGGACTTGTATACAATCCAGTCTTCCCTTTGGTTTGGCGGCCATGAACTCTACATTCCTGCCGACCACTAAAAATAGGTGTGGATGGCATTGCTGGCAAGGAAATCTGCATCACTAAAAATAGGTGTGGACTTGTATTCATCTTGTTCAATGTTGCAAAGCTTGGGCACCACCATCCTGGGGTCACCGGTTGTAACCTGTTTGTGGTTTGCATGAGATGCAGGAGGTGGTGTGCAAATTGATCATTCGACGTTCGACCATGAGGAATGATATGGTGAATACCCTTTTCAGAGAAGGTATCAACTACGTTTGACCATTGAAGACCACCTGCCTGTACACAACCTACCATGGCAGGCATACAGTGTCTCCAAAATTCTTCTGGGCTGAGTTGAGGCATCGTGATGTCCTTGAGAGTGAGGAGATTTACATCCTGAGTTTGTCGTCAGTGTAAACCCTCCATACGACGTTCAATATCCATAACAGATTCATCACGAAAAAGCCAAAGTTGCATATGCTGACCGCTGAATCTCTTCCACCATATCAGTTTTGCACCTTCTTCACGAACAAGGATGGTGTTGCTGTTATGTGCCGGCTTCGTCTGCGACTCTGATTCATGACCAGATTTGAGAACCTGTGCATAAGACCTTCGCGGTACAGCGTTATAGCCATAGGAGTTCTGGTTGCTGAGGGAGATATGCACCCGAATATTGCCTTCTCCAAAGACACCCTGCGAACCCATTCTGGTTCCATTTTCACATTCCAATTCCATAGGGCATTTAATACTTCTAATCGGCTGCCTCGGTTGAGTGACTCATGTGTTGGGAATAAAGCGGAAATAAACTGACGGATCGAGACTTCCCCACAAGTGTGAATCGATGAAAACAATGCAATGATGATAGTTGAAGAAATAAAAACAAACCAACAGCGGAAACAAAAACAACACACAACGATTTAAGTGATTCTCTTTCAATTGGGGTACGTCCACGACGACCGATAGGTCAGCACCTTCCACTATCTTCTTCAAAGATTACAAGGTGGCCAAAAGGCATAAGCCTTACAAACATAACAAATAAACAAAAGGATATACCCCACTGAAGAATAAGGAACAAATGATGAACCGACTTGGCGAAGTTGTCCTGAAAGAAGTGTAGCAGCACTTCTTACCCTTGCTATCTCCGCACCCTTTCGATGCCCTAAAAAGTGTTTCTCACACACTCTCTCTAATGTTTTGCGTGCACCCGACGACGCTCTGTTTTCTCGCTCATCCATCCTTTACAGAAGCACTAATTGCTATTTCAGCAATACCCGCAAATCACCATGTTGCGATGCCACAAATCGCTATCCAGCGATGATGTCACGAACTGACTTCCTACAGAAGCCACAAATTGCTATCCAACGATGCTCACAAATCGTTGTCTTGCTGACAGCACAAATCGCTCTCCACCGATAACCACAAATCGCTATGCAGCGATATCACAGACCAATTTCCAACTGAAGCCACAAATCGCTATCCAGCGATACTTCAAATCGTTGTCCTGTTGACAGCACAAATCGCTATCCCACGATAACCAAATCACTATCTAGTGATACCACAAATCATTGTTCGGCAGACAACACAAATCGCCATTCCAACGATAAACACAAATTGCTATCCAACGAATACGAAGTCGACTTACGCAGCTCCAAACCCAAACCACAAATCGCTGATCCACAAAGCTCTAAACAGCTGAATCGTCATTCAGCTGAGAAGGACTTTTATAAATCGCTGACCAGCGAATACAAAACCGTCCTCAACAAGATCAGGTGATGTGCATGAAAGAGACTGCAGCGAAAAGGGTTTGGAGTGCGGAGAAGCTGAATAAGGAGAGAAACCCAACAATTCTCTCCCTTCTCGACTTATGTGGAAGCTTCTTTCATTCCTGCTAGGAATCGACACTTCTCATGCTTGTCCTTGGGCAATGACTTTGTCAACATATCTGACGTATTGTCATCAGTATGTACTTTCTTCAGTTGCAACAATTTTTCATTCAATACATCCCGAATTCAGTGATATCGAACATCAATATGTTTTGATCTTGAATGAAACGAGGAATTCTTGCTCAAGTGAATCGCACTCTGGCTATCACAGTGAAGAATATACACTTCTTGCCTCAAGCCCAACTCTTGCAAGAATTTCTTCACCCACAACTCCTTGCTGGCTTCTGTAATGGCGATGAATTCAGCCTCTGTAGTGGAGAGAGCTATACATTTCTGTAATTTTGACTGTCATGCAATCACTCCTCCTGCAAAGGTAGCCAAATACCCAGAAGTAGACTTTCTACTGTCTACATCACCAACCATATCAGAATCTGTGAACCCTTCAAGAATAGGTTCACCCTTTTCAAAGCACAGGCTCAACTTCGAAGTGCCCTGGAGATACCTCAGAATCCATTTCACTACTGCCTAGTGTTCCTTCCCTGGATTTGACAAAAACCGACTAACAACTCTAACAACATGAGCGATGTCTGGTCGAGTACAGACCATAGCATGCATCAATGAACCTACTGTCGAAGCATAGGAAATTTTCTGCATCTCGATTCCTTTTTCATCATTTGCAGGGCATTGCCTTGAGCTGAGTTTGAAGTGGCCTACAAGTGGATAATTAACGGGCTTTTCCTTGTCCATGTTGAACCTCTCAAGAACCTTTCTGATATACTTCTCTTGCGATAACCAGATCAGCCCATGTGACCTGTCTCGAACGATTCTTATCCCAAGAATCTCTTTTGCTGGACCCAAATTCTTCATAGCAAAGGTCTCACTCAGGTCCAGCTTCAACTTGTTTATCATGCTGATGTCTTGACCCACAATCAGCATATCATCCACATAAAGCAAGAGAATGGTAAAATTACCATCTGAAAATTTCTTCACAAACACACAATGGTCTGTGGAGGTTCTTGAATATCCATGCTCAGTCATGAAGGAATCAAACTTCTTATATCACTGCCTTGGTGCTTGCTTTAATCCATACAAGCTCTTTTTCAGCTTGTAGACAAGATGCCCTTTACCCTTGTCAATGAAGCCCTTAGGTTGCTTCATATAAATTTCTTCTTCCAAGTCACCATGCAGAAATACAGTTTTCACATCAAGCTGCTCAACTTTCAAATTCATGCTTGTAGCTATACCGAGCACAGTTCGGATGGAGGACATCTTCATAACTGGTGAGAAAATTTCATCAAAATCAACTCCCTTCTTCTGAGCAAAACCTTTTACTACAAGTTGTGCCTTGTATCTAGGTTGGGAGTTGTTGCCATCAGTCTTCTGCTTGAAGACCCACTTGTTCTTCAACACCTTCTTCCCTTTAGGTGTCTTTACCAGATCAAATGTGTGATTCTCATGCAATGAATCCATCTCTTCTTTCATTGCCTTAAGTCATTCAACTTGGTTTGCATCCTCCAAAGCTTCTTCAAAAGTTTTTGGCTCGCCTTGATATGTAATCATCATATACTCATTTGATGAGTATTTTTTGGATGACTGTTTTCCCCTGGTAGACCTCCTTATCGGAGTATGAGGAAGTGGCTTTTGGGGTGCTGCCCCCCACCCTCAATTTCTGTCTCAACACTTCCTTCCTCTGCAACATCCTGAGGAGGTGACATCTCCTCCACAGGATCCTGAATAGCCGGTGCATCAAGAGGATCTATGTCAACAAGATCACCCTTACTGAACTCTAATGGCTCAGGCTCACCAATGTCTTCAATTGTCTGATCTTCCAAGAAGACAACATCTCGACTTCTGACCACCTTCTTCTCAACTGGGTCATACAGCCTGTAGCCAAATTCTTCATGTCCATAGCCAAAGAATATGCATTGTTTGATTTTTGAATCAAGCTTGGACCTCTCTTCCTTTGGAATATGAACAAATATTCTGCAACCGAACACTCTTAAGTGTTCATAGGAAGGTTCTTTCCCTGTCCAAACTTTCTCTGGAACATCTCCCTTTAAGAGAATAGAAGGAGACAAGTTGATCAGATCAACTACTGTCCTCATTGCCTCACCCCAAAAAGATCGTGGCAATTTAGAGTGAGACAACAAACATCTGACTCTCTCAAGAATGGTGTGATTTATCCTCTCAGCAACTCCATTCTGTTGAGGTGTCATCCTCATAGTTCTTTCATGCTTGATGCCATGATTGGTGCAATACTGATCAAATGGCCCAAGGTATTCATCGCCATTATCTGAGCGAACACACTTCAACTACCTGCCAGTTTCTCTTTCAGCCATGGCCTGAAAATGCTTGAATATATCTAGAACTTGGTCGTTAGTTCTCAGAGTATAAGCCCGGACTTTCCTTGAGTGATCATCAATGAAAGTCACAAAGTACAGTGCACCACCAAGTGTCTTGACCTTCAGAGGTCCACATACATCAGAATGCACAAGATCTAGAACGTGAGATTTTCTAGATACAATGCTTCTATGGAAAGAAACTCTATTCTGTTTTCCATGCAAGCAATGGACACATGGTTCTAACGATGTACTTGTTGCACCTGCCAGAAGCTCTTTCTTGACCAGAACTTGCTGCCCTTTCTCGCTTATATGCCTGAGCCTTTTTTGCCATAATTCTGTAGACAAGCCAGTTTTCACAACATTCACAACACTCTTGCAGATCTTCGCTTGCAAAGTGTAAAGGAAACAAGCCTTTGTCCCTCTGACTACCACCAAAGAACCCTTGGTTAGCTTCCACCTTCCATCACTGAAGGTGTTGTTGTAGCCCTCATCATCCAACTTTTCGGCTGAGATCAGATTCAGTCAGATGTTTGGTACATGCCTCATATCTTTCAACAACAACTTGCAACCAACGCTTGTTTCTAAGCAGATGTCGCCTATGCCAACAATCTTTGACACATCTTCATTTCCCATTTGGACATTTCTGAAATCACCTTGCGAATAGAAAGTGAAGAAGTCAGCATGTGAGGTAACATGAAACGAAGCTCCAGAGTTAATTACCCAATCAGTCTCCTAACCGATCAAATTTATGTTGGTGCTGTCATAGACAACCATGAGCTATTCTTCTGTGACTGCGGCGGTGACACCTTGCTTCTCTTATGGGCTCTTCTCTCTGCTCTGCTCCTTGAACTTGAGCTTCCTGCACTCCCTCTTCATATGCCCCTTCTTGTGGCAATAATAACACTTGACGTCTTTTTTCGAGCTCGAGTGTGAGTGGTCTCTGGATTGGCCACGGAAGTGCGGGGTCTTACTCTTACTCCTGCCTCTCCCCTTATTTTCAACCACAAACACCTCAGAGATAGAAGCAACACCTGATGACCTTCTCCTGGTCTCTTCATTCAGCAGACTGCTGGTAACTTGGCTCATAGTTACCATTCCATCAGGTGCAGAGTTACTAAAAGTAACCACCAATGTTTCCCAACTCTCTGGAAGGGAACTGAGGAGCAACAAAGCTTGTAGCTCATCATCAAAAGTGATCTTCATCGTGGCCAACTGATTCACGATGCTTTTGATGTCGTTCAAATGCTCTGCGATAGAGCTACCCTCTTTATACTTGAGATTTATAAGCTTCCGAAATAGAAAAGTCTTGTTCACTGCCGTCTTTTTATCGTAAAGGCTTTCTAGTTTGGTCCAAAGACCATGCGCCAAAGTTTCTGTAGAGACATAATGAAAGACGCTATCGTCTATCCACTGCCAAATGAAACCGACCGTCTTTCGGTCTAGCTTTCTCTATTTGTCGTCTTTCATCTATTCTGGTTTGTCGCTGACAGACTCTATGGGTCCATCCAAGTCTTTACAAACTAAGAGGTCTTCCATCTTAGTTTTCCATGTCATCCAGTTTGTGCCATTCAAACTAATCATGCGTCCAACAACGTTGTTCTTCATGACTCACACAAATACATGAATCTGGCTTTGATACCAAATGTTGGGGATAAACCGAAAACAAACTGACGGATCGAGGCTTCCCCACATGTGTGAATCGATGGAAACAATACAACGATAGCAGTGAAAGAAATAAAAACAAACCAACGAAAACAAAAACAGCACACAACGATTTACATGGTTCCCTCTCAACTGAGGTACATCCACGACGACCGATAGGTCAACACCTTCCACTATCTTCTTCAAAGATTACAAGGTGGCCAAAAGGCATAAGCCTTACAAACACACGAGGTGTAACAAATAAACAAGAAGATATACCTCACTGAAGAACAATGAACAAATGATCTGAAGAACCAGCTTGACGAAGCTGTCCTGAAAGAAGTGTAGCAGCACTTCTTACCCTTGCTCTCTCTGCACCCTTTCAATGCCTTAAAAAGTGTTTCTCACACTCTCTCTCTAATATTCTGCGTGCACCCGACGACGCTATGTTTTTTCGCTCATCCATCCCTTAAGTAGAGGATGAGACCCGCAATAAATGCGAAAAGACTAAACATCTTGCACAACTTACAAAGCATCAAAAGCACTAATTGTTATTCCAGCAATACCCGCAAATCACTATGCTGCGATGCTGATGACCACAAATCGCCATGTGGTGATGTCACGAACTGACTTTCTGCAGAAGCCACAAATCGCTATCTAGCGATGCTCATAAATCGTTGTTCTGTCGATAGCACAAATCGCTCTTCGACGATAACCACAAATCGCTCTCTGGCGATAACCACAAATCGCTATGCAGCGATATCACGAACCGACTTCCAGCTGAAACTACAAATCGCTATCCAACGATACTCCAAATCGTTGTCCTGTTGAGAGCACAAATTGTTATCCTGCGATAACCAAATCACTATCCAGTGATACCACAAATCGTTGTTCGGCAGACAGCACAAATCGTCATTCCAACGATAACCACAAATTGCTATCTTCAACGATAACCACAAATCGCTATCCAGCGAATACGAAGTCAACTTACGCAGCTCCAAACCCAAACCACAAATCGTTGATCCACAAAGCTCTGAACAACTGAATCGTCATTCAGCCGAGAAGGACTTTTACAAATCGCTGTCCAACGAATATGAAACCGTCCTCAACAAAATTAGGCGACGTGCATGAAAGAGACTGCAGCGAAAAGGGTTTGGAGTGCGGCAAAGTTGAGTAAGAAGAGAAACCCAACATCATGGAGGATAAGGATCTTGTTCATCCATTCTAGTTTCAAAAATTCTCCCTGATCATTACGCAATGTGTAGCCTACCCACCAGACATGGTGAAATCTGCTGAAGATTGAAAGTTTTGTCCACCCCACTCCACCTGTAAGCATATAGCCACTAAAGAACGATAGGATGATTCACACCATGTAAGAGGGGAATTAAGTGCTCACTAACACGTTTCATGATGATCACCACTCTTATTTCAAACTGCATGACTGTCTTGAAATATGATGTGATTATGATACATGTGGTAATACTGAATCCAGAAAAAAAATATAATAAAACAAGCTATTTACATGCAAAAAAATGCATTCTAATCCGATTTTGTTTCGGATCAACTCTAGATACAGTTTAAAATGTGGAACTGAATCCAACCCGAATCCGAAAGTGATTCAATTGAACAGATCCAAATCCACATTGGGACTTAAAGGATTCATATCCAAAAAAATGTCAGACTCAGATCGGATATCTAACCACGTCCAATCTATTTGCAGCCCTAGATCTAAGTGGTACACTTCCACTTTGATGTAAGGACATCAAAAGATCTGATTTTGATAAGATATCCAACCAAATCTGATATGCTTGGCTAGAAGGTAGTGAAAGCCATATCAGATTGATAATAGGATTTGTATGCTTTTAATTGGAATCCAAATCTAAGTCCAACTAACATCTGAATGTGGCTACTTGTAAAAGGCAGATCTGATCAGCCGTCCTGATTCAATAGTAGCTTTTTACATCAAAATCCAAATTCAACTCCAAACACAATTATGTCGGGTTCAGTAATGCCTTGTAAAAGGCACACAGATCAGATCAGCCATCCGATTATGTTGGGTTTAGTAGTGCCAACGTCCAAACCAAATCCAATCTGTTTACATCAATGGATGGCCACTCCAAACAGCTTTTGAAACTGTTTGGTATCGGTCAATTGTCACTGTCTCCTACTGATCCAGGTCAAGCATGCACATGCGTTTATCAGAGAAAGCTCCTTGATTGTATCAATAAATTAACAAGTTAGCAGTAAAAAGTCTCACAAAAGACACAAATTGCATGTGAGAGTTTCCCTTCATACAGCTCAAATTGGTCATATAGTTCTCACATCCCCCAACAGACACTCTTTCCTTGTTTGTTTAGTTAGTTCATGAGCGCATAGTGGCAGAAACAGCAGGGAACTATATGACCAACAGAGTCAGACGCTTAGGGGGTGTTTGATGGAGCAGTAGAAACGCTCCCACACATGAGCAAAACCGAGTCATAGCCAACCCTAATCAAGATCCATACTGATCAATATATGTATGATCCAAATCCAAACAGAACCCAACAAGGTCTTCAACCATGATTGAGAGTTCACTCAGCCCACTGCTTGGGGGGGGGGGGGTGTGGCTTTGCCTTGTTCCGGACAGCAGGGATGCTGCAAGGGACACCCTACACCAGTGTCCCTTTCTGCATACCTTAGCTGGAGCCCTAATTCCAATAAATGCAGGCTCCCCCAAATGAACACCTCACAAGAAAATGGTGAAAAAGGAGAAGTGTCTCCTCCCTTTCCTCTCTACCATCCCGTCAGTATGTCCGTACTGATGGCCTCGACCCCCCTTTAACCAACCAACACTAGTCCCCTAGGCCTTGCTGGCTGCTGCCCCTCCCATTATTAGCCACTCATTCCTTCCCTCGTCGCCCTCTGATTGCCAAAAAGTCAGAGAAGTTAAATGACACAACTCTCCCCTATAATTACACCAATGATTGTAATTGTATTTTATTTAAAAAAAAAACATTTACTTACTACATTTTTCTTTTTTGTTGTTACTCTCCCCTGTAATTACACCAATGATTGTAATTGTATTTTATTTTAAAAAAAAAAACATTTACTTACTACATTTTTCTTTTTTGTTGTTACTCTCCCCTATAATTACACCAATGATTGTAATTGTATTTTATTAAAAAAAAACATTTACTTACTACATTTTTCTTTTTTGTTGTTACTTTTATTCTTGGGGATCTCTTTTTCATCTTAAGTGGAATTTGTATGTCTCTACCATTTTATTGCTTGACATCCTAACCACATAAAAACAAATCGTGGTTGAAAGTGTTTTTATTTCTTAATATGAACCTGTAGATGCTTTTATAAATACTAATTTCCTAAAAACATTATACGAATTAAATTATTATTTTTAAATTGAATTTCTTATTACAAAGTTTAGTAAATCAGTATGAGCCAATGTTGTCAAAAGCGTCCGATTCAGACCGAATCAGCCAAAAGACGATTCAAAATAAAAAGGGGTCGATTCAATACACTTTTTAATTCTTTTAAGTGGGTCTATTTTTTTTTTTGTAATAACATGTGTCGTCGTATGGTAAAAAAAGGCTGACACAAGATCGATTCAATTTTTTCATTTTTAAAAAACTGATTCACTTAGTGAACCGATTTTAACAACCTTGGTATATATGAGCCATTTGTTTTTGTTAAATTTTCATTTATCCATTTAAAAAATTGTTAAATAAGTTACAAATAAATATAACTGTAAGTTTGAATTGAGAAAATACCTAAAATTGTGATTTTTGTAACCGGTTGGGTAGGTTAATGGATAAAACTGGTTAGGACCTGCAATTCCTTAGCATCTTAATATCAAATAAGACCCAAGAGGTATCTAAGTAGCCCTTGCAAGCATTTTCTTTTCCTCTTTCTTTTTTTGTGAAGGGAAAGCTGGGATTAGGAAGAACCCTTCCAGTTTGTTAAACCATATACAAGGGGATTTCATCATTTTGTATACCACGGTTGGGGATGTAGCACTTGAGCCATAGTTCTCCATCCTTTTAGAGACTCATGGTCTTGAGAAAAACATAGCAATTCTACATTGGTGTCATATCAACAACCAATAATCGAGCTCGATAGTTAGGTCATACTATCATAAGTTCATAACCAAGCGGTTTTAGGTTTGAATCCCACCGATGCTCAGCTTGCCTATCAAAATAGAGAAAAAAATAATAATATTAATCAATAAAATGCCAACAATGGTGAATTCGTCAGTCTGCAAATTCAAACGATACAATGTGCTGTTCCCATTTGGTGTTTGAGGTCCACTTGAATATCTCTCTCAAAATAAGTGCAACCACTAAGATGCACTGTCGTCATTTCCATTTAACGCTTTCAAGTTTAGCATGACAGTAGACTCCACCTTACATGGTGTTGAATGAATCAATGTATCACATTTGAACTGAACCATAGTGATACATTCATCTGTGAGAAAAGGAGAGATATTTTCTACAAGTAGGCCTTCAGCCCAAGTATTTCATTCTGTGTCTCACAAAGATGATCCCATGTTTATGCCTGGGTAGGGATGGCAGTGGAACGGGGCAGGGGCGGGGGGACAAGGTCTCCACCCTCGCCCCATCTCAAAATACGAACCTCCAAGGCCGCATGGGGATGGATTTTAACTTCTACCACCGCCTCCATCCTCGTTTCATGTCCTCCATCCCCAGTCCGAACGGGGGGCGAGGCAGGGCGGGACCCAATTTCCCCTCAATCTATTATCATCACTTAGAAGGATTGGGGACAGGGCGGGGCAGAGCAAGGCGGGGATCGGGGCGAGGGAAAGCGTAAGTCCATCCCTGCCTCCATCCCTGATCCAAACAGGGCGAGACAAGCGGGGCCTCGTTTCCCCCGGGTCAACTGCCATCCCTATACCTGGGGTATTTCCAACCTGGTGCTATGGATGGGGTGCAGTAAAAAATACACATTCATGATGTTTGGGAAAGCAAGGGCATGTTGTGTGTCAGCACATCTTTTTGAGCTTCTTTCAAAAGATACATAATGACCTCAATTTCAGAATTTATACACAAATCAAATAGTCTGGCATTATCATTAGCCTAATGGTATCTAGCAAAAAATCATATATGTGATATTTCTCCTTTTTTTTATATTTACACAGAGAAACCGCCCCCAAGAATAGAGACCTAGCAGCGCTGTTGTGCTAACGATAACTTTCCTAGTAGCGTAAAATTTCATGGGCTTACCCCTTGCCCCCAGGGAGTCACCATGCTTTGGCTTGCACAAGGGGTGATGCCCATGAGATTTGAACCTAGCTAGACGGCATGCCTAGGCCCCCATACCACTATGCCAAACCCCTTTGAGGCAGTATATGTTTTTTATATATATGCTCAACATAACCCTACAAATGTCTTTGGCAAATTAGGGCTGGTAAACGAGCCGAACTAGCTCCACCTGAGGTGTCCAAGCTTGGCTTTTTGTGGCTAACCGAGCCGACCATTAGGTCATGACTAGTCCAAAGTAAATAAGCCAAGCTTGAACTAGCTCATATATATATATATATATATATATACTGCAAAAATACCATATTGTCTTTGAAATTATTTAGATTGTTGCAAACAAGGCTGGTAAAATGAGCCAAACAAGCCGCACTTGAGGTGTCCAAGCTTGACTCATTCTTGTGGAGAGCTGAGCTGGGTGTGAGCTTTGACGAGTCTAAGGTGCATGAGCCAAGCTCGAACTAGCTCATTTATATATAAAAAGTACATTGTTTCAAAGTTGGAAGCAATAGGATTTATTTAAACTATAAACCTACTGAGCAAGCTCAAATTGGTTACAGAAAAGAATATTGTTCTAAAGCTGGAATTAAACAATAGGATTTGAGCTTTAAAGTTGATGATTGGAAGCCAAATACTTCAGTCACTTGTTGTATACTACAAAACATGATCATGAAATTATTTATTATTAATTAATGAACCCATACGAGCTGAGCAGAATACTTGTGTTTGGCTCAATGAGACCATTTTATGAGTTTGATTGAGTTCTTTACAAGTTGAGCATGAACCAGGTCCCAAATGGCTCATCTAGTTTCCCAGCCTTATTTAGCATAGTTTCTTTATAGAAAAACACAGTTTGAACCGAGCTGTTTTGATTCACAAACCTGATTTTTTCAATCATGAGATTTGTGTTGTTGGCTGATGGCTTTTGAAGCTTTTGAAAAACCCATTTATACAATACAGTTATATGATTTATTGCATTTTTTACCAACTAAACTACGCTAATTATTTCTACAAAATATTCAAAAGTTATTAAAAAAATGGGGTGGTCTAAATAGCACACACTATATAAATATATATAGAGAGAGTAGCAACCCGAAAGTGAAGTCAAATCATGACGCATGAGGATCGTTTTCGTCTACAGATGTCGGACTCCAGGCCCAATAATTGTGAGTGAGAATCAAGAGGGGTTAAATGTCTTAAATCTGTGGGGTGTAATTGACAACTGTTGCCTGCTATAAGAGAGAGAGAGGGAGTCTCTATTCAGGAAAGATGACGGCAGCATGCCCTTTACGAGGTGAGAAGATCCAAAAATCAGCATCACTGAAGCAGCTGCACGTGATCCTACGGCCACCCCTTCCACCCTCCCCCTAAGCAAAAAGCCAGAAAGCTACCAAAAGGGTCCGGTACTCAAGTCCACCACCTCGATCCCTTTCACACCCCAAAAAAATGAAAAAACTCTCACAGTAAAACTGGGAGGTTCCCCCACCCACCCCACTTTTTCAGTTTTCATTTATTTTTACTTGGTTATGACTATTTCCATCAATGTCATAAATCTGCATGTTAGTCGAGAATTAACTTATTAATTGTTTGGAAGACTAAGAAGTGATGTGCGTGTTTCATTGCAGTCGAAGGCTCGAAGCCCTAAAATCTTCATTTCAATAAATTAGTTGCATGAGATTGTGGAGTCTTGTTGAGCCTTGTGGGGATGAGTAGATGCTACAATTGTCGTTGGCTAGTTGGCTTGGCTTCGTTTTTGAGGCATAGATGGAAACATCATATATGGTTTGGTGGTATCATTAATGGAGAAATAGGACTGACAAAGCCCACCGCACCCATTTAGTTGAAGGGAGGTTTGCAGCATATATATTCCTCTCTCTTGGAAATGCATCTGCAACTGTGAAATGCAATCGACAGTCAAAATGAGTGCATGAAACCTAACCTAATGCTACTCCATATTGTTCACATCAGGAGAAACAATGTATTATCTGCTGATTTCCATAAATCAGAAGTGGTGTCTTAACTGCTAATTTTAGGGAAGATCTCAATCATTCGCGTCTATAGACAAAAAGAAAAAATAGACTTCCGAGGCTGACATTGGGCTCGATAAAAATATTGAAATCAAGCAGAACGACAGAAAGAGCGGCCTCAGGGACAGAAAGACCCACCTGAGAGAGAGAAAGATACCTATGTACCTAAGGTCATAGAGTTCAAGAAAAGGAGGGCCTCGTCTATATTCGAGATTTGACTGCCACCTTGTGGGGCCTACACGATTTCGAGAGGTAGCAAGCAACCGTAGCATCATGGCAAAGAGAGAGCTAACCCATCTCTCTCTACTAATAATCCACACCCCTCTCCCTTCTTTCATCTCTCTCTCTCTGCAATTCTTCCAATACCCATTTTTCTGTCCACCTTCATCTCAACAATGGTGGCAAATAAACCAAGAATTGTGATCATAGGAGCAGGGATGGCTGGCCTGGCTGCAGCCCACAGGTTGCATGCCCAAGCTGGCTCCAACCACCTGTTTGAGCTCAGCATAGTGGAAGCTAGCGATAGGATAGGAGGGAGGATCTATAGCTCAGAGTTTGGAGGTGATAGAATAGAGGTTGGTGCTACGTGGATTCATGGCATAGGAGGGAGCCCAGTCTACAACATAGCCCGACAAGCCCAAGCCCTCCACTCTGAGGTTCCATGGGAAAGGATGGATGGGGATGCAGACAACCCAATCACCTTAACAGAAGATGGTTCCACCCCAGACCCCTCTGTTCTCACCTCCATCTCAACGTTTTACAGGAGACTCATGGAGTTTGCTAGAGAGAGAAAGACATTCGATGATGGTGGTGGTGACCAGGAGAGCAAAATTGCAGAGATGGCTGCCAAGAGATGTAGGAGTAATGGGTTCTCTAAGAATGGAGTGAGTGTGGGGTCTTTTCTACGTGGTGGATTGGACTTGTATTGGTCCTCAGCAGCAGAGCAGCACAGGGATCTGCAGATTGAGGAGGATGTGTTTGCCATGCATGAGAACACAGAGCGCACCTATACATCTGCTGATGATCTGATGAAGCTAGATTTTGAGGCAGAGAGTGAGTACAGAGAGTTTCCAGATGAAGAGATCACCATAGCGAAGGGGTACTCTAGTGTCATCCATTCATTAGCATCTAGTCTCCCTGCCGGTTGCATACAGGTGGGGAAGAAGGTGGAGAAGGTGGTGTGGATGAGCGATGCAAGTGAGCAAGATAAGGATACACTCTATCCTGTTTCTTTGTGTTTCAGTGATGGGAGCAAAATGCTTGCTGACCATGTTATCATAACTGTTTCATTGGGTGTCCTCAAGGCTGAGACTGTAGCTACTTCTGGTATGTTCAGCCCTCCCATGCCTTTTTTCAAGAGAGATGCAATATCCAAATTGGGTTTTGGAGTAGTGGACAAGCTTTTCCTGCAATTAGAGCCATCAGGGGTTGGGGAAGATCCTGTGAACTTCCCCTTCTTGCAGATGGTTTTTGATCAAAAGAAAATGAGAGACAAACAGGGCCATGATGGTGGGATCCCATGGTGGATGAAGAAGACTGTTTCAATCTGCCCCATATATAAGAACTCCAATGTTCTCCTTTCTTGGTTTGCTGGCAAAGAGGCTCTGGAGCTGGAGTCCCTTGGTGACGATGAAATCATTGATGGTGTCTCAAAGACACTGTCCTGTCTTGGTCTCAACTCATGCCAACACTGCTGCAAGGAAAATGAACTTAAAATTGGGAAACTTCACAATGCGAAGATTGTAAAATCGTTGAGAAGCAGATGGGGAACAAACCCATTGTTCAGAGGCTCATATAGTTATGTAGCTGTGGGTTCCAGTGGGGAAGACATGGATGTGTTAGCAGAGCCATTGCCTAAGATTTCCAGTGATGATGACAGCCCATCAACTTATCCTCTGCAACTTTTGTTTGCAGGAGAAGCAACACACAGAACCCATTACTCCACTACCCATGGAGCCTACTTTAGTGGTATAAGAGAAGCAAGCAGACTCCTTCAACACTATGGTTGGGCTGCAGTTCCTTGAAGCAGAAAGGAAAAAGAAAAGAATAAAAAAGAAAGCTTCATTTTTTGTTTTCTCTTATTTGTTGCTCTTTATTCAGGTAATTGATTTTCAATCTTTGTAATGTTGAGTCTCCAAGATTTGCATGATAATACTTGAGAAGTAAAAGGAAGGGAAAAGCGAGGGAGAGAAATAGTGTATTGAACCAATTGTTGGTGAAGTATAATTCTTCATGTCTGCTGCTGAAATCTTTTAGTTATGTTCTTTTTTGGTAATTAGAGTTACTGTGGTGATGTATAATTCATGATCCGAAATCACAGTTGGCGACTAACCACAGGAGCCATATCTTATTATGTTTGAATGGACAGGACTCTGTTGAAGTGTCTTTCCAGCCTGTAAGATCTTAAATTCTGTTTGAAAGATATGTAATTGTTCAACAGAATCAGGTTCCAGCTTGGGATGTCACACTTATCTCAGATTAGTCAATCCAACCAACGTCACTATGGAATGAATTTATTCCTTCACTATGAAACTAAATTCAGTACCACCCATATTTGTGAATCATTCCCTTTTAACAGATTTACCCATGTTGAAGGCTTTATAGTCTAGAACTCAGTCATTGAATAGGTCTGAGTTGATTCACATTGGCTCCACTAGACTGCTTTGACTAGGCTGTTGGAGTCAGACTTCCACCTTACTAACAAATATGGGTTAGGTCTACCTGGTTCAAATAACCAAAGTAGGAGAAGTTGGGATATTGTATTTGTTAAGCATGAGATATCCCAGTTTATCTCACATTTCTAGATTTGTGGGCACATCCAACACCTTAAAATTAGTCAACTCAGTCTTGATTTCTAATAAATATGTTTCATTGGCCAATATGAGGGGCCTGAACGGCAATTGAGTTCACAGTGAGTTTATTACAGAGGTTTTTCATTTGGGAAATACAGCCTCCTGTTTTGTGCATTACTTCCCTTTTGTGTGTTTTCTGCATGATTTTTTAATCACCCTGTGATGTGCATATCTGAAAGCCAATCTGGCGTCAACTCTATTTCTGATAAGAACTAACAAAAAACAAAAGGAGAATCTCTAAGCTGACTGACTCTGATCTCTCACTGGGTTAGTAGCGTGCCCCTACAAAATTTGAAGGGCATTGCATCACAGAATTACCATCATACCCAAATTTTAGTTTTTCATGATCATTATCCCTTTAGAGTATAGCTATGAGTTAGGATTCATATTATTGACAGCAACTTATTGAGCAATAGAATACTGCAAATGTTGACAATCTATGAGAAGACATGGTAGTAATTCATATATAATTGCATAGCAATGAAGGAAGTAACAAACCTGCATGTCTTTCCATTAGTATATTAGTATTTTTGTTGTCTTTGTGTTGCATTCCAGCCAATGATGATCAATACCTTGTCTGGATGTACTCTGTTTTACTGGAAGATGATGGCAGGCTGGCAGCCATGAAAATCTCATGCTTCATTTCATAAGCTCTGTCATTTTCAAGGTGGGGACCCCTTGTTTTGTTGGTGAAGGGAAACGAGAGCTGTTTTTACTGAAAAATTATGTTCAGATGTAACATTAGTTTTCTATAGACATAGTTTCTTGCATCCTGAATTTACAAGCAACAGGCTGAAGTAGTAGAACTGTGTTTTAGTGCTTCCTAGTGATCTTGCAGTGATCCTTTGTTTCTAGATTTATGTGGAAAACAAGACTCACCAATACGTTTGATAATTCTCTTAAGGCTCAAAAAATTTTTGAATTGTGAAAGATTAATGACAAAAGTGTTGCTCATTCGGTGATGTAAACGAGTGGGACTTCATCCAGATGTAGGCATTATAGAATCTGACCTTGCCAGGTATAGTCTCATTGAATTCAGAGTTGGATCCAGAGAGAAACAAGAAAAATGCAATACCAAATCCTTATCCAAGTATCAAATCAGATATATTTTATATGTAATCGGGTTGTATTATCTGTCGGATTCAAATTCAGTTCAGATTCGGGCACAAATATGCATATTGAATCTAGATCTCATAACCAATCGAATTCTACATGCTTTACCAAATTCAACTAATCAACCCAAACCCCAGTTGTTGACATCCCTGTGCTCATCTCTCTCTAACTATTCATGATTGGAAAAACATGCATTTCAATGCTTAAGTGGTATAGTTTGAATTTCTTTCAATGCACTTGCGGTGCGAATAAAAAGGATTTGCTGTTATCTTTTTTTATGGAGGATTTGCTGCTATTTTCAGTAGCAGTTTGGTTATATATATTTTTTGCCTCTCTGGTTATAGCCAATCCATCATGAATTACCAATTTATGTATTCAAACCATCCCTAACTGATAAAATTGGACCAGAATGTAGACATCTTGCGCCAAGCACACCTACAGAATATTGAAAACCACTCAGTTTAAATGAAAATCTCAAGTTGCTTCTTTTGGAAAATCAATTTGTCTGTGCATTTGGCTACAACAAAAGATTGGCTGCTTTTTATACATGTCTCTCCAGGCATATAATCTGACCATATATTATGAAGGTTATCCCATGTATGTTGGCTATGGGTGTAACTGGGTCGGGTATATATGTTCCCAAAGTGATGTCTCGAACTGACTAGACCCAACCAGGCCGGACCTTGATAAATCTGTAAATTCAGTTGGGTTTGGAATCCAGACCTATCTTAGAAATTAGTTGATTCTTGGATTAAAAATATATATCTAAACTTCTTTGTACCCAACTCATTTTTTATACCCAGCCCAAATGATTCTATACAATTTGGATCCGTACCAACCCGAACTTGGTTTCTACCCAAAACCTGTTCCATGCTCGACCTAAATTCAAACGAACCCATCACCCAAACTGGCCTAAACATAAACTCAGTTTGTACCCAAACTCATTTCCAGTAATGTCCTTTTCATCTGTAAATATCGCTTGGCTTTATAATTCTGAATTTTATAAGCTTTTCAATATACAAATGTTTATATTAGAATTTGTCAATAGTCCTATTAAATGATAATATCTGACCCAATTCAAAAACACGCCTGTTTAAAACCTGACCCATTTATACCCAACTTGATTCATGACAGAAACCATTAACTCATATGGGTCTACAATCTCAGTCATACCCAGAACCGAGTTCGAATCCCAATCCTTATCAAATTGGTTTGGATGTGAGTCCAGTTTTTAGACCCAATCAAAAGAAAAGGCTTTGTTTAAAACCTGACATATTATGCCTGAATGCACCAACACGTACCTGTCCACAATTTCCATCTTACCCTGACTCAGACTGATACCAAATCAAATTGGGTTGGTTATGGGTCTTATTTTTAGACACGTTTCAAAAATAGGTCTGACACAATCCAACCCGAGCTGACCCTGCTTCACCCCTAAATATGGACCTAAGCTCCACTTCTCCAGGTTTTTCTCGTAAGGGTACACTCCTTTTCGGGCTCGACTCATTAGCTCATCATGAGCCAAGCCGAGCCTGAGCAAGCTCGTTACAAGCTGAACTTTGTGGGCTGATCACGAGCTGGCTCGTTTTCTCAAAAAAAAAATGTTTTTAAAGTATTTTTGAAAGCTTGATAATATATAAAATATATGTATAATACACATACTATACATATATATTAGCCTGTAACAGTGGACGGGCTACTCATCTAACGAGCGCACGTTCATTGATTTTCAATGATCAAGGGTCATTAGTGGCAGTCACGACAATGCTAATGACTTGTAACACTTAAAAAAAAAACTCAGTTGTTGCTCCATTTGGGATCAGCCGCAGAGAAGCATCCACTAACAGTGCTCTCTCTCTCTCTCTCTCTCTCTCTCTCTCTCTCTCTCTCTATATATATATATATATATATATATATATATATGAAATGAAATGAAGGTAGGGAGATGGGTGATGGAAGAGGAAAAACAAAAAAAAAAAGGAAGAAGGGTTAGAGAAAGAGAGAGAAACTTGGTTGGGTTTGGTTAGTGAGGTTTGGGATGAGTTGGATAGGTTGTTATGGTAAATATCAAGTAGTTAGAGGGTCTAACCACTCAAGCTTAACCATTTTAGAGGAGCATTTAAAGTAAACATCTCTCTTAACTGGACCTTATATAAGTCACACCCCTCCTAACTATCCTCGATATATGTGATAATTACATTCATGCCATCCCAGCCCCAAGTACAATTGACCAAAACACCAAAATAAATTACAATGTATGTCATCCCATAAGAGCCTATCTAGGCTAGCCAGCTACTGTAGAGATGCTTGTGACTCCAATATTGGTCCAATAATGTTGGATAGGAATAAGCTAAAATGTATCATTTTCACTCCTTTAAAATTCACCTTGTCCACAAAGCAGTGTAAGAACAACCGATGCTCATGCCAAGATGGAAATGGTGCTGGAGGGCTTTTGGTCCTCCAAGGTCCCATACCCTTCTTCTTCGGCATGTCTGGTGACAAAGGTGCTGCAACGTCATGGAATGATGACTACAACACAACTCTACCACCCCTAGGCACTTGGATTCTTCACTTAAATTAATGCAGGCTTGTACTGAGATGCTTCTAACTGTCCATGGGAGTCTTGGGGCATCTGCACCCTTCCATCAGCTTCTTCCCACTTGCATTAACCCCCTCTGCACCACAGAGAACTGAACATAGTACCCTGGTGTGGATCCCTAAATTTTGAAAAACAAAAAGAGGGTTTTCCCAAAAGGAAATTTTAATTTTGGATAAAAACTTGGATCTGACCTAGAGAATAAGGATGCACACGAGCCGAGCCTGGGATGTTTGAACTCGGCTCGCTTCACAATGCCCTTGTCCAAGCTTGAACAACATTGTTCAGGCTATGTTCGGTTTTGACCTCGGGCTGAGCCAAGCTTGGCCATTGTTCTAAAAACTAATCTACGAGAAAAGGTGAGATTCGAACTAAGCACCTTTTGCGAAAGAGACTAACACATTACGTAGTAGGAAAAAAACAATGTTATTGTTTTATTTTGCAAACATCCTCTCTCTCTCTCTCTCTCTCTCTCTCTCTCTCTCTATATATATATATATATATATATATATATATATATATATATATATATATATATATATATATATATATATATATATATATATATATATATGAGCTTAATCAAGCTTTTCTAGCTTGATCGAGTTCAACGACTTGATCAAGCTTAGCTCGTTTAGGCACACTAAACATGAACTTGTATTCAAGTTGGGCTCATTTATATTCACGAATGAGCTCAAACCGAGCTTAAACAAGTCAAGCTAGAGCTACCCCAACTTGTTGTGTATCCTTACTAGAGAATTGTGAGAGTTATGGGGTTTTCTCTTCAGTTGCATGCTTTTTCTCCTCCATTGAGCAGGGTAAGCCGCACAAAGAGCTCAAAATCTTCAATACGGGTTTCAGCTTGTAGGTTCTTGTATCTTGCATGCAGGTTCTAAAAAAAAGTGAGCTTGATGGTGTGGGACACCACCAAGGCTAAAAAAAATGAGCGAGAAACATAAACAATATACAAAGGTTAGAGGGTTCTATACCTATAAAAATGAACAAAATAAATGAAATAAACATAAAAGGAAAGTCAAATCTCACATCAAGCTTAGATAGCCCTTTTCTATGATGTGACAAGTGAGATAGAACTCGGGTAACACTTCGACTAAGTGTGAGTTCCAAAGGTGGGTGAGATAGGAGATTTGGGTCTTAGGACAGGCTAAGTGGGCTTAGCTAGGTTAGAGGTTAGGTCTAGTTATGCAAGGATTTTGGTAGAATAGAAGTATGACTAGATCTCAAAATGTAAATGTTGGGGGTGACCCCAATTTATATCTTTTTCGGCAGATTTTAGCATAATTCCTGCAAACCCAGAATCCATAGACTCGGATCCATCCAAGGATGAGTTGGCGGGATCCTATTGTCCAAAGATTAAAAAGGCTCTTTTGACAAAGGTTTTTCTAGCCGAATATCTAGAGATTAGTTAGGCTAGATAGGATTCAAGATTGTGTTAGATCTTATCTCATGATTTTGTGAGATAGGGATAAGGAAATGAACATTTTTATCTCCAAAATGGCACACATTTTTCAACCAAAAGAATTGCTAACGATATATGCTCCTAACAACACATGCTGCTAACAACACTTGAGATCTCCTAACGATAAATAATATGTTAGGAAAGTGTTGATTATACATCATGGATTCAACTAATTACTAACGATAATCAATGTGTTGAAATATTAACACATCATGGATTTAGGTCAATTGTTGATGACAATTCGTGGGAA
Organism: Nuphar pumila; assembly: GCF_984573655.1. Classification (NCBI taxonomy): domain Eukaryota; kingdom Viridiplantae; phylum Streptophyta; class Magnoliopsida; order Nymphaeales; family Nymphaeaceae; genus Nuphar; species Nuphar pumila. Next base: position 31,880,672 of record NC_143263.1, on the reverse strand, counting down.
TCTGCTAATAACACTCTGCCATTAGGAACTACCAACTGGTTTTGGCCATAGTTTTGGATTTCAGTATCAGATTGACCTAATTTTTGGATTGTTTAAAAGCTAAGATCTTTTAGTTTAATTTTTATTTTGATCAAAAACCTTGAAAAAAGCCAGTTTGAAAGTCAAAAATGATATTGAAGATAATATTGTTTTGAAATAAGCTAAAAACATGAGATCATTGATATATGAAATATCTTGATCAAAATTAGGGTGTTTATAGATGCCTCTCTTTATTGTCAAGTGTGTAAAGCTCAATCGATAACACAGAATATAGACACACCAGTTTTGAAAAGAGCAAAAAAAATGGCTCTAACAATATTTTGTTTTTTGAAAAAGTCATGTGAAAAGATAGATATCAACGACTGATAATGCAAAATGATAGCTAAAGGCACGTACATAACTCAACACGAGGGTCTCTTTGTGATGTTTGTCTATATAGGTAAAGAGGTCTTAACAAACGAGGTTGAACCGAAGACTAAGCTAGTACCTTGTTTCATTAGAGAATTTTTTCTTAAACTCAGTAATTATGAGCGAGAAGTCTTTGCTAATTAAGGTTAGACAAAGAATGAAACAAGTGCCTTATTGAAATTACACGAAAGACGGTTAATAAATTTGCAAAAGACAAAGACAAAGAAGCTTTTTAGGGAAAAAGCATCGGAATATGACAAAGATGTTTGAAAATGATATACTTGGTTCAAGCGATCTTTAGAGAGAAAGGTTTAGTAGGAATAGTTTATACGCTTGTTAAATGGGTATCAGATTGCTCCATCAATTTGTGAGACATCCTATAGAACTAATGTTTGCATATCTATAAGATCTGTGTAGGCTTTTTCTAAAGGGTTAATTGAGTTTTTGCAAGAAAACATGTTAAAAAAATGCAAGATGCAATGCATGGAATGCACATGAATGCATGAACCGGGGATGGAGGACATGAAACAGGGATGAAGGCAGGGGTGGAGGTTAAAATCCATCCTCGTGCGGGGATGGAGGTTTTAATCTTGAGACGGGGCGGAAGTGGAGACCCTGTCCCCCGCCCCCGCCCCGATCCATTGCCATCCCTACCCCTAGGTGGTTGTTGAATCAGGGCATCCTCAGTGTGGAGGCACTGCCACCATCCTCCTCTGCATTGGTAGAACAAGCTTTTGCATCTCAGCAATCCTCCTAATATTCCTCCACTAAAAAGATGGTCATATCCAAAAAGTCCTCTACTTGCACTCTCATGTCCCCTCCAGCAGGGACCTCACCATGTGCCTCTCTGTCTTGCTCACCCTCCTATGGCATCTCTGTCCTTCAGCTGCCTGTTAGCAAGACCTCCTTAGTTGCTTCCCTAGAACCAACATTAACCTCCCTCAGTGGAGATTGAAGTGGACCCAGGTATAAAGTAGAGTACCATCTCAGGTACCATGTATCATCCATCGAGCTCTCCCACGGTGCCACTTGAATCACCAACCTCCTATATCTTCCAGAGTCCCCGTCTCTATCCAAGGGCAGGTAAAAAATCACTCTCCTGTAAGCGTTGCTGGAATCTACTGCCTCAATCCAAACTGGCACAACAATCGCTCTAGACAGTATGGCTCCCCGATCTAATCAAACAAAAGTGTGCATGGAGCTTAGTCTAATAGCAAGGCTTCATCCAGATATTGCTTTTCATCCTCAGTGTACGGTCTCCAAACTGCCTAAAAGAAATCATAAAATGGTCAAAAGCAAGGGGCAAAATAAATCAGAAAAAGCAAGTTAGAAAGAAGAAAAGAAATTGGAGTCTACCCTAAAATGATCTAGGGAGTCTATTGCACCCTGAGCTCAAGCTAAGAATGCTCGTCCCTCTTGTGGTGAACCGGCCACCAACAAAAGTGACAGCAACTGGTTGGTGGAGGAATTGCCACCTTGCTTACAAGAATTTGTGTATATTCCCAAAATATGCATCAATAGATAAATGAAGCCAGTAACATGCAGGCAATTAATGAAACCCTTAGAAAAAAATTGGAAAAAAAAGATGTACATTTTAGAAGGACGATGCTGCCCATCAACAGTCTTCCTCAACATATACTGGCCAAAGGAATGATATGCGTAGCGAAGTGTCCTGCTGCACCAATCGAAGTGGGATGGCCGTACCTCAGAGGGACGTAAGTTCCATCGCTCAAAGGATAAAGCAGGTTATATGTCCCCCCCCCCCCCCCCCCCCCGAACAGGGCATCTCATGCTCAGGGGTCCCAAAAAGCACCACGTATTCAAGCTTGTGCGTCTCGTATCCCCATGTTTGTCAGCATTAATTAGCATTTGAGTTTGATACGATTGCAAAGACTTAATTACCCTCTCCTCCATTGGTGCAAAAAAAAAATTAACGATTCTAGAAAATGAGTGATTGTAAAGACTTAAGTGTCTCAAAGATGATTATTTAAGACCCAGTCTCTGCACTGTAGGATTGTTCGAGAAAGAAATCTCTCCTGGAGGAGGCCATGAACATCAACCCTCTCACTCTCTCTCTCCCTTCTCTTTCTGCTTCTGTGCACATCCAGCAAAAGATCCTGCATTGCTCCATCAAGCACTGACTGACCTGCAGCAGAGGGTAGCATCTCTCTTTCTGCTTCTGTTTACTTCAGAGTTTTTACCCTTACAGTAGGAGGGTTTGGGGGATCCTCCTAGCGTGGGTAACATCATTCAACTAAATGAGTTGTGGATCCTCATTCAGAGTTTTTACCCTTACAAGAGAGGGGTCTGGGGGCTCCTCCCAGCGTGGGTAGCATCATTCAACTTGAAGAGTTGTGGAGCCTGATTCAGAGTTTTTATCCTTACAGAAGGGGGGTCTGAGAGCTCCTCCCAGTGTGGGTAGCATCATTCAACTTGATGAATTATGAAGCTTGATTCAGATTTTTTGCCCTTATAAGAAGAGGGTTTGAGGGCTCCTCCCAGCGTGGATAGCATCGTTCAACTTGATTCGTTGTGGAGCCTGATTCAGAGTTTTTGCCCTTACAGGAGGGGGGTTTGGAGGCTCCTCCCAGCGTGGGTAGCATCATTCAACTTGAAGAGTTGTGGAGCCTGATTCAGAGTTTTTATCCTTAGAGAAGGGGGGTCTGAGAGCTCCTCCCAGTGTGGGTAGCATTATTCAACTTGATGAATTATGGAGCTTGATTCAGATTTTTTGCCCTTATAGGAGGAGGGTTTGGGGGCTCCTCCCAGCGTGGATAGCATCGTTCAACTTGATTCGTTGTGGAGCCTGATTCAGAGTTTTTGCCCTTACAGGAGGGGGGTTTGGGGGCTCCTCCCAGCGTGGATAGCATTGTTCAACTTGATTCGTTATGGAGCTTGATTTAGAGTTTTTGCCCTTACAGGAGGGGGGTCTGGGGGCTCCCCCTCCCCCCCCCCCCCCCCCCCCGACGTAGGTCCCGCTGTGCGGTTAGCGGTCCAGGGGGGACCACCCTTGGTAGGGAGCTCGGGGGGCAGCACCTCCTGGACCAAATTTTTTTGGGGCCTTGTATAATTTTTTTTATTTTCTTTCCCTCTTTTAGCTATCGAAAAAGAGCAATAAAGCATTTTTTTAATCGTGGGGCTCATGTTTCCTTCGGTTATTTCTTGCTCGAGGTTTTCGTAACACCTCTTCCCACGATTTTTCTATTTTTCTTTTTTTATTTCTTTCACACGATTTTTTCAATGACTCCTCTATAGTGATTTTTAGTGTTGTCGGGTCTCCAACGAGCCCCACAACGATTTATAGTGTTGTCTGGTCTTTCTACAACGATTTGTAGTGTTTTCGGGTCTCCAACAAACCCCACAACGATTTATAGTGTTATCTGGTCTTCCAACAGTGATTTGTAGTATTGTCGGGCTTTCCTACAACGATTTATAGTATTTTCGGATCTCCAACGAGCCCCACAACAATTTATAGTGTTATCCGACCTTTCAACAGCGATTTGCAGTGTCTTTCGCAAATCACTATAGCGATTTATAGTGTTTTTGGGTCTCCAACAAGCCCTACAACGATTTATAGTGTTGTTGGATCTCACTATAGTGATTTGTAGTGTCTTCCACAAATGACGCTATAGTAAGATCCAACAACACTATAAATCGTTGTGGGGCTCGTTGGAGACCCAAAAACACTATAAATCGTTGTGGGACCTGCACCGGGGGGGAGCCCCCGGACCCCGCTCCTATGAGGGCAAAAACTATAAATCAAGCTCCACAACGAATCAAGTTGAACGATGCTACTCACGCTGGGAGGAGCCCCAAAACCTCCCTCTTGTAAGGGCAAAAACTCTGAATCAGGATCCACAACGAATCAAGTTGAATGATGCTACAGTCAGTGTGCAGGTCAGTTGGTGTTTGATGGAGCAATGTAGGATCGTCTGTTGGATGTGCACAGAAGTAGAAAGAGAAGAGAGAGAGAGTGAGAGGGTTGATGTTCATGGTCTTCTCTAGGGGGAACTCTTTGCCTCCCTTGATTTCTTCTCTAGAGAGAAAGAGAAAGTTTTACAGTGTTTTACAAAGAAGGAAGAAGAAGAAGATGAAAAGTTCAAACAAACATTTTTGATGGCTCAGGTTCGTTTCGCCGGATGACCATCGGATCATCGGCTCACCATCGGATTGTCTGCTCACCATCGTTTCGTCGGATCACCATCGGATCGTCGGCTAAGGTTCGTTTCGCTATGTAGACTTTGAAGAGTCAACATCATCCTCGACTTTCTGGATGAAGGACATGTTTGTCCTTTTTTTGAACCGTTTGTTTTCCTTTTTTGAATGAAGGACATTTTTGTTATTTTCTCAAACTGTCGTTTTATGGCAAGAATAGCAATAAAGGGTACATAAGTCTTTGCAACTGAACCAGACTCCAATGCTGAGTGATGTCAACATACACGGGAATACGAGCCCCATGTGCTTATATACGTGGTGCTTTTTGGGACCCCCGAACACAGACGTGGGATTCAGTGAATCATCGGGGGTGAACATACACCACCCTCTCCCCAAAGGGTACAACATTGCACCCATCAGGTATAACTGGTAGGCAGACCGAAACATTCTACATCTTGATAGACACCATGAGGGCCTTCTAGTGTTGTGTCATCCTCCCTCACCCAGTGCATCTGAATCTTGTTGTCCCGGTGAATTGCCCGACCAAAGATCTTCCCTGGATTCTCACACTCATCACCATTCACTTGGAGCCCATCAGAAGGCCGAGAATGTGGAATTTCTCATCTTTGGGCAACATACTCTTGACAATAGAGCACAAATGGTTAAAACATGATTTACTCAAATTAAACTCGGACTGCAAATTCAGTAGTTGAAGAACTGCAGACAAGATAGTGTGACTCTCGCAACCATTCCAAAGTTGCTCATCAGTATCTCTAAGTAAATCATAAAATCTACTAGCAGCATCATTTTGTGCTTCTTTCTCTACCCTTATTGTTACATCACTAGAACCCATAGCGAAACCCAGTTCTGGTCCTACGACATCAAATATTAAATCCATATATGGATTATCGTGCATCACATCTACCCATGTGTCAAAATTGTTCTTAAATTCTTTACCACGAAACATCCAATTTTGATAATCACTCACAAAACCCTTCTTGTATAGGTGATGTCTAACGTCATGAGGTTCTACAAATTGATTGTTCTTACAAATCTTGCAGTGACACCTAATCCGACCTATGGGATCCACTGTACTGACACTTGTCATTTCAAATTCAATAAAACTTTCAACACCATCCATATATTCAAGTGATACCTCATTGTCAAATATCCTACGGTACATCCATTCACGGTTTGCAGTCATTTTATCGTATGATGTTACAAATATTATCCTAACCAGTTAAAAGAGAATCACCAAAATGCTATGATGAAGAAAATTTCAAATTTATCATGCATTTGTGGTAGATGTAATGATTTGATATATATTACAAACAAACACACACACACACACACACATATATATATATATATATATAATGTCATACAATTACAAGAACTATGATGCATGCATTGATAACTTAATATTTTCATGTGCAAACTGTTCATAACATGATACATTCATTTGAAACATATTTTCATGATAAAATTTCATATTGAAGTCATGAACAAATTGAAAGTAACTTCATGCAAGCATGTATACAATCACATCAAACATTCCAATATATTCAAATCATTCATATCAAAATAATGTCAAACATGTACCTGCAGCAAACACATTCCAATATCCCGCTAACTACTATCATGACTAGCATGAAATCCGAACTCCAAAAATAAGAATACTTCTATTCTCATATATTAAAATCATGCTCAACATGATCTCCAAACTTCATCAAAGCATGTTAGATATCCACAACTAAGTGAGTGTGTGAACAGAAAAGTGTTGCATCCAATAACTTAAATAACATGTGATGCGCTTGCATCACTTATTCACCATGGGTATTTACTCGATTTGCAGTTTTCAAAGTCCTCATGCAGTTTTCCTCTACCTTGTGAGGTTGTGACGCGCTCGAGTGTCTACGAGTGTAAATGATACGGGGCTCAGGCCACAGAGTCAAGAGGCAGATGCTACGTAAAACTGCAAAAGTGTGAAGACTTAGAATGTTGTAGCATACTAAAGAACAAAAAGTGACACGGGTACGACCCTTGTCTGCCATTCTATTGTCGGCTTTCCGTCGGCCTCCCGACAACCATAGAGAGAGAGGGGGCAGGGGGCCACCGGCTTGGATTTGCTAGGAGGGAGGGTGTCGAGCTCCCCCCCCCCCCCAACTCTGCTCTTTTTTCCCTGCTGACCTGGTGTGGCAGCTGAAATCACAACCCACCCCCTTGTGCCTCCTATTTTTTTCAGCCAAGAGGAAGCTTCGTCTGACTCTTCCCTTCTTTCCTTCACTTTATGTGAACATAGAGGCCGAACGCCATTGTCCCTTCTCATAGAAGCCCCTCACCTCTCGTCCCCCTCATTTATGGCAAACCCACTTGTCGTGGGTCGTGCCTGTCCCCTGAGTCATTGTACCGAGCTAAGCTCGGTTTGAACCGAGTCCAGCCTGGTTCGCTTAGCTGAAGGGCTCAGTCCCTTCTGAGATGGGGCCCTCCGTCAACCACAGAGAGAGAGAGGGGGGCAGGAGATGCGGCAGGGGGCCACCGGCCTCCCGGCAACCACAGAGAGAAAGGGGAGGGCACGATAGGGGTTACCGGCCCTTCGGCAACCCGAAAGAGAGAGAGGGGGGCGGGCCCTCCATCAACCATAGAGAGGGGGGGGGGGGATGCGGCATGGGTCGACGGAAGAAAAAAGAAAAGAAAAGAAGAAGAAGAAGATAGAGGGGTGGGGGGTCACCTGCGGTTGTCGGATGGGAAGTCGATGGGCGGCGGGCGGGTGGGCGACGAGAGGTCGCGGGGCAGCGGGCAGTCGACGGGAGCTCGACGGGCAACGGTCGACCGGGCAGGCGACGTGAGCTTGACGGGCGGCGGGTGGGCGACAGCAGAAAAATAAAGGGAAAAGAGGCTCGCATTAGAGATTTACGAGAAATTTAGTGATAGATTAGTGACTGCCAAATTTCATCGCAAACTCCGTCGCAACTGTGTGACGGAATAGCGATAGAAAATTTTTGTTGCTGAGCCGTCGCGCATTTGCGATGGAGTTTGAGACAAAATTTAGCCATTGCTAACTCGCGATGAAATATTTTCCGTCGCTAATTCCACAAATAATTTGAATGTTAGCGACGGATATTTTTCTCTCGTTAATTCATCACAAATGGGCGACGAAAAAAAATCATCGCAAATATCCGTCCCTAATTGGAGTTTTTCTTGTAGTGCTTGACCAAGTCGGGCTTGGTTGGAATTGGACTGAGCTAGGCTCAGTTTTCAGCTCAGATGTGCTATGCAAGGGGACGGGCAGGGTCTGACCGAGCCGGGCTTTGTCTATGAAAGAACTGAGTTGGGCTCGGTTTTAGCTGAGCTCAGCTCTACAGAGCTGTCTGAATGCTGCCAGGGAAACCCAGAGAGGGTGGGGAGAAAGGGAGGCATGATGGCGCAAGCTTCGTCGCCGTGAGAGGAGGTGCTCCGACCCTACCCCACTACTGCACCTCAGGTGGTGCGGCACGTGGCTGGGCCATCGCCGGAGGTAGTGGCATGCCACGCTGCCTTGCGCAGCCCGAGACAGCACAATGGAGAGGAGGGCGATGGCGGGGAGGTGGCAGCGTCAGCTAGCTCCTCTGGCCAGCCACCCACGGAAGCAGCAACAACAGTCGCTTCTACTGCTGGAAACCGAGTGAGGGGGAGGGGTGCGAAAGAGGGGAGAGGGACCCGACGGATGGTGGAGAGGCCAGGCTTCCCCACCCTTGTCAGTTGCGATAGCAGCAGCAGCAAGAGCTGCTGCCATTGTTGTCGCCTCCCAGGTTGACCTGCGAGAAGAAGAAGAAAAAAAGACATGAGGAAGAAGAATAAGAAGAAGAAGGTGAGAGTCTCACCTTGCAGGCGGTGGCAGCTGGGCGTAGCTCCCAGGTGGTGGCGATGCACGCAGGTTGGGAGAGAGAGCTTTGAGAGGAGTGAGAGTGAGAGTGAGGGAGAGAGAGTAACTGAGAGAGACAGAGTAACCCTTCCACTCTAAAAAGTGCAATCGTGAATGTCGGATGGGTTCGGGTTGGATCCAACCCCAAACCCAACACCCTTAAAAGGAGAGAGGTTGGATTTGGGTTGAATTCAATCAGATCCAACCCATATCCAAACTATTCAAAAATAAGAGGTTTGTTTTAGGGTGTTCGGATTGGGTTGCGTCCATTTGAACCCAACTGAATCCATTGTATATATATATAGGATTTTGGTGTTGTTTTGGATTGGGTTGGGTTCATTTGGACTCAACTCAATCCTTTATATATATAGTGCAAGTGGTTTGGATTTGGAATTTTAACAAAAATTCAAATCCATTCCAAGTCTTATTTCTAGGTATGATGTATTGGATTGAGGTTGGATTGGATCTAATTCCAATTCAATGTAGTAGTGTTGTGTTCTTTGTTGGGTTGGTTCCGAATGGACCCAAACCATAAGTCATCTTATGTGAGACCTCTACTCTAGGCCTTGTTTGGATCTCGGATCCAACCATAACCATTCATATATATATATATATATATATATATATATATATATATATATATATAGGTCTTTACAAGTGTTGAGAACTAGTTCATATCTCTGGATCCAATTCTAGACCCATAGCGTTTAACAATATGGATCTCATTTGGATCCAACTTGTCTTGAGAGTGGATCCTTCTATGGATTCAGTCTTACGTATTGAAGGTTTTGAGTGATCCTGACTCTTTCGAGATCCGGCTCTAAGTTATTCTAAACCTGGACCGGGTCCATTGTATCGATCTGAGTCCTTGTTATGATGTTTCACAAATTTAGATCATACACTGGATCCAAACCTGTTTAATTAGGAGATTCAGTGGATCCTACGCATGTCAAAGGTATGACCTGAACTAGGTTTCATGGGGGTTGATCATTATGGATCCCCCATCGAGATCTAGATCCAAAAGTGTTTAAAAGACTCATATAAGTTATATAACTTGATAAACATCCAAATGTTCATCGATTATTCACTGTCAATAAATTTCTCATAAAATACTAGGAATAATCCCTTATTATTTTTGAAAAACCCAAAAAAATTATAGACTTTACAATGAGGAAGGGTTGGCCCCTGATTGGATGACATCTAAGGCCCTGATTGGATGGCATTCAAAACCATGCTTAAAACCTGATTTTAAGTGTAAACCTAGTTTTCACATGAAAACTAAGTTTGATAGGTATTTGGAAGTAAAGAAATAACTAAGCGCACACACACTCACATGTGAGCCAAATATAACGTGCTTTGACCCGATGCAGATTTACGTCCACGAAGGAAAATTAACTATTCTCTCTCTCGACATTTTTCAGAGAGAGGAGAGGTTCCTTTATATAGAGAGCTACCTGAGGTTTTGGATTGCAGTCCTTCTTAGGATGAACCTCTATTTGTTTAGGTGTTTTATCCTGATTGGCTATCTTATTTGTATTAGGAGTCTTCTCCTCGTTAGGAGAATCCATCTCAACCTACATCTGATATCTCTTTAAGTGACCCTGTCAAGCTCAACAGCCTAAGGGTGTTGAGCTTGTTCTGAAGCAAATTGAATTAGTCTCTTGAAAAAGGTTTAGTCATAACGCCAGCCAGCTGATCCATAGAGAAAGTGTACTGAACCTGATGATGCTTCTTGGCAACATGATCCTGAATAAAATGGACATCAATGTCAATGTGCTTGGTGTGACTGTGGAAGACAGGATTAGCAAAGAGGTACAAAGCGCACCAATGTTGTCACTCCCAAGCGTGGGCAGAACCAAGCTAATAATGTATAGGTCTTTCAATAAAAATGTGAGCCAAAGAACCTCAATTGTCATGTTAGACAAGGACCGATATTCTGCTTTGGTACTGGAATGGGCCATAGTGGACTGCTTACAAGCAGACCGAGAAATGAGAGAATAACCAAGGAACACAATGAATTCATCTATAAACTTGTTGTCATCAATATTACTAGCTTAGTTTATATCTGAGAAGGCTGAAATGTGGAAGTCACGACACATAAGAATGAGAAGATCGTAGTTTAAAGTATGTTTGATATAGCGAAGTATCCACTTGACAGCCATCTAATAAACACAAGTAGGTTTATGCATGTACTGGCAGATTTTGTTTACCATATAGGCTAAATCAGGTTTGGTCAGAGTTAGATACTGCAAGGCACCCACAACCAGTTGGTACTGAGTTTCATTAGCAAGTGGGTCATCATCATGAAGAGCTAACTTGGTGGATGTCACCATAGGAGTAGAAACTGGTTTAGCCCCAATCATGTTAGTGCAGTCCAGCAGATCGAGCATGCACTTCTACTGTGAAAAAAATAGACCAACAGAGGTAGTGACAGACTCAATGCCCAAGAAGAAGTATAGGTTGTCGATATCCTTAAGAGCAAATTCAAAGCCCAACCTATCAATGATGTGACCCAAATGTCTAGGAGAATTGTCAATAATAATGATAGCATCGACATAAATGATCACATAGACAAGGAGTCTGTACGAAGAACAAATAGCAAAGTGTCAACCTGACTACCAACAAAGCTAAGGATGAGAAGAAAAGAACTCAACTATTGGTACCAAGCTCGGGGTGCCTATTTGAGGTCATAGAGAGCCTTGTGTAATTTGCAGGGTAGGAAACCGAGAATCAACAAAACCATGGTTGTGTCAAATAGACTTGTTCATTTAAAACCCCATGAAGAAATGCATTATGAAAATCAAGTTGTTGAATAGACCATCCCAGGGAGACAACAATGGTGAGGAAAGAGCCAACAATGGAGGCTTTGACAACTCAGTTAAAGGTCTCAAAGTAGTCTATCCCTTTTTTCTGATTATAACCTTTGGCAACAAGTCTGGCTTTATACTGCTTCAAGGTACCATCAGCATGTTGTTTGACTTAAAAAATTCATTTGCACCTAATAACATGGAGGTTGGGGTTGGAAGAAACTCGGCTCTAGGTGTCATTCTTTAAGAGGGCATTAAACTCATCCGTCGTAGCTTGGCACTAGTGGTAGTCTTTTTGTGCTTGGGCGAAACATATAGGTTCACAGTCTTGAGAAAGGATTGTGAGAAAAATCTGAGGAATAGGATATCTAGTGGTAAGATAGGTCTTGGGTTTTAGGGACCCAATTTGAGATCGAGTAATTATGTGGTGAGTATAGGTTGAGACCAAATCTCGAATGGGCACTGTAATAACCTTGATTTTTGACAATTATTTGTTTAAATTTATTTAAAAATAATGGGTATTTTTCTAAAGTTGGGCATGGGATCCGAATTTTTGGATCCAAGATCCATAAAGGATCCATATTTATATATGTATAATAACTTATATATATATATATATATATATTTGAAAGAAAAATAACTAAGGATAATATAAATAATATTAAGCATAATATATACATGTACATAACCTATTAATACGCGGACCCGCAGGTGAATCCAATTGGCGGATCCACACAGCGAGACCTATGGATCCAAACTGCGGGCAAACCATGGATCCATGCTACAAATGGGACCCAGACCCGGGCCATGCCTCGTTACTGTTAAGTGGTTAAAAAAAAAGATCCTTTCAGACCCGGGTCGGATCCGAATCCGACCCGGATCTGTAACCTGCTAGGGATAAAGGGGTCATGGGGAGAGGGTTTCGTTAAGCCCCTCTTTCCCCTTTTTGTGCCGCATTTCCCCCCTTCTCGCCTCTCGTTAAACATGGAAACCCTTTAGGGTTTCCCCAATCGCCGCCCCTTTGAGCTCTTTAAGAGCAACATAGAGGAGGGGGAGGACTCACATTGTCGTCTCCTCCTCCTCCTCCTCCTCCTCCTCCTCCTCCTCTCTCTCTCTCTCTCTCTCTCTCTCTCTCTCTCTCTCTCTCTCTCATTTGTGTGCACCGGAAAAGAGTTTTGTCACTGGCAAACTCTGGCTACCAGCAGTCATCATCGGCCTCCTCGAGCACCCCCTATCACGACAGTGAGTAGAGCGACACCAGCCGGCCCTGCCCTCGCCACTGTAGTCTCCGATCATTGGAAAACTCAGTGGAGAAATGTATGGTTCTTCATTGAATCATGGTGAGGGATCGAACAAGGGTTTGATTCCGTGTAAGGGTTCGAGGTGAGAAGCCACGAAAATCCTTTAGATGGACATTTTCTTGGTTTTCAAGAACCAATGGGGTCTCTGCCCCACTGGAAATAACAGCGCAACACTCTTTATTGGGTCGCTGCGAGTTCAAATCCTAATGGTATGGTTGTGTAATCGACAGGGTTCTGTGTTTTCTTGCTGGTGTAGGTAGATAGAACCCATTTTCTTGAATATTGTGGTATGGGCGTGTTAGTGCACTTCTTTTTCTGGTCTAACCCTAACCTGCAGGGTTCTCAAATCAGGTCGATCTGGGGTTTGGGTGAAGTAATGGATAGCCCAGCCATGGGAGTTCCAATTTCTTGACTGGAACCACGGGATTGGGGATTTCCTATTTGGGGGCCCGATAAACCCAAGTTTATCAAGAAGTGGAATTCAAATCTTGGTTGTACCAAGTTATGCTATACAGAGTTACCTAAGTTTTTCTGTTGTTGTGCATATATTGATAGGCATAACAGGGTTCTGGAATTTTTCGTAACCCTGTTGGTAGTAGGTTAGCATAATATAATTTGAATGATGGAATTTCTGTTAGCCAAATCTTTTAAGTCTATTTCATGTAAAATGTTTAGAGTAGGGTTTATAGAACCCCAGCTATGTAAATCTTTAAATCCTTGGGTCGTTGATATCTATTAACAGATTTGTTGCTACTCATTATTTCAGTGTTTTTATTTCTATCTGACAATAAAGTGAATCTTCATGTTATAGCATTCGTTAATAGACTTGGTTTTTTTTTATCAACATAGCTACTTCTGTATTGTCATTGACAGATATTCAGTCGGAACCTAGACGATTTAGTTCCCTGTTATCTATTCCCACCTTTGTTATTGATCGACACTAAGTTTAGACACTTATGTGTTAACTACCCGTATCAGACTTGATTTCTAATCAATTCTGTGTTTGCATGCTCTCTTGTTATATTGATCAGCCAGATAAATGGGTGCTAAATATTCATCTGAACCTAATAATAGACACTTGTATTTGGATGTGTTGATTATTATGAAACAGTGCTGCTGGTCCCGAAATTAGTCCTGATTTAACAGGTTCAACACATGATCTAAATTAAGATCTGAATAGAAAAAAAAAGGGGTGTGACTTATATATGTAAAGAACCCAGACCTTTGGAACAGAATGGATGTTTAGCTAGGAGGATGTGGGTCTGGGATTGGTAAGCTCGACCATTGCCCCTAGCATGTATTAAAGATTACACTTTTGCCCAAAAAATTTGTAAATGTTGTTTTTGCATTTCATGATACTAGTTGTGTAATCTTGAATGTGAGTATGACTCAGTTATTGATGTTTCTTCTTGAGCATGTACGCTTGATGGATATGCGAAATTGCACATGTACGCTCACACACTCAAAAGAGATATGCATTGGTTAATACCTGTATGTGACGTAGGTAACACACATAGTGGAGATGCATATGATGGGGAAATGGCATGCAAATGGTTGGGTTATGTTCGCATGAGTGCACATGCTTTTGGCACTATTGGCCTAGTGTTATGAATAAACACTACTTGGTTTTATTATGTGATGCACTGATGGCCTAATTGGACCATCATCGGTCTCGAGAGTCGTGGGTTTGGTTTTTTTTCACATATGTTTTTTATTGCATCACTTAAACTACATAAGTTGGTATGGTACACTACTACATTGTTCTAGTTGTCCTCACGGGCTGGAGTTCTGTAAGAGTTTCTGCAAGGGAGGATGTAGGTTTTCACTTTACTTTTGCATATGGTGTTGCAAACTTAAAGAATTGACTTTAATAAAATATAAGAAATAAGAATAGTGTAATATATGTTCTGAGGTCTTCCATCTGGAGAATGGAGATTTTAGAGATCCGGTCTTGGAGAGACTGTGAGGATACAAAAACTTTGTGTGCTGCAATTTTGTCTCTTGAACCCGATATTGAGGTTCCTTCTTCTGGCTACGGTTTTAGGGAAAGTCTGTCACTTCACCTATGAGTGGTGTGTTGGTCACAGCTGTAAGTTTGTTTTAGTACCAAGGAAGTGACACTTGTGAGCGTAGGGTGTCCCTTGTATCCCCGGCATTAGACGTGGAGGTCTAATGTTCCGAAGGTGATTCGGTCAAGGGCTAAGTTGGAACCCAGTAATAAAATACAAATTGTATGCTAAGCTACCCTAGGAACCTACTTGACCTTGAGGATTGTACCCGTTTGGTGTATCCGTGAGCAATGGTAATTAAAAAGAGGAACTTAAAGTTGCATGCATTTAATAGGGCATGCATATGGAAAGAAAAAATGGAACTTAAAGGTAATATAATAAAAGGATTTATGCATAAAAAAGAAATCATGCATTTTTTTGTCTGCATTAGATCATGCATAATTGAATTGTTCTCTAAATCATGATGTGATGGTGGGTGTATGTTATTTACTTCCTAAAAGCATGCTGAAAGATTTGGTTACTTAATGCTTGCTATATGCTACTGTTTTATTGTTCCCTACTGGTGAGTATATGAAATTTGTCGCATGTATGAATTCTTAGATACTGCAAATTGTTATATCTGCACTCACTCAAATCATTATATGAAATCTTATTCATGCTTTTTGTCTCACCTGGTTTCCATAGAAGTAGTCGTACTCAGAATTTCGGTTCTGACACCCTACTTTGTTGGTTTTTTATAGGAAATGGTGAGCAGTGAGGTTGAACTGGTTACTAGGGATGGACGAGGGTCACACTTGGGCTTGACAGCTTCAGCAGGGGACAAAGTGGCACTTTCTTTTATTTCAGTTCTTCTTGCTTTTTCAGTTGTTGCTTTATTTTCAGTCGAATAAAACATTGCCTTTGAAATTTACTCTTATTCATAAATAAAGAAATTATTTTGGTTCGTATGGATGATGGTTGTAAGTTCGTTTGTGGTGTTTCGCTATCCAGTAGGAATTGAAACTGTGAGGACCCCGGGTCTCTGGGAAGTTTTTCACACTGTTTAAAAAAAAATCTGCATTTTCAAATGGTGTAAGTTGGGGTCGTTACAGACGCAGAGGTGGTAGACCGAGCGAGTTTGATGTTAGCAACTGGAGGACCCGGAACCACATGTGGAAATGGTGAACAGGGAGGGTCCAGAGGAGGGAGGATGGGTGGGATAGGGGCGGTGGTGCAGCGTGAGAGGGGGGGGGGAGGGGGGACAAGAGAAACAAACGAGGATGCAGGGGGAGGCTGTGGCAGAGATGCCTCGTAGGGAAAGTTTGTTTCATTAAACTAGACATTACGGCTTATGACGATTTTTTTGGAGGCAAGATTCAAGCAAATATATCCTTTGTGCTAGCCACTATAACCTAGAAAAAGACACTTTTGGCTCATGAATTGAAGTTTGTGGTTGTTGAAAGATCTAAGACAAGGATAACATGCATATCCAAAGGTTTAAAAAAAAATTGTAATCAGGGTTGATTTGAAACAAGATTTGGAAGGGAGAATTCTTTTAGGTGATAGGGGACGAGAGTTTATTAATCAGGTAAACAACAGTTAAAAATGCATAATCCCAATAAGTTTTTGGTAAACCAGCTTGATCCAAGAGAGTAAAATTAGTCTCAACAATGTGTCTATGCTTGCGTTCGACACATCTATTTTATTCGCGTGTTTGGGGGTAAGTGATATGGTGCTCAATACCGCATGAGTTTAAGTATGTAGAAAGAGACTTGTATTCACCTCTCCAATCATTCTAAAAAGCCTTTATCCTTCTACCAAATATGGTTTTTACTTATTTTTGAAAAGCTTGAAACACCATGAAAACTTGAGATTTTCTCTCAATAAAAAATAACCAAGTGAATCTAAAGAAAAAATCGATAAAATTATCATAATATAAATATCCTCTAGTGTTGGGAAAAAAGCCCCATCAAAATAAAGTAAATAAAGAGGTCCATCAACTTGATGTGTGGATGATTCAAAGGATAAAGAATGACTCTTTTCCATTTGACACGCTTCACACACGAAATTGACATTATTATGCAAAAAAGGAAGACTATGCTTATTTAAGACTTGATGAACTATGCGAAATGAAGGGTGTCCCATCAGTGTATGCCACTAATCAATGGACACACATTCTCCAACACATGGAGACACTTCACACATTTTTTCTTGCTCCTTAGAAATGTACAACCTGTATAGACCATGATCACTTGTACCCAGTAGCATAGCTTTTCCTGTTTTGCTCCTTAACATAATATTGATCTTGATGAAATTCAAAAAATACATCATTGTCTTTAATAAATTTTTGAACAGATAAAAGATTATGAGTAATAGCAGGAACATGAAGTATATCATTAGGATCAAACCTAGAATTGGAAGAGCTAAAAACTCTATTACCAATATTCTTTTTTTTGAAAGAGAGAACCATTATCAATTTTAACATGCATGTTGTCATGATAAGCTATACAAAGATAGATTGTTCAAATTGGTGGTCACGTGATGAATAACTTTCAAGTCAGGGAACCAAGCACCATCTTCTACATGATTCATTAAAGTCGCATTGTATACTTTAGGATTGGCAAATTTTAAACACTTTGCATTGAAGTGCACCGTGTCCCTGCTTATGACACGCTTGGCACGTGGTCTGACACTATGCAACAATGTGGCCTTGATTTCCACGTGCTTGACAAGCTATGGGATTTTGTTGGCAATTAGGATTCGTGGGATTGTATCCACAGTTTTGACTGGATTGATTTGGATATCACCTACCACCAACTGCGTGTAGGGTTAAACCAGTTCTGAATGCTATAACCTCTATGTGGCTGTCTTTGATTTGATGGTTTATACATCAGGTTGGCTGTAGGTGGTTCAGGTTCTTCTACTTCATGAACCAAGAACATGCCCAAAAGATCTTCAAGGGTGATGGAGTGTTCTCTTATGTTCAGAATTGCTCTCAAGGACTAGCAGTCACTCGTGGGAAGCCTTGCAAGGACATGCAAATGAAGGTCCTCGCTAGAAGTGGGTTTCCCGGCCATCGCAAGCTGATGAGCTATGTTTTTTATTTTATGAAAATAACTGGTGAATCTGAGCCCTTTTTTAGGGTTTGTAACTCGTGGCCAATATGCGGAAAAGGGCCAGCAACTCGTGAGCAGTAAAAACCACCAATAATAGTAGGTAGACGACTTTATCTACAATTTCACCAAACATGTGGCTGCCAACTCACCACAAAATCTTAGTTATCAGGTTCCCTGCTTAGGGCTGCTAGTTATATAAGTATAGCGAGCTTAACATAGCAAATTAAAGTGCAATTCAACGCAGACCTTTCACCAAACAATTGATTAGTAGTTTATCACCATTTAAAGGATGGAAAGATCATAGCATATCATTTTCAATTCATGCGGTCCTACTCTATAGGTCTTTTGGGCACTTGGTAACCCGAAACTAGCAACCCTATAGCCTACCTTACTGTAAGCAAGATGCTTCAACAGGGCATGCAACAAAGCCTTTTTGGGCGAACCCTGTAGCAGTTGCCTCCAATTGCCGTCCTGAAGATCTGCCTATTCATATCATACTGATCAAGGTGTACAAACTTGTGGAACACCTTATCCTAGTGCTTTTATGTGACGTGCAATGGAATTTGGGATCATAAAAAAAAAAAAGTTGCTTGTCATTTAGTTCCATTTATATGTTGCTTTTGAGATCTCGTTTTATACTTATGACTGGGAATATATATAAGTACTCAAGAAATCACCAGATCCATTTTTTTGGCCATGCCATGGAAGAAATAAGATTCAAAGTTAGATTTTATAATGTCATCTTAGTCTGTCATAATAGAGAAACAGCGTACTATCAGAAGCCATAAAACTATAAACAAGACCAAGACAACATCTCAACTGAATTCACAAACTTGGCATCAAACTTGGTGCATCATACAGTTGCTCACCTTAACATAATTAGGATATGTTTGATACATGTAAAAGCTCTGTTTGGGAGCTGGAGATGAGAGAGGAGATGGTATTTAATAAAGCTTTAATTAATGACAGATATCCTCAGGTGTTCGGAAACCCTGTTTTGGGAGACGAGAATGGTGTTGAGAGTGGAGAAGCAGGTGGAAATGAGCCATAGCTTCACATGAATGTAGTCTACAACTCCAGGTCATTTCTATTTTCTTCTCCACTTATCTCCTCTCCAACACCTGCTCTCAAACAAAACAAAGCTTAAATGGTGAAAATACATGTTTATCTGAGTTGAACAGCTTTAGTGCTTGTTTGATTGATAGCACTGACAAATTTAGGAAGGGCAGTGGACCGGGAGGAAGTGGGGCCCCACCCCCACCTCGCCCTGTTTGGGCAGAGGATAGAGGACATGAAACAGGAATGGAGGTTAAAATCAAAACCCGTGCAGAGTCGGAGGCGGGGATGGACTTACACTTTCTTCCGCCCAGTCCCTAATCCTCAATCCCCGTTAGTAAACCTTCCTCTCCTTTTTAGGGATGACAGTTGACCGAGGGAATACGGAGCCCCGCCCCATTTGGACCGGGGATGGAGGACATGAAATGAGGATGGAGGCGATGATAAAGGGCAGAAATTTGAGATGAGGTGGGGGTCCCCAACCCCGTCCCTGTCCACTGCCATCCCTAGACAATTACGACCTTTTTTCTAGTTTTGGGGTGAAATTCTACCGTCTGAAGACGTCACATATGAAATAGATTTTTATTAATAATTGTAGCCATTTTTATTTTATCTCAAAAAAAATTTTTCGGGGCCGCTGCCCTCGAACCCCCGACTATCACACAAATATTTTTTTTTTTTGCTACACCCCTGTTTGCCCCCCCCCCCCCCCCCCCTCACATGAATCCTAGCTACGCCCCTGCTTAGGGGAGCTCCTGTCCTGTCAGGAAAGAAACACTGTGCAGCAGAGTTTGATTGTCGTCAACTAGAACCAGGTAGGCCACTGCTTCAGCAGATATAACACTGCATTACGAATTTCTCATGAACAAAAAGCAGGAACTATAGTTTGTTC
Source organism: Nuphar pumila (assembly GCF_984573655.1). NCBI lineage: Eukaryota > Viridiplantae > Streptophyta > Magnoliopsida > Nymphaeales > Nymphaeaceae > Nuphar > Nuphar pumila. The sequence goes on along the minus strand of NC_143263.1, from coordinate 31,861,006 downwards.
CTGCTCATTTTGAATCATGAATAGCTGGCTACAATTTCAATTCTTCAACTGAGAAAATGATTTGCACCGTAGATCTGTATTAGAAGATTCGAGGATTAAACAAGGCAACAACAGAGGCATCAGTATGCCAATGATTCGATATATATTTTCTTCCTCTACAATCTCTCTTAAATTTTGCTTAAAAAAAACAAAACTATGTACAGAATATTGTATATATGGAGGGGAAATTTATTCTATTGATGCATCCCTTCGTCGCCTACGCATCCTTGCTCCCCACGACAAGTTTTCCTCGGAGAAGTTCCTCTCCACATTCCTCCCCTTCAATTCTGCAACTTGGGATTGCCAGCGACTCCTCCATCCGTTTCTATCTTCAAAACCCTGACCCAAAGAACAAAAGAAAATCTCAATAATAACCCAAAGAACCAAAAACAATTATGTTCAGGAAGACAACAACCAACAGAAATCAAACAAGGGAAAAAAAGAAAACCCCCAGGTCTGTTCATGAGAGAACCCAGAGCAACAAGAAGACCAACTTTTCGATTGCCATAAAAGAGAGAGAACAATAATAACAAAAGAGAATCGATGAACAAAATCCCCCAAGAAAAAGCAATCTCAAGGCAGAACAAAACCCAGATAGAAACCAAGGTCCAAAGAAAAATACTAAATTCTTCCAAGCAAAGAAACAAGGTTGAGGTGAATATCTGACTTGGAATAAAATTAAAACAACCCAACTTTCAGAAAGCATGAAAAATAATGAAAAGATCCCAAATAGAGAAAGAAGAGAGAGAGAGAGATCCCAAATTTAACAGAGATATCCCAATTTTTTTTTTCAGAACAATTTGAGAGAGAGATCCCATTTTTTTTCAGAACAATTTAACAGAGAGAGAGAGAGAGATATAAGTGATAGAAATAAAATTATCTCCCAAGAATCAACACGCCCCCTCCCCCCCTTTCAAAGAAGAAAGGCCTAAAGTTCAACAAACAAACAAAGCTCAAATAACAAAATAAAAAACTAGCTCCAAAAACCCAAAATTCACGGTAATCCAACCCAAATTGTCAAAAGGATTAAGAATGAGAACACATCTCTCGTAATCCCAATTCACCAAAGAGAGAGAGAGAGAGAGAGAGTCCCAAAGGAGAAAAAAGTCCATCATGGTACCTCTTCGTGCCTCTTGCGGGCGGAGAAGGCGAATTGCAGACCCCTGAAGAGATCCCGATCGTACATGGCCCTCCTGCTGGGGTCGGAGAGCGTCTCGTAGGCCTCCTGCACCCGAATGAACCTCCTGGTGTGCTCCTCCGCCAGGTCCGGCGGCGACACGTCCGGGTGGTACTTCCGAGCCATCTGCTTGTACGCCTGCTTGATCTCCAACAAGCTCCCGCTCTCCGGGATCCCCAGCAACTGGTAGAAGCTCGTCGTCTTCTCGCAGTTCGACACCGCCCTCACCACGCACACCGACCGCTTCCCCTGCGACGGTCTCCCAATCCTTACCCCAACCCAGACGGATGGCGGCCTTCTTCTCTCAGACAGCTGCTGCACCCCAAGGCTGCCGAGCCTATAGCAACCATGACCACTTCCCTGCACCAATCCCACACTCATCTTTTTCTCTCAATCTCTCTCTTGGAACTCTCAATCTTTCTCTCGGATATTATTTGTTTGTGGAGTGGATTTTATACCCGTCAGCTCTTGTTAGGCCTTTTATCTTTTACCTAATTATTTGGCGTGTGAGATGTGAAATAACCTTGGCTTCACAGTTACCACGGTTCTCTCAAAAGAAAAAAAACTGTGGCTTCACACGGGATGGCTGCCCACAGAGAGACGCGGGAAACTGCCGACCAGGGCTGTCAACGGGTCGAGTTTATCTGGATCCGAACCAAACCAAACCCTATAGTGTTTGTGTATGATGATAAATAATAAGATTTTCTCATTAATACATAGACCTGAGTATAGCTTATAAAATTTTATACCAGACTCAAACTCGACCCGAGTTCCGATTAAGACTCATAATTTTTCAATATAAAAATGATAAAAAAATATGGCTTTATCAGGTATGGTTCATTTTGTCCGGTATAGTTTTTCCTATAGTGGACCTGATGAGACCTAGGTCTGAACGCGATACCATTCAGGAAAATCGAGCCTAAGTCTGATTCTACTTGGGTCCGAACCAAACCCGACCCGTTGATACCCCTAATGGTGACGCATACCCACTACTCCCTCGTACTTAGGGGTATCAATGGGATGGGTTTGACCTCTATTTGACCCATATTAAACCCTGTAGGGTCAGGGTCTGATGATAAACAAGGAGGTCCGAATTAGAATTCGGGTCAAACTCAAAAGGTTCGATTAATATATGAAGTTGGGTATGATTTGTAAAATTTTATATCAGAACTGGGCCGGACGTGAGTTCCTACTAAAATCTGCATTTTTTTAATATAAAAAAGATCAAGAAAAACTTTATTTTACCATGTAAGCTCCAAGTCTAGTTCATGCAGTCCTCTTCGGGTCTGGGTCTGGTTTCTCTTATGGTAGGCTCAATTGGTCCTAAGCCCAGATCCATTACCAACATCTCAATTCATATCTGGGTTTGGTCTCTCCTGGGTTCGAACCAAACCCGACCCGTCCTATCCCAATAATTGAAGAAAACCAGTCCTTCGCCATTGGGTTAGCTTAGCCATTGGGTTTCTGCCTGTTGGATTTATTGCCGTGGGTTTCAGTGGCATGGTTTTAGTGGGACCGGTTCCTAATTTGGACCCATTTGAGTGGGTTTGTAAATTCTTCGATCCTATACCAATAATCATACGGATGACCGTATTGCAATTGGACAGATGGCTCCATCTAGATTTTTGTCGTCATCGTCATCATCATCATCATCCTCATAGGCAAGGCTGGAATTTTAAGTTGGCATCGGCCTTCGTGAAGCCCAGTCAATTCAATTATATGTTAACGAGTCCCACGGCGTGACTCGTATAATTTGAAGCATGGATGACGATGAATCTTTGTATGGTCTGATCCCATCTGAATGATGCACTTTAAAAAGGGAATTTTACATTCAACCGCCTAAACCTATCACAAAATTACATTTAACCGTTTTTATTTCAAAACTTTTTGAATAGCCGCTTGACGGTTTTAGGTCTTCGGTTAACCTTTTTTTTTTTTTTTTAATGAAAGGTCTTTGGTTAAGTTATTGAAATGACATTTCTATACATCTCTTTCTCTTAAATGACTGAATGTCACTACTTAGTCAAGGTTAAACAAGTAACTTTAACAAGTCCATCTAAGTCTTTAAAATTAACCATATCTTTTTTTTTAAAATGATTGAATGTAACTTTTTTTTTATTTATAACCCGAAGAAACCATACCCAGCATGAACAACCGGTTGCGCTAGCTCAGCCAAGACATACCTACGATCGTCTTGCCAGGACACAAAACTTCGAGGCTAGGAGTTAATGTGGGTGACTTTGTTGATGTAGTACATAGTGACAAATATCACGAGATTTATGGAAAAATCTCACGATAATATTGCGAGAAATTGGCTGAAAGCTTAAAACGGCAATTTCTCATGAGATTTATGAAAAAACATAAATACTGCAATTTAAACACGATATTTACGTTTTAAACAGCTATTTATCATGAAAAAACATGTATTTTTATTTTTAAATAATTTTTATTAATATTTTCTTATAAAAATTAAATTTTATATCTTAAAATTTTATTTTATTTTATTGCCGAAAAAAAATGTGAAATTTATGAAAAAATTTCAATTTCTCGAGGGTTTTTGAAAAACAAGAAATTGCCGTTTAAAACGTTTGTCACTATGATGTAGTACAATTAAGGTTAAATTATTAACTTTAACAAAAAAAAAAAAGTAATACAGGTGATTATTATATGAGCAGTATACTGTAAACACTTGCACCTATTTGAAAAAGTTTTGCAATACAAGTGGTTAAATGTAATTTTATCATAGGTTAGGCAGTTAAACCTAAAATTTCCTTCTTTAAATATACAAAAACCATTGGTGCCCACCAAAAAGCGAGCGGACATAATAAAAGTCAAATCCTGTCCGTGTAGTGGGTCGTTTGCTCTTTGAATTATTGAGCTGCGGTTTGTCAGACGCGGACCAAAAGAACACAGAAAACAACAAACGAGAAAAAAAAGGAAAGAAAAGTAAAACCATTACAAGCTATAGGGATATGAGTCTAGTCAGCTGGCTCATTGGTTCTACCCATATCCATTTAAAACACTTCCTTTCAATAAAACTTTGAAAATGTAAGAAACAATTGAAACTCCGTCAAAAAAAAAAAAAAAGTTAAGAGAAGTGTTTACAACACAAAAAGTTGTGTTTAAACAAAAATACTTTTCAAAAAAAAATCCAATTTAAAAATTGGATCAGATCATAATGATTCTTGAATCTGAATCTCATTGTTTCGGTATCCTAACTTGTTTTTCATAGAAAAATCTTATATATATGTCTGTTTTTTTTTATCCTGTTTTTTATAAAAATTAAAACCGAATTAAACCCGTGCATTCTACATTTTTTGCAACTTGTTCTTTTATGATGTTTTTCTCAGCTGTCTTTTTTAAATGTAAGGCATTTTAACTAATGTATTCAGTACTTTACGATTTTTTGTTGTTTCACGCATTGTTAACTATATCGGCAGAAAATCGTTAATGCTTGATGCCTGAATCGGCTATTTATTAATAAATATAAAAAATACTAAAACTATATTTTTTAACATTTTTGTAATAATATTTTAATAGGTTTAACATGTGTCTCGTTATGATTGACACATAATAATTTTTTATTCTTTTTTTTTAAGCCGAAAAGAAAATGATTCAGTCTGAGTATAGGCTGACACAGCTGAATCGGGGGCCAAACGATTCAGGGTCGATACCGATACTGCCAACATTGTTTCTGCCCCAATAGTTTGGCAACCTACCCAGGACATTTTCTTTGAAAGGCGAGCTGGGACCAGTTATACAACCGTACCATTGGGTTTTGAACCTGCAACGTTCCAACAGAAGGTGACGCGTCCTACATGGCTCTACATCTTTGAAAATATCAAGTGGTGGGCCATACAAGTGGTGGCCTTGGTCTACCCGTAAAACGATCAAATTCGAAAATATCTTCCCTTTACATCTACCCGTAAAACGATCAAATTTGAAAATATCTTCCCTTTACATCTACCTCTAGAATATTCTAGAATCACATTTTTATTTTCTTGTGTGTTAACTGATGGGCCGAAAACAACTCTTTGGCGGAAGCAGATCGGGTCATGCTGAAAATCACCGTTTTTGCTCATGCTGATATCGTGGTCATCCGATTTGCATTTTAAAAAGCTCAAAAGTCAACAAAACCACGTGGCATTCATCCAAAATGAAAACAGACGGCCACGATGTCAGCATGAGCAAAAATGCTCATGTTCAGCATGACCTGATCTGCTTCCCTCTTTGGCTGCCTTTCATTAATTACTGTAGTGGGCCATGTTTGTTCTTCTTTCTCCCTTATTTTTTTATTTTAGTCCTCGACATCATCCTTATCTTCTTTATTTTGGGGCCACCCTGGGTTTCAAAATTTGTTTGGACTCTCTCTCTCTCTCTCTCTCTCTCTCTCTATATATATATATATATATATATATATATATATATATATATAGAGAGAGAGAGAGAGAGAGAGAAAAGGAACATGAGCAGTTTTTTTTTTGTTTTAACATTTTAAAGATGACAAAGGGAGGGTCTCTATTTTACTATTTTCATGTGTTAAAGTTGACTCAAATATGATGTTCTATAAAAATTTTGAACCGCCCTTGGTTTCATTAATTATGAATTTTCAGTCCCAAAATAAAATCTTATGGTGTATTAAACATGATAAAACCTTCTAATATGCTAAGTAAATCATGCTAAATACATTTGTATGGCTAGATCTATGATTTGATAGCTAGATTTATGTAAACAAGAGTGTATACCACACTTACACACTTATGGTATCATGATATATGTATGTTTGTGTGAGAGAGAGAGATAAGTGTGCGCTTCTGAGTGCACAAAGCCATCTTTTTCAATGATCTGAATGGATCGATGTATTTGTCATGACCATTTGCTAAGAATTGGTGGGCATATTTTTTGGACAAAAAAAATAAAATTTTTAGTGTTTGAAATTTAAAAATTTGTGGTCCATTCACTTTTTTTAAACCATAACAAAACCTTGCTTACACCTGGGATCTTAAAATTGATTGCTACTATTTTGACCATATAAAACACATATATAGTAAACTTTTTTGAAAAAAATAAAATAAAAAATCATAAAAGAAGGTCTAAAATCTACAACCAATGATAATAAGATGGTATTCTTTCTCTAAGGATCAAGTTTTTCAATGATTGGACATTTATTATTTATTTAGTAAGCAACATGTTTTCGATTGTGATCTTTTGATATTTACATGTGTTTTTTAATGTACTAAAAATCGACAGTCCATAATACTTTGTATTGTAAAATTTTAAATGCATTATCAGTTGTTGATTTTTAACGTTTTAAGAAACATGTTTAGATGTCGTAATATCTTCATGTAAAACATATTTCTTACTAAATGAATAGTAAGGAACAAATATATAAGGTCCCTCCAATGAAATGCTTAAATATTACAAAATGGGAACCATCCAATCGTCATCGGTTGTAGATTTTAGATCACATTTGGTAGGATGATCCCCCTGCATTCTCTATTATCATTTTTGAAATATAATAATATAACTAACTTTTGGCTCTCTAATAACCCCTCATTGCTCTTTATAAATAGTATATACATAATATTCGATGCTTTTAAAGGCATCAACTATTGAGTATAAAACACCTTTTTTCATATTTTTTTTTTTTTGCTTTGTAAATCATACCACATGGATGTGATTTACAAGGTTTACTTAGTAAAAATGAGTTTTGATTCATGTGATCATGACATATAGGCAGGTTTAAGGGTTTAAAAAATCAATGGCCTATAATCTAGTCAAATTTCATAACTCAAAATTTTAGATTTTTTTATTGAAATAACATGATCCAAAGTTTGATCTTTGGTAAACAAATCATGCTAAACACATCAATGTGGTTAGATTGAGCCAATAAAGCTTGAACATATGATTTTCATAGAGTTTTTTTACCTTAAATGATGCAAATATAGCTAGTAGATACCAGTTAATATATATATATATATATATATATATATATATATATATATATATATATATATATATATATATATATATATATATATATATATATATATATATATATATATATATATATATATATATATATATATATATATAGAGAGAGAGAGAGAGAGAGAGAGAGGGGGAGGGAGAGAGAGAAATGAAAGCCTACAAAATGGGCACAATGTTATATGAAACATGCTAATGGATTTCTAGTGTTTTTTTCCAAAATTTTAACCCTCGTAAAATCTGGAATATATGCTAGAAAAACATGATCCAAAGGCTAGTTTTTATTAAACTTAATATGTAGATCACATCAGAAGAGTAAGATGTATAAAAACAACTGATAAAAAATAAAAATATTACATTTTTTCACTAGAGGGTTCCTTACCCACAAGTGTAGTCAATATTATCCCACATATATAGGGTTAATATTTGGTGCTATTGAAGGCTCAAAACTATTGAGTATGAATCACCTTCTTTTTATATTTTTTAGATGTTTTTTGTAAACCTAACTTTATGGATGCAATCTATAAGGTATTTTTAGTAGAAAATGAGTTTTGAATCATATGATTATGACATATGCGGCTTTTTTAAAGGCATAAAATAAATCAACAACCCATAATATGCTAGAATTTTACAACTCAAAAAATCATATTTTTAGATCAAAATTGCATGATCCAAAGTTTGATCCTTAGCAAAAAAAATCATACATGGTTGGATTTAGTTAATAAAAGTTGAACCTATAATTTTCAACTCAATAGTTTCTTGCCTTCAATATCACTAAATATTAACCCATATATATGAAAATAGAAACCTACAAAAATGGGCACTATGCTAAATGAAACATGCTAATGAATTTTTGGTAATTTTTTTAAAATTATAACCATATATTTGTTTTTATAGGATCACTTCTTGGAGTATTTGATTTTGATGCATTGATAGGTTTTTATAAGGTTTCAAAAATCAACAACCAACAATTTTCATAAATTTTGAGTCTCCAAATACCATTTTTTCAATCCAAAATGCATAATCCAAGCATTGATTTCTAGTAAATCAATCATGCTAAATACATCTATGTGGTCTACATTTCAAAAAAACACTAAAAATCCATTAGGATATTTCATTTATCATTGTGCACATTTGGTAGGTTTTTCTTTCCCTATAAACATCTAGAAATCATGCATTTCTAGTAAATCATGTTGAACACATCTAGAAATTGATGCTTGGATCATGCATGTCGGATGAGAAAAAGGGTATTTGGAGCCTCAAAAATTTATAAAAATTATAAGCCATCAATTTTTGAAACCTTATAAAAACGTATCCATGCATCATAATCTAATGCTCCAAGAAGTGATTCCTATAAAAACGAGCATATAGATCACATTTGTATGGTTAGAATTTTGAAAAAACACCAAAATCCATTAAATGTTTAATTTAGCACTGTGCTCATTTTGTAGGTTTTCATTTTCCTATATATATATATATATATATATATATATATATATATATATATATATACTGTGATTTGTGCTTATTGCTAGCTTACTGAGATTCTAAAGTTCTTTTTTTAAATGATTGTAATGTTCTTTAAAAATTTGTAAATTTTTGAAAATGCCTACTAATTTGCCGAAATCCTCCCCATGGACAAAATTGTTAATTCCTAACTTTTTTAGGACATTTTTATCCTTCGCACAAACGAACATGCTGATGTTCGCATGATAGATATGTATGTTTCTGAAGGTCGCAACTTCTTAAGAACTATTCGATTCGTGGAACTGACAATATTCGTTTAAAAAATTTATGAATATAGCTATATTATATCTTAATACAAGAGATTAACAATTGATATGTGTGGATCTTTTGATGTTCGCAAACCTGGTATAAACTTTTTAGAATTTAAAAGTTTGAGCATGGAATATTCACTTCATGCATTTGCAAACATCTTGACTAGGAATCTTTTCAATGGCTAACAACAAACTCAATTGATAGAGATATTATTGTCGGCTAAAGGTTTAATAATATAAATCATTATCATGAATTTTTGAAAGATCATATGATCAGACATAACAATAAAACAAAACTTTTTAAGAGCTACAGTAATATAGTAATTATTGTGTGCACAAGAAAGAACCCACAAACTATGGCTGATTGTCGCTGGAAGATCCATTTTACAAAGGTGAGTGAAGCAATGTTCTTTAAAGTAAAAATGTACGAAAGAGAGCATATATGTGTGTTCATTGGACAACCTTCGAGTAAAAAAAATGAATTTCGCATGGATTTCAAGTGTTATTAATAATCGCCCACATGATAATCCAAATATGACTCCAAAAGAAATCATTAATATCACCAATTATAAGTAAGGTGTAGAGATTAGTTCTAATGGCCTAATATACGCTAGTGCTTGCACACAGGCAGGCCTCCTAGTGCTTAATCCAGTTAAAGCATAGCCATCGATAAGGCCTTGCATCAATTAAAAAAAATTGCTCCATTTTTTTGTTAAAATTTAGGGTGTTATAGACTTGGTATTAGAGTGTAGAATAAAATTCTTTGTTCTCTTGGTTTATGGCTCATCAAGCAATCCGACATCACTAAGTAAGTATGTTCTAGCATAATTATTTGATTCTAAGGTGTATAATGATTCTTTTATTATGCTTAAAATTATGTGATTGTTGATACAATATGCATAGTTTAAGTTATCTAGATTATAGGATCAAACCTAAGAGGGCAGGATTGACCTAAGGAATAATCGTAATGGGCTATTTGGGGTTGATTTGTAGATGTTGTGTTGTGCAATTGAGCAGCAGGAACAAAAGAGCTTCATAATGGATGCTTTTAATAACCTAAGCCAAACCATGAATACTCATTTTCAAAACCAGAATGGACAGCATATATGTGTGAATGATGACCTACAAGAAGTTTAAAACTCAACCCTTCGACTTATTTGGAGAAGGTCGACATTGAAGTTGCTAAGAAATTGATTGAGAAAATTGAGAATGCCTTCCGAGTTCTTTCAATACCTAAGGATAGGCAGGCAAACTTTGTTATATATAGGTTAAAGGGTGATGCCGAGAAAAGATAGGATGTGACTAGAGAGGTTAGATTCGTCAAGAGAGAATACATTCCCTAGGGTGTTTTCTATGAAGCATTTTTGGAGACTTATTTTTTTCACCATGCTTGTGATAGGAAGCAACAAGAATTCTTGAAATTGACTCAGAAGAGCATGAGTCTGGTAAATTATACTACCAAATTTAAGAGTCTCAATCGTTATTGTCCGAACTTGTTCGCCAATGATAAGGTTAGAATGACAAAGTATGTTCATAGACTTAAAGATCGATGGATTGAAGTATTGAGTGATGTCTAGTTGACCGATGACCTTTAACGATACGATTGAGACAACTTTTACTCTGAATGAAGAGTGAGAGAGATCCAAGAAATATTAATCCAAGAAGTCAGCTGGTGATAGTAGGGCCTACAAGCAATAATTTTTGAGTGACAATGTGCAGCAATTACAATTCAAGAAGCAAAAATTCAATTTGGGGGATTACCAATCTTGTCAATAGCAATGGTTGCCGTAACAACCACACATTCAGTGAATTTGTCAACGGTGTAATAAGAATCATCCCTTTAGTGCTTGCTCTCTTTTTACTGGAAAATGTTTCAAATATGGACAACAATGTCATATTGCTTAGTCTTGTTCGACCAAGGATGGAGTCTCAAGTAACTATCGATAATAGAAACCTTCTTGGTAGCAAGTGCAGAAGGAAAATCATGGGTGAGTATATGCTACCTCGACTGCTAAACTGAACAACCAAAGTGGACTTATTGAAGGTAGTATTACTATTGATGACCATCTTGTGCACCAAATAAGTGTGTCGATCAAAGTCATTTATTGGTGCTCTAAATTACCGCCAGTAAAGGTATGAACCAATGGAAGTGCAATTTATTGGCGAATGTAAATTGTGTTGGTAAAACCTTTAACGATGAGGCTTTTATTGGCATAGTGATTACGCCAGTGAAGACTTTTACTGGCGCAAAAGTTGCACCAGTAAAAATAGGATTTCTTATAGTGAGCTAAGTGATAAAAAAATATATAGTATTCACATCACCTGATTGCAACCATAGAATGCACAACGGCTGCTGCCAGTGCAACTCCTCACGTATTCTCTACTCGACAATAGAGGACACCAACTCAGCTATATGTTCCCTTTGTTCGGAGGTAAGGCCCGTGCTGGACTCATATTCGATAGATCAAAGCACAACCTGTTCAGCTTCCCACTCACTCGACCGAGCAAAACCGGCTCTATTGATGTAGGTTCCACCAATAGCTGCCTTCCAAATGGCTTAATGGCATTTATGGTCAGCATTCTACGAACCCTCAAGGGTCCGCATAGCATTTCTCAATGTTGAAGTAACAGAAATATCAAGTAGACCTCTCTCTCTCTCTCTCTCTCTCTCTCTCTCTCTCTCTCTCTCTCTATATATATATATATATATATATATATATATATATATATATATATATATATATAATGTGTGTGTGTGCTAGTCTTCCTTTCTAACCAAAGTAAGAAGCTGATTAGGCATTTCAAAATTTAAAAAAAAACAATGAAAGAGGAGAATTCTCAGAAAGGACTAAATTTAATTGCACTAGAAGCCCCCCACTTAATTTGTAGTAACTATTTGAGTAACTTATATTAGATTTTATATATATATATATATATATATATATATATATATATATATATAGAGAGAGAGAGAGAGAGAGAGAGTAGAGCTTAGGTGCTTAATGATACCGACTTAATGGGTTTTTCTACTCTTCCCGTGTTTTTTTTTTTGCAGTTCCGACTCAATAAATGTATTGCGCATGGTCGATTTACGAGGAATCCACACCTGTACGCTCATAATTTAAAAATAAAATAAAAAAGCAGAAAAACCCATTAAGCATGTATCATTAAGCACCTATGTTCTACTATATATATATATATATATATATATATATATATATATATATATATATATATATATATATATAACCTACTTTTGAATGGTTTTTTCATGTTTTCCTTAAATGTAATCATACATATGCATTCTACATGATTGATTTTATAGGAATCAACTCTTTGATCATCTGATTTCACTGGTAAGTTTCTATAAAGTTTAAAAAATTGACGGTCTAATATTTTTCTAAATATTCAAGGCTTAAAAAGCATGTTTTTTATCGAAAAAACATGATTCAAGTGTTGTTTCTCAGAAAATCAATCATGTCAAACACATTTGTACAGTGAGATTTATGTAATACATGAAAAAAAAAACCTTGATAGCCTGGTTAGCTAGAAAAGTGGTTAACAGCTATAACCTTATATATATATATATATATATATATATATATATATATATATATATATATATATATATATATATATATATATATATATATATATATGTGTGTGTGTGTGTGTGTGTGTGAGGGAATATTTCTTTCTCATGTCTAACATCGTAGATGTGATCTATAGGTTTTGTTTAGTGGGAATAGGTTTTGTTTAGTGGGAACCGGCTTTTGTAACACTGGAATCTGACCTGTATACAGGTTTTTCAGTGATCCAAAATCAATGGCTATGAAGGTACTGGTTTTTCATGGCTCATAAAAAAATATTTTTGCATCTAAAAAACATGATTCAAGAGTCCAATACCACTAAATTGAGCATTATAAACACATCTAACGGTTCAGATCTATCATAAAATACTTAAAACCTATGGGGCAGAATGAGAAATGGGGACTAATATATATATATATATATATATATATATAGAGAGAGAGAGAGAGAGAGAGACTCCAACCAAATGTGTGTTCAAAATAATGTTTATCCCTTGTAATAAAAGATTCATAAATTAGCCATCTAATTTTGAAAGAAAGCAGATATTTATTGGCGCCTATAGTTTTAAATATGCTTGATAACTAAAGTCTTTTGTTTATCCAATCATCCATGTGATTGATGAGTCATTTTTTGGGGTACTATGCCTGGTTTGTTTCATGCAACTTAATGGGAAAGTGCTGAGTTGGCAACCTTGGTGTAGTCCTTTTCCACTATGGATGAAACAAACATCAAATCACCGTTGTGAGAAAGTGTCATGCCATATAAATTCTTTGGTACCCCCAGTGAAAGCTTTCACATGGGTTTAGCTAACAAGATTTTTTAGAAATCCATGCTTGTAGGCCCTCAACATGGTCACATGCATGTGCCCATATTTCATTGGAGGCCCTCAGCATGTGTGAAATATAAGCGTTATATTTTTTTCATTTGAGGGCCTAGGCGATTACCTCAAATATCAAAGAGGCACCCATTCAACTCTAAACTTTTGCACCATTAGTTCCAAGAAGAACACAACTTCTAATTTTTTAAATTTGTAAAAATGGTCACATATTCTTTTCATGTTATTGTTAGAGTGACTTTTAATGGCATAACTGGGTTCATCAATTCCAGTGCTACTGGCACCCAAGCATGCTTAACTTGAAAGTTGTGATGGAATCCACTGCATTAATTAGTACTCATAGGAGTCACCATAACCTGAGCTTGCTAATCTAAAAGAAAAGCCACAATAATCAAGTGTTCACTCACCAATATACTAAAATTAACGTTCCTTAGTACTTTTCTTCTATAAAGTAATAAAATATGCTGATGCAGTTTCACTTTATACTTACAAATTCAAACAGTTGAACATGTTCATCCATTGCTTTCTGCAAAAATCCTAAAGGGAATCTAAAGCTTGCTTTGGTATATAGTTTTTTTTAATCTTTCTTCTTTGCCTATAATATAAAAGTTAGAGCCAAGTTGTTGGGATTCGTAGTAGGGAACCTTTAGCTAAGACAGTGCGTCATTTACCAATCCAGATATCCAATATAGTTTCTGATCGGGCGGCAGTCAAAAAATAAAATTATACCCCAACCCTAAAGTGAAATCCTATTCCAAAAATTGTTTTATTTCTGGACAACTATATCAATTGTTGGAAGCTCAACAACGGGGGCCTCCGGCTGTTTGGTAGGAGCAGTCGTGAAAGTCACCATACTATGGGACTTTGCAAGTTCAAACCCCAATAGTATGGGTGGTTGAATAACTGTCTGGTTGTGTATGGCCACCAATAGGGCATGTTTACTGGAAAGGATGGGGCCTTATCCCCCCAGCTTGATCATAAAAAAAGTTACTCAAAACTTATATATATATAGAGAGAGAGAGATAAATGGGTAGGTGCTAAATGACACGTGCTAAATAAGTTTTTCAGGTCTTTCGGTGCTTTTTTTTGCAGTTCCGACCACATAAATGTGTTGAACATGGTAGATTTATGAGAAATCTACACCTGGATCATGTGTTTTCGGTGAAAAAAATGATATATGAAGCTTCAAAAAATTATAAAAATTTTGGACCTTTGATTTTTTGAACCTTATAAAAATCCACCCTTGTGTCGGAATAGAACACTTTAAGGGCTGATCCCTATAAAATCAAGTACATAGATCACATCAGTACAGTCAGAATTTAAAAATAAAATGAAAAAACCCTGAAAAACTTATTTAGCACCCACCCATTACTCTCTCTCTCTCTCAGTTTTGTTTTCTATTTTGTTCCGTTCATGGGTTCAACGTTTTGTTGATCTTCATGAGTATTAATGTTGATCTTCTTTTGGCTCTCTCTCTCTCTCTCTCTCTATATATATATATATATATATATATATATATATATATATATGTGTGTGTGAGAGATCTAGAACTTTCCCATCATTACTTGAAAAATAAGCAAAACTTTTAGTTTTTGAAATTTTTAAATTGGGTATGGATTCCTTTCATCTTATGAGCTAATGAAGTATTTTTAATGGTATAATTTGTTCATTATTGCTATGGCAACAGTAGTCACCCATCCCAATAGTACTTGTGCGCAAGCAAAGGCTCACTTGTATGTTTCTAAGTACAACTTAAATGCTTTTTTGCTCATTATGACCAACGCGGTAAGAATTCCTTGTGTAACGTTCCAATTTTATCAGATGTCTCCCAAGAGACGGTAAGAATTCGTTGTGACTATCTCCTTCACTACTAAGGGAATCACTTTAATAAATTAAATCTTTATTGATTTATTCCTATAAAAGGTGAGGAATATTAGCCTTTCCCCAAATCTTAGAGTTAGCTTTGACTGCTTAGTTGGCTTTGACTGCTTAGTTAAGGCCTCTTCCTTGGTATTCTCCAATTTAGTGGTGCGGATTGCTTCCTCTACCCACATATTGAAAGTGAAAGTTTGAATCACTTTTTGCATTGCTTCCTCTACACATAATGTCACTTAAATTCATGTTTTTATCACTTTTTCCTTCTGTAAAGGAATAAAATATGGTGATGTGGTTTCACTTTATGCTAACCAATCCAAACAGCAGAACATGTTCATCCATTGCTTTGTGCACAAATCCTGAAAGAGAATCAAAATCTTGATTATGTATATAATATTTTTTAATCTTTCTTCTTTGCCTAATACGAAAGCTATATAGAGCTAAGTTGTTGGGATTCGTATTACGGAACCACTGGCTAAGATTGTGCAACGTACCAATGCCCACAATTTCTTTTTTTTCATGAAAACTTACTAAATAAAACATGATAGTGGATTTTCATCAATTTCTGGTATTTTTTTGAAATTCTGACCCCACAGATGTGATCTATATGCTTGTTTTTTTAGGAATCACTTCTTGGAACATTTGATTCTGATGCATAAATAGGTTTTTATAAGGTTTCAAAAATCAATAGCCTACAATTTTCATAAATTTTTGAGGCTCCAAATATCATTTTTTCATCTAAAATGCATGATTCAGTCCCGATTTCTAGTAAATCAGTCATGCTGAACATATCTATGGGGTCAAAATTTTGAAAAAAAAATACTGAAAATCCACTATCATGTTTCATTTAGTAGGTTGTGCATTTTAGGTTTTCATTCCTCAATAGATATATATGAAAAATAGAAACCTAAGAAATACAAGAACATACTAAATGAAACATGCTATTGGATTTTCATGATTTTTTTTTTGTGTTTTCTTGAAATTCTAATCCTACATATGTGACCTATATGCTTGTTTTTAAAGAAATTACTTCTTGGAACGTTTGATTCTGATGCATTGATAGGTTTTTATAAGGTTTTAAAAATCAACAACCTACAGTTTTCATAAATTTTTGAGGCTCTAAATACCATTTTTTATCCAAAATGCATGAACCAAGTATCAATTTCTAATAAATCAATCATTCGCAACACATCTATATGGGGTTAGAATTTTGAAAAAAATACCAAAATTCATAAAATCCAATAGCATGTTTTCTTTAGTAGGTTTTATATTTTGTAGGTTTTCATTTCCTTATATATATCAAACCATTTATCTCTCAAACCATCCCAAACTCCTTTAGAAAATGTACTTGCATGAGTTTAATGCTTAATCCAAACATGTAAATGTGTTTATCATTGCTCATTCACTAAGAGCCATGATTTGGATTGAATCAATTTAACAAAAAAATCCTGATTTTTTTGTTAATCAAGTTTTGAGTGTAATATGAACCATCAATTTTTTTCTGTTAAACTGAAAACATATCTAAACATGAAAAATGTTTAAACTAATCCATGTTTTTTAGTAAATAAAGCATTGAGATCACATCTACACATTTAGATTAAGTAAAAAACACATGTAAACATATTTTTTAAAGGGTTCTGAAAAGGTTTGGGAGATAAATTGTCTAGAACTTACACATTACTCTCTCTCTCTCTCTCTCTCTCTCTATATATATATATATATATATATATATATATATATAGAGAGAGAGAGAGAGAGAGAGTAATAGGTCGGTGTAAAACCCAAAAAAATGAGAATTTTAGAAATAAATAAAAAAGAAATTTTCTTCAAAATGAAGGATAATATAATATTATATTAAATATCTTGAATCCGAATATGGACATATCGAATCCAATATGAGGATTTAGATATAGCAAGTAGGTTTGGATTCTGGATGGATCTGAAACCCAGTTAAACTTGGATTGGACTTTTAATAGATCCAATATGGTGTAACCTCAATCAAGATCTGAAGTCTCGGAGGATCCAAAATTTTAGGAAGATCTAACCCGGATCTGAGATTCGTTAAAAAACCATAAGTATATAAATAAATTAATATAGACAAAATTTGCAACAAGATGTGAAGTGATGTTGTGGCAAGGTGTGTTGCATCCTTAAGAGGCAACCCAAGTTCAAATCCCACTATACACACACACGGTCTTAGTAAGAAGACACTACCTTTCTTTTTTAAAAAAATATTTAATGTATATACATGTTTAAGTAAATTAAAGAAGACTTAATTTGTGACAAAATGAATGATAGTGTAGTGGAGAGGTTTGTTGCCTTTTTGAGGAATAAAAAAAGTTCAAATCCTTACACGCACATGGTTCTTTTTAGCATAAGTAGATGTTCTTTTTGGACAAAAAAAGAATTAAAACTTTATGACAATGATACACGTTTCTAATTATGCAAGATATGGATCAGCCAAAAATCTCAAAATAGAAAAGTTCACTAAGGTTTGAAATTGAAATCTTGAATTTTTAAAACATGAAAGACCTTCCCTATATAACACATGTTTTTTCCTATAGGTTTAAGATAACATTTTAGAAGAATGGAAGGTTGAAAAACTTATTTGGGGAAACCCATTTATTCTCACAAATTACATTGTCAGTTTCAAAAAATATTGATTAAGGCAATAAAACAAAAGAAAATAAAATCTCTTGAGATTGCCAAACACACTACACAATTTTTTTTTGTCTCTCTCTTCTCTCTCAACCCTTCTTTCTCTTCTCTCCCATCCCTTTCTTCATTTCCTCCATTCTCTTCCTCATACGTTGGGAAAGGCTTCGGTGGTAGACGTGCAACTGGGAGGAGGAGGACGGTCTATTGACCCAGCTATATCCTGAACGTGTTTAAAGTTTTGGTTCGTCAAAAAAAAAAGGTAAGGGGCTTGTATCTTTATGCATGTGTTTATGCATGTATTCAGTGCCCTGTAGCACACGTGTGCTACAACACTCTTCGAATGCATGTATGAAGATGCATATACATGATGTTTTGTGTTTGAGAATATATGAATCAATATCTAGTGTATGTTGTTATACATGAATAGATATTATTTTCATATTAAATTTTGGACTGCACTTTGCAATATTCTATGAAATTATTCATGATTGTTAGCATGGGTATCATGTAGGTTCTTTCTAGCATGCATTTGAAATATTTTCATAGAATTTAATATTTGTGGTTTTCAGCACTGGAAATACACCCTCCCCCCTTATTTACGTATGTGATGTTCACATACGCAGATTATGGTTGGGTGTATATATGTGGTGCATATACACAAAACTATTTGTGTATGTGGGCTGCATATATATGTATGTCAATTTGAACCAGTCTATTGCACACGTATTAATAAGCATGTTGTGCACTAATGAATCAATATATTAGAACAAGCATGTTTGGCACTAATGAATAAGTCTGTTAGAACAAGCATGTTGTGCACTAATGGACCAGTTGATTGTGCACATTTGAGCCAGTATCTGGTAACCTTGCTAGGTCCTGCAGACCTGAACAACACTATAGTGTTGTTTCAATTGGCGTCTACTATAGCCCCAGCTTGTCGGTCCGTAGTTATATCGAAATCAAATTTCCATATTAAAGTATTCATAAATATGAATCTGCATATACTAGTACCCTCGAAATTAGATTTGCATATTCATGAAGCTGTGTATGCTAGAACTCCTGAAATTTGAAATTTGTATATTCATAAATCTGCATATGCTAGAGTTGAAATTTGGATTTGCATATTCATGAATTTGTATGTGGTAGAACTCCTAAAAATTGGAATTTCATATTCATGTATTTGTAATAATGAATCTGCATATGCTAAGACTCTTGAAATTTAAATGTGCATATTCATGTATTCTAAATGCGAATATGCAAATGCTTGCATATTGGGTTCATGCCCTATATTAATTTCGGTTTGTCAGTCCATACATAACATATAGGACTGCATCGGCATAGCCGGGGTTTAACCGACCCGAGTTGAGCATAGAAGATGTTGCAGGACACTGTAGGGCATGCGGCACCCTGTTAGGCGCTGTCGCTGCCCATGACAGCAAACCATAGGTCGGCCGACAGAGAGATGCATGTTGGGCATGTGTTGTGTCCATCTTTGAAAAAAATTATACATGTATTGATAGGGTTGGACATCTACTTCCTGTTGTGCATATGCACATGCACACTTGAATATATGTGTTGTGCATATGCATAGGAGTTGCACTTGTCTAGGTGTGCTTCCAGATAGGCCAAATTGATTCAGCCATTTTGCCTATTTAAAAAAAAACTTGTGTAAGTCCAAACATTTCATTGACGTTTCTTTATGTTATGAAAGTGATTTTTTATGTTATGAAAGTGAGTGTACAGAAACCAGGCACTTGCAGAGACACACTTATTCATTTATGCCATGTATATGCATAAACCCTCTTGTGTTGTCATGTGGTGCCCATGCACAATCACACTTGAATATGTGTGTTGTATATATGCACAAGCATAGAGTGTGAAATTAATGTGCATTTGTTTAATATAGGTCTAAAACTGTGGTACACACACAGAATTTTGGCAGGACTCGCTTCAGTACACATGTCTAACTCAGTTCAGCACAATCGTAGTGGCTAGCCGTGCCTAAATAGGTTGTTTATAAAAGCTATTGGTGCACCTATTTCATGGCTGCAGCAAGTCAATCATCGGCTCAGCACGCTTTTCAAATAAATAAATAAATAAACTATCAATATTCATTATCGGTTGTCGACATAATACGCATATCAATGACGGGTGCGCGATGGGACCAAAGGTGGCCTACTGCAGCCTAGTCAATTTATATATGTATGTGGGGAATATATATATATATATATATATATATATATATATATATATCACATTTTTGAATCACAAGAAAAATTATAATAATATATTTGAAATAAAATATTTATTTCCTGTATGGACTGGTTGTATGTTTAAACCCTCAAGAGTATTGTCGTGCACTCAACTGGATGGTTGTTCCATTTAAAAACCCGGTAAAATGATACAAGAATGTTATTTTTTTGTTTTGGCCATTTTGTTATTGGAATGAGTGTGCCGATGTATATTTTTGCAAATGCAATTTTTATCGCATGCATATAAAAAAATTGTTATGCTATCCCCCGGAGATGGAGGACATGAAACGGGGATGGAGGCGGGGATGAAGGTTCGGATTTTGAAACGGGGTGGAGGTGGAGACCCTATCCCCGGTCCCTGCCTCGGTCCACTGTCATCCCTAGATACGTACACTCAAACTTATAAAATTAAATATTTCATGCACAGGTGCTCGGCTTATATATGAGCCCATGATTCTGAGACTTTTTGTTGGTGCCTAATGCGCACTAGGTTGGTAATGTGCATACACTTAATCACCCTAAGTGTAGGTTTGGGACTTTAAAAATTCCTTTTGGTGCAATGACTTACACAAAAGAAATAAACAAGATTTAATATATGCATAAATAACCTAATTGCAGGAGTCTTGGTATACCTGAAAGACGGTATATGTTATCGGTTTCTCAAGATTTTGGGTATACCTAAAAACAATATATGTTACCTGTTTTCCAAAGTTTTGGATACACCTAAAAGACGTTGTATGTTACCAGACCCATAGTCTACCTTAAAAATGGTAGATGGTACAAGCTCCATGGGACAGTTACGTTTTTATGAGAGCGAGGCATCTCACCTGGTCCCCAGTCCTCGGAGTTAGGGGGTCAGGACTACCAATACGTCCTAGGTGGTAGATCCAAGTCTTCTGCAGAAGTTTTTATTATGTATCTTATTTCTAGTTCTAGCCATAGGAGAGTACTCTCTTGGTCGTGAATCGTCCCCTTTGGGTCTCTGTACGACTAGTCACACAGGGTATTAATTGAAAAAACATAACAGACCCCCGTGTGGTTTCGATCCGCTATGATGTTGAATGTTTGTGCATACTCACAGGATAGTTAACAAGAAAAATATAAAGTCAGTTCACTTTTTCATGTCTTTAAGTACATACAATGTTTGATGTTGCATTTGTTATAATATGTGTAGCGTATTAATGTTTTCCTCAATATTTCACTTGTTATAATATAAATGAGATTTATTTATGTGATGCATAGCTCATTAATGTTATCCTTTATGTATGAAACAATAGGTTGTTTTGTATTGGGTGAATCTCATAGAACTTGCATGAATTTTGGCATTTCGTATATCAGTATTCAAATGTGTTGCACATATACTTGTACATATGACACTGAGCATATTCGTATTGATATTATGTTTCTTACTCAGACAGAGAGTAGTCTGACCCCATCTGAATTATTATTTTTCAGGAAACAGATAAAGATATTGAGGCAATTTCGGTCGTCGTTGTGGGCGGTGCCATGAGACTTGTGTTATCACCTATAACCTGCCCAAATTATTTGATCGAGGGATTAATAAAATATTTTCGTTGTGGTTTTAAAAAAAAAATTATTCCAAATTTTTTGAGTTAAATATTTGGAGCGTTATAATATGTGCTAAACGAAATATGTTAAGTGAGTTTTTTGGCTTCTCTAGTGTTTTTTACACGGTTCTGACCCTATAAATGTATTGGGGATGGTCGATTTACTAAGAATCTACACCTGAATCATGTGTTTTTAATAAAAAAATGATATTTGGAACCTCAAAATTTTATAAAGATTTTGGGTCGTTGATTTTTCGAACCTTATAAAAACCCACACATGTATTGGAATCAAATGCCTCAAGCATTGATCCCTATAAAACCAAGTACATAGATCACATCTATATGGTCAGAACTTAAAAACTAAATGAAAAAAACCCTAAAACCCTCATTTTAGCATATTTCATTAAGTATAGAGATCCATAAAAATTGCATGAGTATTCGTCAACCCGAATGGCATCACCAAGAACTCGTAATGCCCATATCGAGTACAAAACGTTGTCTTCGGCACATAATCTTTCTTAATCCTCAACTGGTGATATTCTGTTCATAAGTCTTATCTTCAAAAATAGTTTAATCATCTTAAGTTGATCGATCAGATCTTCAATCCTCGGCAACGCATACTTATTTTTAATCGTCACTTGATTGAGCATCCTATAGTTGATGCATAATCGCAGAGATTCATCCTTCTTTTTGACAAAAAGAACAAGAGAACCCAACGGTGAAACACTCAGTCTGATGAGACCTTACTTCAAAAGCTCTTTTAAATGCTTCTTCAACTCTGCTAGCTTGGCAATGTTATACAGTATGGTGCTTTCGATACGAGAGTTATACCAAGCACCAGATCAATCGATAACTCCATATCTCTCGACAATGGTAAACCAGGCAAATCTTCTGGAAAGATGTCTGCAAACTCTTGAACAACTTCTACGTCATATATTGATGCTTCCTCGTGGTTCAATGCAACTACACTAGGTGTCGATGCTCTCAACGAAAAGATCACCCTCCCATAATTGGATTGTCAAACCACACAAAACTCGACTAGGGATTGATCAAGTCTCTCCAACAAGACCCTATGCCCACGGCACTCCAAACTGGCGAAGTGCTCACAAAACCAATCTATCTTGAGAATGACATTGAAGCCTATCTTCTCGAGAAGGATGAAGTTCACCAAGAACACCTGACCCTCGATCAACACTGCAACTCTAGGGAGATGCAACACATAGTACATCTTCGCTCCTAAGGGTGTGGCTAGCGCCACATAGAAATGCATCTCGACTGTTGGAATATCCAACAACTGAGCAAAATCCTTCTACACAAAAGAATGTGTCGCACTGAAATCGAACAATACTCAAGCTGAAAAGTCAGCGATATCTAAAGTACCTTTAATGACTTGATGGCTCGTGTATACATGACCCATAATCCTCTTTTGCTGCAACTGGGCTGGTTGGGTCTGCTATAGCTAGGGAGGCTGCTAAAATTGGATCTGTTGTGGCATCGACCACTGTTGCAAAGGCTGAGGAGCAGTCAATCTCTTCGTACAAAATCTAATGAAGTGGTCTTTCTAGCCACAATGCAAGCAAGCACCAGTCTCTCTGGGACAAGGTTGTCTAGAATGGTACATTTGGTCCTCTGGCACCTCCTAGCAGATTGTTTTTGTTGTCGATGTTGTTGATGATGCATGCCCCTGAACCTCGACTGCTAATATGGGACTGGCCTTTGATCCTTCCTCTTCTACTTCTTCTGAAAGAGCTTCTTAAAGGACTTTTGTGAATCCTTCTTCGTTCTTAACGATGATGGTGGGGACTTACCTTTATTTTGTTTTTTTTTAAGGACCTTCAGTCCTCATCAATGATGTTGGTCTCCTTGATCGCCTCCAATAGTGTATGGGGGGGGTGCTCAACTAGGACCTTGTTATGCAGTCTATCACAAAGTCCTCATGTGAACTTCAACACTCGTGCCTTCTCAGTCAGAAAGGTGTTGGGGTATTATGGCTTCAAGTGGTGTACTCTAATAGGGTTGAGCTACCATGTTTCAGCTCTAAAAATTTATGGGTCTTCTTATCCTTAGCAAATTCAGAGAAATAGGTTTATAGGAAGACCACTTGGAAATCCTCCCAGAGAATGACAGCGACTCCACTAAATTTGATCTCCTTGGTGATCTTCTACTACCTTGTTGCATCGTCGACCTATCAATATGATCTGAAATTGGTCTTCTTCTCATCTGGTAAGCCCAAGATCTTGAAGACTCTCAATCTCCTGAATCCAAAACTTGGCCCGCTTAGGGTCTAACTTCTGTGAAAAGGAAGAGGAACTGAGGTCCATGAACTTCTTATACGTAACTCCCCAAGTTGTCTTTGAATGCGCCTCGGTCTCGGTGTGGGTCTGTACAGTCTTGGTGAGAGTAGTGAGGGCTTCTAGGATGAAGCCCCTTTGGCTCATCTAATCTTTCGGATATGATGACATCTAAAAGAAATACCCAAATACATAAATTATCACAAGGCCCTTTGCTATATTATGAAGCATAAAACAAACAACTAGTCACAATAAGAACAAATCAAGCATTCAATCATATCATAATTTTACCAACTTTTATTCACTCTACATGGTTACTCAGTCGGCAAGATATGAAACTCGAACTTCTGGATCGGATCTTGGATATTTCTAGAAACTCAGCTCTGATAACACGTCTTTGGGACCCTAAAAAATTGTGCCAATTTTTTTTTTAAATTATAGCACATAACGAAACATCAAAAACATTTTAAACTCTTTAAAAATCTTTTGAAAGGAATTTAATACACAGTAGAAGTGTAACATTTTCTTCAAAACAATTTTTATTGAGGTGTATAATGTTGTGTACAAAATTCAATGGTGAACTTTCACTATCTCTTTAGAAAATTTACATCCAAACAACAATTCTGATAATCATCCCAAAAATACATAAAGCACTCTTAAGAAGAGAAGGGTCCACGATCCAGTTTCAAGTATACTTCAGCTCATCGTATCTGTCGCTGTCATGCTCGCCTACTTGTGGGTACCTGAAAAAAATAAGAAATAAGTAGGAGTGAGATAAACTGTGCATCTCAACAAGAAACATGACAACCCACCTTATGGCAGCGAACATGGGTATGTTACCAAGCCAAACTGGACTCAAGTCAAGTCCAAGGCTCACCATGAGTCCAAAACCTCGACTCTCTATGGGATTTGACTCGACACAACCTCTAACTCGAGAGGTAACTCAAGGAACTATGCAGAACCAAAATGCATGCATATATTTTCTTTTTTTTATTTAAATTCATCTTTTGCATTCTACCAATGCACACAATAATTAAATTCGGTTTCGATAAAATTGTTATCTTCACAAGGGCACCACTGTCTAGAGTCGCTATAGGCCCATATATCTACATGGGGCTATATACCCAACCATGAGTGACTTACATATTTTGTTTTAACTACCATGAGAACTTGGTTTTGTCGGCACTAATGTCTAGAATCCTTTGTCAAGGAGTTCCTTCTCTTAGAAAAAGGTCGTAGTGTACTACAGCTAGCATAAGTAATTGAATCTTCAACAAAAAGGAATATGTGTCCCCTAAGCCACCGTTGTTGGGGATTGGTCTGCCCTAGTAACAAAGGTGGGGCCCACAACATCGCCACCGCCAGCTGAAAAAGAGTCCATCGACAACTTAGCACATCCCATGTGATTGGTGCAAGCTTGCTCTCTAGGAGAGAATAAAGTCACCTAAGGTGACGAGTTAGGGCGTAACTAAACTAATTTGTGTAACTTGTTTCATATTTAATTAAAAATTCATTTTTATTTTTAGGTCTCAATATACCCTCTAAGTATAAAGGGCCTTGCTCAACAAGCTATACTAAAATCTTTAGCTTAAGAGAAATTCATTTATCGAAACTAGTGCAATCACCTTATTGCACTCTCAACAAGACTTTACTGCACCCGACAGTAGGCTCTAACCTGAAAAAATTGTTTCTCAAAGTTTAAGTTACAAGAAAAATGAGAAACTTCATAAACCTCAAGTTTATGAATCCCCAAAACCACATATGTGACCTACTAAGACCCATATATCAAAAGATCAACCAAATTCATCCAAAAGTAACAAATTACAAAAATTATAAACTAAGTTCAATTCACATTCAAAACATAAGAAAATGCTCGTTATTCGTTTAATGACAACCTTCGGGCCTTGTGTTCAATTAACATCCACCAAAATAAAAAAACAGTTCAATAATAGCTTATTATTCTTTTAATGCCATAACCTCTAGGCCTTTAGTTCAATTAACATCTAAAAATAAAAGAATAGTCCAATATTCAAAAACATAAATTTTTAGAACCTATTCACATAGGTACATAAGCATTCATTTCAAAAATATATTTTTCAGAACCTAATCACATAGGCACCATATGCATTCATTTCAAAAATGTATTTTAAAACCTAATCACATAGGCACATAAGCATTCACTTTAAAAATATATTTCAGAACCTAATCACATAGGCACATAAGCATTCATATCAAAAATATATTTTTTAAAACATAATCACATAGGCACATAAGCATTCATATCAAAAATAAATTTTTTAGAACCTAGTCACATAGGCATATAAGCATTCATATCAAAAATATATTTTTCAAAACCTAATCAAATAGGCACATAAGCTATGTCACGAGGATTTGGCCAGCAGGGTGATGCACCCACATCGACGCTATGAGACTTGGGTGTGGGTGCGGGTGCAACACCCGGTGCGATCAAACCGACATTGAGTGTAGTCAATGTGCCCAAGGTCATAACAATCCAAATCTGAACTCTAAAAACAATATCGATGAAATGGGGGTTGGGCAGGGGATTAGGGCAAAAAAGTTTACCCCCACCCTTGACACCTCCCCTTCTCCTCTGAGTCATCTCCAACCCAGCCCATCTCCTCCATCGACTTTGGTGCAGCAACTACAGGTATGTCTCTCTCAATCTCTCCTTCAATCTCTCTCTCTCTCCCTGTCTCTCTCGCTCTTCTAGACTAAACCCTTGCCCTACCTCTCTCTCTGTGTACCTCTCTCTCACCCCTCTTTATATCTCTCTCTCTCTCCCTAATATCCTCCTCTTCTTCCTAAGGCATGCCAGAAGGGGGTGGCTGAGGCCACTCCCCCGTTGCCCTATTTTCTTTCTCTCTGCCTCTATCGGAGGCAAGGAGGGCACAACTCGACCACCTACAATGGTAGTGGTTGGGTTTAGGTTTCGCCTCTCGACCATGCCACTAGTGGCGGCAGGGCCTCAAGTCCTATTGTTTCTGCTGGCTACAGGTTTTGATCTTTTCGAACCCAAGCCCTGTTCCGCCCCTCTCCCCTTTCCCATGCTCTTTTAGTTGGCCGTGACAGCCACTGCCTTCGGCAGTGGCCTAGCTACTGGCCCTCTCCCTTTCCCCTGTTGGTGGACCGAGCCAACTCGGTCCTGTCCCGGTTTGGGATCAGAAATGGGCACGACTTTGTCTGACTGTCAAGCAATCACCCTGTCCCCTTGCTATGCTCGTGTAGTAGCAGCTTCTATTACTGTTGTCTCGAATCAGGCTGAGTCGAGCTAGACCCGACTAAGGTCGAGCTCAGTGTGATTCGGTCCAGCACCCCAGGCGAGCTCGGCCTGACTGTCGAGCCATCTCCCCTTGTTATGCTTAAGGGGCAGCAACTTTTGTTGTTGTTGTTGTCTCGAGTCAGACTGAATCGTGCTAGGCCTGGCTAAGGCCAAGCTCAGCTCAATTCGGTCCAGCACCCTGGCTCGACTCGGGTGCACCGAGTCTGACTCGAGGTGGAGACAACTCGGTTGAACCCTGCCATCCCTCCCTCTGCCTGCTCTTTCAAGCATAGTCGAGCTGAGCTCGGCTAACACCGAGCCCATCTTGGTTCTCCTTGCCCTTGCCCGACTAGCCATCGAGATCGGCTCAATTGAACTCAACCCTGTTAGGCTGGGTTCGGCTCCCATCACCTTGGGTTGTTGAACCCAACCCTTCTTATATGAATTTTATTTTAATATAATATATTTTTTGTTTTAAAGATAAAATGATGGATAAGGGGAAAGGACTTGTGCCACCCTCATCCGTACATGTAAGTTATGCTGCTAGTGTTGCTTGTAGTGGTAGGGGGAGTGTTGATTCAAGTTTGATAGTTGCATCATGTGATGATGGGGGCCACTATGAGCATATGTAGATAAATTAAAAATCTATAAAAATATTGAGTACACAGCTTGAATCTATCCCTCAAGAGCATCTGCAACCCAAAAAAAAAAGAAAAATCACTAGCATATGCTCTATATTCATGAATTAAGGAATTAGAAAAAAATGTCAAAAGCATTAGAAATTTTGTTGTCAACCACCATCATGCTAATGTCATATTTAATAGGCATTCTAATATAAAATTATTGAAGGTTGCTTAAACACATTTTATGTCCATCATTGTGATGATGAAAATGATTAAGTCAAGAATATTTTGGTTAACATGGTATCTGATGAGAATTAGACATTCTAGTGCTAATGATATTATAAAGGCTCAAGAAATTAAGAAATTCATTATTGATTATGAGTTTTAAGATAGACTCGTATACTTCTTTCAGTTTACGCAACCTATTTGAGAAATGCTGAGAGAAGTTGATAAGGATAAGTCCATGCTTCACAAAGTTTATGAAATATAGAATAATACGATTAGAAAAATACAAGTTGTAGTTTTCAAGCATGAGGGAAAAAACCATGCATTGGATGATTCAGAATTTTTTAATTATATTGATTCAATTTTAGTCAAAAGATGAGATAAGAGCAACACTCATTTGTATTGCATGACACATTCTTTCAATCACAAATATTATGCAAAAAAGTGACAGGAATGTGGTGTTGGTCGTGTCCCTCCAAATTTAGACTCAGGTCTATCAAGGCATAGAAATATGTGTATGGCAAAACTTTATCGAGAGTTACATATTCTAAATCAAGTCACACAAGAGTTTAAAAAATTTTCATCTTCGATGTTATATGGGCAAGCATTAATAGCGAGAGGAGGAGAATATAGATCATATCACATGGTGGTCAACATATGGATCAAAAACACCTCTTCCCCAACGCCTTGCATTGAGATTGTTATCTCAGCTTGCTAGTTTATCTTGTTGTGAAAGAAATTAGAACACATATTCTTAAATCTACAACATAAAGAGAAACAAACTCACCAGCAAGCAAGCGTGCAGAGGATTTAGTCTATATTCATTCCAATCTTTGATTACTTTCGTGAACAAATAAGGAATACATATACTAATTGCTTTTAGTTATTTGATTATTTCTTAGTTTTTTCATTTAAATATGCAAGTATTTAACATTTTCAAATTGGGTTTGTAATGCAGATAAAAATCATCCAAAATTGGAATGTAAACCCAAAAGCGTGTGACTTAAAGAGAGATAATGATTTCAACATTACAAACATTGACTTATCTGAGTCTACTCTTCCTTCTTATAATACATTTGATGATGAAGCAAAAAATTATTATGATCATTATCTTATCGTTATATACATTGTAGATGATATACTTTTGGTACGTAATTATGCATTATTTACTTTTTTTATTAGTATATTATATAATTTACTTTTTTTTGTTTTACTTATTTGATCGTTTTCATAATATATTTAGGTTGATTTCATTGTGGTGTTAGTTTTTATGATAAATAATAAAATTGTAGATTGTTAATTTGATTTATTGCATGCATGATGGATTGATGATATTATGATAATTGTTTTTATTTTATTAGAGTTATTGTTTACTGTTAAAAATTATATATATATATATAACCTCCCGCACCCAAGTTTTTTTAAAGTGTCGCATCGTCGCACCCGCACCTATGTGACATAGAACATAAACATTCATTTAAAAAATATATTTCAGAACCTAATCACATATGCACATAAGCATTCACTTCAAAAATATATTTCAGAACCTAATCACATAGGCACATAAGCATTCATATCAAAAATGTAATTTTTGGAACCTAATCACATAGGCACATAAACATTCATGTCAAAAATATATTTTTCAGAACCTAATCACATAAGGATATGAGCATTCATATCAAAAATATGTTTTTCAGAACCTAATCATATAGGCACATAAGCATTCATTTCAAAAATATATTTCAAAACCTATTAAATAGTTCAACACATTTTTTTTAACAGTTTCACATGCATAGGTGACACTCTTTCTTTTAAAATTTTGACAGCACTATATGGAACACACATGAAACCATTGAACCAGAATTTTTTTGACAGTTTTACAAGCATACATGACACTCTTTCTTTTAAAATTTTGACAGCACTACAGGGCACACACATAAAACCTATAAATAGAAAAAAAAAATTGACAATTTCACAAGCATACATGACACTCTTTCTTTTAAAATTTTGACAGTACTACATGGCACACACATAGAACCATTAAACCAAAAAAAAAATTGACAGTTTCACAAGCATACATGACACTCTTTCTTTTAAAATTTTGAGAGCACTACAGGGCACACACATGAAACCTATAAACAAAAATTTTTTTTGACAGTTTCACAAGCATACATGACACTCTTTCTTTTAAAATTTTGATAACACTACAGGGCACACACATGGAACATATAAACAGAATTCTTTTTACAGTAATTCAAAACATATACATTGAATGTCAAACCAAATTTTTTTATAGAAATTTAAAACCTACTAGTGAAAAGCATACATTCTTCAGCAATGGGTACAATTTCATAGCAGGAAGGGTTGATAGTCGGGCTTTATAAACAACTATTTCAGCAGCAGAAAAAAAAACTTTAAACTAAAACCCAAAAATTGATTTTCTACTACACTCACAAATCACATCACCTAAAGAAAACGTTCTGCTGTAACTAAGCTCAAAAACACCAGTACAAATTTCCTCTATACTAAAATCAGATATACACCATAGGTTTCTGCTATACAAAGAAAAATGATTTGATATATAAAAAAAAAACAATTTACCAAACTGTTTTTTGCTCTACATAGTTAAATCAGCATACTACAAATCATTCAAATCAGGAATTGAAAAAATTGTGTACTTACATGGCTAAATCAGCATGCTAAAAATCATTCCAGAACAGGAATTTCTATAAGAATCAACCTAATACATACACGGATTTTCTGTTATGAAATCATACATTCAAAAACAAATACTAACATATACACAAAATTTTCTGTGCTGAAATCATATATCATAAACATATACTAACACACACACAATTTTTCTATGCAGAAATCACACATCAAAAAAAGATACTAACACACACAAACTTTTTATGTGCTGAAAACATACATAAAAAAACATAATGATAACACAATTTCGATTACAACATCAAAGCAAAAACCTAAACAATTAAACTGCTACACATCTACAGAATAGGCCATTGCGCATAGACTCAAGAAAAAATAAACACAAATCACGGTGAGAGTTATACCCTATTTGCCGAAAACTCTCTATTTACAGCATGCTAAAATATACTACAACATTTTTTTTCTGATCTTCCCACATCCAAACACATCATCAAAATAAAAGAACTCGTGTTTTTTTTTTGTTCTAGCCTAAGAGGAAATAAAATTTAAAAAATGCAGGTTCATACCGGACATACATTCGCATATATATATATATATATATATATATATATATATATATATATATATATATATATATATATATATTTTTTTTTTTTTTTTTTTTTGATCATCCACAAAAAAAATGCAGAACATGGCATCCAAAATATATTTTTATACAGCCCATACAACATTTCTGATCCAACCTAATTTGCACGTGCCTATCACAGGCCCCTACCGCGAAGCGGGGATCGATACCTACCTTCGTTCATAAAAATCCGACAGGCACAGACCTAGGTGCAAAATCGAGTCCCTAATGGCGTGTTTACTGCAACAGCCCATGCTCTTCCTTGGAGAAGCACAAAATCAGCCAAAACACAGCATATAAGGAAGAAAACCAGAAAAAAATGGGGAAAGAGAGAAAAACGAAAAAGAGGAAGGGAAGGGTGGGCACGACCACAGCTGCAGCACACAAAGGAGAGGAGGAGGTCGATGGGGCTAAGGGAAACGCACCACCGGAGGCACCAGAAAATGAAGGGTAGAGGTGGTCGGACGGTGGAGGGAGAAGAGGAATGAAGAGAGAGAGGATTAAGGCGTCAAATGCAAAAGAGAGGGAGAGGAGAAGCTGATCGTGAGAGAGGGAAAAGAGGGGTTTCTCACTTAAATTTGGGGTGGATCTGAGTCTGAACCAGATCTGATCAGGATCCACCTTAATCCTGCCCCACTAGGTCCATAAATTAATGGTCCCTAGCTAGGCTAACTGAATTCAGTCTAGTTAGGCCAACTAGGCTTGGACCAAGAGCCTCAGTAGGTTTAGCAACCTGGCTGAGCCCATCTATGACAAGGTCAACCCTGCTATGGTTGGTCCAACTGGGAGGCAGTGTAAGGACAAAACTGTCTTTGCATGCCAAAAGAAGGATGAATGGTCTCTTGGACCCATTCCTAACCTTCATCAAACAAAAAAATTACATGCCACTCTGTCAACTTGTCAACTGAGAATGGCCAAAAATGACCTTGTTGCAGTTAACCCCACTGGGTCAACTTAGGTTTGAACAAAAATAACCTTGGTGATCAAAATGCCCTTAAAACAACTCTGAAATGCTCGTAATGCCCATGAGACTTGTCAGGCTCGCTCTACGCTTGTCCTAACTTTGATTTCGATGAAATAAAAACCGTTCTCAAAAAAATCATGAAAATGCCATCATACACTAAGAATCTAAGAAAGAGCCTCGAAAAAATTTATTATCCAAAAAATCAAAAAAAGGCAAAAATGTTGGATTTTACAGCATGTGTGTAGTGAGGAGTTGAACCTAGCCTTATGAAGACCACATGCTCTAACTAGTTGAGTTATCACTACCCTTACTCTAAGCATGAACTTTCTAATCATACACTTGATTTTTGTTATTTGCCTTGTTATGGCCATAGACTTTATATAGGCAACTAATTACTCACCATAACTTAGAGTTTAATCCCACATTAATCCAGTAACTCTTGTAACCAACTTACATGCAGCCACTTAATAGTATAAAAATCCACTTAACGGGCTTACCATCTCATGCCTTTTAGGGTTCTTCTTGTGAGACCCTATGGCTACACTGGATCCAACAATCACTTAATAGTATTAGCATCCATTTAATGGACCTACCATCTGGTGGCTCTTAGGGTTCTTCTTGTGAGACCCTATAGCCACACTAGATCCAACATATTTCACTTGGCCATACAAAACGAACAAACATATTATATTACAACTAGTGCATCGTGTATCACATATAACATTTGGTGAACAAAGCTTGCACCAAATAAATTTGGTGCAATTTTAACAGTTATATTAATATCCAAGTATGATATTTTTCTTACAAGTTATGAGTTATTTCTCACATTGTGATATACACATTTTCATCATTCAATTTTAATATGCAGTTTTCACACATGCTATGGGTTATTTCTTACATATTCATGTTGACTTTTTCATCAATCTTATCATGCATGTTCATTATCATTCAATGAACTATTATACATGTCATATCATTATTTTTTTCACATATAGTATGGATTTAGCTATAACATCAGGAGGTTTTACATACTCTAGTTGGAGTTTTTCTTTATGATATACTCTTATCATGAGGTTATTCACAAACTAGACTAACTTTTTTATCATGATCCTTTCACGTTCTCTTTTCATATAACTACATAAGTTTTATATCATGTCAAAATTTCAATCATAACCTTTAATGTGCAATATCATGTGACAATTTTTATTTTTTGCTTTAACATTTATTGCATCCTCAACTATGTAGTTTGTAACCTCGAAGCAAACAATGGTAAATTATTTTGCACATGTATCATTTAAGTTGCCTTCGTTAGAGTATGAGTCTCACTTTCTTAGTCAATCATGAGGTTTCTTATGACTCTTTTATAATCATAGTGCATCATATGCTAATTACTTTATAAATAGTACGCATGCACGCCATCTGATAATTTTGGATCAAGTATATACCCATATCCAAATTATCATGATTTAAATAAGCAAAAGCTTGAATTCATAACATGCATAAAGCATGAAAGCATTTGTTCATGTATTCACATGAGCAAATCATATAAAACATAATTTATAATGCCTATTAACCATCACCTGCAAATATTCTCATGTATAAGCAAAAATATAATTAAGCTCACACTCCTCATGCATATCAATTAAGCAATATATTCAAATTCACAAACTACAAACAATATGCATCATGGCTTTAGGACCCAATCTTATAATCCAGATTTAAATAAGTAAATCTGATGTAAGTTTTCTTTTCTACCCCATCTTCATTTGGATATGTCAAACACTACAAGTTCATGCAATTTTAGAGTGCCTTATCATATCAAATATCATCATGAATGTTCAAACTATAAACATGGCAAAAATGCACATTCAGATCCATTTGCATATCCATAATTTATATTTAAATCTGAGATGAGATCAAGTCGAGCAAGATGCTCAAATAAATTTAATTCTCAACATAAACAAACACAAATTATGAGTCTTATAAATCATGAATCTAATGCTTGTTTGGATCTTGTCTAACATGATTTCATATAGCTAAACCACGTATCAATCCAATCATGAGTTCATGCAAATAGTTCATTCAGGAATCACAATTGATATTGCTAAACATTCAAAACACAAGTTGAGATCCATATAACTAAATTCAAATCCATATGGGTTCAAATGCAAATTCATGGATCCACCGCAAAATTATGTCATACTGGAGTCATATATTAATAAAGATTTCAAATAACATGTTTGGTTAGTTGCGCAAACGATTCATTTTCTAGATTTCTAATCATGGATCCACCACCTATCTA
This sequence comes from Nuphar pumila, assembly GCF_984573655.1. Classification (NCBI taxonomy): domain Eukaryota; kingdom Viridiplantae; phylum Streptophyta; class Magnoliopsida; order Nymphaeales; family Nymphaeaceae; genus Nuphar; species Nuphar pumila. The sequence goes on along the minus strand of NC_143263.1, from coordinate 31,826,265 downwards.
ATTCATCTGGATCGATCTGGTACAATAGGGTGACCAAGTCAGTATTGGTTGGACCCAAAATTTGATGTGATCCTATTTGGTAAGATCCATCCCCAACTCAGTAGTCTGTTTCAAAACATCAAATCTGATATATTGACTTGGTCCAAGTGTGTTTGATGGGTCTGATCTAGTTTGATTCAAACGACATCCTTGAATCAAAGCCATTAGGATCATACCCGATATCTAAAATCGGATTCAATCTAAACTAGATCTAATAATAACTGATCTGATTCGATTCGTCAATCCAACCAAATCCAGTTCGGTATGCTCTCACTTTCCAATTCTGAATCAACAGGATCTTCCAGTGGTGTTGAATTTACAAAGCTTAGTGGTAGTGGTGATAGTTAAAATTGGGGCTTTTACATTCTCATACACTAAGGAGCTACCCCACTTTCTTTCTCTTCTCTTACCATGGATGTTTGCTGACCAGCATACTCACCCTTCCAATTTTCTTTCTACTTTAATTTTATCTTCATGGTTAACGGGAGTTATGGAGCCGTTATATTCACCCTTCCAATTTTCTAATCTGATTTGGTCACCGGATGAAAAGGGACATTTGTGAAAACCACATGCTCAAAGCATCAACTTTTCAATCCTCTCAAACTCTTGGTATTCATATACTTGATTTTGTTATTTTTCTTGTCATGGCCATTCCCTTTATAAAGGCAGTCATTTAAAGGATTGGATTAACTCGCCGTCATAGTTACAAAAGTTTTTATCGGCAATTTCTCGTTTTTCAAAAACTCGTGAGAAATTGAAAAAAATCCATAATTCTCACATTTTTTTTTCGGCAAAATCTCGTCAATAAAAAATGAATTAAAAATATAAATTTGATTTTTTATAAGAAAATATTAATAAAATTTATTAATATCACATTTAAATCACAATAAATAGCTGTCTAAAACATAAATATCGCATTTAAATGGCGGTATCTATGTTTTTTCATAAATCTCGCAATATTTTGAAAATCTCACAAGAAATTGCCGTTTTAAACTTTCAGGCAATTTCTCGCGATATTATTGCGAGATTTTTTCATAAATCTTGCGATATTTGTCACTATGCTCACCGTAACTTAAAGTTTAATGCCTCATTAATTCAGTAATCCCCTTCCATAACAAACTTACATGTAGCCACTTATTAGTGTAGCCGCTTAATAGGATTAACATTAGGGTACCAAACCTTATTGGGCCAGAGTTTGGTGATAAATAAGAAAGCTCGGTTAGAATCGGGGTCGGACCTGAAGGGTTCAATTAATATATAGAGCCAGGTGTGGTTTGTGAAATTGCATACCAGACTCGAGCTTGGCTCGAGTTCCATTTAAGATCCACAATTTTTCAATATGAAAATGATAAAAAAATATTTTATTGAGTATAGTTCGGGTCTGGTTCATGTAATCTCTATAGGATCCGTGTATGGTTTCTCTTATGATAGGTCCAATTAGACCCGAGCCCAAACCCAGTACCATCATCTCAAATCAGGTTTGGGTTTTACCTGGATCTAAACCAAGCCTGACCCTTGACACCCCTAATTAACATCCACTTAATGGGCCTACCATCTTGTGGCTCTTGGGGTTCGACCCTACCGTCACACTGGATCCAATACAACCCACAAATTGAAAGGAAAAAATGAAGAAAGAATATAAAAAAAAGACGGAAAAGAATCTATTAAAATAAGGTAGAAAATGTCAAGTAATTGAGGATTCTTCAAAAATAGGCCTCTTTATCCACGTCATTTGAACATTGAAATCTGAAAAAAAAAGAAACAAAAACGTAAATACCGTGGCATTAAATCAAAACGTATCGTGATATATCACAATACATAGTTTTCAGGCGATTTTTAGGAAAGATACAGGTTTAACCCCAAAAGACAATTTACCAGGATAAATACGTGATATTTTTCTCGTGCTTCCAACAAAGATATAGCCTGTGTCACAAATATCAAATTATTTTGAAAAATATGGGGACGTTATCACAATATTTTAAAAAACCAATGTATTTAATACCCCAAAAACATAATATGTTAGAAATATCGCTTATGTTGAAAATATTGTGCTTCTATTGTGTTATTAATTAACACGAAAATTTATTTACAATTTTTATATATTTCATATACTTTTATAACTTTTTATGTTTTAATATTTGGCTGAGATTTTCTTCAAAAAAACTCAGATTTTTTCACAGAATCACAAATATCACGAGATTTTTCTGAACAAGATTTTCATGACGATTTCGTTCAACCAACACAGCAAACAAGACATGAATCAAACCACTATACTTTCAGCTGACAGAAAATAGCAGTTCTTTCGCAGCTATCCAAAATAAAAGAAAAAGAAAAAAAAAATTGTAAAGGGTTTGGATTTGGGTCAGATGTGACCAATACCAGGTTCGACCTTGGGGTTGTCTAAATATGAGCATTGTCAGGATGTGATTCTGACTCAAATGGTGAAAAGCTAATGCCAAACCCAATTTTTTACATGTTGGATTCAGATATTTCATCAATTCCGAATATCCATCCGATTCAACAACAAGAAATCAAAATCATATCTGCATGTGATTATAATCGGATATGGTTTTGGCATACCCAATTTGATTAAATGGATTTACATTCAATAAAATATCAGACAAAATGTGGTCCATTCCCACACTAGGGCTGCAAATGGATCAGATATGGTCAGGTATCCAATCTGAGTCTGAATTTTATTTTCAGATTTGGATCCTTTAAGTAAAATCCAAATGTGCATTCGGGTCGGATTCATATCTGTTTAATCAGTTTACTTTTGGATTCTGGTTGGATCAGAATGGAATCAATCCGAATCAAAATCCGATCTGTTTGCCTTTTTCATATGTAAATAGCTTGTTTTTCGTCTATTTTTTCTGGATCCAGTATTATCAATTGTATTTCAGACTGGCATTCAACCTTAGCTCATCGGATCTAATTAAGATTCGGATCTTCTGTTTGAATTTTGGATTCGAAATCGGATTTAGCTGTATCCGGCCTGAATCCGACCCGTTTGCACCCCTATCCCACACAGCCGCAGCTTAAACTCGGGTCTAGTATCTACTGGGCTCGATCTAGATCCGACCCGTTAAGAATCTAAAGTCCACTTGGGAAAACCAAAGAGCTGCCTATCCTGAAAGGGTCCAATGGTAGGCTCCAGTTTTCTTGCTGCCTCTTGGGCCACTCTGCTGACGGCAATGGTGAGGCTGTGGGTGCCGTCCGTTCTAAGGACAACAAACCATTCTGTTCTAGTCGCACCCACGATGCTCCCCACCACCCTCAAGCCTCCTGCTCCCTCTTCTCGATTCAGCATAATGGCATTCTCTTCACCTCCAAGCTCAAACCCATCAGATGGTAACCCAATTCCTCCTACAACTTGTCCTTCTTTCCTCCCTAAAATATTTTCTCTCTCTTTTTGTTAGTATATCTGTGTACCCATTCATTTGGTACTTAGAATTTGTGGTTTTAGATTCGTTTCTGCGTTTTTGGAGAGTTTGGTGGTTGGTTTTGTGGTGGTTTTTGGAAAATAGTTGAATTTCTTCTTCTTCTTGTTTTTGATATTGGTTGTGTTGCTTGTAGTATTTTCTCTTGTTCTTCTTCTTTTCTTTTGGCTTATTGGTTCTATTATTTACTTTTAATTTTGGCATGCACCCAGTTTGATTTGGAGTCGACAAATTCAACCAAAAGATTTTTTTTTCTTTTTTGATAGGTGGTTTTATTGGAAATTTCGATGAACGACTGTTTATTCAGGATGTCACTGTAATTAGTTCTTTATAAAGGGTGGCCTTTGATGCCTTTGGTGGGTTTAGAAAATGGTTACGGCTCCCTATGGGAGGTGAAATACCCACATAGATTTAGTGACGATACTGTGGGATGGGAGCATTAGATATGTATGGAGGAGCTTCCTTCTAATACGAAATCATGTCCTTCTTTCTGATATTCCTACCTATTTGTTAAAGAAGATTCCAATTATTAGTTTTAGTTTGTAGTTTGTACATGTAGAGAAATGATTTTGAAATTTGTCAGGTGCTTTTACTTTTTCTCATGGATTGCTCATTTCCGTATGTGCAGCTCAAGTGAAAAGCACAATCCGTGTTGGTTTTTTGGGGCTTGGGATTATGGGTTCTCCTATGGCTAAGAATCTTATAAATGCTGGGTATGTTGAAATTTCTTGTTCATCTGATCATTATTACGTGCTGAAGCTGAAGTTGGAATGATGTAGTTGTGAATCACCTATTAAGGACTGTTATTACGTGCATATGTTTTAGAATGTCATCATGGATGAATTGCAGAAAAATTATACCCTATTAGTAGTAGAAGTTCTACCCTTCAACTCATTTATAACAGAAATAAATCACTATTTTGTGACAATAATCTCACAAGAATATTTTCCTACTCTTCTTCAAGTTCCTTTTGCATTACAGATTCAAATTAATCATTCTAGACCAATCATATATATTTTCTTAAGTGGTGAAATTGCATGAATGTTCATATTGTCTTTTTTAGAGAAATAGAAATAATTTTGTAATTTAATGATAAAATCAGTACTCAAAGAACAAATGTAGGTGACAAGGTGTCATTCAATGCCAACACATAATGAAAGAAATTAGAACTATTCTCCTTGCTTCCTATTCTCCTTGACCAAATCCATCTAAATATGCTCCATGTAAGAATATCCCACTGAATAATGCATTAGTAGAGTACTCTTATTCTAGATTTTTTTGCTACCCACATCATCCTCAACCACACTTGGAGCAGCCACCAACAGTACAATAAGAATTGTTCTCTTCCCATTGTTTGGGGCCTTTTGGCCCAAGGTGCTAGAATGGGAGATCTTGATGTCATCCTTGTTGGTACATAAGTCAAGGTCCATCCTTTCTGGATTATATATCTTTTGAAGTACATGACCAAAAGAAGCGTCCAACTTCATCTTCATCCTTGCAATACATTGCACATCTTGCTAGTCTTCTTCAATTTCAGTTGGGTGAGTAGGACATCCAACAAGACCTGCAAACCAAACACTACCTTTGTGGAGGGCCACGACCCCAAATTGCTAGTTTAGTTAACAGAAGGCTCTACTTAGAGGGATGGGTATAGCAAGTGTGGAACTTTAGTTTAGTCAATGTGAAAGTTATAAAGAGTTTCTTTTGCTGGCAATGTTCCTTGTTCTATTTGCAATATTTATAGACAATACTTTGAAATGAAAGCACATCAAAAGCTGCTCTCATACCATGGATTTTTTTTTTGAGGATACTCAAAGCATGTGCAAGTTTAAATGATGGACGAAAGGCTGAAATCAGGATTATATGTGACCATGTTTTAACTAGAGTCGAAGTAGTCATGACTAAGGTGCCTTCATATGCACAAGTAAGAAAAAACACATTCAACAGATAACGATTCTCATATACGTACAACTGTAGGAAGAAAAAAGCAGATGATTTACACATTTTCCAATAATACTTTTTTGAGTAAATTATGGAACACCAGCAGACAACTCAATAGAAATTATTTTCTGCCACTTGATGTTTCTTACCCATTCTCAAGTAGGTGCCTCAGTTTCCAACCATGATGGGCACCGTTATGTCCTAATTATAATTGCCTTTTATCGTTAAGCATCATTTTTCATTGTTGGAGGTCACCATTCTGTCATCCTATACTGATCCAGCAATGCCATTCTATCATTTTTTGTCCCTTCCACAACCCTCTTGCCATCCTTAGAAGTACGACTCCATCACTGGATGGCAACTCTTTCAGCATCCCTTGGGATTATTATTGCTCCATCATTGGAGGGAAACTCTTTAATGTCCCTTTATCATGCCCTAGCAGTCCCATCAATTTGGCTTGTTAAAAGCATATCCGCATGATGAAAACAAAAAATGATGTATGGTCCAACTACAAAGCAAGGTTATCCAGGCGTGGCAATATTTGTGGATCATTGCCAATGTTTTTTTGTGGTGAAATCACCAGAAGAGGGTAAAAAGAGAGAAATCATAATGCACATTACTGAAGAATAACTTCAGGCTGAGGCTCTTTTTCTTAGCAAACTCTTTTTATTTCTCTAATTATGTATTTGTCTTTTGACTGTAAGACATATAACAGATATGATAAATATTTCCTTCACATTATCTATATTTCCTTTAAGCATAATAGGAGCTGTTAATGATCTGGATTGTGATTTTGGTGTGGATATGCTTCTTTTACTTGTGCTCTTGTTTTGTTAAGTTGTATATATATATATATATATATATATATATATATATATATATATATATATATATATATATATATATATATATATATTATATTTTACATTTTTTATAGTGTTGTAATAGGAAATGCCCATCAGGGGTATTTTGGTCATTTCATAATCATGTAATAGGCTGTGGCCATTAGGGTACAACAGTCTTATACTTTTTCTTTTTATTTTTTGTATAATTTAGTATTTAAATTATTGTTGAGGGCATTTATGGAAAAGCCCATAGAGTCACTGGGATCTCCCCAACGGCTCTATTTCTAGCCGCTGGGGAGATCCCAACGGCTCTATGAGCCTTGTTATGTGTATAAAAGGGGGGTGTTCCCCCTCTTGTAAGTTTATGCTTTCTCAAGCATAATTGCTTCAATAAAAACCTTATTTTTACTGTGTTCTTGGCCCCTAAGAGGCCCTTGTGCTTGTATTTTCCTATTGATCCATAAGTGGTCTTTGTGTTTATGCTCTTGTGTTCTTGTAAGCCCATAAGAGGCACTGTTTTCTCTTTCATTACATGTTAGACCTCAATATTCATCTAAATCTTTAAGATTCCTATTTTGCAGATGTGATGTGACAGTATGGAATAGGACCAAGAGCAAATGTGATCAACTTCTCAACCTTGGAGCCAAGTAACCTTCTCTTATACATCATGAGTTTTTTGTTCTAAAAGTTCTTTTGTACTTTTCAAATGGTAGGATGATCGGTTAATAATTAGTCAATGGCAGGACCATCTCTAAAACAATATAATTATTTACGCATACATTTTGATGGTTTTCCATGCATAATGTACTTATCATAATGTTGTATTGTTGACATCATCATTGTTTTACGTTAATCTTGAGCTACAATCATTTCATGTCAAAATGCCTATTGCTGTTTTCTTATTCTGATCAATTATTAACCAGTGCATATTCTCATGCCATTTATGAATAACTTGCTCAAAAAACAACAGATGCTTATTAATTTTCAGTAGTACAACTTGGTTTATGCTAAAAAAACAACAATTATTTCATGTCAAGATGCTTATTATTTTTCAGTAGTACCACTGTAGGGCATAAGACTAGAGAGCTTACCAGAATCACCTGTCACGTGATGTGCAGTGCCTGAGTCAACCAACCAGATATTGTGAGAAGGAGATTGTGCACTTGAAGATGCTGCCCATGTTGAAACATTCTTACCACCATTCCAAACATTCAACTCAGCTACCTTCTGCATCGTGTTTCCCACAACATTATGATATAGACCAACCTGACTAAAAGACATGCGCAATGCATCAACATCGTGATTTGATCCAGCCAGAGTTGTAGGATATCCCGGTTGAGCAGCGTTGGGTCTTGGCCCTGAACGGGGGGAAGGCAAAGGCATATACACTCTAAAACATGGTGGATGAGGGACCGTAGGTGTAAAATCCTACGTGACTCTAAAAAACAAAAAAAAAAATTGTTTTAGATCCAGGTTGGATCCAACCGGATCTGGGTGGGATGTCGACTTAACAGTCGACATCCCCATCCCATGGTCTATTTAAACCCCCTACAAGGGGGCTTCCTTTTTACAAAACTCGACTCACTCCTCCTGATTCACCCCCCGTTTCTCTCTCACGCTGGAGCTCCCCCCGTTACTCCCTCTCTCACGTCGGAGCCTTTCCCCCGACTCTCTCTCCCCTCTGCATACCCCCCCTCTCGCCAGAGCTCTCTCTCTCTCTCTCTCCTTATAAGTCTCTGTAATAAAATACGCGGAAATAAACACAATGTCCTATAATGGACATTCACACATAGAATGCAAAGGGCAAGTCCACAATGGACATACACAAAAACCAACAATGGCTTGCAAACATAAAAATCTTATAAAAGCAAGAAATGGGCTTCAAGAAGACTTACATTACAAAGGGGTCAACCCCTTTATTTATAGGCAAGAGAGAGAGAGAGAGGGAGTGGGCATTGGGGGGCCCAACAAGGAGTCGTTGGGCCCCCAACGGTCACATTTGTGACTGTTGGGGGTCCAACGACTCTTTGGTTGGGACCCCCAATGCAACATGCATTTAATGCATGTACAATAAAAATAAAACGGAAAAAATAAAAATAATAAAGGGAAAAAGAAAAAAAAAAGATGGAAAGAACTAAAATGCCTCTATTGGGCAGAATTATAGGTATGCTATATATATATATATATATATATATATATATATATATATATATATATATATATATATTTTAACACCCTCCCTCAAGCTTTACAGGGACATGACCGAAAGTTTGTTGAGAAGAAGCATAAAACGAGCAACAAGAGCCTTGGTGAAGAAGTCCGCCAACTGGTACTCGGATGCAATGTACAACAAAGCTATGGTTCTTCTTAGATATTCATTACGAACATAGTGACAGTCCATCTCAATGTGTTTAGTACGCTCATGGAAGGTGTGGTTGCTTGCGATATAAATTGTGTTTTTATTGTCACAACAGATCTTCGAATGTGTAGAGATGACTATGCCCATATCACTGAGGAAACTTCTAAGCCACACAAGCTCCATGGTTGTAGTGGTCATTGCACGATACTTTGCTTCTGTTGAGGACAATGATACTTTGTGTTGCTTCTTGCATCTCCAGGAAATCATAGTCACCTAAGAATACACAAAAACTGGTAGTTGAGACTCTGTCATTTGGATTTCCTCCCCAATAAGCATCAGTATAAGCAATTAAATCAAGTAATGAAGAAGAGGAAAGAAAAACTCTCTTAGTTATGGTATTTTTAATGTATCTGACTATTCTTAAGACTGTACTCATGTGCATGGTTGTAGGTGCATGTTGAAACTGACTAACTAAGTGAACTGCATGAGCTATGTCTAGCCGAGTGATGGATAAGTATGTCAAAGACCCAACGAGTTGGCGGTAGGGAGTGGGATCTTCGAGAAGAGTTTCATCTTCCAACCTCAACTTTGCATTGATAACTTCAGGGGTTTCTATTTTCTTGTCATCTGAAATGTCAAACTTTGAACAAATGTCAGCAGTAAGTTTCATCTGAGAGAGAATGTACCGTCGTGGAGAGTATGCTACTTCAATACCTAAAAAATATCTTAAGAAACGAAAATTAGACATGTTAATTTTTTTTTTAAACTTTCTTAATATCATTAATTCCTTGCTCATCACTTCCAGTGATGATCATATCATCAATATAAAGCAGTAGAATAACTACTGAGGATCCTGCACTTTTCACAAACAAAGCAGTGTCAGTATAACATGAACGAAAGTTTAAACTTGTCATTACATTGCTAAATCTATCATGCCAAGCCTTTTGAGCTTGTTTCAATCCATATAATGCTTTGTTAAGTTTGAGAATTTTATCTTTACCAATATATACTCCTGGTAGAGGATCCATGTAGACCTCTTCATTTAATTCACCATTTAGGAATGCATTCTTAATATCTAATTGATAAATAGACCATTTTTTAACTGAAGCAACCGCAATAAGAGTCCTAACACTAGTCATTCTAGCTATATGAGTGAAAGTTTCTTCATAGTCAATGTCGTATTCTTGAATGTATCCTTTGGCTATCAACCGGGCTTTATAGCGGTCTAATGACCCATCACTTTTAGTTTTTATTTTTAAGACCCATCTACATCCAATAGATTTCTTTCTAGTGGGTAATGAGGTTATTTTTCAAGTTTTTGCCTTTTCAAGGGCACTAAGTTCTAAGTTCATGGCTTCAACCCACTGGAGAATATTTTTGGCTTCATTATAATGAGATGATTCATGAAAAAAGTGTAACGTAATTAGACACACCCTATATTTTGGTGTTAGAGACTCATAGGAAACAAACTTATTAGGAGGATTAGAGATTCAGCCAGATCTTCTTAAAGAGGTTTCTTCTATGTTGAAACCTTGAGAGTATTTTTCTAAGGCACTTATGGGAACTTGTTGACCACGCCTAACATAGGTTTGAATTGGTCTACTTTCAATGACATCACTTTCATTTTCAACATTGTTAAGATGAATATCTTCTTGGTCATTCAACAAATCATTAGAAATTACCTCTTTTTGAGGAGTCACATCTTCTTGAGGAAGAAGATCAAACAAGAAAGCATATTTGCTTTCATCAATATCTTTTGTTTTCTCAAAACCAATCTTTAGAAGCATATAGTTGCTTTTGAGGTCGAAGCGTCTAAAACATTTTTTATTTTCTCCATATCTTAAGAAAACACATTCAATAGCTTTAGGAGATAATTTATCTCTTTTATGTGAAATAACAAAGCATTTGCACCCAAAAATTCTTAATTTATTAAAATCGGGTGTTCTTTCAAATAGTTTTTCATATGGAGATATATTTTGTAGGGATAAAAATATCATTCTATTTATCAAGTTGATGTTAAAGCGGCTTCAGCCCAATAGCTTTTTGGAATTTCTTTGGAAATAAAAAGTGTTCTAGTGATTTCCAAAATATGTCTATGCTTTTTTTCGGCTAGACCATTTTGTTAAGGAGTTCTAGGACAAGATTTTTTATGACAAATTCTATTTGATTCTAAATAATTTTGAAATTCATTTGATAGGTACTCTCCACTCGAATCGGATCTAAGAGTATAGATATTACTTAAAAATTGATTTTTGACTATCATATGAAATTTCTTAAAAAAGGCAAAGACATCGGATTTTATGTTGAGAAAATAAATCCACACATATCTAGTGTAGTCATCAATGAATGTAACATAATAGGAGTATCCTCCTTTCGATATAACCGGAGAAGGGCCCCACATGTGCGAATGAACTAACTCAAATGGCCTTTTGGACACAAAGGTTCTATTTGAAAAAGGAGTAGATTTCATTTTCCAAAAAATGCAACTCTTGCAAATAAAATGTTTCTCATTACAAAATTTCTTTTCAAAGGGAAATGAGTACATTTTTTAGAAGCTTGGATGTCCAAGTCTTTAGTGCCAAGTTTCAATATTTTTATCTTGGACATGGTTACAAAAAAAGTTGGTTGGAATTTTCAAGTTGCTCATGTAATAGAGATTTCCCCTCCTATGGCCTTTGCCCAATCTGCTTCCTGGACCGGAGATCCTGTATAGAGCAACCCTTAGTTGAGAAGGAGATTCCACATCCATGATCACATAATTGAGAAACAGAAAGAAGGTTTAAATCAAGGTTGCCAAACTAGGAAGCGGAAGCGGGAAACAATACGGGAAGCGGAAGCGAGAAGCGAGGCATTTTAAAATTTATACGAAGCAGGAAGCGAAGTTTCAATTTAAAAGCAAAATATGAATAAAAAATGCTGCAATATGGAATCAAACAAGAAACAAATAAAAACTAAAATAAAATTGATCATTCTTATATTTTATGATTTTTCAATAAAAGAGTTAAATTTTTTGTTAAAATCTAACAATGATGGTTACCAATTTAAAGAAAGTACATGGAAAGTGAGTGAAAGCGTGAGAAAAAACACATGAAAAAGATGAAAAGAAACGTGAGAAAAGTATATAGTATGCATAGACCATGTGTATGAGAAGCATAGAAGAAGTGTGGGGAAATCGAGCTTCCCATGAAGTTTCGGAAGCGAGGAGTATCGTGCTTCTGAAGCGAGTTTCCGGGAAGCGAGCTTCCCACCTACCTAAGAAGCTTCCGGTAACTCTGGTTTAAATTAAGTTGAGGTACCACCCTCACATTTGGCACAAAGAAATCTTTGGAAAAACTTAACGTTCCAAAACATTTGACTTATAAAGATGTACCATCAGCGGTTGAAACATAAGAAGTTTTGGAGTTATTATTTAAGTCGGATAGCCCATTCTCAAGAGGTGTCATATGAAAGGAAGCTCCGAAATCAAGGATCCAAGAGGACATACCTGGAGGAGAAGAGGAAGCGATGGCGGCACCCGAAGTTGATGGTGATTTGAGTAGAATTTGAAGTGCCTTCGATAGTTGAGCAAGAGAGAAGAAATCCTTCCCTTTGATGGGCTCCTTTTTTTGAGTAGTTTCTTCAACGGAAGCAACCTTACTTTTGGAAGCTTCATTTAGCTTAGGGCAATTAGGTCTTATGTGACCCGGTTCTTGGCAATGATGGCAAATAGCTTTTCTATAGTTGCCATTATAGTTATTTTGCCTTCCAAAGTGTGGAGGCTTGTAAGCTTCACATGATTGCCGGGTTTAGACACGGCCAAAACTTCATCTCCTTCTTTAATCATGCCAAGACGAGTTTCTTCTTGGCATATTTCAGCTATAACATCTTCCAACGGAAGAGGCTTAGATCTATGAAGTAGAGAGATCTAACTTGTTTATATTTGGGCCTAAGCCCATGTAAAAATTGGAAAAAGTAGTTTTTTTCATTTGTTCTCTTCGTAGTTCAACATCTTCACTAGAAACCCATTTTTGTTCTAGTAGAGATAGCTCATCCCATAAGGGTCTAAGGGTGCTAAAGTAATCTCTTACACCCATTTCCCCTTGCTTAATGGTACAAATTTTCTCTTGGAGGAAGAATTGTCTAGCAAGGTCCTTTTGAGTATACATACCTTTCATAAAGAACCATGCTTCGTTTGCCATTAGAAATTTTGCAATGTTGGCGCAAATTTTGAGCTCCACATTGTTCATGAACCATGCAAGAATCTTTGCATGTTTGCTTTCCCAATCTTCAACTTTAGATTGGTGATCTTCAATGGCCTTCATGCAAGCATTTCCTTCAAGTGCTTTTTCTTGATCACTGTCCATCTTTGTGAGTTGGATTTGTGGTTCCGGAATAGTGCCCATAACATATCCCCAAAGCTTTTTACCCTTGAGGTTTTTCTCCATGGCGGCGGCCCACATCATGTAGTTGGTACCATTAAGTTTGAAGGAGAAATCGATGTTTTGTTCTCCTTCCATTATAACTCAAGAAAGGATGACAAACCAAGAAAGAAAAATACAATATGCAAACTACAACTAATCAACTAGCTATAGCAATAATCAAGAGCATAAACCTTGCTCTAATACCATGTAATGAAATACGCGGAAATAAACACAATGTCCTATAATGGGCATTCACACATAGAATGCAAAGAGAAAGTCCACAATGGACATACACAAAAACCTACAATGCCTTTCAAACATAAAAATCTTATAAAAGCAAGAAATGGGCTTCAAGAAGCCTTATATTACAAAGGGGTCAACCCCTTTATTTATAGGCAAGAGAGTGAGAGAGAGAGAGGGAGAAAAGGGGATGAGTGGGCATTGAGGGGGCCAACAAGGAGTCGTTGGGCCCCTAACAGTCACATTTGTGATTGTTGGGGGGTCCAACGACTCTTTGGTTGGGACCCCCAATGCAACATGCATTTAATGCATGTACAATAAAAATAAAATAGAAAAAATAAAAATAATAAAGGGAAAAAGAAAAAGAACAAAAAGATGAAAAGGACTAAAATGCCCCTATTGGGCATAATTACAGGTATGATGGGATTATATATATATATATATATATATATATATATATATATACATGAGTACATGTATTTTAATCGTCTCTCTCTCTCTCTCTCTCTCTCTCTCTCTCTCTCTCTCTCTCTCTCTCTCTTATCCTCCCCCTTCCTCTTTTTCTCAGTGGTGGCAGCATCGCTCGATGTTGCCACCATGCCGAAAGCGGCAGCACCACTTGGATGTCGCCCTTCCCCTCTTTTTCTCAGTGGTGGTGGCATCGCTCGATGCCGCCACCCTGTCGGAAACAGCGACACTACTCGGCTGCTGCCTTTCCCCTATTTTTCTAAGTGGTGGCGGCATCGCTCAATGAATGAAATCATTTATTAACAACACTTGTATTAGTTTGTATCTTCTTAGTATTCAAATGTATTTTGATTTGGCATTTGGAGTACAATTTGGATTGTCTTTGGTTCTGCCCCATTTCGTGACATACACGACCAAATATCTCTTATGCAGTCAATCAGGTGTCACAATACATGCATGATCCTAGAGAAGGTCACATGAAAGCAATAAAACGTATTCTAAGATGTGTTAAAGGCACCATAAATGATGGGTTGATGTATATTAGTGAATGTGATAATCCATTGATTGTTATTGGCTTTACTGATGCTAACTATGCTGGTGACCCTAATATAAGGAGATCCATATCAGGATACTGTCTGTTCCATTGAAAAAAATTGATATCCTAGAGTAAAAAAAAGCAAGGATTGTTGCTAGGCTTAGTATTGAGGCAAAATATCGCTCTATGGTGACTTTAGCAGCAGAGGCTACTTGGATTAGGCATGCACTTGTTATGTTAAGACAAAGCATAGAGAGATCTGCAATATACTGTGACAATCAGAATGCCATTAAGATATCCACGAATCCCATACACCATGGAAAGACGAAGCATATTCAAATAGATCAACACTTCATAAGGGAGAAGATAGAAGCATGGTTTATTGGGCCTGAAAATCAAGTGGCTGACATTTTTATAAAAGGATTTTCAAATGCACTGTTTTGGTTTCTTAAAGGCAAGTTGTCTATGATAAAGAAGATATGTATAACTTGAGGGAGGTTGTAAAGAATGGGCTCATTAGTCGTGCACCCCAAGGACATTTTGGTCCATTGTTGTATTTATTCTTTTGATGCCATTATGTATTCCTTGTAAGAGTAGATTCATCTTGTCTAACCCTAATGTAAATCTTAATATATAGGTAAATGAGAATAGTAAACCCACAACAGACATAGCATGGGATTGGCTGCACTCTCCTTATCTTTCTTCTTCTCCTCTCTCTCTCTCATACACTTCTTGATTCAAAATTGGCACCAGATTTTCAAAAGGCTCATTAATATGAGAGAGAAGAAAAGAGGAGGAGGGCATTGTTTGTGCATAAGTAAATGAGAGGAGATTAGTGCATGAGGAAGAGTAAAGTGCTACATGTAAAGTTTTTATAGGTTGGAAAGAGGGGCTTCAGTCACTTAAAATTTTGAGCCTCTTCAAAACATTGGGACACACACACACACACACACACACACACACACACATATATATATATATATAGGGAGAGAGAGAGAGAGAAAGTGTAGAGCATAGGTGCTTAATGATACATGCTTAATGGGTTTTTAGGTTTTTTTATTTTATTTTTAAATTATGACCATACAAATGTGATCTATGTACTTGATTTGATAGGGATCAACTCTTGTAGTGTTCGATTCCGACACATGGGCAGGCTTTTATAAGGTTCGAAAAATCAATGGTCCAAAATCTTTGTAAATTTTTGAGGCTCCAAATATCATTTTTTTATCGAAAACACATGATCCAGGTGTGGATTCCTCGTAAATCAACCATGCCCAACACATTTATGGGGTCAGAACTGCAAAAAAAAATATCGGAAGAGCAGAAAAACCCATTAAGCACCTACACTCTACTATATATATAGGGCCACTAGAATATGTTTACTGAAAATATATGAACTAGAGTGTGAACTAAGCATTTTTGACACCTTTTTTGCAAATTCAACCCTGCAAATGCTATGTCACATGGGTGCGGGTGCGGGTGCGGGGATGCGGCACTTCCAAAAAACCCGGGTGCGGGGGTGCGACACTTCCAAAAAACCCGGGTGCGGGGGTGCGGCAAAATATATATATATATATATATATATATATATATATATATATATATATATATATATATATATATATATATATATATATATATAAATTCCAAAAGTTGGACATAAATGACCCTGGGTGCATTGACTGCACCCAGGGTCAGGTTGACCACATCGGGTGCGGGTGTGGCACCTAGTTGGAGAATCCCTGTGACATATATGGCAAAAAAAAATTTCTTGGCAAAAAAAGTTTTTAAAGTCCGAAAAATTGCACCAAAATGACCCTGGGTGTGTTGACCGCACCCAGGGTTGGGTTGACCTCACCCGGTGCCGCACCCGCGTCACGTCGACGAGGGTGCGGCACCCTGCTAGCTGAATCCCTGTGACATAGTGCAAATGTATTCGGCATGTCCCATTTGCTAGGAATCGACTTTTGGATCATGAATTTTCAATGAAAATGTGTTTTTTGGATGCTTGAATATTTACAAAAATTGAGTCATTGATTTTCAAACCTTAAAAGATCCTTCTTATGCAAATTAATCAAATGATCTAAAAGTCAGTTTTTATAAAACCAAGCATCTAGATCACATCCATATGGTGAAATTTAAGAAAAAATAAATAAAACCCATGAAAATCTTGTTTCATACTCCAGTTCACATATTTTTAGTTAACATATTCTAGTGCCCCCTGTGTGTGTAGGATCAATGTTAGCAGCATTTAACTGATTAAGTGATCAATACACTTAAAAATGTTTGCAATTTTGAAAATACATAGTTACTTTTTAGGGTCCTGATGGTTACTTTTACTTTCCAAATAAAAATTACCAAAACAGCCCATGTTACTTTTGAAATTGTGTTTAGCTTTTTCGGTCACACATATGTGCGTGTGTATGTGTGTGCATGCATATTTATGTATGTATGGTGTATTTATGTTAAACTAGTGATATTAACTTTGG
Organism: Nuphar pumila; assembly: GCF_984573655.1. Classification (NCBI taxonomy): domain Eukaryota; kingdom Viridiplantae; phylum Streptophyta; class Magnoliopsida; order Nymphaeales; family Nymphaeaceae; genus Nuphar; species Nuphar pumila. The sequence goes on along the minus strand of NC_143263.1, from coordinate 31,809,509 downwards.
CTACATTCAAATAATTTAGGTGATCAAAGAACTCTTAAAAGCAACCACATTTTTCAAAATACATCGTTACTTTTTAAGGTATAGTAAGTCTTCTGTTTTGGAGAAAAACAAAAATTCAAACACATTATTCAAAAAGTATGTAAATTTGAGTTTGACAAGTGAACATAGATTTTTTTACCTTGAAACATTAACCAATAACATTGTCCACTTTGAAAGGTGTTTTGGTCATTTCAATCAGGTAAACACAACTAACGTTAATGTGACTATATAAACCTTACATAACATACATACATATATGGACATAGATATAGATATACACGCACATACATATTTCATTTATTATTTTGTAGATCAGACCATAAGATGGAAGGATCAATAAAATAAAATGGGGTGGAGAGAGAGATTTGATACCTTTTGTTTTTGTTCTGCAGATATAAATCCTCCCCTATGGAAGTTGCATCATTTTGTGATGTGACATTTGCCATGCTTGCTGACCCTGAAAGTGCGGTAAGTTTCTTGCAGTTTCCATCTGTCAACTAGAAATACAACAACAACAACAACAACAACTACGCCTTCATCCCAAAACAATTGGGGTCAGCGATATGAACCAAAAAAGAAATTCATTTTGGGTCTTCCACATGAATCCTTTTCCTCCAATCATTTCTATCCAACGCCATGTCCTCGGTGAGGTTCAAAGCATTCATATCCTTTCCTATCATCTCCATCCAAGTCTTCCTAGGCCTACCCCGACCTCTTTTAACTAATATATTTTCCCATTTCTCCAACCTTCTAACTGGAGCATCTGTCAACTAGAAATATGTCACTTATTATGACTCACGGGGTATGTCTTCTTTCAGCTTGATGTTGCTTGTGGAAAGGAAGGTGCTCTTCATGGAATGGCTGCAGCAAAAGGGTCAACTTTTTTATGTTTTTCTTACCATAATGAAGGGCTTTTTACTTTATTAGTATGCAGGAGAGACAGACTTTTGCACTGAAACATGTCATTATCTTCTAGAGTATACCAGCTATATATCTGATTCAAACTGAGACAAATCCATTTTGTTGTTTTGATCTCATAATAGGCCAAAGTTTTGATTTGTAATTTATGTCTGTGCAGGTCACACGAATAATCATCTGTTCTGCCTGAACTTCAATTGGTCATGTCATCTATATTTTGAATCAGAAAACTAGATCAAATTTCACTGGACTTTCACAAAATGCTTGTACACATTAATTCCCTGTCTAGAGTGCATGTTTTTCATTTATATCTAGTATGCCTCAAACTGCAGCATGCGAATCTTCAGTTGAAACATCAATGTTTAACAGTATAAAGGCTACTATGTTGTTCACCTTTAATTTAGTTTGTTAAGTTTTCATGTCAGCTTCCTGTATATCTTATTTTATGTTGTCATCTTACCAAAGGGGCATATTGTTTTCTGCCCTTTCTCATTATACCCCTAGAAAAGAACAAATATGTAATGTTCTAATCTTTTAAAAAAGAACAAGAGATGTCCATGGTTTTAAAAAAGTAGATGGAGCTTTCTTGTGCCAATTTTGAGATATTTAAAATCTTACAGTCTATTGACGTTGAATCAGAAGTTGATAGTATCTATTAATGATTGTCAATCATATCTTTGCTACTTTTTTTTTGTTTATCACTTTTTTTCTTTTTTTTGGAGATTAACAAACTGCTAAAAGGTCTACTGTTTTTTATAAACTTATTGGTTTGATTTGGTTTTCAAACCAAAGCCACTGTAACCTGAGAGACCAAACCAAGAACCATGTAATCCAACAAAGCCAGGATAATGAATTTCCTATCATGAATTATGCATCACAGAAACCCAGCAAAAGCAGCCGCTTCAGTTTTGGCTGCTGACCCTATGAGAGAACAGATTGGCAGCAGATTAGCCAGAGCCCAGAGGATAATAGCATCTTTTCTTTCAGACTACTCTTGGGTGCTTGATTAATAGTTCAATAACTTTCTACCTTATAGATTTTCATTTTCAGTAATTTGTTTATTGTTTCTATGTTGATGAACCTTCATAGGTACGTTGATATATCTACTGTTGATCGAGTCACTTCTAAGGAAATTAGTAAGCAGATTAAAGAAACTGGGGCAATGTTTCTTGAGGTGAGCCTTATCCTTTTTAATTTTTAAAACCTATGTTGACTCATATTAGTCATTGTTGCCTACATGCATCTTCAAGTACCGCAATTTTCAGTTAAAAGATTTTCTTAGATTGCAAATGATGTTTACCCTTTTAAGACATCTTTGTAGGCTCCTGTTTCAGGATCAAAAAAACCTGCTGAAGATGGGCAACTTATATTTCTTACTGCAGGTAACTGTCAACTCACACATTTTCTCATCAGCTCACATGTTTTAACCTTGAGATTAATGTAGGAATAAAGTAATATTATCTTTGATGGTTTTCAAGCGCTTCAGTTTGTTTTTTTGCCTGTATGCTGAAAATCCCTTCTGCTGGGTGAAAATAAAAAAATAAAAGAAACTGCAATTCTGCTTCATGTAGTATTTATGCTGAAAAATATATGTATAGGGCATTAACATACTTGTTGAATGTGATGTGTGCATTAAGCAATCGGCATATTTAAATCTGCTTTGATCTGCTTTATGGAAGTTGTTGACATGTATCGCTTTAGTGCAGAGTTACAGGAAGCGCCATAGGGCGTGGGGAAGCGCATTTCCCCGAAGTGTGTTTCAGAAGCGCGAAACGTGGCACTTCCAAAACGTGTTGGGAAGCACCAAAAAAATTTGGGAAGCGCACTTCCCATTTAGTGGAAGCTCGCTTCCCCCTTTTTTCATTTTTTTTTGTATTTTTATTTTTTTTCTCTTTTTTCGTTTCCCCCTCGCTTCCTAGGTCGCTTTCGATTTGCTTTTTAGGTCGTTTCCGGTTCGCTTTCGAGACGATTTCTGGGTCGCTTCTAAGTCATCCCATGCTTCCCACTTCCTAAAATTTTGAAAGTGCCTCGCTTCTCGCTTCTGCTTCCCGAATCGCTTCCTACTCCCGCTTTCCCGACTGGCAACTCTGCTTCAGTCTATGTCACACGGACTCGGCTCCAAGGTTGACGCACCCATGTCGACACGCACCGACACGGGTGCGGACACAGGTGCGGCTCGGACTCGGTCAACCCGACCTTGGGTGCGGTCAACGCACCCAGGGTCATTTTGGTCCATTTTTTGGATTTTTTAAATTTTCTAGGCTACAGAATTTAAAAAAAAATCTTGGGGGGGGGGGGGGGGGGGGCTGTACAGTGGACTGTGTGCACAGTCACAGACTGTGACTGTGCTGTGTCTTTGCACTTTTTTTTAAATATATATATATAGCCGAGTCTCCGTGTCCAAAAATTTTAAAATCACGCCACACCCGTGTCACACCCGCAGTGGACATCAAGATTTTGTTGCTCCTTGCAAATTTGAAGTACCATGTACCTCACATGAACTATTACCATCAATAGCATTTTAGCAAATTTAGTAAAACACATATTAGATATTTCTTACATTCCAAAAGTATGACTGGACATCTTGTACATTTCGCAAAATTACTTAATTGCTCATGTTGGTGAAAATTAATGCAAGGAACAACCATGGTATTTAAAAAATTATTGTGTGGAAATGATTTGTTGAACTTGTTAATATCTAATATATGTATTATACTGAACAATTATGAAAAAACAGTCTTTTCTTTTGTTTTTGTGCATTAAAAATAGAAAAAAAGTTAGCATAATAATAGATACGTGCATATATAAATAGGAAAAATACAATTTATTTTTTGAAATCTATAAGAAAATATTTGAAACAGATTTTCATAGGCTGTTAATGCATCTTTGAACTTGTTAATGATGCAATATTTTGCAGCATTGGCATTTAATGTGCACGATAATCTCCTGCTTCTAGTAAAGGTTTTGCCATTACATTATCATATATGGCCTTAAGTCATGCTCTTCAGACCAAGAATCCATTCTCAGTGACCACTTTCTTGTTATTGAAAATTTGTTGATGTAGCCCTCTTCCTGACAAGTACCTAAACCATCATGAAATTTCCACCCATCCAGGAACATAAAACAATTATTATAAGATGAGTTGTGTGTGTGTGTGTGTGTGTGTGTGTGTGTGTGTGTGTGTGTGAGAGAGAGAGAGAGAGAGAGAGAGAGAGAGAGAGAGCAGGACCCTGCAGATGTTAGAAAATTTATTGGCATAACTTTGCCAGCACATTAGTGTTTTTGTCAGCAAATTATTTGACACCATTCAGCTCATTTTGTCAGCATGGCCAGGGAAGCTTCTCAATGCAAGAAAAGAAGAAAAAAGGGTCAAAGATTCTTCTAGTAAGGTTTCCAACCATGGAACAAGCGTGAAGATTGGCCACCATCTTGTATGACACTTTCTGGGCAGTCCACGTTTTTGTCCCTGAAGAACCACTCCTCAAGTGAGGATCTTCTTCAGTCAACTTCATGACCAGGATCTAAAAACATTTTTTCTATTGCTCTCTCTGCAAATCTCCTGTTGAATACTATCACCTAGCTTTTGGGGGGAATATATGTCCACAATTTATTTTCTACTTGAAGCAGTAGCGAGGCTGTATACATGGACAGCAGGATGGATTGATTGATCTCAATACCAATCAGTCTTTTGTATATAAAGCAATTCCAGTATACTATGATTGGAAAAGCTGGCTAAATTTATGTCATATAACAAAGGATTGGTTCAAAGATAGAAATATCCATCATAAATTGCATGATTCCATTGGTATATTATCAATGTTTGATATGGCTTTCTCTATGTCCACCCCGTCTTATACTGTGTATTCATGTCTAGTCATGTCAACAAGGACACAAAAGCACGTTGGTAAATTTAGTACTATCTATTACTACGTCGACATATTTGCCCTTAAAGCATCACTATAAAAAGAGTTCTACTTGGATCCAGTTGCTTAAAATTAATTTGATCAGATATGGAATTTTTAGACATTTATTTTCTTTCCAATGAAGTCCACACTATCATGGTTGCTCTGTCAATGTATCAGTAACCCAATTTATACAAAGGCAATATGAGAGAAGATTAATCCACTTTTGTTTGGACATTGTCATAAACATATGAGCTTAGAATGGGTAGTTACTGTTGAGGTGTACCATCAATAGTTTGATCAGCACAATTTGAACCTGGTTGTCAACTATGTCATATAATGATGTCATTCAAGGAGTGGTGTTTGAGGATTGATTATTAACTTCCCAGTGTGTGTAATTCAAATCATATTAGCAACTTGGATCATTTTTCTCTTGTAGGTGCTGTTATCTGGTTTTCTTTTTCGGTTTTTGTATTGTTTGAGAATATACACATCCTGAACCTCTTGTGTTGTAGGTGATCAATCCCTCTATGAAATGGTTATTCCCTTCCTAGATATCATGGGGAAGGTAAGCTTCTAATATTATAGCCGTTGATTTATGACCTGCTTGGGCACCCTTGATTTTATTTCTCTTGGTTATTTGTTTCACAGTCAAGGTTTTTCCTTGGAGATGTTGGGAATGGCGCTGCAATGAAACTTGTAGTCAACATGATTATGGGAAGGTCAGACATCAATCTCAGACCAGATTCTGTCGCATATGTCATTTCATTCTCATACATGTTATGAAGGTATGATTTTGCTGAGCTGAATACCTACTGTTGCAGCATGATGGCTTCATTTTCAGAAGGATTGATCCTCAGTGAGAAAGTGGGGTTAGATCCCAAGGTGCTGATTGAGGTACTCTGAACGCATGTACATAGTAATAATACAGAGTTCTTGTCCCTTGATGTCGTTCACAGGAAACAGGAAGCAAGACTTTCTTCAGATTTTTCTCATAATTTTGAATTTATTGTGAGATTTGACTATTCCATATTAATATCCCAGTATATTCAGGGGCAAATTCATGACAACCCTAATATTTTTCTGCCAAGATTTTTTTTAGGCGCTACTCTCTGGCATAAACATGTGACCCAAATTTATGCTCTGTTTGGGCACTGAATTGGGCTTCTTCCAGGTGGTGTCCAAAGGTGCTATAAGTGCCCCAATGTTCTCAACCAAAGGTCCTGCAATGGTCCAAGCAAAGTATCCAACAGCATTTCCTCTGAAACATCAGCAGAAGGTGCAGGACTTACATTTCACGCATCTGAGTTTGATCACTTTCCTAACCTGCTAAAAACTCATGGCAGGATTTGAGGCTGGCTTTGGGAATGGCAGAAGCTGTCTCCCAGCCTTCTCCCATCGCTGCGGCTGCGAATGAATTATATAAGACTGCAAAGTCTCAGGGTCTCAGTGATGCTGATTTTTCTGCAGTGGTGGAAGCGTTGAGAATAAAATCTCAAAATCCAGAGAACCAGTGAAAATGCAGGTACAGGAAAGGTACACTCATCAAGTTTTGATGGACCAGCAACCTGGCAATCCACTCTGATTGCATGCTGCACACAATTGGTGATGTTACTTTTTCTTTCTTTCTTCATTTTCTGCCTATCAAACGAGGCAGCCTTGTCACCATTGAGAGGATGTTATATTTACAAGAATGATAGAGCATTGTATAAGAAACTAAAATATGATTACATTAATCATCATATTTGCCTTCAAGACATTGCGCACTGGTGGTCTCACTTGGTAAACGTTTATAGAATTGTAAAGTTTTTTTAGTTTGATTTTCCAACTGAAGAAAATTAACTGATAAAAAGACAGTTGATAACATAGATTAGTAATTGTGACCCGTTGCTCTACTTCTAAGTGAGAGATCATGTAAACATTGTTGCTTATTTATAACCCAAATTTATGCTTCCTAACGGCTGCATCCTATGCACAATAGTTTGTGATGGTCATATTTTGTTGGTTATATATCCTGATCTTTTACGAAATTTTTGAGATAAAATCTTTTTGGTTGAAAACTATGTCACATAGGTGCGGATGCGGGTGCAGATGTGGCGATGCGGCACTTAAAAACTTGGGTGCAGGAGTGTGGAGAGGGTATATATATAATTTTTAACAGTTTTAAGTTAACACTATGTGTATGTGTGTGCATATATATATATATATATATATATATATATATAACTGGACTTGGTTAGGGTTAACTAAATATACTTTGACAGAAATGGACTTTAGTGTGGTTGACTTCACTTGACACAAAGGAAGCCGTGTCCAAATATCTCACCCGCATGGGTGTGGGTGCGACGTGGGTGCAGTGCCCTGTTAGAAGAGTCCATGTTACATAGGTTGAAAACATTAACTACATGCAGAACAAATGAGAATTATTTGTGTTTACTTGTTAAATAATGACCGAGGACATGAAAGAGCTCTAGGTTTTCACTTTTTCTTGCTTAACTCTCAGGTACTTAGAGAGAACAAATGTGAATTACAAATGCAGTGATCGCATGAGAGTATATTTGACAGTTGAGATGGACGGTAATCTCGGACCTCGACACTCTGTCTTCTCTTAAGGAGACTACAGAAGCAAGGTATGTTAATGTTTGTATCTCTCCAAACCCAGACTGCAACAGACAACGTTGAAGGATTAAATCAGGTGACAAAATGGCCCTGATTAAGGTTCAACAAATGCAGTTTCTCTGCTTCAATGAATGCAGATTTTCTGTAAGCATGTGTACTCAGACTCATCTGCTCTGTGAGAAGGGATATGAACGGAGATGTTGGCTGCTGGTTACTTGGCGACATATTTGGTTGCTTCAAAATGAAGCTTTTTTTGAGAGTGTCATCTCAAACTTGCAGGAAATTCAGATCAGAATGTGCAGGAAACTCAGTGACGCAACCCTTGCTATAATATCATGTGTTTTTACACTTAGTTAAATTCAAAGATTTTTTAAATTTTGGTTGTATCGTAGAAAAATCGATAAATGCTTGATTGTAGGTGGCATCAATTGAATCTGGGTCCGTCCTAGGTCTCATTGACAAGACTTAAACGAGCCAACTGAAATGTGATAAACACTTTTATTTTTGACTTAAAATTAAGTAAAATTTGGGTTGAATTCAGGCAAAATTTGAAGACGAAATTTGAGTTATATATCGTTAGATGGGCCTCAAAATTTTGAGCTCAATGATATTTTATTTTTTTAAATTCAGGCTACGGTTGGCCCAAAAATTATATTTTTTTCAAGAAAGACCCAGGATCGGGTCTAAGTTGGATTGGACTGGATCTGATCCATATAATCTAAGTTAATATAGATCTGGACTTAGTCCAAGACTCATATTAATTAAGATCTGACCCAGTTCAAGAGCCATATGGATTTTGGATATAAATTTGGATCTTGAATCTAGATCCAGATTCAACAAAATTAAAGCTTTAAATTCATTATAAATGTTTAAATTAAGAGAATTTACGGTTAAAAAGATTCCCAGAGGGATAAAACACCCTTTGAAGTTTTTTGGGTATTTATTAAATAATAATTAATTAAATAAATATTAAAATTTTATTAAATTAAAAAAAAAATAGATAAGGTAGTTAAAACGGTAATTAGGGTTTCTAGAGGGGGGCCTCACCCTCTAGGATAGCACATTTGGTTACTTAAAAAAAATAAGGGGTAAGTATTAGAAAGAGGAAAGAGTTGGAAAAGTCAAAAAAAAAAAATCTAGAAAGTTTATGAAAGGAGGTTGGAGATAGAATCTCATAGGGGAAATTTTATCTCGGAAAGAAAGAAGAAAGAGAGAGAGAGAGAGAGAGGAAAAAGAAAACCGTGGGAAAAGGAGGAGAAGCCTTCTTTCTCTTCGGTTATACGAGGTTTTTCTGTTGTTTTCGAGCTTCAAAAAAAGTATGGGTTTCTCTCTCGGTTCAAATGGGAAGAACTAGTGTAAGTGAAATCTATGTATCATTTTTTATGAAAAGGGAAAAGAATGAATGAATAAGAATCCGATTTGGAATATGCATCTATATACATATGTATATATAAGATGCAGTCTTTTCCTTTGAAATATATATATGAAATAAAATTTCAGAATGGATTATGTAGACTATTGATCTTTGAGCACTTAGTGAAATCTATCCCGAAGACATATTTGTTCCACTGTGCGTGTGGACAGATCGGCCGATTCTTGTAGGGGTGCACAGATTGAGTCCAGATCTGCGTATTGATGGTGTATGAGAATCCAATGTTAGATCCTCCATATGTTGTTCATGACAGCCATATCTCTCTCTCTCTCTCTCTCTCTCTCTCTCTCTCTCTCTCTCTCTCTCTCTCTCTATATATATATATATATATATATATATATATATATATATATATATATATATATATATATATATATATATATATATAGTGAGTGAGTGAGTGAGGTTCAACTAGGGTTAACCATAACCCGCAACGAGCTGGTTTCGATCAGGTCCAGGCCGGGCCGATTCATCAATATCGGTGTGGATTTCAAACAAAAAAATTTGTGCTGATTGTAACTGACAGTGAAACAGAACTCCAACTAAGCATAGTGAATTTATTTATTTTACTCTGCTAAGTGCTGCCAAACCTTTTAAATCATCAGTAGCATGATCAAAGAAAAAGGCATAGTAGAATCCAATAAGCAAGGCATTTAGGCATCAGAAGTCACAAGGCCAACAGATCTACATATGCAAGTAGAAATGCAGAACCTATGTATTACACCCCAGCTGACTGCTGCCAGCTCGGGGTGGATTCATATAAAAAAAATTGGGCACTAGGTTTATAAAAAAGAAAAAAGGGGGCTTTTAATAAGCTCCTGATTGCAGTCAGCTTGCCAGATTCAAAAACTGCTACAGTTTAAAAAAAATAATAAGAAAAACTATATATATATATCCCACACTCAATGTACAAATTTTTATATGTTAATTGCTTAGGTTTATACATGTTAATGTATAGATTTTTACATGTCAAATGCTTAGGTTTGTACGTGTTAATGTGTAGATTTTCATATATTAATTGTTTAGGTTTATACATGTTCAATGTGCAGATTTTACATGTGAAATGCTCAGATTTTATAAGTTAAATGTTTAGATTTTTACATGATAAGCGCTCAGATTTATGCAAGTGAAATATTTAGATTTATGTATATTAAATATTCATATTCATGTATTTGCCCAAGTCCGGATTATGTATTTTTATGTATGATCAGACTCTCATGCATGCTTTCATGTGACCAATATGCATGCTTTTATGTGACTACCATGCATACTATGTGGTTGTTCATAAGCATTAAAATTTTACTAAGAGTATGTGCTCGTATTATAAAAGGGTCATCGTATGCAAAATACAATAATGGCAGGGATGTGCATATTATGAATTGATGCAGATCCGATGAAGTTATTGATCCACAATCCAAGATCCAAATAGATTTTCATGCGCAGAAGCCTAAAATCTAAACAGTAGAGCTTGAACTGGGCTCAAACGAGCTGCAATTAGAGGCAGGGCACTCTGTTTCGACAACTGGTGCAAACATGGGAAAGGTGTGCGCTGAATACACCTTTCCAATGGATCAAAAAACACATATTTTGGATTTGTGATGATCGAGTTATGTCAAGTGCACTGGACCGGACAAACAAATCATTGAGGTCTAACTGAGGGATGGATAGGCGTCTTCGAGAGGGTTTTCAGACCTTCGGAAAACTCAAAACAACAAAGTTGTTCATAATTCTGTGATCTTTTCAACGAACTAAAAATCAAAATTTTTAGACAAATACCCAGAGAGTTATATTCAAAATATGTGACTATACTTTCTGTTCTAAAGCTAACCGAGATAACAATTTATGATTTTCTTAGGCAGGAAACATGCTCCAGTTTGAAGGCACAGACGACCCACGACCCAAATACTGAAAGTCTAAAACATGAAAGTTGTTGCTATGGATGTCATTCCCATAACATCAAAAAAATCAGTAAACAAAGAAGTATTGAGAAAATTATGAGTCAAATACTAAACTCTGTTAGGAATCACAACTAACACAAAATCTAAATCATTGCAGTACCCGAATTTACTAGAAATTTTAGCTGCAACACGGTGCAAATTCAGGCAAATACATAAACATCAAAGTTGGAGTTCCAGATGTTAGCTTTCCAACAAGCTAAGATTCAGAGCTTTCTGTTCAGCCATTTAGGAGAACATGGGAAAATACCAGATGATGCCAGGAAATAAAACTAGCAGACAAACATGCAATTCTCAATCTATAACAGACTTTGCCAGGACTTTTAATCACTTCAGGAAATAGATTTAGGTAAAACACTAAACATGAACGATGTAGAGACGGACGTTAATTCCAACAATCTATAGCTCACAATTTTTTGTTCAGCCGTTTGGGAGAACATAGCGAAATACCGAGCACTATCGGAAAGTTTGTCCACTCAAATCAGATGGAACAACAATAACTGAAACTTAGAGAAACAACAATCACAGACTTATAAAGATGAGTTCAACAAGCAACTCAACATGTAAGGTTTTTTTTTTATTTCAACAAGTAGCACTTCAACAAGTTGTAAACAACTCAACTCCGTCTTAAGCAAACGTTTCCAGCAGAAAATGATAACACTCATACAAAAAGGAAATGATAAACCAGATATCAGAAAATGGGTATCTGTTTTTGCAGCCAACAAAAACTCGAACTTCAGCAGCAACGCAGGCCGTTCTCAACAAACTTGGGTTGATGACACCACGAGCACAGAATCTTCGAGGCACTTGAACTCGCACAACATCTCACACACTCTGGCACACACACAACTCACAACCCTTCAGGCCCAAAGTCTCCACCAAGGTCTCTCTCTTCCTACTTCATTCATTCTCTAGAAATTTTTTTTCTTAAAAAAAAAGATAACCAAAAGCTCCCTTGGTCGACCCTCTCTTGGACTCTTAAACCCTAGGGAAGGAGGCCTCATAAAGAGAGAGCCATTCCCCAAGTTGGCGCCCTCCCAAGGCCAAGAAATGACTATTTTTGGCTAAGAGCAATGACACCTCCCCAAACAACCATTTTGACTTTGGAGTCAAACTGGAATTTCAAATGGGGGCTATGGCATGTCCACATAAAGTGGCACCACCCAGGGTCTAAACGGATTTGGATCATGTATCAAATCCAAACAACACTATTAAATAGACCCACACAAAAGAGAGTTTGTAAATATTATATAGATAAAAAAAGAAAACTACTCTTTAACCCCATACACCCTCTACTGGTACAAAAAGATCCTACAAGACACTGGAACTATCCGGATTCATAGAATCGACACCTAATATATATATATATATATATATATATATATATATATATATATATATATATATATATATAATATGATTCCTTAACTTGACAAAATGAAAAATTTCTGAGAAGGTAAAAGCAAAAATCTCAGAAATTGAAATTTGATAATAAAAATGGATTTTGTTTTCTCGAAGATCTAATTGAATTTGGATAGTCTTTCATGTCATTGGATCTGGTAAGTTGGATTTGAATCTAACTCATCTTCACTGAATGGATGATCTGGATGCTATGCATCATGAACACTTAAATTGTTGAAGTTGCCTATTGTTGCATTATCAATAATCAATGCATGTCATTGGATCTGCGAGATATTGCATCTCAGGTCGAATATGGTGAGTTGGATTTGGATCCAACTCATCTTCACTGAATGGATGATCTGGATGCTCTGCATCATGAACACATAAATTGTTGAAGTTGCCTACTGTTGCATCATCAATAATCAATGCATGCTTGAATGAAATACATAAAACAAAATATGAGAACAAGATGTGTGTTCCAAGTATGTGTTCATATGCATATGAAATTATTATATATGTACATTCTTATTATGTGTGCATGGATGTGCATTTGTGAGTATGTTGAATGATTGCATAAATTGCATGCTCATTGTGGTTTTTGCATGTGATGCATGAGTGATCAAAATCTGCACCACTATAGGGCATATGGGTCGTGAACAGGTGTTGCTCTAAGCTTTGTTTAATGCATTGCAAAATTCATAAAATTTATTAGTTTTCTAAATTAATTACACTGATAAATATTGTAACAAGCCAAGATCCTGTGTTGTATTTTGCATGTTGATTTGCAAAACGGATATTGTGTAAATAATATTTCTTTTGATAAAAAGATAAAAGAGATCAAAATAATGTAATTAATGTTTTTTTCTGAATGTTTCTTCCACAGTGTGAGAATCCTGGATTGTGATTTTAGAGAATCGTGAGGATGCTAAAACTCTGTATGTGATTGTGCCTCTGAACCCGATATGGTGGTTCACCTCTCGACCACAGTTTTAGAAAGATTTTGTCACTTTTTCTGGGGGTGGTGTGTAGACACAACTGTTGTTTTTGGTATACAAAAAAAATGTCATCAGCGGATGTTGATTTCTCTGGTGTTTCGACATTAGATGTTAATTTCTAATATTTCAATGGATGATGTTGATTCCTGATATCTGCTGAGGGTTAAGTGTGAAACCTAGTAATAAAATATAAATTATGTGTTAAGCTACAACTAAAAACCCAACTTGAAATTCGAGAATTGTAGTGTCTGTTTTGAGTATCCGTGGGTTTTAATGAAAAGTGGAAATAAATTTGTATGTATTTAATATAAACATGCATATAAAAGAAAACTTTGATAATAACTTAATAAGTTATCCATGCATGTGCTTTGATATCATGCATATTAATTATTCTGCATTTGTTCATGTATCTTTACATGTTCTTTCACATATAATATATTATTATTGCATGATAATTATTTTTAAATGCATGAATGATTATTTGAATTATGAAATTATTGTAGTTATGTTTCGCTAAAAATGTTACATGAATTTGATTTATGCTTTTCTTACCCATTTGAATTGTTAGAGAAATTCGTACGCATGATCTATGATTCTGACCCTATACTCTTTATGTTTTTTGTACCCTCTGAAGTTCAGTGATGAGACTAACTACTATAGGGAGTCTACGAGACCTGCATGACGGTTTTGACATTTTGCTTTGGGATAGTGTGACTCCATTGTTATTGATATTTATTTGATTAATGTTTTTAAACTTGAAGTATTGATGAATAAAGTTATTTTAGTTTGGTTGATGGTTAATATAAGATCCCTTGTGGTTTGGAGTGTGTTATGTCTATAAGCTCCTAGATCTTTGGATATGGTTTTTGTAATTGTTTTAAAAAAAACACACTTTTCAACGAGAGATGAGTTAGGGTCGTTACACTTACAACAATCTATTTATAATTTCATAGTGTAATATAACTTGAGGGAGCCTTTTGGTTGGCTGGTTCTTTGGACACTGAATATAATATGTAAGTCTCAAAAAACTGCAGGGTAAGTAAAACTGCAGTGTAAGCCTATATATATATATATATATATATATATATATATATATATATATATATATATATATATATATATATATATATATATTCTCTAAAAAAAACTCTCAAGTACTTGATAAGGGCGCTATTAATTTCTCTTTCTCAGGGTTGGTGAAGTTAAGGTTCTAATTGAAAACATGATCTTAGGAAACCTGGGCAATTTTAGTACTTGGACCATATTCGCAATTTAACATTAGAACACATAAAAGCTTGCAAGGTGCAAATTCAGCAATTGTGGCTTTTATGGGATTTCTTTTAATTTGGATCTGCTATTTCGAGATACAAACTTGAACCGTTTGTCATATGCATTTGCATCAGAATCATGTCATTCTCATGGCTCTTTCCAGCATAGTGATAGATTGGATACATATAGATCAACTTATCTTCTTATCTGTATGTGTCTCTGCTGGTCTAGATTATCTACGAGTACTTTGGATCTGCATAAACGGTTTTTCCGTTTTCTTATTTTCAATCACATCATCATTGACCATCTCAAATATTGTCCATCTATATGTGAACAGTTAGTTTGATGAAACACTAACAACTCAGAGTAGGAGACCACACTGAGTGTGGCCTTTACATCTCTCAAGGTGGAGTTCCATCAATATTTGCACATTGCAGCATGATAAATAAAATCACCAACTCACATTGCTTACAAAAATTATCTGCTGCTGCAAGCCACCTTGACATGAAAGGTATGCTTCAAATCTAACAAAGAACCTGGCAGAGCCGCCACTAGCATGAGTTCCAATCTGAGCTTTTTTCTGTGAACTCTTCACAAAATAAATGTGCTTTCTGAGTCAGTTTCTCAATAATGAGAAATTCCAGGTGAAGTGAGGGATGTCACTGTCATTATCCCAATCACACTCTACGGGTGTTCTTGGATTTGGGACTTCAGTGGAATTGGAGTACTGAAGATGGGTGTGGATACAACGATTTAGAGAGAGGGAACTCATCTTTCTCACCTTTGCGCTCTGCCATGTAAAGGTCCTAGTGTTTGGCGACATCTTGGGATATTCATTTCCAGAGATTTTTAGCCTCCAATTTTTTTAGGGGCCTAACTAGATCTAACGAAAAAGGGGCTTAAGGAATGCATCACTTTATATATATATATATATATATATATATATATATATATATATATATATATATGAAAAATGGTAGTTGCTTAATCCGTAGGGGCTCAAACTAAACACACGCTCTTATGCTAAAAAAATGCATTTAGCGGCCCTTTTGAAGCGCTGCTAAAGGTCCCAGCTATGCTGGGACTTATAGTGATGGTTCAAAATGTTGCTAAATGCCTCAGAGGGGCACCTAGGGCATTAAAATATTTTTAGTGGCTTGTTGAACTGCCGCTAAAGGTCCTAACAAAGCTGGTAGCAAAATATTGTTTTTGTTTTATGTGCAAAAAAACGTTGAACGTCCATCCCATGCGTGCTTTTTCTTTTAAGCACCTATGGATCAAACAACTACCTCTCTCTCTCTCTCTCTCTCTCTCTCTCTCTCTCTCTCTCTCTCTCTCTCTATATATATATATATATATATATATATATATATATATATATATATATATATATATATATATTTATAGAGAGAGAGAGAGAGAGACCACCTCCACAATCATTGCTCAGCACTGCTCGTCGATGCAATGTGATGTGGACCCCGATCATTGTAGAAATAGAATGAAAGAATCCATTTTCTTCCTCATCTTAACGGTTGTGAATGCTGCATCTCTCGCTTATGTGCTTAACTTAGGTTTTCTCGAATTTTTGGTGCCTTTTTGCCCCATTATCGTTAGTGGAAAGGTATGAGAAAGCCCAGATAATGGAACGCCTCCGAACTGAGAATTTTTGGGGTTGCAAAATGCCTTTACCTTGAGATTTCTTTCCAACCGCAAGCATCCTAAATTCTACTGAAACTTGGCAAGATTTGCCAGCCATATAAAAAAGAATCTAGTGGAATTAGCAATTCTACTGAGTTTCCTAAATCCGAACACATCCAAGGATATTTGGATTTTCAAGTGTGTTACGGCCATCATGCCTTTTTGTTATTTTCTTTTTTTTTTTATAGGCGAGCTGGGGTTATACATCGTACCATTGGGTCTTGAACTTGCACCGTCTCAACACAACAGCTCCTACCAAACAAGCAGAGGCCCCCGTTGTCACCAGGTCCATGTCATGTTTGGATCACGAGCCAACTCGTCTTAACTAAAAATCTAACTTCCAATTGTTTTCTAAAATTTTAACAGGCCGTGCCCTCTTATCCCCTCCCTTCTCTACCCGCAACAACATTAAAAAAAATTAACAATAATAATAATAATAATAATAATAATAATAATAATAGTTCCTCCCTTTACTTCTCACCCTCCCACCTTTCTCCACAAGACTAACCGTTCAACCAATATGATAACCAGAAAAGTCATGTGTCAAACCTAGCCCTAACCATTTTTCCACTCTGCAACTTAACAAAACAGCAAATATATATCAACGTTAATGACGATTATTATTGTGAGTGTGCAAATGCCTAGGCTTTCGCACACGCAAGAGAGAGAGAGAGAGAGAGAGAGAGAGAGAGAGAGAGAGAGAGAGAGATCTCCCTTGCCAAAATTCTACCTACATATAAATCTCGCTGCAAACTTAACCAAAAACTTCAACTCGTGTCATCCTAACGCCACCTAAATTTCGATGTCAAAGTAAAATTCACCGACACTTTGGTCAGAGTTGGGCAATGGGCTGGCTTGGTGCAGCCTGGCCGTCAGTTTGATGGGCTGACAGCTAGGGATCCAAAAGGTTCGGATTTCTTATCACATAATACATTATGGAGTCAGATCGGATTGAATATGGAACAACAAAATTTTGCAAAGCTCCACCCTAAATCCAAAAGGGTTTAGATTTTGGTTCAGAAAATACATTGGGGAGTAGGATTGAATTGGATCTGGAACAGCCATCCTGAATCCGAGCTGCTGGTAACCCTATCGACAGCCTGCCATCTGGGACAGCCCCCTCAATGACCTAGCCTGACCAAGTGATGGGCTCCAGCTAGGGCCAGTTGGAGCTGGACCTTGCCGGATGCCCAACCACAACCCAGCCATCAGGCCCACGGCCTAATTGGGCCAGCCCAGCCCGTGAGTATACTTGTGTGTGCGTGTGTGTTCAGTCTGGCTGGGCCCACCTGTGGGCAGCCAGACTCTGACCACATAAAAAGAGGACAGTCAAAGGTTATCCGCAGTTCTAGCCATTGTCAAGCACTTGCTGACATCCAGTTTAAGTGGTGTGGTTATCCAGACCTCAAGGATCATCACCTGACAACATGGATCACAGAAACCTGTACCAGAGTCAATTTTCATAAAGCACATCCGAGTATGTCAAAAACCGCCAGTGTATACTACAACCAACCAATAAATGTGAGCAATGTATATCCGTGTCAATTCGAACATCTTTTACAGAAGATTAGATGAAAAGTGAGCATATCATATCCAAGTTTTGGACGGTGGTGGGGCTTCAAGGCTTGGACGAACATGATAGGATGTGAGATTTGTACTTCTCAAGCTCCACCAATACCTCGTCTTCCGGCCTGTAAATCAAGTCGCTCATTCGCCATATCTGGATAATCGAAATCAGAAAAGTTAGATAAGGTAATATGCATTACAAAGAAAAATATCCAAAAAGAATAATACGATTGAACACAAAAAAAAAACAGAATTCAAGGTTTCCCACTTCTTCCTTTGAGACTTGTACTTGAGGTTAGAACTACCAAATGAATAACAAAGACATGAACCGAATTCGCCATTGCAATTGAGTGGAGGGTTTGCTGAAAGAGGACAGACCAAAAGAGAAATATTTAGCCACCAGAAAAGTTCGCTTTATTCCACTGTTTATTTCTTCAAATCCCAAAGCATTCACTCTTTTGGACTATTATTTGGGGCTAACGGATTTGGTTGTGTACATGAATGAGATTTAGGGCACGATTGCTTGGAACCCAGTGAGAATCCTTCTCTCAGAATGATTCTCATGACCCACCTTTTGCAAACTTGAGAAAAATCAATCTCATGATCCACCTGACAGAATGATTCACATAGAGAGATTCTCCCATAAACCATGAAAGAATGATTCACACATTGAGACGTGAGAATCACCTTCTCATGAGTCAAATTCTCATGTGCTTCTCAGATGAAGGGGCCAAGCAACATGCCCTTAAACAAGCAATTTTAGATGCCAACCTTGGTTGCATAAGGAAGATTCAGAACCTAAGTAGACCACAATAAGAACAAAGACATGAAAGATATGAAAATCAAATGATAACAGTTTAACATGTGAACCTTGGCCACTGCAAATAAGCCAAGAAAACAACCAAACATATTAATGACATGGAAATTGTCCACTCTTATTGTTGGTTTCTTCAGATAAGAACCTAGATATCAGAGTTTTTGTGGTAAGCACAGACATCAGAGGTTATGTGATGTATGAATCACACGCAATTCAGAGATTCAATAGTCAGAATTGTGGATGATCCATTAGTTCTAGTCATGGAAAAAAGAAGATTCTTGATTAAATTGGGGAACGTAAACTGTCACTATCTTAGCAATACATTCCATGTAAAAAAAAAAAAATCAGTTCAGTGTAACTTCTAAATGAATGATTATATTCATAACTATAACAGTTAGCTTAACATATAGAATCAAAAAGATCCACAAGGTACTTTCAAGCCAAAATACAAAGTTTGGTTAAAACAACACAAGAAATTCCCATTCATATTTCAACGTCTAACAAAGATGAATCTTGGTTATGGCACGTTCAGTTTCTATGCATATATTAAAATCTCTAAGAGGGTTGGCGCGGCATAAAAAAGTTCATTGCTTCATAACAATTTTGAAAAAGATGTCTGGTTTTATGTCAGTATAATTCTAATATTTGGACTTCTTTAATCTTACATGTTTTGGAATTGGTATAATTGTTGAAAGAGATTCAAAAGATGCATCAGCTTAAGGTGTATAGAAAGAATGTGGTCAATTTATTGACAAGGGAGATGGAGATTTGTGCACCCCATTGATGGTATCTTCAGGTATGAAGAAGCCGAGATCACAGAGGTTATATCTGGATAATGGGATGTATGATTCCACGTGTAAGAGATATGCTTCAGAAGCCAATTATCATTGGTTATAATAATTAAAAAGGATGAATTTTGCTTAGGTTGTTCTATGAGAACCAGCAACATACTTCCAATGAATACAATAAAATAAATAAACCAAGGAAAGGAACCGTTGGCTAAAGGTTATCAACTTATCATCTATGTCACACGGACTCTTCTAACAGGGCACCACACCCGTGTCGCACCCGCACCCAGGCGGGTGCAATACTTGGACACAACTTCTTTTGTGTTAGGTGAAGTCAACCACACTGAGTTCTATGTCACATGGGTGCGGGTGCGGGTGCGACACGGGTGCGGAGCAATTTTAAAAATTTTGGACACGGGGACTCGGCTATATATATATATATATAGTGTGCATATATGTGGATATTGTCCTCTAAAGTTTGGCATCAGCATGAATGTTTTTACAAACTTTGCAAATTGTACTTTTGCCCTTGCAGAAAGGGGGGTTCGGGAGCTCCCCCCGGCGCGGGCCCCGCTGCGCTGTCAGCGGGCGGGGGCGTAGGGGGGCAGCGCCCGCCAGAAATTTTTTTTCTGGGGCTTATGTTTGAGACTCATGCTATATATATATATAAAGATCATTTTTTTTGTTTTTTTCCCTAAAAATGGATATTTTTGGACTCAGTCAACATTGACCTAGTCCAAAACAAGGACGGACTCGACCTCGACTCGTTGACCGAGTCTGACTCGGCGTTGACCGAGTCTGGGCCGTGTCCGAAGGTGCACCCATGTCCGTGTGACATAGACTGAGGTCCATTTCTATCCAAAAGTAGAATCAGTTAATCCCAATCAAGTTCATTTTTATCTATATTATATATATAAATACATAAATGCACACAAATACACATAGTGTTAACTTAAAACTATTAATATATATATATATATATATATCCTCCCTGCACCCCCACACCCAAGTTTTTTTTAAAGTGCCGCATCCGCACCCGTACCCATACCCATACCCATACCCGCACCCGCACCCACACCCACACCCACACCGGCACCGGCACCGGCACCGGCACCGGCACCGGCACCGGAACCTATGTGACATAGGTTATCATATTAACCTTTAAAATAATTAACTTGCAATACAGGTCAAATCAACCTGTATTCTTCAAGGTTCCTTTAAGAATTTTCCAATAAATCAATTAAATGATGTATATGCATGTTTCATGCGATTGTTAAAGATGAATCTTGAATTATACCACATTTGATATTCACATACTAACAGCTAGGTTTGTATAATTTTGAGAAGACACATCAGATTTCATTCAGAAGCATACAAATATTGGATGTTTTACTATGTTTCAATTGATGTTCTGGGTATCCACGCATTCAGATATGGTCCAAATTCAATTGCAAACAGCCCCCAAAGTTCGCGTAAATACTATTGAAAAGAGTCACAGTATGTTTCATCATATGCTGGTGATGTTCAACTTATGATTCAGTTAAAAGTTATCGATGATAAATTCTTTTTCTAATGCAGATTAGGTCAATTCTATTAGAAAACTTTTAGGTAGTTTCCATACTGATGATATATGGATGTTGTGGTTTAATACACGTTCAAGCACAAATAAGACCATGAGGGTTTGGATTTTTTAATTCAAGGAAATTTCATTGCATACAGTAGGAGAGGGATTTCAGTACTTGGTGCTAACTGTTAAGATAAGCCTATAATGTTCCTTTTTTATATAACCGAAATACCCATCAAAGGGTATTCTGGTCGTTTTATATTGTAATAGGCATCAGCCCATTAGGGCTGACTGTTTATTTTTATGTTCCTTTTTTATTTCTTTTTGTTAATGTAAAAGGTACTGTGATTATAAATAGGGCTTCAAGCCCTTGTATTTTCTAATGCCTTAAAAGCAATTCATGCAATACAAGAAACATTATTTTGACCGTTGTGTGGGTAGTGTGGCTTGATCAATCAAGTGTTCTTCTTGGTTGGTTGTGTTCTTGTAAGTCCATAAGTGACATTTATTTGCTTTTGTTCTGTTTCATTACACTAACTAGGTGCCAGAAAAATAATACGATCATAGTTGCTCTTAATTGGATTACAATTTCATAATGGAGGAGGCGGAGTTCATGTGTGACCCTTGGATGAGGTTTTTTACCTCTTTTTTATTTGTGTGCATGTCTTTCACATCTGTATGTGAAAAGGTGGTATAAACTGCCACTCCCATTATTTATTTTAAGAATCTTATAGACAGCTTCAGCGCTCGATGCCAACTAATATGACATCTTTTTTCTTTTCACAGAAGCCAAATCTTTTAGTTATTTTATAAGTTCTATATTAAGAAAGAATAGTTTTGCTTGAGTTGGCTTCATTTTGCATAATCACACTAATCTTTAATAGTGTAGTCTCTTCCTTTAAAGAGAATGATATATAATATAAGTTTCACCAAATTATCTTGTTCATTCATCATTGCTAATAATTGCATTACAAATTTTTAAATTTTATTCTATTTTATTTTGCAGAAAATTTGAACTGTTTGTATCTAAAATTGTAAGATGCAGAAAATTTGCAAGGGAAGTTTTAAGCACAGAAGGACTAAGGATACTTAAGATATAGCCACATCTCTAGATTTCAGTAAAAGAGAGCCACACTCCTTTTTCCAGAAGCTACTATAGAAAATAAAAGTTCCTAACAATTAATCATGTTGGTTTCCATCCAATTTTAATATTTCCTTCTTATCTCATAAATTCTGCTTATTTTAATGTGCTCTAGAAAGGATATTTCATAAGCTTCTTATACTAGTTTACATAACTTAGGCTAATGAGAAGATTTGAAGAAACATTATCTAAAGCTACTTCAAGTTTTTGGTAAACCATTATCCAAAGACATTAAAAAGGATAAAAAAAATCTTAATTCTGTTCAAGATCTGTCTATTTGAAATAGTGGAGAAGAATGTTTTTATAGTCTCCTCAATAGTTTGCATTTTTTTAATTATTTTTTTAGAAGAGTTTTTACCATCCTGTTGTACATGTATTTTCTCCAAAGAATAAATGTTATCTTAAGTTCGACTGGTTATGATACTAATAACAAAACCTTCTGTATTAATAATGTTAATCATTTCAACTACCCTAGCAACTGTCCTTAAGGACAGAAAATAAGTTTGAAGTTACATACGAAGGCAAATGGTAAGAAACTCACCAAAAATGAGTCATGCCAAAAGAAATGCCTTAAATATGTTCCTTGTGAAGACTGCCGACCTTTCAGGTTGGCAATGTAATGAAATCAAAGGAGAGAGAACACAATCACAAGGCCACTCATTAATGGGCTAAGCACAAATCAATTTCTTAATGGAAGAACTTTTGAACATTGAAAAAACTCTAATGCAAATGTTGGGTAGCAGAATGGTTTCATGACAAACACACTAAAGTCCAAGAATGACCAAATATGGTCAGTTACATCCCCAAGTAGTAAGAATTCCTGGAGATTGAATAAATTGTGGCCATTCAAAGAAAGACCAAGATTCAAATGTTAGGTAACCGCCTTAATGAGAAAAACTCAGCTAATAAGAACACAAATAGAAACCAAAGAATAACTGAATAAAAATATGACCCTACAATAACCAAAACCTATATGCACGCTAAAAAAAGAATGACTATGTTACACTACACCATAGTTAGTAGGTCCTCAAGTCATAACTTGCAAACCAGTGTCCTATCAAACAAAGCTCATGCCTCATGCAAGTTGATGAAAAGAACTTATTAGCACACAGGAAGAGAATACCTGTAGTGTTCCTCCTCCACCGGTACTTTCCCCATCATCGGATACACTCACAATTGTCCATGGATCAGAAGCATTCCAGTGGAAATCAACAACTTTATCTCTACAACCAAAGAAAAGCAGAAAAACATCATATGGTCAAGTGATAGAAGGAATATATTCAGGCACCATGAATTTTGTTTCTCAAGCAAAAAAATTGAATTTTTGAATTTTAACTTTGAAAGTACTTATTTGGTCAGAAAACTCAATAATTCGCATGAATGCACACACATGCACACACACACGCACATGCAAAAAACAACCAAAAAGCACACATGCAGATAAACAAACAGGACGCACATGCATATCTAAGGAAAAGTAGCATATTGAATAGATAAGACTTGAAGCAAACAAAGCAACTGGTTTCATGCAAGCAGATAATGAAGCACTAGTTGCCCATGCATACTGAGTGAAACCATAGTCCAAGAGTGAGTGGAGATACCCATTAAAAAATGCGGACGCCTGGTAGAAAATATGAAAAAGAACTTAATAGAAACTAGTACTGATGAAGAATGCATGGCAATTGCACCAGAAAGACAAAGTAATCAGTCATGATGGCGCACATGAATGAAACTAAAACAGTAAGCAGATGGATTTAAAACGAATGAAATGCATGATTTTATGCACAGGGCGACTGGAAAAACTAATCAAGAATGGAGGGGAATACTGCCTGCAATGGAAAAAGAAAATTTAGATAGTATTTGAGGACAATCAAGATTGCACTCTATTTAGCAGTGAAAATGGGTCATGGTTGATCAGATATGCAGTAGGTCATGTAATGAAACAAGATGTGCACAAAAACAATGCCACTAAAGGGCTTCATGATGCACAATCACAAAAGCCACTTATGAGAAAAATACACAGCCACTAAGGGCTTAGCATGAGATAAAAAATATGAACTTTATTGAGCTTGAATGCACACAACATATAAGATACACAGCAAGTGGAGTGAGGATCTCCCAATATGGCTGTTGGGAGCTCCCAACGGCTAGAATTCTAGCTGTTGGGGAGCCCACAATAGCTATATTGTCAAGGACAATAAAGACCTTGACAATATACAAAAAGACCAAAAATACAAAACAAAAATAAAAGACAGATTAGCCCCTAATGGACTGTACTTATTACATTGGTCAAAAGACCAAAATACCCCTGTTGGGTAAACATGTTATATATATATATATATATATATATATATATATATATATATATATATATATATATATATATATATATATATATATATATATAACCCCCTCAAACTCACGGAATCACAAACGAGAGTTTGCCAAGAAAAAATGAAATCTGGGAGAGGACAGCACTTTAGTGAAGAAATATGTCAAGTAATCAAATGGTACATAAGTGATGGTCTTCTTTAGGAATTTTTCACGAATATAATGGCAATCCATTTCATTGGGATCTGTTCGCTCATGAAATGTAAGATGTTTGTGATCGCTCTTGTTATCACAACATAATCTTTAGGGTTCGGTTACGTAAACTCCCAAGTCTTCTAGTAACTGTCAAAACCACAACAATTCAGAAGTCGTGGTCATGAGACAATATTCAGCTTCTGCATAAGATAGAAAAAAACTTTTGTTGTTTTTTGCATCTTCAAGATATCAAAAAATCACCTACAAAAATACAAAATTTGTTAGTTGGGCGACGATCATTTACATATCCTCTCCAATCAGGGTCAGAATATGCAATAACATTTAATGGGGATAAAGATGATAAAAATAAACCATGATTAATAGTATTTTTAACATATCTAACTATCCTCATTACAACACTCATATGTACTGTAGTGGAGGAATGCTAGAACTGACTAGTAGTATGAATAGCATGAGCAATGTCAGGATGAGTAAATTGAAAGGTAAGTAAGGCCGTCAATCATTTGGCGATATGGAGTTGGCTCTTTTAGAGGTTCTCCATCATCTTTTTTCATTTTTGCATTTATAACCTTTGGTGTGTCAATTTTCTTTTCATAAGACCTGACCTTTCAATTATCTCGGTTGCATACTTGGTCTCAGAAAAAAATACCCACAGGGTGAATAAGCAACTTCAATTCCAAGAAAATATCAAAGAAAACCAAAATTTATCATATCAAAGTTGTTTTGTAGAACATCCTTGATATAACTAACTCCCTGCTTATCAACTCATGTGATGATTGTATCGTCCACATAGAGAAGTAAAATATCATACATGCATCAGAAGACTTAACAAATAGTGCAGTATCAGTATAACAAGATCTAAATCCTAGTTGAACCATCGCATTACTAAAACGATCATACCAAGCCTTAGGAGCTTGTTTTATATCATACAACACCTTTCGCAAACAAAGAACTTTTCAATGTGTCAAACCTAACCTAAGAGGTAGTTACATATAGACTTCTTTATTAAGGGTTCCATTAAGAAATACATTTTTAACATCCATATGAAAGATAGGCTATTTTCTAATAGATGTTATAGTGATGAGTGTTCAAATTGTGGTCATCCTTGCTACTGGGGCAAAGGTTTCCTCCTAATCTATTACATATTGTTGACTAAATCATTTAGCTAGGCTAGCTTTATATTTTTCTAGTATTCCATCACCTTTTGTTTTGATTTTGTATACCCATCTACACTCTTTGGTTTTCTTTCCTATAAGTAAGAATTGAATCTCCCAAGTTTTAGCCTTTTCTAAAGCTTTTAATTTATTATTCATGGCCTTAATTCACTCATGATGAATTTTGGTCTCACTATAAGAGAATGGTTTGACATAAGAGTGAATGACCATAAGACAAATTCTATAATTGGGTTCAAATGACTCATAGGATATGAACCTACTAGGTGCTTGGGATATTCTTGTAGATCTTCTAACCAATGTCGTAAGTATCATATTGTATCGTACGATACGATACATATCGTTACTTTTGAGTTTTGTGATATGATACCCACTTGTATCGTGATGTGTGTATCGTACCCGTATCGAGTGTATCATATGATACACCCTTGTATTGTGTCATATTGTAGGATAAAAGGTGTATCATACGATAAACCTTTGGCGCACTTTAAAAGGGTCGAAAGTTACTTTTTTCATTTTGGGTTTTAAATACCTTTTGAGGGTTGACTTCTACATTTGTCTATAAGCCATTAGAAGTGTATTTCCATCATTTTTTCACCCAAAGAAGTGGATTAAAGTTAAAAAAAGTGCATTTCCACTATTTTTTCACACAAGAAAATAGGTTAAGGTAAAAAATCTTTATTATGAGTAAAATTATAAAGCTACTCTCCAAAAAAATATCTCGGGGGCGCTTGCCCCCCCCCCCTACAACTTCTCGCCAACTAAAGATTTATATCAATCATGTTCCACACTCCAACAAATATGGCATAAGATGATCAAGCATGGCAATGGGGTACTCAAGTAATGAGTGAAAACCGATTGAAAATCGAATACAACTATTGGCATAATATTTTTTTTATGTAATATGAAAGTATGAGTCTTGTGACATGTTCTTAATTGCAAGATATTTAATATTTTGCATTGTTCTGGTGAGATAGTTGATGTTTGATGAAGCCTTATGCAACTCATAGAGACATGCATGCTTCATATGTAATTTTATGGTTGTATTTTGTGTAATTCATCATTGTTTCATGTGATATGATTTTTTTACAATTTTTTAAAATTTTGATTTTTCTTGAGTTTTTGAAAAAAATATTAAAATTTTATAATAATTTACAATCTTAATTTAGGATTGACCGATACGGGTAATGATACGATACCTTACAACCTTGCTTCTAACACTAGATTGACCTATGTCTTGGCTTTGGGAATACCTCTCTAATGCACATGGTGGATGGTCTTGAGCACAATGAAAATAAATTTGAGTTTCATTGTGAGGTTCAACAATAGGAATATCACTTTCATAAGCATCATGAGTGTCTTCATTGTCACTATCATGCATATAATAAATATCATTACTTTCATTCACATAATCATCAGCAATATCATTTTTAACAACATTAGCATTCATTAAATTGAACAAAAAAGAGTAATCACATGGTTTCTTAGACTCACTTTTTCCAAAACCATTTTTTTTCAAGAAAAGTTACATTTCTTGAAACATAAAGTTTGTCATTTTCAATATCATAACACCTAAATCCTTTTTGGTTTTCGGCATAGCCTAATAAAACACAAGAAATGACTTTAGTGGGAAGCTTATCATATTTGTTAGAAAGAACAAAACATTTACAATCAATGATTTTTAATCTTTTATAATCGGGAGTGATTTTAAATAATTTTTCAATAAGAGAAATATTTTCAAGAACAGTAAAAGGCATTCTATTAATCAAATAGACCATTGTAAGAGCAACTTCGACCCAAAACCTTTTAAGAATAAACATTAAGAGTCCTAATAGTTTGAATAATGCGTCGATGCTTTCTTTCGGCTAACCCATTTTGTTATGGGGTGTAAGGACAATATCTTTGATAAGTAATCCCTTATTGATCAAGGTAATTTTTAAAATCATTTGATAGAAATTCTCTTCCGGAATCGGATCTAAAAAATTTAATAGAGGCCTTAAATTGATTTTTGACATAACTATAAAATTTTTGGATGCAATCAAATACTTCATATTTGAGTTTAAGAAAATAAATCCATGTGTGCCTACTATAATCGTCCACAAATGTAACATAGTAAGAAACTT
Organism: Nuphar pumila; assembly: GCF_984573655.1. Lineage (NCBI taxonomy): Eukaryota > Viridiplantae > Streptophyta > Magnoliopsida > Nymphaeales > Nymphaeaceae > Nuphar > Nuphar pumila. The sequence goes on along the minus strand of NC_143263.1, from coordinate 31,781,563 downwards.
CTCCTTTAGACACAATTGATGTCGGTCCCTATATCTGAATGTATTAACTCAAATGGTTCTTTAGATATAAAATGGCTAGGTCCAAAAGGTAGAGATTTCATTTTTCCAAGAATACAATCTTCACAAATCAAATTCCTTTTGTTACAATTTTCAAGGGAATAAATACATTTTTGACATACTTGGATGTCCTAATCTCCTATGTCAATTTTCAATATCTTTCTTTTCAACGATATTACAAAAAACTTGATTGGATTGTCCATGTAATAGAGATTCCCTCTTCTATGGCCCCGCCCAATCGACTTCTTGGATTGGAGTTCTTATACCAAGCAATCGTTAGATGAAAATGTAACCTTACATCCATGGCCAGTTATTTGAGAAACAAATAGGAGATTTAATTTTAGTTTGGGTACTATAATTTTTAAAACATAAAAATTTTGGTTAATTTTAGGAGTTTTCCAAAGTACCAAAACTTTTGATTTTCAAAGATGTTCCATCGGTGGTTGAAACATAAGAATCATTTGGGGAACAATGGCATTCAAATAGTATGGATTCATTATGAATCACATGGAAAGAAACACCAGAATCAAGAATACAAGAACTCTTATCGGGATCTACACATGTTGAGACGGTTGCAACAGAAAGAGAAGAAGCTTGAGCTTTGAATAGTGGTTGAAGAACTTCCATGAGTTGAGTAAGTGACACATTTTTTGAGCCTTAATCTACACCACACTTCTCACTAGTTGGCCCCCATAGAGGCTACTTTCTTTTCATCTCTTTGATCTTCTCTTCTTCTCTTTGGGCAAAATGGCTTGATATGGCCTGACTCATTGCAAAAGTAGCATATTATCTTACCACTCTTCTTGTATTCATAGTCATTTCTCTCATAGTCATTTGATCTTCTTTCAAAGTGAGGAGGCTTGTAAGCTCGTGTAATTATCGAGCATTGACATAGCAGACATCGATTCTTCATCCATGTTAGAGGACGGTTTCTTCAATCTATTTTCTTTCATAGTTCGTTCTTCTAGTTTTTCAAATATGGAAGGAACACCCCCTCTATGAAGAAGGGTTGATTTAGTCCCTTCACATTCGGGTCCAAGTGCATTTACAAAAGTATAAAAATGCTTGGTGTTGATTTGTTTTTTATGGAGCTCTATATCAAGTCAACAATGTCACTTAGGCTCTAAGAGAGCTAATTCATCCAAAAGGAGAGAGAGAGAAAGCATTGTAATATTCTGTTATGCTCATGTCTCCTTGGGTCATAGTCCTTACTTTCTTTTAGAAGTTACATCCCTACATATCTTGAAAATATTTTCAAGCATCATTTGCAAATTCAAATTTTGCTAAACTAAAGCACTTTTTAATTTCAACACTATTAATAAGCCAACCCATGATTTTGGAATGACCCATCTTCTACTCTTTTCATCTCTTTTCATAGTCGGCGATAGCATTGTTCATTTCTTCTCCTTGAAGTGCTACTTTTTTGTCATTTTCACTCTTGGTAAGCACAAATTTTGGTTCTTTCTCGGATCCGTCGACCAAGCCCCATAGACCTTTTTTCCAAATTGTATGCCTCATTATGAATGCCACATCACATAGTTTGTGTCATTGAGTCTCACGGGCATGATAACAATCACTTCAAGTTCATCCTCCGTAGATTCAAGAAGAAAAAGATATATAGATAGATAGATAAGGAAATGAAGATAATGGAAGCTGAGTCCTTTTGGATACTTTGAATCCATGATCACATGATCCACAATCTCTCGTCCACACGAACAAGCTTCACCAAGATCAACTTTGCGATGACTCTGATACCATGTAATGAAACAAGACGTGTATAACAATGCCACTAAAGGGCTACAAGATGCACAATCACAAAAGCCACTTATGGGCAAAATACACAGCCACAAAGGGCTTAACACGAGATAAAAAAAAGTGCATACAAAATGCATGACATATAAGGGACCCAAGGTCCTATATTTATGCACCACAAGTGGAGTGAGGAGCTCCCAATATGGCTGTTGGGAGCTCCCAACGGCTAGAATTCTAGCCGTTGGGGAGCCCCCAACAGCTATATTGTCAAGGACAATAAAGCCCTTGACAACATACAAAAGGACCAAAAATACAAAATAAAAATAAGACATATTAGCTCCTAATGGGCTGTACTTATTACATTGGTCAAGAGACCAAAATACCCCTGTTGGATATATATATATATATATATATATATATATATATATATATATATATATATATATATATATATATATATATTCTAACTGGTCCAGGTATGGATCAAGCTCAGAGAGTCCAGAAATATGGACTCAAATCCAGGTCTAATTACAGTATTATATACAAAATCTGGTAAAAAAGATGATATAAAGTTTTTACATTTTTTGAAAATGGAATAAGGTTTTTAAAATAGAATAAATAGATGAATAAACTGTGTTGGGTTTGAAGCCTGAACCATGTCTGACTTAGCTCCAACTAAGAGACTGGTCTGAGCAGGGTTACCGGAAGCGCCTAGCTAAAAGGGGAAGCGCGCTTCCCCGAAGCGCGCTTCGGAAGCGCGCTTCCCCGAAGCGCGCTTCGGAAGCGCGGAACGTCGCGCTTCCGAAGCGTGGGGGGGAAGCGTCCCCCTTTTTTGGGAAGCGCGTCCCCCTTTTTTGGGAAGCGCGCTTCCCTTTAATGGGGGACGCGTTTCCCTTTAATGGGAAGCGCGCTTCCCCCTCGCTTCCCCCACGCTTCCCCCTCGCTTCCCCTGTTTTTTTTCGATTTTTTTGTATTTTTTATTTTTTATTTTTATTTTTTTCGCTTCCCCCTCGCTTCCGAGACGCTTCCTATGTCGCTTCCGAGACGCTTCCTAGGTCGCTTCCGAGACACTTCCCGAATCGCTCCTAAGTGGTCCCACGCTTCCCCGCTTCCTAAAATTTTGAAAGTGCCTCGCTTCCCGCTCCCGCTTCCCGTATCGCTTCCCGCTCCCGCTTCCTCAACTGGCAACCATGGGTCTGAGTCCTAGTCAAGATTCTTATAAGATCCAATCAGATGAATCTGAGCCGAACACAGATATGCAAATGGACTTCATTTCTGCTAAATAACTGAGATTTTTTGTGGCCTACTCAAACAGAGCCAACCCATATTTGTAAGATATCACATTGTACGAGGAACCCTATCTGACATTGACGCTAAAACAAGGAACCTGAAGGAAAGCAGTAATTTCTGTAATTGCTCAATGAGGCAGTCTGATACATGCAAGGTAATACAGTAAATGCAATCCAATCAAACAAAAGAATAATAAAATAGACAAGTATGCCGCGTCAACCTACCCCCTTATCAGCAAGAGGCATGCATAAGCCATACAAAAAGGCCTCTCTCACTAAAACCCACTAGCCCATGGGCACTGATTGATTGCCTGTTGATAGTCAGAGATCTGGCATCTGCCTTGCATTTTGGCATCCACTGGTTTCAAAGCCACACATGAGGCTTTCAAATGGCATTTCCTTATCTAAATAGATTTCACTGTGCTGCAAAACAAAACTCATCCATCTAACCCGATATTCCTTTATGTTGTGGCGCAATCATGGAGAAACTACCCCAAGATTTACACTCAGGTCCACCTATAATGCACTTTCTGGCCCAATTATGAAGCATTTTAGAAGTGAAGCGATCAATTTGTTGAATAGTTCCCATAGCCAATTAGAAAAAGGACTTCAGAGAAAAGGAGAGAAACAGAGAACACAAGGGAAAAGGCCAGTAATCAAGGCTAGGGTTTCCACTATTTACCTCTATTAGGAAGCTCAAGAGGCTGCAAAAATTGGTAACGTCCTCCCTGCACTCTTGAGGCCACAGGGACGACTTTGCCCTCAGAAGAGGTAAACAGTGAAGACTTTAGGTGCATAGCAGAACAGCTATCCAACAATTATGAACCAATGTTGGTGCTTCATTAAGAAAATTCCCATCCATACCCTTCATGGTTTGCATCTCCAGTTAAGTTTCCATAGAAAGAATGATCACAAGTCACCTTCCTTCTATAAAGGGCAACTAGTACCTCTCTTCCAACATAATTGAGCTTTCAGTGACAATTGTTTCCTCCAAAAGGATGTTCTTCCATGAATTAGAGCATGCCTAATCTTCACCTGTTCAATCCCTTATCAGTCCACCTATGCCTTTGCATGTTAATCCACTCTTCAGGACCACATGGCAAAAATCTAAACTTCAGATCAACAACTTGTGGGGAACCATCATGTGTAACTATCCTCTTTGTATCATGATGTCCCCTATCATGAAAACATTGATCAAGGTGTATATCTATTGTGTGATATCAACCTCAACACTGACTGGCCTAACTGCACCTCTTCCTCTATTTTGGAAAGGAGGTCCTCCAATCAAAGAATCATGATGATGCCCTCTACAAGGGTGTCACTTTAGAGGTTCACCCTGTAATATCGAGTATTTTCACACTTCGTTAAATTTGGAGATTTTCGAAAATTTGGCTAAGTCTGAGAGAAAAATCGTTTGAGGCTTGATTTTTAGACTGATGTCTTTGAGTCTGGGCTTGACCCAGGTCTCATCGTCAAGTTCCAGGCGAGCCAAGCGAAACGTGGTAAAAAGTTTTAACTTCGACCTTTAAATTCAAGTGAAATTCGAGCAAAATTCAAGTTATTTTCGGGCAAAATTCGCAATTTGCTATTCGTGTAATATATTGTTGGACTCGTCTCAAAATTTTGAGCCCAACGATATTTTACTTTTCTGAATTCGAGTCCCGGTTTGCCCGAAAATCACGTTTTTTTGAAAATTGAGCAGTTTGTCGAAATGGATCCGAAGTTGGATCGGATTGGATCCAAGGCCTAGGATCCAAATTTTTATGGATTTGGGTCCTATTTAGGTCCTAATTAAATCTGGATTTGATCCAGGTCTTGCTCCAATTTTCATTTTGGGTATGAGTTTGGATCTGGATCCGGATCCAAATCCAAGCCCAACATTTTTTCAGCTTTAAATTCAACATAAAGCCTTAATTTGGAATTTATTAAGGTTAAGAAGCCTTTAGGGTTAATTTGGTTATTTTTGAAAGTTTTTAGATATTTTTAATTAATTAATAATTAATAATTAATTAAATAATATCAATTCCGAATTTTTATTTTTGGGCTGAGTGAGACTCTCTAAAAGAGTCTCTGTTCTTACCTAGAGAGGTTAAGAGAGAGTTTTAGAAGGGTTGGGAGTTTTAAGAAAAGAAAAGTCAACTTTTTTTAGAGTTTCAAAAAATTAGGAAACTAGGGGGGAGTTTCCCCTATTGGAGACTCTCCAACCCTTTCTAAAAGGGTCGGAGAAGGAGTGAACGTCACCCCCTCTCCCTCACTCTATAAAAGAAAAAAAAGATAGAGAAGAAGGGAAAGAAAGAAAGAGGGAAAGAGGAGAGAGAGAGAAGAAAGAAAGGGAAAGAGAAGAAGAAAGAGAGGAAAAGGGGAGAGGAAGGAGGAAGAAGAAGAGTGAGAGAAGAAGGTACCTACATTTTTGCACCTCAACCCCAATTTTCCTTCGATTTTTGCAAAGGTACAGGTCTCCTCTCTTGAAAGCAAATGAGAAACTGAATATTCATGGATTTTCATGCATGATTTGGATGGAAACCCATGAGAAAATAGTAGATCTATATGTATACTCTAAAATATATGAAAGAGGATTTGTGAATCATCTTCCATGGATTGGTTTTGGATTTTTATTCACTTTGTCAAGATAAATTTCTGTGCATGCTGGTCATTGGCCAGCAGACCAGCCGAGCCTTGCTCGGTTGGTTAGAAGGGCCAGACCTGGCCGTGGTGGTACAGCGCCTGTCAGGCCTATTTATGACATGTATGGTCAGGTTTGCAGAACCCAGCTCAGTGGGCCAACTTTCAAAAAAAAAAAAAAAAACTCCCCACACAGGCCCGGGTTGGGAGCCTATGCATCGGCTGTCAAGCTGGGACTGGCTTGACAGTCCTAGGGCAGTTACTGGGCCCTGGCAGGCCCAGTCCAGCCACTTGGCTGGACTGGGGCAGGCCGGGTCCTGCTAGGTTCAGTCCAGCAGAGTGGCTGGACTGACATACGTGAGTGCGTGTTCTGAACTCCGCTCACTTACCTATATTTTTTTTTACCGCCCATTAGACCAGCGAGCAAATTGTGATTTCCTGTTCTGCGTAGTCTTCATTATCGTATGCATAAACGGTCTTGTTCTTGTCTGAATTTAAGTTAAACTCAAAACACAATATTTCTTACTGTTTTAAATTTTTTGTTCCTCTAGTTTAAAATTTTATGTTTCTTACTAAGAGACTTCAGGTACCATATATAAAGTTTTTCTTCTAGAATAGGTTAAAATGTATTGCTTTTCTAGTAATGAGTGAATAGTTGTGACTCGTTTCAGGAATTGACAAAGTTTCAGGTCATTCTTCTATTTTGACACCATTGATATTGATAGTCACATCCACAGTCTCACTTCTCTATTGTTGATTGAGCATGTACCTTGTATGCTTGGTGGTCTAGAGAATCTGATCATTCCTAAGAAATCCGACCACTGACTTGAGTCGGAGGCATGTCTACTTTAGCCCTTATTAAATTTTGCTTGGTGACCGGTGAAAACACATTCCCTTCTATTTCTTACTTACCCATTTATTATCAAGCCATTTCTTTTTATCAGGGTTGTGAAAAGCGTTGAGGTGTAGCCAGGCGCTCCACCAAAATCTGAGGCGAGGCGTAAAGCATAAGCCTCAAAAAAAAATTAACTTAAAAAAACTATGATCGTGTCATTGAAGGAGGATGAGAACGGTTACACGCTATTCTTACTGAGTGATACCAGTTACACGCTGAAGGAGGATGAGAACGGATCAAGGTATTACATCGAACTTCCTCAAGCAAGTATTGTAACCCAACCTTTATAAATCAATGGCGTTCTTGTTCTAACCAAACAAATGAAACAACTGGGCAGATTCCTGAAATTCTGTTTTTCAGAATCGGAACTCAGTACCAAGTACCAACTCTGAGATATCTGTTCGGTTTAGTTTAAAAACTGGACTCTGATACCCAGGTCATTCCACAAAATGCCCAAATCCCATGCCTTTCCAATTCTCGCACGAATGGATATCTCAACTCTCGGACATACCAGATTCCGGAATCCGGAGAATTTAAAAATGTAGTTCAAAGGTGGATTCTAAGTCAAGTATCCAAATAAACAACAAAGACAACAAGAATCAGTAAGTAATGACTAAAATTACCAGATAACGATGTCAATACCAATAATGTCACAAAATGAAAATCCAAACGTTTTTTTTATGAAAATAAGGAATTAAGCGCATCATCACAAACTGAAAATTCCAAATAGTAAAGAAAGAGAAAAACCTGGTTGAATAGATGGTGGAATCCAACGGCGCACTGAAGAATTCCGTGCACGATGGTTCTGATGGGTTCCTCCGCATCATTCCAGATCGCTTCGAGGGCGTCATGGCAGCCGTAGTAATCACCGGAGTTGAAATTGCCGAGGGCGTCGTGGAAGGCGAACACTATTGCCGAGGAAGAGCGTGAAGAGAGGGAGAGCGAGTGGGAGAGGAGAGGGAGAGTGTGCGTGAAGGAGGAGCGTGAAGAGAGGGAGAGCGAGTGGGAGAAGGAGGAGCGTGAAGAGAGGGAGAGCGAGTGGGAGAGGAGAAGGAAAGCAAGTGGGAGAGAAGAGGGAGAGCATGCGTGAAGCCGAAACCCTATTTTATGGTCAAATGAGGGCTTTGACCCTCATTTGACCATGAAAACTTAAGGCGTGTACGCCTCAGCATGAGGCGCGCCTCGCCTCAAGGTGTATGAGGCACACGCTTCGGGGCTTTTGCGCTTTGTACGTGCGCCTCAAGGCTTAAAGCCCCTCGCCTTGAGGCGAGGCACGCTTTTTGCGCCTTGAGGCACGTTTTTAATAACACTGCTTTTTATGCATTAAGAATAACATGCTATTGAATATAGCATGTGAACTAGCCCTACTTAACATCACTTTTTCCCATTGACATATGATGAGTTGTGAACCAACACTTCTAATCGTCCTCATCATGGATGTAGTCTTTCTCCCATCATTTCACCAAGAACATGTTTTGTTTGGGTTCAGCTGAATTGGGTTGAACCCCAGCGATTGGGGTGGGTGTGGCAGCAGGCCAGACCCAGCCGACCAAGGTCGGCTGGGTGTAAACCCTATTCAAATATATATACATGTGAGCAACTCATCATATTTCCAGATTTCACCGAGTGAATGTTTCGGCTATTTGCAAAGTGATGTTGCATATTTATGATTGATCAATGTTGGGTGATCAACCTTCAATTTCAATGTGATACATGAGTACCTTGTGAGCATGTACAAATATTGAACCGTGAATTATGTTGCATACGTATATGGGCACAAGTATCCACATGTTTAACGTGAAGGTATGCATTAAATGAAATCATGAGTGAAAGCATGCAATGAATACATGCACTTGTCATAAGCATACGAATTTCATAAAACATGTGCGAAAATGACCACACCTAAACACTCACACATGGACGGTGAATACAGGCATATGATTACGGTGGCTTATGCACACCTAAGAAAATTCTGCTTTGATGTGAATTATGTGCCTGTAATGCAATTATGCAATTGGCATGAGTATGAATAATGAATGGAAGTACGTGTAAAATTGAGCATTTAATGAAAGCTTGCATTTGTCACTACCATATGAAATGAAATAATTCATGTGTATGAATATTTTTGTGCCATGTGCATAGTCAACGAATTACATATATGAATGTGTGTTTAGATAAGCATGTGATTTATTTCATATATGGCATGTGGTTATGGTTTTTGTATATGGTGCATCGATGATCAAAATGAATCATCGTGGGTCGGGTGGGCCTCGAGTTGTGGTTTGCTCCCTCTTTATTTACTTTTAAATGCATCGCACTGTTCTATGTGTTTTCACAGGCAGAAGTCTCGTGATGGTTCTCACAGGGGTAGATGTGAGCTTTTGTCTTTGTTTTTGCATGCTGAATTGCAAAACTCAATAATTGACTTTTAATAAAAAGATCATGAATAAAAACAGTGTAATATACGTTCTCGGATCTCTCATCGGAAGAATGAGAATCTTAGAGATTCGGTTTTGGAAGACCACGAGGATACAAAAAACTCTGTGTGCTTTACTTATTACCCCTGAACCCGATATTGAGGTTTTATATTCTGATCACGGTTTTAGGGAGAGTCAGTCACTTTACCTGGGGGTGGTGTGTTCGACACAGCTGTTGTTTTGGTATACCAAGAAAATGACACTATTGGATGTGGAGGTCCTTAATGTCCCGACATTAGATGTTGAGGTCTAATGTTCCGAAGGTGATTTGATCGAAGGCTAAGTTTAGAACTCATTAATAAAATACAACTTGTGTGATAAATTACCCTAGAAACCCTACTTGACTTCAAAAAATTGTACCCGTTTGATGTATCCGGGGACAACGAAAATTAAAAAGATAAACTTAAATTGTATGCATTTAATAGGGCATGCATATGAAAAAGAAAAAACTTTAATGAAAGATAATAAAGTGTTCATGCATTGCACCTAAATCATGCATATTCCTGATATGCATTAGATCATGCATATTTACTTATTCATTTATCTATTAAATGTTGGTGAATGTATAATTTGTTCCCTAAAGCATATTAAATGTCTTGCTTACTTAAATTGTGATCTCTGTTATTGATTAATGTTCCTTCATGATTAATAAATGCTCCATGTTGCAAGAATGCTTAATTGAATTATGAATTTGTCATAATTGTATTCTTCTAAATTATTGCATGAAATCTTATTTGTATTTTTTATGCTCATTTATTTCATTAGAGAGATTCGTACGCAGAATTCTTTGAATTTTTGACACCCTCTTTTTGTGTTTTTTCGTAGCCGCAAGAGATCAGTGAAGTGACTAGCTTCTGGGAAAGCTACGGGTGTCACGTTTTTGCTAGGCAGTTCACAGAAAGAGAGTGTGACTCAATCTTCTTTATTTTTCTTTTACATTTAGTGGTTACTGCACTCTAAATTTTCTTTATGCAGTTGTCTCATGACTATCATTAATTATTCAATAAAAGTTTGGTTTGGTTGGGTATAGATGATAAGTGTAAGCTCTATTGTGATTGGTTGTTTTATCCAATTGAGAGTGAAACTGTAAAAGCCTTGGGTCTCTGAGAATATTTCCGCAATTGATTTTAAAAAAAAAAATCCGCATTTTCAAGGTGTATGAGTTGGGGTCGTTACACACCCATTACATCCTCCATGAGCTTGATGATAAATGTAAATACCCATCAAGGAAATTTGTTGCTGGCCAAATTATACCACCATTCCAGCCTTTTTTCATGTATTCTGAGTTCAGATATTTTACCTTCATTTGGAAAGTCTTATCAAGAACAGAATGATTACTTATTTAATTCTCACTGGCAGTTGCCAATTAACAGATTTATTGTGCAAATTTACCCAGCCAAGATTTATATGCAGTTCCACCATTTGTATGAAGATGAAGAACAACACATATAGTTGCATCACTCATCCATATAAACATCTTCCTTTGATGAATAAAGACAAAAAAAACTGTATGCAAGATGCCTGAAAAACTGGTAAATGGAAGAATAGAGATCTTGTAGCAGTAGTACCTATGCCCAGCATGCTGGAAAAACAAACCCGGAGGGAAATTTGGCAGTTTTTTTCCTGCATACTCCTTCCTGCCAATCTGCCTCGTAAATCGCCAAAGAAAAGTTAGCATTTTTTGTATCCAACTTCTAAATAGAGAAAACCATGATGCATTGAGAAAGAATAGATAAATTTTTGAAAGAAAGTCTTAAAATAGGAAAAAAGTGTACACAATCCAATTTAAATTAACCTATATCTCATGATGAACATATATTTATTTGATACATGAAGCTAGTGTTAATTCTCCATCAAGCCTGCTAGTAAAGTATACGATAGATTTGAACAGATAGTAATCAAAATTAGATCAGGTGAAGTGTCCTAACCTTTTCAACATCCCATATATTTACATAACCATCCTCAGCAGAGCTTCCAAATATAGATGATTTGTCTGGGCACCACTGGAATGATATTTGCATGAAAAAAAAATGATTGAGAATATATAGCCTGAACCAACTTCTTCCAGAAGGAAAGATCTCAAACAAAAACTAATTGTCCGTCTCATCACTCATAACTCGGGCAGAACCAACACACCATCATACCTGAACACAAAGAACAGCAGCTTTGTGACCTTTGAATTTGTGAACTGGAGCTCCAACACCACCTGATGTGAGGTTCCGACGGTCAAAGAGTCGGACAGAATTATCCGCAGACCTGAAAGTTAAGGCATTCCATGAGAATGAAAGAGAGGTGCCATATCTACTATGTGTATTCACTGGCTCCCAATTTTATTATACAAATAAGGAAAAAGAAAGGAGAAGAAGAAGCTAGTAAAGCTGGTTAATGCATCATAAAGAAATCACCGACCTATGCCCCACAACTAATATCTATGAAACATATAACAGCACAGAATATCAATCACCCGTTCTTTTACACACTATATTTGAGCTTCCATGAATATCAATAAACCCTTTTTTATATTGCCAAAACACTTGAATACCCATAAGTATCAACAATGTTCCTGGCAGCACCTTGAAAATGCCATAGTAAAGGGACCCAAACAGATCAATTCCCTCTTATTACAGAAGTCAATCCCAACTTATTTATATTTTATAGACTCATCAATTAGATGGTGAAGCAAACCAAATTACTTACCCAGTTAAAATAAGATTTTCATCATGGGGGTTCCAATCAACACAATGAAGATCAGCATTATGTGCTTTCTCCACCTAGGCAAAGCAGAAGAAAAAAATATATAAAAAGCTCAGCAACCGAGTTTAATATAATAGAAAATCATATAAAATTATTTAAATAATTGATCCTATACTAAAAATTTGTTTGTGAGGGCATCATGTGAAAAGTGAACTTCAAATGAAATGGAAAACCATTGATAGATAATGCAAGTTTGATATGTCGCACACCCACCCACCCATCTAGACACGTACACACAAGCATGCTTACACATATGCATTGAACGTTAGGGACAAAATCATCACATTTTTTGTTTCTAAAAAACTTTTAATATTACATAGCTGTTTTATAAATAATTATAACCATTATAATGAAATCAAGCGGAAAGCAAATCATAATGTGCATGAGCACAAAAACAAGTCCTACAAGGGACAATACAAATGCCAAAGGCAATACAAAAACACCTAAGTGCATACAATAGTTACAAAGAATCTAAATGTGCACAAGCACAAGTCTACAAAAAGATAATACACAAGTCAATCAATGGCAAATACATGAGTTCATAAGAGGCACCAAAGAGCATACACAAAAGAACACAAAAACATAAAAACATAAAAAATAATAATCTTTAATGAGATAGAATGCTTAGGAAAGCATTACATCTAATGGGACAAGAGGTCCCTATTTATATACAAACAAGAGGGCCAAGAGGACCCATATAGCTGTTGGGGATTTTCTGTTAAAACACATGTAATCTCTCTCTCTCTCTCTCTCTCTCTATATATATATATATATATATATATATATATTAAATACCCAATAGGGATATTTTAGTCATTTCACAAGTACCCGATAGGGGTACTTGTTATTTTTCCTTTTCTTTTGTATTTATTTTTTGCACTTTATTTTTTCCCTTTTTTTATTTTTTGTTTTTTACTCACATAAGGGGCCCCACCATGGAATCGATGGGGCCCCCAACGGTCACATTTGTGACCGTTGGGGGCTCCCAACGACTCCATGGGGAGCCCCTTATGTGGCTCTTCTTTTAAGGCCATAAGGCCATCCCTCCTCTTCTTTTTTGTGTATATATAGGGGTGAACCCCTCTTGTATTTTTCACTCTTGAGAGCTCTCTCTCCTTTCAATAAGAGACATTTTGGGTGTTATCCCTTTTGTTTGTCCATTGGTGGATGTTGTAAGTGCTTATCGCACTCTTTGTTTTTCCGCATATTTCATTACATGGTATCAGAGCCTTGTGTATGCTCTTCTTCTTAATATAGCTAGTTGAGTAGTTATATATTATTGTTTTTTGTATCTCTCTTCGTTTGTCCTCTTGTGAGTGATTAAATGGAAGGGGAACAAAAGATTGATCTCTTCTTCAAGCTCAATGGCTCCAACTACATGATGTGGGCCGTCGCCATGGAGAACAACCTCAAAGGTAAAAACCTTTGGGGATACGTTATGGGCACCATTCCGGAACTACAACAACAACTCACCAAGATGGATGGTGATTAAGAAAAAACTCTCAAAGGAAATGCCCGCATGAAGGCCATTGAAGATCACCAATCTAAAGTGGAAGATTGGGAAAGTAAGCATGCGAAGATTCTTGCTTGGTTCATGAACAATGTGGAGCTCAAAATTTGTGCCAACATTGTTAAATTTCGGATGACTAATGAAGCATGGTTCTTTATGAAAGGTATGTTTACTCAAAAAGACCTTGCTCGTCAATTCTTCCTCCAAGAAAAAATCTGGACTATCAAGCAAGGAGAAATGAGTGTAAGGGATTACTTTAGCACTCTTGGACCCTTATGGGATGAGCTATCTTTACTAGAACCAAAGTGGGTTTCTAGTGTGGATGTGGAACTAAAAAGAGAATAGATGAAAAAAGAACACTTTTTCCAATTTCTACATAGGCTTAGGCCCGAATATGAACAAGTTAGATCTCCCCTTCTTCATAGATCTAAGCCTCTTCCTTTGGAAGATGCCATAGCCGAAATGTGCCAAGAAGAAACTCGTCTTGGCATGATTAAAGGGGGAGATGACGTTTTTGTCATATCTAAACCCGACAACCATGTGAAAGCCTATAAGCCTCCACACTTTGGAAGGCAAAATAATTATAATGGCAACTATAGAAAAGCCATTTGCCATCATTGCCAAGAGTCGGGTCATATAAGACCTAATTGCCCTAAGTTGAACGAAGGGCCTAAAAATAAGGCTGCCTCCGTTGAAGAAGCTACTCAAAAGAAGGAGGAAACTATCAAAGGGAAGGAGACTTTTTCTCTTGCTCAACTATCGGAAGCACTTCAAACTCTACTCAATATATCATCAACCTCGGGTGCCGCCATAGCTTCTTCCTCTCCTCCAGGTATGTCTTCTTGGATCCTTGATTGTGGAGCTTCCTTTCATATGACCCCTCTTGAAAATGAGCTTTCCGATTTGTGTAGCAACTCTAAAAACTCATATGTTTCAACTGCCGATGGTACATCTTTACAAGTAAAAGTTTTGGAACTTTAAACTTTTCCAAAGATTTCTTTGTGCCAAACGTGAGAGTGGTACCTCAACTTAATTTAAATCTCCTCTCTGTTGCTCAAATATGTGATCATGGATGTGAAATCTCCTTCTCAACTAAGGATTGCTCTATACAGGATCTCCGGTCCGAGAAGCGGATTGGGCAAGGTCATAGGAGGGGAGATCTCTATTACATGAGCAACTTGAAACTTCTCACTAACTCTTTTTGTAACCATGTCCAAGATAAAAATATTGAAATTTGGCATCAAAGACTTGGACATCCAAGTTTCTCAAAAATGTACTCTTTTCCATTTGGAAAGAAATTTTGTAATGAGAAACATTTTTTTTGCAAAAGTTGTATTTTTGGCAAAATGAAATCCACTCCTTTTCCAAATCGAACTTTTGTGTCCAAAAGACCATTTGAGTTAGTCCATTCAGACGTTTGGGGTCCTTCTCCGGTCATGTCTAAAGGGGGATATTCCTATTACGTTACTTTCATTGATGACTACACCAGGTATGTATCTATGTCCCATGGGTGCGGGTGCGGGCGCGGGTGCAGGGATTCGGCACTTCCAAAAAACCCGGGTGCAGGGGTGCGGCAGGGGCAAAAATGTAAAATATATATATATATATATATATATATATATATATATATATATATATATATATATCATGTATATATATATATATATATAAAATATATATATATATAAAATATATATATATATATATATATCATGTATATATATATATATATATATCATGTATATATATATATCATGTATATATATATATCATGTATAGTGTACATGTATGAGGTCCATGACATTTATGCTCAACTTACTTTTTACCATTTTTTTATCTTATATAGTTGTCCCCAAAGATGATTGTGGAGCCTGATTTATTGTTTTTGCCCTTGCAGGAAGGGGGTCCGGGGGCTCCCCCCGGCACGGGTCCCTGTGACATAGGTACATTTTAAATTTCGCAGCCCATTTCATAGGGCAAAAAAATTTTATTTTAAAAAATCCAAAAAAATGGACAAAAATGACCCTGGGTGAGGTCAACGCACCCAGGGTCGGGTTGACTGCACCCGGTGCCGCACCCGCGTCGAGTCGCGTCGACGCGGGTGCGGCACCCTGCTAGCCGAATCCCTGTGACATAGGTATGTATGGATCTACTTTCTCAATTTAAAATCCGAAGTCTTTGACTTCTTCAAGAAATTTCATATGATAGTCAAAAATCAATTTTCAAGTAATATCTCTACTCTTAGATCTGATTCAGGTGGAGAATATCTATCAAATGAATTTCAAAATTATTTAGAAATAAATGGAATTTGTCATCAAAGATCGTGTCCTATGATTCCTCAACAAAATGGTTTAGCCGAAAGAAAGCATAGACACATCATGGAAACCACTAGGACACTCCTTATTTCTAAGGAAATTCCAAAGAGTTTTTTGGCCGAAATCGCCTTAACCTCAACTTACTTGATAAATAGAATGATATCTTCATCCTTACAAAATACATCTCCGTATGAAAAACTATTTGAAAGAACACCCGATTTCAATAGATTAAAAATTTTTGGGTGTAAATGTTTTGTCCTTACACATAAAAGAGACAAACTATCTCCTAAAGCTATTGAATGTGTTTTCCTAAGATATGGAAAAAATCAAAAGGGTTTTAGATGTTTTGACTTGAAAAATAACAAACTCTATGTATCCAAAGATGTAACTTTTTGGAAAATGAAAATGATTTTATGAAGACTAAAGATATTGATGAAAGTGAATATGCTTTCTTATTTGATCTTCGCTCCCAAGAAGATGAGACTCCTCAAGAAGAGGAAATCTCTAATGAGTCGTTGAATGACCTAGAGGATATTCCTCTTAACAATGTTGAAAAAGAAAGTGATAGACCAATCCAAACCTGTGTTAGGCGTGGTCAACAAGCTCAAATGAGCGCCTTAGAAAAATACTCTCAAGGGTCCAACATAGAAGAAACCTCTTTAAGGAGATCCGCCCGAATCTACAATCCTCCTAATAGGTTTGTTTCCTATGAGTCTCTAACTCCAAGGTATAAAGCGTGTCTAATTGCGTTACACTCATTTCATGGACCTTCACATTACAATGAAGCCAAGAACATTCCCCAATGGGTTGAAGCCATGAACTTAGTGCCCTTGAAAAGGCAAAAACTTGGGAAATAACTTCATTACCTGCTGGAAAGAGATCGATTGGATGTAGATGGGTCTTCAAAATTAAAACTAAAAGTGATGGTTCATTAGAACGCTATAAAGCCAGATTAGTAGCAAAAGGATACGCTCAAGAATACGGTATAGACTATGAAGAAACTTTTGCACCCGTAGCTAGGATGACTAGTGTTAGGACTCTTATCGTCGTTGCGTCAGTTAAGAAATGGTCTATCTATCAACTAGATATTAATAATGCATTCCTAAATGGCAATTAAATGAAGAGGTTTACATGGATCCTCCACCAGGAGTATTTATTGGTAAAAATAAAATTCTCAAACTTAAAAAGGCATTATATGGTTTGAAACAAGCCCCAAAGGCTTGGCACGATAGATTTAGTAATTTAATGACAAGTTTGAATTTTCGTTCATGTTATACTGACACTGTTTTGTTTGTGAAAAGTGCATGGTCTTCAGTAGTTATTCTACTACTATATGTTGATGATATGATCATCACTGGAAGTGATGAGCAAGGAATTAATAATATTAAGAAAGTTTTAATATTTTTTAGGAATTGAAGTGGCGTACTCTCCTCGAGGGTACATTCTCTCTCAGATGAAACTTGTTGCTGACATTTGTTCCAAGTCTGGTATCTCCGATGATAAGAAGACAGAAACCCCTTAAGTCATCAATGCAAAGTTAAGATTGGAAGATGGAACACCTCTCGAGGATCCTACTCCCTACCGTCAACTTGTTGGGTCTCTAACCTACTTATCCATCACTCGGCCAGACATAGCTCATGTTGTCCACTCTGTCAGTCAGTTTCAACATGCACCTACAACCGTGCACATTAGTGCAGTCTTAAGGATCGTCAGATACATCAAAAACACCATAACTAAGAGTGTTTTTCTTTCCTCCTCTTCATCACTTGATTTAATTGCTTATACTGATGCTGATTGGGGAGGAAATCCCAATGACAGCGGGTTTTTGTGTTTTCTTAGGTGACTATGATTTCTTGGAGATGCAAGAAACAACACAAAGTATCCTTGTCCTCAACGGAAGCGGAATATCGTGTCATGGCTACTACAACCATGAAACTTGTATGGCTAAGAAGTCTCCTCAGTGATATAGGCATTGTCATATCTACTCCTTCGAAGATGTGTTGTGACAACAAAAGCGCAATTTATATTGCAAGAAATTACACCTTCCATGAGCGTACTAAGCACATCGAGATGGACTGCCATTACGTACGTGATAAATACCTAAGAGGAACCATAGCACTACCTTACGTCACATCCGAGTACCAGTTGGCGGACTTCTTCACTAAAGCCCTTGCTGCTCCTCGTTTTTTGTTTCTCCTTAACAAGCTTTCGGTTATATCCACGTAAAGCTTGAGGGAGGGTGTTAAAATACATGTAATATATATATATATATATATATATATATATATATATATATATATATATATATATATTAAATACCAAATATACCCAATAGGTGTATTTTAGTCATTTCATAAGTACCCGATAAGGGTACTTGTTATTTTCCCTTTTCTTTTGTATTTATTTTTTGCACTTTATTTTTTCCCTTTTTTTTATTTTTTGTTTTTTACTCACATAAGGGGCCCCACCATGGAATCGATGGGGCCCCCAACGGTCACATTTGTGACCGTTGGGGGCTCCCAACGACTCCATGGGGAGCCCCCTATGTGGCTCTTCTTTTAAGGCCATAAGGCCATCCCTCCTCTTCTTTTTTGTGTATATATAGGGGTGAACCCCTCTTGTATTTTTCACTCTTGAGAGCTCTCTCTCCTTTCAATAAGAGACATTTATATTTTTATGTTGTGTTGTCTCTTTGTGGATTTGGGTGTTATCCCTTTTGATTGTCCATTGGTGGATGTTGTAAGTGCTTATGGCACCTTTTGTTTTTCCACATATCTCATTACATTTTCAACAGCCATATTCACTAAAAGACAAAACTAAATATAATTATTGGAGATTCCCAACAGCAATAACGACTAAAAGACAAAACTTCCCTTTACAAAAGCGTAAAAGACAATAAAAAAGAAATCAGTTCTGCACCCAAAGGGCAAAACCTATTATATATACAGAATTACCATTCTGCCCCTAATGGGCAGAGCTTATTACATGTACAAAATTACCACAATACCCCTAAAGGGTATTACATATTATAAAGGGAAGCAAAACAATTTAAAATTATAATTATATATAATATAATATATTTTAATATATAATAATTTATATGTATTTCCTTTTCTTTTTCTCTTTATTTTTTGTATTTTTAGGATTGTCTAGTTCATATTGAACTAGACTCAAAACTAGTCAACATTTGACTAGTTTAGAGCTCTACGCTCCAATGACTCTCTTGAGTCCCCTTTAAGCACCTCTCTCTCCCTCTCTCAATGTATATAAATAGGGGTAACTCCCCTCTTCTTGTAATCATGCTTCTTAAACATTTTATGTGAATGAAATAAAGTTTATTATTTTTTCCTTTTGAGTTCGCTCATTTATACCCTTTTGTGGGTTATGATTAAAGTGTCTTTAATAGACACTTATTACAAGCATTTGTGCTTTCGTGGAAGATCATCATTTTCTTACATGGGTATCAAAGCTTAGAAGCTCCTAGATCTTGGAGAGTTGCCACTTCGTTTTCCTTGTCATTCTAGCAAAAGTTGATTTGTCTCTTTGTTCGTTATTCAAGTGCTCTTGTGTCAACATAATCGAAGAAAGAAGTCATTTGAAGGACCGTTGACTACTCAAAGATAGTGATTGTGCTCTTGCTCCTTCCTCTTTCTCTCATATTTTCTTCTCATCTTCTCATTTTTTCTTCACCCTTATAAGAATGGATGACAACGATAAAGTCACAATCACGTCCGTAAAACTAAATGATATAAATTATGTGACGTAGGCTTCAATTATGAAACATCACATTTGGGGAAAGGGGTTGTCGGAGTTAGTAGATGGTTCTGATTCAGAACCAAAACTAATCTTCACAAAGATTGGAAATGAGAGAGGTCCCTCTCACGAAAGGAGAAAAAACTAAGGTATTAGCTATCCATAAAAAAAAGTTGAAAGAATAGAGGATAGGGCATGCTAAAATCATGTCTTCGCTAATTAATAGCATAGACATCAAGAAATGATCGAGTCTTGCAAATTTTGAGCACGCCAATAAAGCCTAAAAATATCTTAGAAATTTATATTTCCTTAAAGACATTGCACATGTGTGCAATTTACAAGATAAAGTGCGAACTATGACCCAAAGGGACAAAAGTATTAGAGAATATTATAATAAGTTGTCCGAACTTTGAAAAGAGTTGGTTCTTTATGAGCCAAAGTGACATTGTCCCGAAGATATCGAGTTTCGCCAAAAATATATCGATATGGAACATTTTTACTAATTTATAAATGGTTTAAGGCCAGAGTTTGAAACAACGAAATCGACCCTTCTACATAAACGAAAAGTCTCTTCTATAGTTGATACTATTGAAGAATTAACTATGGAGGAAAATAGGCTAAAAAAGAATACTCCAAAGAATGAAGAGGATTCTGTTCTAGCCATATCTAGACCGGAGAATTATATGCACACTTATAAGCTGCCTCATTTCGGTAGACAAGGCAATGATTATGACAAAAGGAAAGTCATTTGTCACCATTGTCGTGAGTCGGGACATTATAGGCCTCAATATCCTAAATTAAAGAGAAGAGATAAAAAGAAAGTTGCATCTATCGATTCATCACAAGAATCAAAAGATCAAGTCAATCAAGATGCACCCATGTTTATGACACAACTAATGAAAATTCTTCAACCTCTTCTCAAAGGAGCAGCTTCCTCAATTGAAGCCACAACCATAGCAGCAGTTTTATCCTTCTCCGATCCCGATAACTTTTTTTGGCCTCTTGACTCTCGTGTTCCTTATATATGAGCCCAAATATCAATAGTTTATCTGAATATCATAGTAATGACTCGAGTGTGTCAAATGTTTTCACAGCCGATGGTCCATCTCTTGAAATAAAAGTAATAAGAAATTTCAAAAATTTTCAAAACTCTAAAAAAAAACTTTATTCCAAAAGTTAGATATATTCCCAAATTAAATCTAAATCTTTTATTTGTCTCTCAAATATCTGATTATGGGTGTAACATCTCCTTCTCTTCTCATAGTTGTTAGGTACAGGATCACCAGTCAGGAAAGCTTATTAGAGAAAGTCATAGAGAAGGGAGGGCTCTACTATATGATTTTTTTAGAATTACGTAAGAATGTTTTTTGTTATAATGTTCAGAAATTGGATTTGGATCTATGGCACAAAAGGCTTGACCATCCTCGTATATCCACAATCCAACACTTTTTAAGTTTAGGAAAATGTAATTCTTAAAAATTTTGCTTGTAAAGATTGTATTCTTTGTAAGAGATTACTATTTCATGATAGAACTTTTGTTTTATCTAGACTACTGAAGTTAATACATTCGAACATTTGGGGTCCCACACCGATCATATCAAAAGGCGGATACACATATTATATAATTTTTGTTGATGACTTCTCTAGACATACTTGAATCTACTTCCTCAAACATAAATCAGAGGTCTTTTTGCATTTTCAAATATTTCTCAAAAATGACTAAAAATAAATTTTAAAATGATATTTTCATTTTTCGCACAGACTCAGGGAGAAAATTTTTGTCAAAAGAATTTAAAGATTATCTCAATTTACATGGCATCACACATCAAAGATCTTGCCCTCACACACCACAACAAAATGGTTTAGCCGAACGAAAACATTGACACATTATGAAAACTACTACGACTTTATTGATAGCAAACCAAATACCAAAAGAATTTTGGGCCGAAGCAGCCCTAACTGCTACCTATCTCATTAACCGAATGCCATCTTCTTCTTTGAAAAAATATAACTTTCATTGAAAAATTTGTTAAATTTTCTCCTAATCACTCAAGGTTAAGAGTTTTTGGATGTAAATGTTTTGTCTTTACTAACAAAAATGATAAACTCTTTTCCCATACCATACCTTGTACCTTCTTAGATTATGCAGATAATAAAAAAGGCTATAGGCTATGTCACACGGACTCGGCTAAGGAGGTGCCGCACCCGAGTCGACACGCCCCGACACGGGTGCGGACTCGGGTGCGGCTTTGGACTCGGCCCGGACTCGGTCAACGCCAAGTCGGACGCGGTCAACGAGTCCAGGCCGAGTCCGTCCACATTTTGGACTCGATCAACTTTGACCGAGTCTAAAAATGTCCTTAAAAAACCAATTTTTTATATTTTTTATTTAAAAATATATATATAAAAAGAAACACAGTGCTGTGACTGTGCTGCAGTCACAGACTGTCTACAGACTGTGCACATTCTGTGCAGTGTGCACAGTCGCAGTGTGCACAGTCACAGTCTGTGACTGTGCACAGTGTTGTGGACTGTGTGACTGTGCACAGTCTGTGACTGTGGACTGTGCACAGTCACACAGACTGTGTGGCATTTTAAAAATAAAATAAAATTATATATATATATATATATATATTTTTTTTGTCGAGTCCCCGTGTCCAAAAATTTTAAAATTGTGTCGCACCCACACCCGCACCCATGTGACATAGGCTATAGGTGTTTTGATATTAAAAATGGAAAATTGTATGTATCTAGAAATGTATCCTTCTTGAAAAAAAATTTTATTTTGAAAAAGCCAAGGAAGTGACCGAATATTCTTTTTTTGATAGATTTGACTTCGAAATCCGATGGATGTGACTATAAATGTGACCTTGACGATGGTCAAGGTATTATTGATATTGAACATAACGATATTAATGAAGAGCTAACCCATAAGGACACCAATTGTTTATAATACTCAAGACGTAGAGAATCCAATCTTCCATGTGCATTGGAAAAATATTCAGAAGCACAAACTAGAAGGTCACCCAGAGTCTCTAAATCTTTCGGTAAATTTGTGTCCTACGAATCTTTTTCACCCACATTTAAGGTATTTATTGTATTGATACACTCGTATATAGAACCTTCAGCCTATTATCAAGCCAAAGAACATATAAAATGAGTAGAAGCCATGAGGGCAGAATTAGAAACCTTAGAAAGAGCTAATACTTAGATTATTCAAGATATTTCATAAAGAAAAAAACCTATAGGTTCTAGGTGGGTTTATAAGATTAAAACCAAGAGTGATGAAACTCTTGAAAGATATAAAGCTAGATCAATGGCCAAGGGGTATTCCCAGGAGTATGCACAGACTACGAAGAAACTTTTGCTCCAATTGCCAAGATGACTACAATTAAGACCTTAATAGCCTTAACCTCAGTTAAAAAATTACCTATATTTTAAATGGACGTCAAAAAAAAAATCTCTATGGAAACCTAGTTGAATAAGTATATATGGAAGCACTACCAGGTATAAGTATTCCTAAGGGTAAGGCTCTTCATCTAGAAAAAGCTCTTTATGGTCTTAAATAGGCACCAAAAGCCTGGTCATGTTTAGTCATGTTATGCTTGATATTGGATTCAAAACTTGCCTGACTGACACTGCTTTGTTTGTTAAGATTTCTGATGCAAAGATTATTCTTCTTCATCTTTATGTGGATGACATGATCATCACCGGAGGAGACAAACAAGGAGTTGAAAACATTAAAAAGCTTCTTAAAAATCATTTTGAAATGACTGATTTAGGTTTATTGAGATATTTTTTAGGAATTGAAGTTGCTTATTCCCCGCAATGTTATTTATTATCTCAATTTAAGTTTGTTTTTTATATTGTTTCAACCAGAAGTTGTTAACACCAAAATGAGAATCGATGATGGAGAACTTCTTGAAGATCTCACTCCTTACAGACAGCTTATTGAAGCACTTTACTATCTCTCCATTACTAGACCTGATATAGCGCATGTTGTACACACAACTAGCCAATTTCAGCACGCGCCCACTTCTATTCACATGGGAGCAGTTTTGCGTATTGTTAGATACATTAAGTCTTTCCTTTCACGAGGTCTCTTCTTGTCTAATTCATCTTCATTAGATTCAATAGCTTATACTAATGTTGACTTGGGAGGTGATGTAAGACTCTAGTTTTTAAAAAAAAAAATCATTCTCTAGTTAGCAACCCAACCCAAGAGAGAGGGTATCGAGCACCCTCTCCTTCCTGCTCTCAGGCGAGAGTGACAGCAGCCTCTGGCTGTTACCGCTTTTCCAAGAAGTGGCCACCGGAGGGAGGGCTTGATGCCTCTCCCTCCTGCCCCTTTGACGAAATGAAGGGCAGGCACCTCCTGTTTCTAGAAAGACAACGAGGGTCACACACCCCCCCCCCCCGTCTGCCTCTCTCTCTCGTTGGGTTGGCCGGGTGGAGGGACCGAGCCAACTCCACCCTACACCCACCCCTTTGATCGATGCCCCAGGCTGTGGCGATGGCAACAAGGTTGCCGCTGTATCAGCTTGGGTTCGGTTTTCGCCAGGGTGCCCCAAGTCAAGGTGCACCGTGAAGCAGTGTTGTGAGAGGCGTACGCCTCAGTACCTGAAGCGTACGCCTCAGAGGCGAGGCGCACGCTCAAGGTACTCAGGCGTTGCTGTGATGTGCCCCTCATCAACCTCCGACCAGTTGTGACCACCGAAGTTGCTGTGCTGCAGCTGCTGCTCAGTCTTCTCCGACCACCGGACGACCGGCATATCCCTCGCTTCCGTACCAGCTGGGCGGGTGGTCCTTCTCTTACTGCCTCCCCTCCCACCGCTTCACTTCCATTCCAGTTGTGAGAGGCGTACGCCTCAGTACCTGAGGCGTACGCCTCATCGCATTTAACAACCTTGCCCTGAAGCTCAGGATGGGCTCGGCTCGGCTTAGTCGAGCCACCGAGCTACCCTCCCTTTGGCCTGCCTGGTCAGGTGCCACCGAGCTGAACTCGAGTAGCACCGAGCCCGGCTCGGTCCGGTCAGCTCGAAGTGGGTTCAGATTCGATCCATGTGATACAAACATTGCTTATTTTATTAAATTAAGTTTGTTGCATCTTTCTTTTCATAGCACGATTAAATATCACATCGGTGCAACGGACAAAACACGCTTACCAAGACACAAGCCTTTAAAAACCTATGCTCAGAATCATTGGCGAGTCAGACCATCTCCGAGGTAGGAGAAAGTTGAATACGAGAACAAATGACGGAATACTTCTAACTTATATATATAACTCAAGGACGTAGTTTTAAGTATTCTTATCCATTTAAATTATGTCATTTACTTTGTCGTCGCGCTGTAATGTGCACAGTATATGCTACTACTTACATAATTTATTTATCCGATATACGATTTCGTTCATTGTGCATCGCACATCGCTTACACAGTTTATTTAGCCAATATATGGTTTTGTACATCGTGCATTACTTACGCAATTTATTTAGCTGCGTACATCGTGCATCACTTACGCAATTTATTTAGCTGCGTACATCGTGCATCACTTACGCAATTTATTTAGTTGCGTACATTGCGCATCGCTTACACAATTTATTTAGCTCGATGTGTAGTTTTGCACATCGGGGCTTGCTTTATGTCATTTACTTTGCTGTCATGTTGTAATGTGCACAGGCTTATGTTTTAATATATATATATATATATATATATATATATATATATATATATATATTTATATAACTTTATAAAGTATGCAATTTTGCATACTCCTTGCCTACTTTATATTATGCTTGCATGTTTTTAAAAATGCAGATTTGGGCATCCTCGCCAAGTCTATTTTTAAAAAAAAGATTTCACATGCGAGATTTTAAGCTCGCATTGTTCGTTGTCTCGAAAAGCAAAACAAGTATTTGACATTTGCATATTCGCAACTGAATTTTTCCCTGAAACTTGCATAACTAAAAGGCTTCGACTACGTAGCCCTAGGTGGTATGTATGTCTGATCCTTCTCTTTGGTATCCGAAATGTCTCAGATATTCTCCGGTCTAAAGTATGGAACATTGAAATTTCTAAATAAATGTTGTGTTTCTTTCTGAGAAACCGATATCCTTCTCATCATAGTGGTATTATAGACATGCACGACATGTTAGGACTACGATGATTGGACTGGAGGTTTACGGTAACCTCGTAGTGTAAAAATACACAATGATTAAAAGAAAATCACATAAATAGTGATGATCGCCTTCACAGGCAAGATGCTCGATCTGGTTTAAAAGAATAGAGCATGTAAAATGGGTCATTAGTTAAAATAGAACATGACATACTCATTCGTCTTTTTGATTTCGTGAAGAGAGGATGGGATGGTACAAAAATTTTGATGGACAAGTTGTTAACAATTATGCTCCTCGAGTAGCAATGACTCGGCGTCCCAAGTCATCGGAGTTAGGAGACTGGGCTACCAAAAATTTATCCTAGGTGGTAGATCCCAATAACTTCTACAGAAGTTCGGATGCATCTCCTTGAACAAGTGGCCTCTGAAGAATTTTGTCTTGATCATTGGCCGTCCCCTCAGGAGCGGATTTAGCTAGTTATCCGGGGTATCAAAATACATAGAATAACAAACCCCCGGGCAATATCAATTGTTTCTATGTTTTTCATGTGCCTCTAGACAGTTAATTATCGAAACAAGATTATCATATACTCATTTTACTTATTTTGAACTGCAAATCACGAAAGGAACAACACATGTTAGTCTTGTTCTAAAGTTTGATATTTATGCACCTACCGGATTTTTATACTCGTTTTATGGGGTAAAGGTAATGATTAGGTGAGTACAGCAGGCGATGGCGTGATGACGTGATGATATCAAAATCTCACTCTTTCTTTGATGTTTTGTTCCTAAGCACATTTTGAAATTTTGCACAAGGGTTTCTTTTGAAATTTCTCTTTTGTATAAACTTTAATTATCAAGAACCTTGTTTTGAATCTATGGTTTCAATGCTTATATAGAGATACAAATCTATTGTCTAAAAGAAAGTTCGCCTGCAATGCGCCCAAGGTCTGTTAACTTGTTATTTCAAAAACTATTTTTCCACTAAACTGTCATTTTAAAATCTGAAAAATGATTGAGCGCAAAACATTTAAATTTTTCCTAAAAGATTACAAGTTCAGGATTTTGGGGCGTTACAGGTGATCTCAATAACAAGCACTCAACCACTGGTTTTTGTGTTTTCTTAGATGAATTTTGATTTCGTGGTGGTGCAAGAAGCTGCAGAAGGTCTCTCTTTCGTCAACCGAAGCTAAATACCTAACCATGGTCACCACAACAATGGAGGTAGTCTTGCTGAGAAGACTGTTGACTAACATGGGAGTCGAAGTGACAAAAGCCTGATACATATTTTGTGACAACAAGAGTGCGATCTACATTGCTAGCAATCGAACATTTCATGAACGCACCAAACATATTGAAATGAATTGTCATTATGTCAGAGAAGAGTATCTACATTGAACCATTGATGTGTCAAACGTTACATCAGAATAACAATTAGCGGATTTCTTCACCAAGCCTCTCGCTACTCTCAGATTTTATTTCCTCTTAAACAAACTTCCGCTCATTGTACCTCATTGTACCGTAAGTTTGAGGGAGAGTTTTAAGAAGTGTATATACATATAAATATAATTATATATAATATAATATATTTTAATATATAATAATTTTTTTATTTATTTTTCTTTTTCTTTTCTTTTCTCTTTATTTTTTGTATTTTTAGGATTATCTAGTTCATATTGAACTAGACTCAAAAGTATTCAACATTTGACTAGTTTTGAAATAACCGTTGGAGCAAGTCCATCGACTACAATTAGAGAAGCACCTCTCTCTCAATGTATATAAATAGGGGTAACTCCCCTGTTCTTGTAATCATGCTTCTTAAGCATTTTATGTGAATGAAATAAAGTTTATTATTTTTTTCTTTTGAGTGCTCTCATTTATACCTTTTTGTGGGTTATGATTAAAGTGTCTTTAATAGATACTTATTACATGCATGCACTCATATACGAATATATATACTCATATATGAATATATAATTATATATATATAGGAATCAATACATTTTAACAAACCCCCTCAAAATTATGGTTGATTACTGAAAGTTTGAAAATACAAAACAAAGGGAAAGATAGCATTGGGGACAAAATACAAAAGCTAACAAAGGGCTTACAAATGAACAAAGGATGTTATTGAGCATAAGGGCTTGGAAAAGCCTACTATACAATGGGGTGAACACCCCTATTTATAGGGCTGAAAAAGGGAGAGAGAGCGGAAAAGGAAACAGCATTGGGGGGCTCAACATAGGAGTAATTGGGCCCCCAACGGTCATATTAGTGACCGTTGGGGGTCCCAACGACTCTTAGTTGGGACCCCCAATGCAATATATTAATTAAAAAATAAAAATAAGAAAAATAAGAAAATGAAATAAAGAAAAGAAATAGAAAAAACATAAATGACAATACTGCCCCTATTGGACAGATTTATAAAAATACCCCTTATCGGCTATGAAGTAACATATATATAGATATAGACATATGATATATATATATATATATGTACTTAAGTACATATGTTTTAGCATCCCTCACCTCACAAATGGTTGTAAAACTGCAAACAATGTTATCAGCTACAAACCGGTGCACATAACCCACCACAACCATGGTTGTAAAAACTGATAAAACAAAATCTCTTATTCAACAATAAAAGTCACTCAAATAAGGGGAAAGAGTAGAGAAACAAGATAGGCAAAAATATTGTAAGGAAGGCAAACTGATGTCAATAAGCAAAAAGATTTGAAAACAATATTCAAATCAAGGTAAAAACAATAAATTTTGCAATATTATGAGAATTAATCCATACAAACCAATATGATCACAAGCAAATAACAATTGAGTCATAACTAACAAAGACTAATACAAGAATCCAATAAACATCAAAGGCCAAAAAAACAATTGAGTAATACAACCATGGTTGTAAGTCGAAGAAGCGGAAACGGGAAACAATACGAGAAGCATGAGCGGGAAGCGAGGCACTTTCAAAAATTTAGGAAGCGGGAAGTGTGGGACTACTTAGAAGCGAATTATGAACCGTAGGAAGCGAGGGGGAAGCGAAAAAGAAAGAAAAATAAATAAATAATAAAATGGAAAAGGAGGGAAGCGTGGGTGAAGCGCGCTTCCTAAAAAAGGGGACGCTTCCCCACGCGTTTCGGAAGCGCGACGTTTTGCGCTTCCGAAACGCGTATCGGGGAAGCGCGCTTCCCCTACTGTAGGGGCGCTTCCGGTAACTCTGAATACAACTCACTCATAAAACCAAAGGTCAATCAACCCATCAGTCAGAGCCAAAACAAGTGCCAATACGACACTGATGAACTTGGCAATCTATACCAACAAGAAGATAGAGGTGCATGCATAACTCATCCCAACAACTAACTCTGGCTCCACAACACCAAGGTGTAAAAAGCAAATGAGTGATACAACACTCAAAGAACCAAAGGTCAAACAAGTGTCAGATAGAGACAAAACAAGTGTCAATACGACACTCATAAACTTAGCAATCTATATAGACAAGAAAGAGGTGCACACATAACTCAACCCAACAACTAACTCTAACTCTGCAACACCGAGATACACAAAACTCACCTCAAAAAGGCCGGATAATAATAATAATGGATGTAGCCAATAAAAAAGCAATGAACTAAACTATAGCCAAAAGAAGGAAACAAGAAAAAACTCAAATAACACTTTCAAAGAGAGGTTATAAATAGAGCCGATATGTTAATCATATGGCAAGATGCAAACAAGTCACTAAAAATCTCATGAGGCCACATATAAGACCACAATAATATGCATCAAAAATTCAAAAAACATAAAGCCTTATAAGGAATGCAATGGGATGGTAATTCAACAAAGAAATAGCCAACAGTGAGATAATCACAATGCCACTAAGGCAAGAACATACAATACTTAAAATTATTAATTTTAGTAATTCTCATGAATCCACATTCAAGGCCACTAACGGTACAAACACATGCCTATAAGGCAAGAAAACATAGGCCACTAAGGGTGAGAAAGAACACCTTTTTAAAAAATATTATTTCATTAAGCTCACATTCAAAAAATGAGTGTAGCTGAGATGCGTATGCTTAGATGGATGTGTGGAAATACCATAAAAGATAAGATTCGGAACGAAGAGATACGTAAGAAGGTAGGCGTTGCACCCATTGAAAATAAGATGAGAGAGAATCGTTTACGGTGGTTTGGACATATTCGGCGAAGGCCTAATGATGCTCCAGTTAGAAGGATGGAGAAATGGGAAATATATTGGTTAAAAGAGGTTGGGGTAGGCCTAGGAAAACTTGGATGGATATGATAGGAAAGGATATGAATGCTTTGAACCTCACTGAAGACATGGCATTGGATAGAAATGATTGGAGGAGAAGGATTCATGTGGAAGACCCAGAATGATTTTCTTTGTTGGTTCATATCGCCGACCCCAATTGTTTTGGGATGAAGGCGTAGTTGTTGTTTTGTTTTCATTAAGCTCACAATAATGCATAAAGAAAGACATTATAATATCCAAAGAACAATACGATCTTATAGATCTAATGCATGTGAAGAATCAAAGAGTCTTCGATCATGAGCAAAAGTCCACCTAAAACCAGAAGTGGACAAACACAAAAGTGGTCACTATCGACACACCCACAAGTCCCACAAAATGGATACACACAAAGAAGGTCCAAATAAAAAAATATTTTATTGATCACTCAAATCATGCAAGATGCATAATGCTTAAATTCCCATGTGATGTAAAAACATGTAAAGATAATGTTTACTGAAAAGCCAAAAAACAAAGAAATAACGCAATCAAAAGGAACAAATGCCACTAAGGTCTCCAAAGAGAACCCTCACAAAAACCTTTACAATAAATATTTTTATTAATGATTATGATTAAGGCACAAATCATTCAAGTGCAATGAGTGCACTCACAATAAACACCTCCCAAGAGGCAAGAACACAAGCCATAAATTGGCATAACAAGAGAGCACATAATAACATAAATATTTGTGATATTTTTTTTAAAATAAATCCAACAATAAATTTGAAAAGCATTTAAAGGTTTAGCTTTAAAAAATAACAAATATTTTTTCAAAGATAAGAAAAATGAGTGATTTCTCACGCATAAAACATGAGATAGACAACTCAAAAAATAATCCATATATAAAGATTTAAGATACACATCGAGTGAAGATCTCCCTTGAATCCAAGTCATAGATCGATCATGATTCCTTCATGAAGCACGAACTTGAACCAAAAAATCCCAAGACCCAAAGACGCAAAATACCAAGAAAATTTTCTTGGCTATGATACCATGTAATGAAATCAAGCAGAAAGCAAACCATAATGTGCATAAGCACAAGAACAAGTCCTACAAGGGACAATACAAATGCCAAAGGCAATACAAAAGCACCTAAGTGCATACAATGGCTATAAAGAGCCTAAATGTGCATAAACACAAGTCCATAAAGGGACAATACATAAGTCAATCAATGGCAAATACATGACATCATAAGAGGCACCAAAAAGCATACACAAAAGGACATGAAAAACATAAAAATAATAATAATAATCTTTATTGAAATAGAATGCTTAGGAAAGCATTACATCTAATGGGACAAGAGGTCCCTATTTATATACAAACAAGAGGGCCAAGAGGACTCATATAGTTGTTGGGAAAGGCTCCAACAGCTAGAAATATAGCTGTTGGAGATTTCCAACAGCGATATTCACTAAAAGACAAAACTTAATATAGTTGTTGGAGATTCCCAACAGCTATATTGACTAAAAGACAAAACTGCCATTTACAAAAGTGTAAAGGACAGAATAAAAAAAGAGATCAGTTCTGACCCTAACGCAGAGCCTATTACATGTACAGAATTACCATTCTGCCCCTAATGGGCAGAGCCTATTACATGTTCAAAATTATCACAATGCCCCTAAAGGGTATTACCTATTACAAAGGGAAGAAAAATAATTTAAAATTATATAATATATACATATACACTCATATACGAATATATACACTCATATGTGAATATATATATATATATATATATATATATATGAATCAATACATTTTAACAACCACCAAGGGCATTCAAGTAGTTCTCTGGGAAAAAGATACATTTATTAGGTATACTTTGAAATGCAAGGCACTTTTTTAATGTGGTCCCATTATAAATTAACTAAAATACTCTTGGCTACGACAATTAATCCCTGGAACCACTATGACATTTTCGTACTTGTTAGGGGTAAAAAAAGTGACTCACTAACGCTCATGAAAAACCAACAAATTCCCACGAAGACAGACACCCTATCACTTACACTGCCACAAAAGAAATGCAATAACTGAGATTAAAAAGCTACAAAATGTTTCCCAACTATTAGATCTATAAACTTGGAAAGATCATCAAGAAATCTAAGAACAATTTTGCATGGTTTTAAAACTCGCCGAGTCAACTCGTTGACTCGGCTTGGCTCGGCCCTCCAACGAGTCAACCGGCAAGGCAAACTCGGCTTGCCAAGACTCGGGCTTGACTCGGGCCTGACTCGGCTTGACTCGGCTTGACTCGGCCTGACTCGGGCGAGTTCTGGGATATTTGAAATTTGATTTTTTATTTGAGTTGAAACAAACATGGGATGAAGTACGGTTGTTACAGACAGAACATATGTTCTGTCTGTTATGTTCTAAGGGTCTGTCCAATCTTGGACAAGCAATCAGACAGACCCTTAGGGTCTCTTGTGAGTGTGTCCTTAGTGGTCCTTGTGTTGGCTGATTTGGTGGACTGATGTGCTCATTGGATTTGTGGTATGTGTGCTCTTGGATCTTCCATGTGTGTGTGTGTTAACTTCGTAACAGGTACTAGGTATCACTATCATAGCATAATCAACTATAATATTCATCATGTATTATCAGAAGAATAAAATTAAGGAACTAAGTATATGTTGGAAACTGGTAATTGGCCTTGTGGTAGCCAGTAGCTAGAAGTTACTCAAGAGAGGATTTGTAACGTTTCCATAAATTTCTACCAATAAGACAAATGTCAACAGAGCTTTACATAAGTTCTTGATTGCTTGACAATGCACAGAACCATCAAAATACAAAAATCCCGCTAATTCATAAGAAACAACATTAGGAACCAGTGTTCATAGGGAAAAGAGTTTTAGCTCTATTTGGGAGTGAACAACCAGGATTTTATATGCTGCATCTCTTTCGAGAATTTTTGTCATGCCACTTAATTTCATATTTTTCAACTTACACCATAGTTATTCTTCAACTTACTCCATACTCCTTTGTCTAAAAAAGAAATTTGAAGGCTATTTAGCAGGCTATCCTAGAGTTTTTTGCTACAGCATTAGTTGCTTTTAATGACCTTTGTTCAATTGTCAAGGATGTACATTTATATATGGTCACATGGACAACAAAAAGGACACATGGCATTGTAAAAGTATCTTCAACAAGATACTTAGATCAAGACCTTAATATTCTTGATAATAAACCCGGCACGAATACACAATAAGAACACTTTAGAACACTTTTGCACAAAAGCACAACTCACAAATAACTCACAAATGCAAAAAGGCATAAAAATAATGGAATCAATTTATTGAGCACTTGGGCTTTGACTCAAAGCCATGAGAGAATACAAAGGGGAGAGCCCCTATTTATAACCACACAAAAGGAGCCTTGGAGGGGCTCCACTCATAGACGTTGGAGCCCCTCCAACGGTCACAAATGTGACCGTTGGAGGGGCCCAACGTCTATTTGAGTGGGGCCCCCAAGGTACCTTTAAGTACAAAAATAAAAGAAATAAAAATAAAAGAAAAAGAAAACTAAAAATAAATTACAAACACATTCATAAAGTGAATGTGCGTAAAATAGAGGAAAAGACTAAACTACCCCTACGGCTAAACAAGTAGAAATATATATTTTATATATATAATAAGTAGATACATATACATATATATTAATATATGTATATGTATTACCTTATATATATATAATATATATATATTACATTAAGTGATTAGGTACATAATTTAACAGGCATGCCATTGTTGTTCAATTTTTCATTAAGAATACAGTATAAGGGGGCATGACACAAGGGTAACTGGTAAGTTGAGAATATTCCTGTGAGATAGTCTGGTAGAGATCAGCCTATGCATTTTTCAAAGATACTGCTCTCTATGAATGGTTTAACTAGAAAATGACAAACCCAGGAAGTAATACAAGCAAAAACCAAGCTAATTTAGTTGATGCCAATTGTTATCAGTTCAAAAGCAACCTAAGAAAGAGTCACATCTCTCTCCCAGTTTCAGTGATTACATGCCTTAACACAACCCAAGGATCTCTTGTTTACTGAAAAACATGGTTTGAGACAAATTATAAATTGTTTTTCTTTTAAAATCAAAAGTTAACAAAACCCGGTCTGAGTCACCGAGTTGACCCGCCCAGTCACGAGTCAATAAAGAACAAGTCGAGTCCCGAGTCACGGGTTTTAAAACCTTGCAATTTTGAACACAAAAGCTTCAATGACAGGAATCTTCTAAGAAGATAAACCAAAGCTCTGCAGATGTAAATAATAAGGGGATTGCGATGAGACCAAAATTTTGTAACAAGTTTCTTAAGATTTTCCATGACAAAAATATTTGTCTAACTCACAAAATAACACAAGAAAAATGTGATCAGGAACAATAACAGCACCTTGATGGCTGGTTCAACACCCAGGCGAGCATCCCACAGAATGAGGCACGAGTCATCACCAACACTACAGAACTCCTGTGCACTTTATCACCAGTCTCAAACCCTAGTTAGAAGCAATTAACATGCACCATATCCTTATCGAAAAAAAAACATGCACCATATCCTTATCGAAAAAAAAACATGCACCATATCCTTATCGAAAAAAAACATGCACCAAATATAGGAAAAAAGAATGCAAAAGTTGGAAATGTCATAGTCAGCATGCAAGGAAAGTTCATGTTGAAACTTCCAAGGATTTGAAAAGAAAGGATCCAGATTCCAGACCAACCCCTTTTCTTTTGGATAGAAGATCCAGATCAATCATGACATGTTACATGGAACCATATGCTATCACATATACCATAGTTAATAAATAACCAGAAAAGGAGGAGAATCATATGACAGGCATAGTGAATCATATTAGAAATGCATGTGATGGACTATATTACAATTTCCAAAATAAAGAAGGACCATGTCAATATGCATCACCCCATGTAATGCATGCTAGTATGCCACATTTGCTTCTGCCAGATAGAGGACCTATTGGTAAACTAAGTCCATCAATCTGTAAAATTTATCAAATATTGCCAAAACTTCAAAAGTGACAGCAGAAAATGTTATTAGAAAATATAGGAGGATGTATTTCGAGGGAAAAGGTGGAAATGGTTTCGAAAGATTCAGCAAAAATGACTAGAGGGAATCAAGGAATTTTTGCACTTGTTTGAGAGCACTCAGTAATTCCTCCAAGGATTCCAGCAATCATCAGTTATCCAAGATTCACTACCTAATTTCAAAGACAACTTTGCCATGAGCGGAGGAGAGAAGAGAAGGACATGAAATGCAATTGAGATCATATCTCCTAAAAGTGTGTGATGATTGCAAGAGAGCATGAACTAGTGTGGACGAAGAGAGTAGAGTGGTTTCCTATAACTATGGGCTGGATGGAGATCTCCAAAATTGGGGTACATGTACGGGCACAGATGCAGGTTTTAAAGTGTGCGTACAGGGATACAACCATACATACATTCACGTGTGTGTGTGTATCAGTATTTGTCCATTCCATATTTGTTGGTGCAGTAAAAAAGTTACTTTTATTTGAACCAGACAAACTGGCATAACTCTAGTGCTAGTAACACCCCACCTAAGATGAATCTTATACAAATCATGCTGTGATGCTGGAAACTCAAACAAATTGACAGTTCAGTGCTCATCTACTTACTTTGAAGGACAAAATGTCACATCTTCGACAGTATCACTATGACCTTTATAGATACCCCTAGGTCCAATTGAAGGACTGTCTAGAACTTTATCATTTTGTCCACTGCTTTTTGACGACTGTTTGGCAGTGCCAGATGCTTTCCCTTGTTTGGCAGACAAGGAGTCTACTGCAGCAGCAGAGATATGATCATGTATGCTCCACAAGACAACTGACTTGTCTTTTCCTGGTAGAATGCTGATATTAGTACAACTGTGAGGGAGAATAAGGAGAATAAACAAAAGGAAAGGCATGAATGCCACAACAATCCAAAAATGAACACTACAAACATTTGAAAAAATGGACAGATTTCCCTCCATTCAAACACCCAACTCTGATCAGACATCAAACTAAATGCAAGTAAATCGTCCAAATCTTGGATCTCAAGAAGAACAAGAAGAAACCAATACTAAGTCAAACACATCAGCAGTTTAATCAATTAAACCAATTGATAGATTAGCACCAGCTCACCCACAAGTGTTTGTTTCCTACCTCTAACCAATCTAACCAACTTTTCGTAAATAAAACAATTCAAGCATTAAGCTTACGGGAAGACAACTATCTAATCAAAACTTAAGGAGTTTATACAACTGAAAAAAACATCTCCAAAGATTAGAGGAGTTATCATTTGTTATCACTTGATCGATACTTCTAAATCTGAAGACAATTTAGTCTCCACCTTAACCAACCTCTGTCACCGACATACAACTATACAAACAGTTTTTGTGGTATATTTAGGATAAAAATGGGGTTTACGGCTAACAGAATGGATGTATAGAATCTTTGTTAGTTGTCAAGTGGATGCCCAGGGAAGCCACACTCTCCAACCTAGTCTCAGACTACAACAGTTTACTCACATTTCGACCAGATTCCATCATTCCAATGATATACTAAGCATGGACTTTCAGCCCCAAGAAGCAATGCAATGCTTGGTTAGCAAAATATAGAGAACCTATTGAATGTTCCTGTCATCAAACAAAAAGGCTCTACTCCTATTCAAGCACCAAATGCCTTCATCGTAAAGTATAACGACCATACTAAATCAAGATGTACCACACAATGCAGACACCGGCATCAATACGTAACCACCATTTTTTTTTCATTTGAAGATGTTATGCATGTTAATATATATATATATATATATATGTGTGTGTGTGTGTGTGTGTATTAATAGGGGCATTTTTGTCTTTTTACATGTATTAATAGTTGTTTATTGGAAATAACTATTTTTTATTTTATTTTCTTATTTTTCCCTTTTTTCTTCTTTTCTTTATTTTCTTTTTCTTGATTTTTGAGCATTGGGGCCCCACTTCATGGAGTCGTCGGGGCCCCAACGGTCATAAATATGACCGTTGGGAGCTCCCCAACGACTCTATGAATGGGGAGCTCCCAAGGGTCCCTTTCTCTCACTTTTGTATATAAATAGGGGTGTCCCCCCCTTACATGTGTTAAAATGTAAAATTGTAAATATATATATATATATATATATAATATTACTATATTATTATATATATATATAAATAAAATATTTTTTCTTTTCCTTTTTTTTGTAATTTTATGTTTTTCTTTTTGTCGTCTAGTTCAGTTTGAACTAGACTGACTTTGCTAGTCAAGTCTCAGTCCAGACTTGACTAGCAATAGAGTTGTTGGACACTGTCCAACGGCTCTATTTAGAGCTTTGGACCGTGTAGTCCAACGACTCTATTGAGTCCCCTCTCCCTGCAGTGTATATATAAGGGTGCAGCCCCTCTTGTAATGCATTCCCAAATGCTTCTTAAGCATTTAGGTGTTTTCATATCAATAAAGATTATTTTATTTCCTATTTGTTTCCTATTATACCCGTTTTAAGGGTTATGATTTAGTGTCTTTCTAGACACTTTCTTTGTGAATCTGAGTTCGTGATTCGAAGATCCTCATTTCATTTCATGGTATCAAAGTCGCGGAAGTATTAGATCTTGAAGAAAAGTTGTCTCGGTTTCCATGCCCATTTGCAAAAGTGTTCGCCACTTGAAGGGAAGTGTTGTATCACTTCATTGGGGAAGATTTCACATCTTGTTTTGTATTTCTTTCTTTTTTCTCATTTCTCTTGTTTCTTTTCTATCCCTACTCTTTCTCTCTCCTTTAATCGATGGATGACAATGATAAAGTCACCATCATGCCTATGAAATTAAGCGATACGAACTATGTAACATGGGCTTCAATCATGAAGCACCATATATGAGGAAAAGGCCTATGGGGGATTGTGGATGGTTCTAATTCGGAACCTAAGCTATCTCTTACTAAAAAGGAAGGAGATAAAGAGGTTCCTCTATCAGAAGAAGATGAAATCAAGGCTCTTGCCTCTTGCGAGAAGAAATGGAAAGAATGGAGAATATCTCATGTGAAGATAATGTCATGGCTTATCAATAGCGTTGACATTAAAAAATGTCATGGCTTATCAATACCTTAAGAATGTGTATTCCCTTAAAGACATTGCACACGTATGCAACCTCCAAGAAAAAGTTTGAATGATAACCCAAGGAGACAAAACTATCCGTGAATATTACAATGGGTTGTCCGAACTTTGGAAAGAACTTTCCCTTTTAGAACCAAAGTGGCATTGTGTCGAAGACAGCGAGCTTCATCAGAAACAACTCGATGTTGAACATTTTTACCAGTTTATAACTGGATTAAGGGTTGAATTTGAAACCACTAAATCGGCCCTCCTTCAGCGGGGAAAATTTCCTTTTATTGTTGAAACTATTGAAGAATTAACAATGAAAGAGAATCGTCCCCGGAAAGGCTCTTCTAAGGCTGAAGATGATTCTGTTCTAGCTGTGTCTAGACCAGGGAATCATGTTTGATCTTATAGACCTCCTCACTTTAACCGACAGAATAGTGACTATGATAAGAAGAGGGGTATTTGTCATCATTGTCATGATCTAGGACACTACAGGCCACAATGTCCCAAACTCAAGGAGCTAAGAGAGAAAAGATGTGCAATTGCTGGATCGGGATCCAAAGATCAAGATGCACCAGTTTCAATGGCACAACTAATAGAGATTCTTCAGCCTCTCATCAAAGATGCCTCTTCTTCATCTGAAGCCTCAACCGGCGTTGCAGCCTCATCTTTTTTCGATCCAGGTAAAATTTCTTAACTTCTTGACTCTAGTGCATCTTTTCACATGACCCCAAATAATCAAAGTCTATCCGAATGTGTTAAAAATAAAACAAGTGTGACAAAAGTTTCTACAGCAGATGGGACTTCCCTTGAAATAGAAGGAATAGGAAATTTCAAAAAGATTTATAAAACAAGGAAATTTTCTATCCCAGAAATTAGATATGTTCAAAAATTAAATTTAAATCTTTTATTTGTGTCTCAAATTTCTGACTATGGATATAATATTTCATTTTCTTCTCATGGTTGTTGGGTACAGGATCGCCAGTCAGGAAAGCTGATTGAGGAAGGCCATAGAGAAAGAGGACTCTATTACATGGATTTTTTGGAAATGCCAAAGAATGCTTTTGGCTATAATATTCAGAAAATTGAGTTGGAGCTGTGGTATAAGAAACTTGGTCACCCACATATAGCCAAAATCCAACATTTTCCAAATCTAGGGAAATTTTGTAACTCTGAATCATTTGATTGTAAAGATTGTATTCTTGGCAAAATGAAAAGATTACTATTTCAGAAGAGAACCTTTTTCTCTTCAAGACCACTTGAATTAGTACATTCAGATGTTTGGGGTCCTGCACCCGTGATTTCTAAAAGAGGATTTGCTTACTATGTTATTTTTGTCGATGATTTTTCCTGACATACGTGGATTTACTTTCTTAAACATAAGTCTGAAGTATTTTCATACTTTCAAATTTTTCATAATATGGTTAAAAACAAGTTTCAAAATGATATTTCTATCTTTCGCACAGATTCTGGAGGAGAGTTTTTATCTACTGATTTTAAAAATTATCTTAAATTACATGGCATCACACATCAAAAATCTTGACCCTATACTCCTCAACAGAATGAGCTGACTGAACGAAAACATCGCCATATTATGGAAACCACTAGGATATTATTAATAGCAAATCAAGTCCCGAAAGATTTTTGGGCAGAAGCTGCCTTAACCGCCACCTATCTCATTAATAGGATGTCATCCTCCTCTTTACAAAATATCACTCCCATTGAAAAACTTATGAAAGTCTCTCCAGACTACTCTATACTAAGAATCTTTGGGTGTAAATGTTTCATATTTACCGACGAAAATGCTAAACTTTCCCTTCGTGCGATTCTATGTGATTTTCTAGGATATGCTAAAAATCAGAAAGGTTATAAATGTTTTGACTTCAAAAAATAACAGACTATATGTGTCTAGAATTTGTTCCTTTCTTGAAAAAAAAGAGTTTCTTTGATTTTGAAAAACCAAAGGAAGTCACTAAGTATTCATTTTTGTTAGATCTAACATCAACACTTGATGAATATGATCTTGACTGTAACTTTGATGATGATCGAAGAATTGTTGATTTTGATCATAATGTTGATGATGAAGAAGTTCATAGGGATACTAGTATTCAATATTTTAAGAGACAAGAGTCTAATCCTCCATGTGCACTTGAAAAGTATTCTAACATTCCAACTAGACGATCATCCTGAGTCTCGAGGCCTACAGGAAAGTTTGTGTCATACGAGTATTTCTTTCTCACCTATGTATAGGGCAGTTATTGCATTAATTCACTCATATTAAGAACCATCCACATATTTCTAAGCAAGAAATGATATCAAATGGATAGAAACCATGAAAGTTGAATTAGATGCACTAGAAAAAGCTTCTACATGGACTATTTAAGATCTTACTCTAGGAAAGAAAACTATAGGATGTCGATGGGTCTATAAAATTAAAACCAAGAGTGATGGTACTCTCGAAAGATATAAAGCCCGATTAGTAGCCAAAGGTTATGCTCAAGAATATGGAATTGATTATGAAGAAACTTTTGCTCATGTGGCTCGTATGACAACTGTTAGAACTTTAGTTGTCTTAGCCTCTATTAAGAAATGGTCCATTTTTCAAATGGATGTCAAAAATGTTTTTCTAAATAGAAAGCTAGTTGAAA
This sequence comes from Nuphar pumila, assembly GCF_984573655.1. Lineage (NCBI taxonomy): Eukaryota > Viridiplantae > Streptophyta > Magnoliopsida > Nymphaeales > Nymphaeaceae > Nuphar > Nuphar pumila. Next base: position 31,740,941 of record NC_143263.1, on the reverse strand, counting down.
AAGTATACATAGAACCCCCTCCTGGTTTAAGTATTCCTAAAGATAAGGTCCTTCATTTAGAAAAAACCCTTTATGGTCTTAAACAAGACCCAAAAGTTTGGTATGATAGGTTTAGTAGTGTTATGATCGATTTTGGTTTTCAATTATGTTTAGCTGATACTGCTTTGTTTGTTAAGAATTCTGATGCAGGAATCATTGTGCTTTCTTCTTTATGTGGATGATATGATCATCATCGAAAGCGATAAACAGGAAGTTGAAACGATCAAAACACTTCTTAAATCTTATTTTGAAATGACTGATTTAAATTTATTAAGATATTTTTTAGGCATTGAAGTTGCTTATTCTCCTAGAGGATATTTATTATCTCAAACTCAATTTGCTTTTGACATTGTTTTCAGGTCTAGTATTACTGATGATAGGAAAGTTGACACTCCAGAAATGATAAATGTTAAAATGAAGATTGATGATGAAGAACTTCTTGCAGATCCAACTCCTTACAGACAACTTATCGGGGCACTTTCCTATCTAGCCATTACCAGACCAGATATAGCACACGTTCACACAGCAAGTCAATTTCAACATGCCCCCACTTCTGTTTATATGGGAGCAGTCATGCGTATTATCAGATACATCACCTCCTCCCTTTCACGAGGACTTTTTTCATCCTCCTCATCTTCTCTTGATTTAATTGCATATATTGATGTTGATTGGGGAGGAGAATCCAATAACAGACATTCAACCATTGGTTTTTGTGTTTTTTTAGGTGAATCGTTGATTTCATTGAGGTGTAAAAAGCAACATAAGGTATCTCTCTCGTCCACCGAAGCTGAATACAGAGCCGTGGTAACCACGACCATGAAAATAGTTTGGCTCCGACGATTGTTTGTTGATATGGGAGTTGAAGCAACAAAAGCTTCACAGATGTGTTGTGACAACAAAAGTGCGATTTACATTGCTAGTAACCGAACATTTCACGAACGCACCAAACATATCGAAATGGATTGTCACTACATTAGAAAGGAATATCTACATGGGACAATTGATCTGCCATATGTTACTTCAGAATATCAGTTAGCAGACTTCTTTACAAAGCCTCTTGTTGCTCCCTGATTCCACTTTCTCTTAGACAAACTTTCACTCATTGTACCGTAAGTTTGAGGGGAGTGTTAAAATGTAAAATTGTAAATATATATATAATAATAATATTATATTATTATTATATTATTATATATATATAATATTTTTTCTTTTCCTTTTTTTTGTAATTTTATGTTTTTCTTTTAGTCGTCTAGTTCAGTTTGAACTAAACTGACTTTGCTAGTCAAGTCTCAGTCCAGACTTGACTAGCAATAGAGTTGTTGGACACAGTCCAACGACTCTATTGAGTCCCCTCTCCCTGCCGTGTATATATAGGGGTGCAGCCCCTCTTGTAATGCATTCCCAAATGCTTCTTAAGCATTTAGGTGTTTTCATATCAATAAAGATTATTTTATTTCTTATTTGTTTCCTATTATACCCTTTTTAAGGGTTATGATTTAGTGTCTTTCTAGACACTTTTTTTGTGATTCGATAAGCATTTAGGTGTTTTCATATCAATAAAGATTATTTTATTTCTTATTTGTTTCCTATTATACCCTTTTTAAGGGTTATGATTTAGTGTCTTTCTAGACACTTTTTTTGTGATTCGATAAGCATTTAGGTGTTTTCATATCAATAAATATTATTTTATTTCTTATTTGTTTCCTATTATACCCTTTTTAAGGGTTATGATTTAGTGTCTTTCTAGACACTTTTTTTGTGATTCGAAGATCCTCATTTCATTTCAACATGTATTATTCCATTTCTCTCACTATTCAATAATACTTAATTTTTTGTTAGCCTTTTGGCATTGTCCCTTAGTGGATTTGTGTGCACTTGAGTTTGTCTATTCTCTTTGTAATTGACCATTGTTAGACTTGTAAGTGTTTTACACTTTGTTATTTGTAATTCTGCATACTTCATTATAATGCACACCCGTAGTAGTAACAAAAGATATGTCATACTAATGCTAGTGACGCAGAAACAAGCTGCAACATTCCATACGAGAGGGAGCAGAAAAACATGAAAGGGATGTTAAAGCACCTCAAGAATCATTGACCAAAAGCTGCCATATTAACGTAGAAACAATACTTATTTCCTTGCTCTAAAAAAAACTTTAAAACACAGATTTATGATTATGGTTGCCTTGAATGCCTCACAAACATGATCATTTATAAAACTTTAGAGCAGGAGTATTGCAGTATCACACTCCACCAGAATGAGAATATCCCTGGAATACTCTAAATTTTATAAGTATGAAAGAATTCCACTACGCCAACTATAACTCAAAGAAATGAAATTGTAATAAAAGGCAAGGAACTATAAATGTGAGGGTGGGATGGCTGTAACACACGCCTCCCTTCTGTCAACATCATTCCAGCACTGACATGACTACCGTAAACCAATCTTGGCATTTTCTCCAATGTAGATAATGACACACATGCCTTTTTTGCTTTATTGGTGCTAAAATAATACTGGAACCTATGTCACACAGACTCGGCTCCAAGGTCGCCGCACCCGCGTCGACACGCACCGACACGGGTGCGGCTCGGACTCGGTCAACCCGACCCTGGGTGCAGTCAACGCACCCAGGGTCATTTTGGTCCATTTTTTGGAATTTTTTTTTTTTTTGAAATTTTTTTTTTTAAATTTTCTGGGCTACAGCTGTAAGGAAAAAAACCCATCACAACTAAAAAACCTGTACACTTTCAAGTTTTAAGTACAGAATGGGCACAACTCAAGTTTTTGTGGTTTTTTCCTGTATGAAGAAAGTGAATTATTACAGTGTATGAAGAAAGTGCCCAAAAGTGAATTATTCCTGTATGAAGAAAGTGTACAGAATGCCTTCACAACTCATCTCCTGTCCCCTAATGGGCACAACTTTGACCGAGTCTTATATATATATATATATATATATATATATATATATATATATATATATATATATATATATATATATATATATATATATAGCCGAGTCCCCGTGTCCAAAATTTTTGAAATTGCGCCGCACCCGTGTCGCACCCGCACCCGCACCCATGTGACATAGACTGGAACTATTTTACTATCCAATGCCCTTAAAATAATAAGGGAAATTTCACCCCTCTCCTGACACAATTCCAGCACCAGCAATGCTGAAAACTCGCAAGAGCACTACCACTATTGGCCAACAACATCCAAATTGGCTTCCACCATAACCGATGTTGTGCCCAAAAAGGAAGAAGAATACAGATGCTGTGCACATGCATGTGCGCATGCACACACACACGCTCATAGACAGACATTCAGGATAAAAAACAATCAACATACCTCCAGAGATTACAAATGGTTCAGTGGGACACATGGCAAGTGCAAACTCTGCATTCTCCGTGTGTCCTGTCAAGATCTGCAACATAGAAGGGATAGAAATCAAGAGAAATCATATAACACTAAATGGAAATATGGAACAGAGGATAACAACAAAAAAAAGTTCCTTCTTTGTTGTAACCACAAATAAATTAACAACATATCCCACAATGAGAAAACCAGTGATACTCAGTAGATTGTCTTTTCCTTGATGACTTTTAAATGTAGGCAGTATTCCTTTTAAAAGACATTTCCAATATTCTTAAGGTGGCGCATCTGGTGAATGTTTTGAAAATATCAACAGGATAGATTAGTCTTTTAACTTCAGAACTAAAAAAATATAAAAGCAGCAATATCTTATTCCGCCAAATCCCACACTCCTTAACATGTTGGACATTGATCTACTCAATCAAAGGAAGACTTTTTCATAAATACTTGATAAAGAGATTAACCTCAAGAGAGCCTCCCTAGGACAAGGAAACCACCTGATTTTAATGCAAAAAGAAAAGAAAAATATTAAACGGTGTAGGCGTAAAGCAAGGAGAAATTTCAGAAATTTTAACAGCCAATTTGTCCTTTATTTTGTATATAAATTCCTGTGGTTTATCATGTAGAACTGAAATTAAAAAGATGAACTTCCTCAACAGATTCCAGTAACAAAAACATCAGTTAATCATAAGTTATACGATGGAAGCATTTATATAAAAACTAACTAGATCCGGGCGGGAATCAGGTGCTCCAAGAACAACGTGACGATTAGGTTGTGCTTCAACATCCCAAATCAGAACCTGGACAGTCACATAAAAGATAGAGACAAGTGATTATTGGATAAAATCAAACAACCTTATGGCCAGAACAAATACAAGAAGACCATACTAACATCAGGGCTGTCCGTATGAGTGGCTACAATCTTGCTGTTTTGAGGCAGTTCTCTGATTCTGTTAACCTAAAAAGGATGGACACATTCAGTCAGTCATCTTACTTACACAGCAACTCAAAACTAAGATTACTGAACAACAAACTCTTGAGCTAGCCTTGAGTAGGGATCCACAACAAGCCGAGCTAGCTCGAGCTCGGCTCATTTAAGCTCGGTTCAAGCTGTAATATCCGGAAGAATTAGGGCATATTTAGTCGATTTGGGTCTAGGACCCGATATCCGGACCCATAAAGGAATCAATAAATGGGTGTTAAATTCGGATTTTTATAATAAATTTAATTAGGAAAATACTCAGGTATTAGGGTCGGATCCACAGTTGGACCCGCAAGGATCCAACTGAGGATCCGTCAGCACAGAAAGACCCGGATCCATGCACATGTTGGATCGGGTGTTACGGGTCGCAGGGTTTGGACCCGGATCCGAGTGCAAGCCTTATGAAACAAAAAATCAAGAATCGTGCCTCAAGCACGATTCTTGCATTTCAAGAAGGCGAGAAAGGTGAAAGGGGGAGGTTACGCCGAACGTAACCAACCCCTCTTTTCTCGGAAGGAGGTGGAAAGGGGGGAGCTCGGCATTTAAAAAGGAGGGGAAGCCCCCACATCCAGGTTTTTGTTTCCCCCACTCGACCTCCCTCCCTCTCCCGACCGGTGCGCACACAGTGGAGGAAGGAGCCCTTCACGGCAGGAGCTTCGACCCTCTGCACCTGTCAAGGCTTGCGAAGATCTTCCCTCACGGCAGTAGGGGGGGGAAACACGATCGGCCTGCACCTCTTCACGCCGGAAGCCACCAGCCGCCGGAAATCACCGTAAAAAGGTACGGCTATTCTCGGAAATGGGTGAGGGATCGAACGTGGGTTCGATCTTGTATGAGGGTTTGAGGGTAGGATTTGGGGGTTTGCATTAGCCCTAAACCTAAAACCCCAAATCGGTGAGATTGGGGTTTCGGATCTTCCATGTGAGGGGTTATAGGGGAAGCCCTACTCGGACAGCAATGAGGGTTTATCTTGTCAATATAAATCCCTGATTTTACATGCGTGCTCTACACCGATTGTGGGTTTGGTGTGTAGTGATTTAGGGAATCCGTGTGGAAGCACCTGATTTGCCTAATCTAGGGTCCCATCTGTCGATTTTGGGGTAAACACGATTCCCGTAAAGAAAATCTGATTTTCTCTTGTACAGGGGGTGTTGATAGAACTAAAACCATGAATGTTAAGTTACTTTATGTGCAGCATCTTTTTACAGTTTTCATTTGATTACAATAGTCTTGATCATGGGCTTTATAATAAGTTGCAACAGTGGGTTAAATTTGGTGTATGTATGAGGAAGCCTCATATTTGCAGCTCGGTTCACCATAACTTCAGGGCTGCGAAGTGTCATTTTTATCATGGGTCGACTGAAGTCTATGATTTTTCCGAATTGTGTTAAGGTATTGAGGGTTGGACTCAACCAGTTAGGAGTGTATTAAAATAACTCTTAAATTTCAATTTGCAGTTCATGATAGCAATGGTGATAGTTGGGGTTTTATAGTGACACTCTTAAGCCGATGTTTCTGAAATAATTTAAGTATACATTCTGCATGCTTTAAATCTAAAACAATTACGTAATGCACTTTAAGATGTTGTTCATTTTAATGTTATGAGGATTTGCAGGGGACACCCTCTGTCAACAGATGTCTGGGCACCGATGACTGCCATTATTAACATTACTTCTAAATGCTATTACTGTTTCTCCAAAATCGGCTGCTAATGGTGTGTTTTCTTTGTATAAGGACCACCAGCCGTAGGGGATTAGCCTGTTTGTTTCTTTTCTGTTTTTTTTTTATGGTGTATGTGCAGTAATATGAGCAGGGGATGTGCTGGATGCTCTCATCTAGCTAGTCCAGCCAGCAGTCTAAGTAGTGTGGACTACTTAGACAGTAGGACGAAAGGCCTGGGAATGACAAGCCTAACTACTCCTCATAGTAGGTGCTGGAATTTACACAATTGTTGATGGATGGATGAATGATAGCATTTCATTTCATGATATTTAAATGTGAGCTTGGTTAGTATACTGCTGTTTGTCTTAATCATGAATGCTTGTTGAAATATGTGGCATGTTACATGGAAGTATGTATTGTTTAAAGTCTCATATGCATATATGGATCAATGTGGGTTTTAAAATGTGATATCATGCATGGATTGTTGTCATGAATTTATGATCGATGGATGAATGCATAAGAGGTAGGGGGTGTCATAGAGACACTTGTACCTGGATAGTACATGCATATGGTGTGGTAATTTGTGCACTTTATTAAGAAAGTTGGTTTTGTTTCCACATTGGCTGCATCACTTACACAATGTAAGATGGTGGTATACAACTACACTGTTCACAGGGTATTCGTGGGCGGGAGTCCCATATGAGTTCTCGCAGGGGTGTACGCGAGCTTTACACTTCACTTTCGCATAGGGTGTTGCAGAATTTAGAACTGAATTAAATAAAAACATAATACAGAACAGTGTAACTTTTGATCTGAGGTCTTCCATCTGGAGAATGGAGATCTTAGAGTTTCCAGTCCTGGGGAGGCTGTGAGGATACAAAAAACTCCGTGTGCGTGAATCTTTGGTCCCCAGAACCCGATATGGAGGTTCTTTCTCCTGGCCACGGTTTTAGGGAGAACCAGCCACTTTACCCGGGAGTGATGGTGTTGGTCACAGCTGTGAATTTGTTTGGTACCAAAGGAAGTGGCACTTGTGGGCGTGGAGTGTCCCTTGTGTCCCCGACATTAGATGGGGAGGTCTAATGTTCCGAGGGTGACTCGGTCGAGGGCTAGGTTGGGACCCAGTAATAAAATACCAATTTGTGTACTAATCTACCCTGGGAACCTACTTGACCTCGGGGTTTTTACCCGTTTGGTGTATCCGCGGGCGATGAAAATTTAAAAAGGAGAAACCTAAAGTTGTATGCATTAGATAAGGTCATGCATATGGAAAGAAAACTCAAACTTAAATATAAGATAATAAGCCATGCATTTTCTTCTTTACACTAGGTCATGCATCAATTGAAATGATCTCTAGTTCATGATATGGTAAATGTATGCAACTCATTTCTTAAAAGCATGTTGAAATGTTTTATTATTGCTATGTGTTACTGTCTTACTGTCCTTTAGCCGTGAGTATGAAAAATCTGTTACACTTATGCAGGATCGGATTGTTGCATGTTGGTTGTATCTGCACTCACTCAAACCAACATATGAAATCTTACTCATGATCTTTGTCTCACCTAATTTCCTTGAATTAGTAGTGCTCAGAATTTTGTTCTGACCCTTCTACTTCGTTGGTTTTACAGGAAATGGAGAGCAGTGAGAGATAAGCTGTTCACTATGGATGGACGAGGTTCACATTTTGAGTTGGATAGTTCGGCAGTGGCACAGGGATTTTATGTTTGTTTTTGACTCCATGGTTCTTTTCAATTCTTGTACTCTTTGATTGTATGAAGAATGGTAATAACAATTTACTTCGGTTCATAAATAAATGGTTGGTGTTGCTACTCATTGATGATGATTGTCAGTACTTTGTGGTGATGGGATATCCAATGGAAAGTGGAACTGTGAGGACCCCAGATCCTTGGGAAGGTTTCTATAAAAAAAAAAAAAAATTTCTTGCATTTTTGAAAGGGAAGAAGTTGGGGTCGTTACATAAGCTCGTCCATGAACATAAATGAGCCAAGCTTGAACACAAGTCCAAGCTTGATCAAGCCGCTGAACTCGATTAAGCTCGCATATATATATATATATATATATATATATATATATATATATATATATATATATATATATATATATATATATATATATATATATATATATATATATATATATATATATATATATATAATGTTTCCAACTTAAAGCATACGAGTTACTGTTAGCTTACTGGGTAGCCCGTTAGCCTCTTCCGCAAAAGATGTTGAGATCGACTTTCACACTTCATTTTTTTTCACTCGACGCTAATCTAAGGGTTTTAGTATTTGTATATTTCTCTAGGTCCAAAATAAACAAAAAACATGGTTTGGTGCAGTGGTGGGTCATTTGTGCAACGTTTGGCAAGGTCAGGGTTTGAATCCCACCTTTTCACTGTACATAACTTTTTAGAATGATGTTTAAGCTCGGCTCAGCTCGAGCTCGGAACCAAGCCGAGTCTGAACAATGTTGTTGAAGCTCGGCTCTGAGCTCGAGCCGAGCTTGAACATGGGAATTTTGAAACAAGCCGAGTTCAAACAGCCCAGGCTCGGCTCGAACTCAGCTTGTGTGCATCCCTAGCCTTGAGAAAGTAACATGAGAGCATCGATCACCACTTTGTAGATTAACATTATTTGCAGCACAATGGAATAAAAAAAAAAATCATTGCCTTGCACATAAGTGTAGCACAAAAAAATAAAATAGAATCACACATTTTTCAATATATCACCACAATAACAGTTGTATGAGTGAAATTTCCATATCTTACCTCTCCAGGATGAATAATTGTTTTGAATTTCTTGACAAATGGAGACCTTGCTTCTTCATTGAACTGAAAATAATAAACAGAAGCACATATCAAATGCAAGAAACATGTGTTACTATGTAGATGACCCACTAGAGCCAAGAAATGACCAAGATGAAGCACAATAGACAAAATAAATTAATGGCAAAAATATTGCCACTTAATACTGCTTGTAAGACCATAAATGCTATCTCATAGGCTGGTGAAATACTAATGAATATTGAAGGAATTTCAAATTTTTCCATAACAGATTATTGAAAGGTAAGAAAGTCACCTATAATCTTTTTAATTTTTTATTTATGCTAATGAAATTATCTAGTAGTAGTAGGGCAAATAGGGAAAAGGTTCTTGCACATGGATTAGTTGATCCCAAACGGCAGGGAAAGCTCATTAGACAATGCGGACCACATGAACCTCAAAAGGCATCGAGTTAGAATTCTCATACCAGGATGTTGCAGTTAATGACAACATTAGGGAGTCTAACATACTGGTGGGGACCTCAAGAAGCATTATCTTTTCTGTTTAACAGTTGCCCACCTTGGAAACAGCTCACCCAGAGCAGGATCCAATGGCTGGAAGAGCACCAACATTGTGTGGTGTCCCATGCAACTCTAACCCTTAAAATTCCAGAGGGCCAAGTGCTGCCACTCAAGCTGCTGCTGTGCCAAGAGCGAGCTACCGTGTGCCAGACAGGGGATGAACTGTGAACAGTCCGTCACAAGGCCTTTCCCAAGCATTGCACAGACAACTCAGAACTGGTACAAACAAGGAGAATCCAACTGTATGTGAAATTAACAGGACCTTATTTCCTTCATGATGATAATATAATTGCTTAATCAATGCTAGAAAATTGGCATTAACAGTGAAAGTGCAAAAGTTTGTGCTCAACCTTCAAATAAACATTCATATAGCGACATACCAATTGCTGAAAAACAAACAAATACATGTGGATACGTAGTGTATGTGTGTATATCTACGTACATATGCATGTAGAGAGTTAATTATTACAACCCAGGTTGGTCACCTATATTCAGATTGAGAACCAATTTAGCTGCACTTTATTTTATCCATGTGATTTTTTCTCCCCAACAAGATGATCAAAAGAGTGTCTTGTTAACTACTAGGACAACTCAGTCATAGTGTCGCGGAATGCTTGACCTGCAATTGCCCATTAAAGTTATAAAACAGATAAAAGGCTCCAATGGTTGTATACCTGTGAAATATGCTCCGCTGCGGCAACCCTCGGTTTTACAACCTCACAGTTTGCAATGACAAAAGTATTTGGAACACTACCATCTGTCTGTAAAGTGAAGTTGCAGGAGAATATTAGGTTGCTTGATAAAGAACACAAAAATTAATGCATCAAAATCCCAAACATCTATATTCATAATGTGAATATACAATTTAACACCACTAGCTCCTAAACCACATACTTCACAAAATTGTGCAGGATTTCCCGTACAGCATGCCGGATCACCTCTAATTTTAAATAGATTGAGAAATATACATAATTTGTATATCAGTTCAACTGATATAACAGGATTCGCACACATATATATACCTATATACATGTGCATGCACGCACATGCACATATACATATATATATATATATATATATATATATATATATATATATATATATATATGGGTGTGTCAATGGTGGTACCAAACCACGATAACTAATGGTGGTACACTCGATTTACGTAGATCTGATTGTCAAAAGAAAAAAACTAATCTTTGAATCATGTTTAGCACGATCTGTTTAGTGTTTTCATGTGTCAAAGTTGGCTCCAACATGATGTTATGAGCCATTTTTAAACCATTCACAAATTCATGATTCATCAATTGAGAGAAAACAGAAAAATGGGAGGTTAATGAATGATTTTGAAATATAGTCCACTCAGTAACCTATTATTAATATTGATGTATATAGTTAATTTGGTCGTTTTTGTCGGACTTTATGCTGGACTTCTAACCATATTTCCCATATTCTATAGCTTTACTTTAGCTTTCTTCGCCCCCCCCCCCCACACACACACACACACAATATATTCAATCCCTTGTTCCAGAAAGAAACTTGCAACACCAACCCCATTCGTAACTCCATTAATTACTCATTGATCATAAGAATGAGCTAGCTGAGCTAACCCTCGTATACACCTAATGAATAGTTTTTCATAATAAATGTCTATGTGGTTGTGATTGTATGACCAGTTGTATAAGATATTTACTTTAGCTTTAGAAATAATAGTATTTAGATTAGAAAAAATAGTATTAAAAAACAGTAGGACTATTGATACACATGCTAAATATAAGCATAGATAAGAAGAAATTCACTCCCCCCTCCCAGAAAAAAACTTGCAACACCAACCCCCCATTTGTAACTCCATCAATTATTCGTTGATCAAAAGAATGAGCTAGTTGAGCTAATCCTCGTATACCCCTAATGAATGGAAGCAGATCAGGTCATGCTAAACATGAGTGTTTTTGCTCATGCTGACATCGTGGCCATCCGATTTGCATTTTAAAAAGCTCAAAAGTCAACAAAACCATGTGGCATTCATCCAAAATGCAAACAGATGGCCACGATGTCGGCATGAGCAAAAACACTCATGTTCAGCATGACCCGATCTGCTTCCCTAATGAATACTTTTTAGTAATAAACGTCTATGTAGTCATGATTGTATAACCAGTTGTATATGACATTTATTATTTGTTCTACGTGAATTCTCATTTTAGGATCTATTTTAGCAAATGAATTGATTAAGTACAAATTTTGTCAGTTTGAATAGACAGACCCACAAAGAACGGATGCTATAAATATTTCTAAATAGGTTATACTGACTGAATAAAATGCATTTGTCACAAATTTATACCAATCTTAAGTCGAATTCTAATGTAAAAGTTTCAGCGATGGGATCCATTATGATATTTGGATATAATTAAACCTACTAGCATGTTAAATAAATCATGTTAAACACATCTATACAGTAAGATCCAACATTTAGTGGCTAAATTCATGCAAACAAGAGTGTGCACCACCGTACAAGTCAAATAAATCATGTTAAACAAATCTGTATGGCAAGATCCAACTTTTGGTGACTTAGTTCACGCAAACAAGAGTGTGTACCACCATATTGTATCATGGTTCAGAACATGGTTGCCAGTTGAGGAAGCGGGAGCGGAAAGCGATACGGGAAGCGGGAGCGGGAAGCGAGGCACTTTCAAAATTTTAGGAAGCGGGAAGCGTGGGACCACTTAGGAGCGAACCACGAATCGTCTCGGAAGCAACCTAGGAAGCGAGGGGGAAGCGAAAAAAAATAAATAAATAATACAAAAAAAAAATGAAAAAATGGGAGAAGCGAGAGGGAAGCGTGATGGGAAGCAAGCTTCCCATAAAAGGGAAGCGTGTTTCCCATTAAAGGGAAGTGTGCTTCCCATTAAAAAAGTGGTGCTTCCCCGCGTGTTTCGAAAGCGCGACGTTTCGCGCTTCCCCACTTACCTAGGCACTTCCGGTAACTCCGGTTAAGAACCACAATAGATTCTCTACACACACACACATGGACACACCCATGCATGCACACGCACACGCACACGCACACGCACACACACACACACACACACACACACACACACATACGCACACACATACAGACAGATGCATGCATTCACATGCACAATATCTGTGTGTGCACATGCGTGCGTGTGTTTTTATAATATGGATGCATTCATTTGTACATGATATATTTACTTGGAAGCATCAACATATTCAGCTTTCTTTGATAATACTTTACCTGCTCAGAAAGGTAGAGACGTTGACGATTCTTATAAGTTGCTTGCTCCAATTGTGGACCCCACCTGTGTAAAAGTAAGGTCATGCTCATACACTAATGGAACACAGAGTGATCAACTTAAGACAAAGAAAGGGAGTAAGGAGAGCACATTACTGCCTAGCTCAACCAAAAATATTATCTAAATAAAAAAGGAAAAAGGATGTTGAGCACTACTAACCTATATCAAACATGATTACATAATGGATGACGAAAATGCAGCTCACCTCAAGTTAAAGAATTACACTAAGTCATTGTCAAATTTTAACATAACCATCATATCATACAGGTAACACAATTACAGCATAACATCAATGAAAACTGTTCTAAATTAATCAATGCATAACTTTTACATTAAAATGTAACATAAACAAGAAGCTCGATTTGTGTAGTTCAGTGAACCTCTGTATTGTCTTTATTTTCCATTAATTATCTAAATCATAAAGAAGATTTTTCACTTTTTTTAACTTTTTGACCATAGAAACTCTGAAAAGCAACCTGCCATGGAAGCAACACAAAAACAAGCTAGATAATAAACAAACCAAGGCCAAATCAGAATTACCAAATCCACTAACAGAGGAAACAGAGTACAGAACCTGGAGCAAACAACAACAAAGCCCAATAAGTATACCAAGCACAGTTCTGCTTATTAATTTCTTAAATTTAAAAGAAATGTGGACCATCAAGTAACTTAGCAAACAGAAGAGCATCATTTATGAACCATCTTTTGTATCTAAATGGGCCTTTGATGGCAAGGGGGAAAAAAGCCTTTTGTGAGCAAACATCGGGAAAGTCCTTGGGAAGAACTGCCTCAAAAACCCATTATTTTACCAGGGAAAAAGGTCTTACTCCAGGGTGTCCAACTCTTTTTCCTGAAGAAAATGCCTCTATGCACATAAATCTGTAAAAATCATCCTATTCAGATTTCAGTGTCAAATACCTTCCAAACTTTTCTTGTGCAAATACCTACCAGATACATTTTCTCGAAGAGAAAATTGTCCCCATAAAAATTTAATCTATGCAATCAAAATCCCCCTAGAAGGTAATGAATAAACTATGTTTAGTAAGCCAACTTGTTCAAGTTAATTAAATTCACCTAATACAATCAGATCACCTTTTTTCTCCAGCTTGTTTTACCCATAGTTACCAGAACGGGAAGCGGTACAGGAATCATAATCGGGAAGTGGTCAATCCAAATTTTTGGAGGTTCGGGAAGTGGGAAGTGAATAGAAAGTGGTAGGGGGAATCGTTCAAGAAGCGGTATAAGAAACTATGAGAAATATTGATAAAATGATGGATGTAAAAAGACAACTTTTAAAGAATGAAGTTCTCTGGAAAAAAAAAAGTGTCAAAATGAATAATTAAGAAATGATGCCCAAAATTGACAATTATATCATTTTATTAGAAAAACTACCAAAGATCATTTAATAGAATAACTAAATAACACATACAATCAATAAAAAGGCAAAACCTTTAAAAACTACAAATGCATAAGTTTATTTCGAAGTTTGGATACAAAGCACTGAAATAATAAAAATTTGAGCAGCAGTTGATGTGTAACTCATCACACATATTACAATTCTAAGAAATTTCAACTAAGCCTAACAATATAATCAACTATTGCATGATACCTTTAGACAATATGAAATATACGAGTGGACAATATATATATATATATATATATATATATATGCTAACAAAACAACATCTAACAACCTACAACTAAATTATGTATTGCTAATGATTTTATATTAATGTAGGTATGAATACAGTAACTGTAATATATAATAAAGTTGCATATAAGATACATATAAACTACTGAGTTGCTGTGCAAAAAAGTAATACAAATTAGGTTGATAAGCTATTTCTCCTCTGATCAAGAATTCAGCAATTTGAGGTTTTGAACAGATGTATCTATAATATGAAACAGAGAACAAACAGCTGTAATTAAGAGCGAGCATAACAGTCCAACATGCATATAGAAAAACATATCAAACTAGATATGGTAATTCAAAAAAATAAAAGGAATTGTTTTTGCAATCAAAACAATAAGACTAAAGTCAAAAGTCATGTGCATTTATATTCTATATACTATGTAAAACTGTGCATTCATTTGAGAAGAACAAGAGAAAAAGAGGGACATGTGGCTGCATTAGACAAAAACACATTACAAATGGTGAGGAACTAGAATTCCTACCTATATATGAAGAATTGAATCCTCAACTTGGGAATTAGAATTCTAATGAAAATAAAAACTCATCCATGGGAATCGTGAATCTCTTATTGGGGAATCGCAATTCCCATGTAAAGGAAGTGCGATTCCACATCGCTTCCGGTTCCCGCTTCATGGGAATCATGATTCCCACCTTATAGTAGCGCTTACAGTAACTATTGTTTTACCACGTAGAAAAAATCTAAATTTTACACTCGAAAATGCAACGAGCAGTATGATATGCAAGATACATCCTCTGCACCCGTCACTAGGACCGCAGATTGCAGGTCACTGGTTCACCAGATGCGAAAGTCCATGGTAAGCGGATAGGATCATGCGACAATAAGGGTGCAGCACGCTCAGTTTTTTATGGTACTATGTTGCTTTCGAACAAGATTCTCTCAGGGGAATGAAATTAGCTCTTGTCCATTAGCAGCACAGCTGTTCCATCAAGTAATCTCGCCTAACCCTAATGCCAGCATCGGTGGTGTCCGAGCAAGAAGCATCCGCAGTGGTAGCACCAATGAAATTAGGCACGGGCTATAGGCGTTCACTGCATCCCCTGTTAAAAGCAAGACTCTCATTTCCTTCTTGTTGGTAAGATCCACTTTAGGGCCATGAGTCGCAGGCAAAGTAGATAATGATAATAGTATGTTCATACTCTAAACAGATAACTTGAAGTAAAGCACATTTATGGGAATGGAGACGCAGAAGAGAGTGAGCAAAAAGGGGCAGACTACGTCAACACCACAAAAAAAATCAAAAACAATAAACAAAGGACATTTGTTGAACACTATCTCTGCTGATTCAATGCCCAAATACGCTATAAAAAGCTCACGAATCAACTGTTCCCAACCAAAAACATCACAAACCCAATATACACAATGAATACTTATCCTAGAGCACTCTTCACTTATGGGGACGAATCTATTTCTCTTGATACAGCAATTATATACCTATAAGAAAAAAAAAAAGTCCCCAACCAAAAAATAAATAGACAAATGCATAGCTAAACAAAAACAAATAAGAAACCAATCAACTCAACACATTTAGAATGCTGATATTTAAATAAATAAATAAATAAATAATAACAATAAATAATAAATAAAAACTTGTATCATTCGGAGAACAGACTATCTCTGGTTTGGTGACAGTGACAAAACAACTATATGATAAAATGAAACCCCACTAGACATGAACATCATGTTGGTGTCTTCTATTTCCCATTTTTTTGGTTTCCACCAAGTCCCCAAAGAATAACCCAAATGATATAAAGGTAGAGAGAAAGAGGGGGGTCTACCGGCAGGAGAGGGAGGGCCAAACGAGGTTGTGGTTGGCGAGCCAGTCGTAAAGAACAGAAACGAGAGACTTCCATTGTGTGTACCTCTCGTCCACAGAGGGTTGCCCTCCTTTTGCTCGCTCCTTCATCCTCTCTCTCTCTCTCTCTCTCTCTCTCTCTCTCTCTCTCTCTCTCAATGATTCTGCTTCGAGCATGCTATTGTGCTTTCATGTGCTCTTATACGGAGGCATTCGGCAGCCCGGGCTTGGGCCTCTACCTCAGTTCGCAGCAAGAAAACGTTTTAAACAGCAATTTATCGGACAAGAAAATAGCGTGATATCTAATTTCTATTGTTTTATATAAAAAAGAGTCATGGCAAAAATAAATTGAATAATATGAAATTATAAGGAAAAGGCAAGAACATTAAATAATATGCAAAAAATAGCCAATACTTTTTCAATCCTATGATTATATGAATGTAAATGTGATAAAATCATAATAATTTAATCTAACCAATAATATTACGATATTTTGTAAACAACATGATATTTAGCTGTTTAAAACAGCGGCTACATATTGTGTTTTTACGATATTTTCGAAATGCCACTGATATTTGTCACATTGCATGTCACAAAGCTCATTCTAAAGAAAATCTCGTTGAGAATATGAAAAATCTCCTATGAAATTATTAGTTTTATAAAAAAAATATAGACCAGCGCTCCGAAAAAAAAAACTTAACTGTAAAGAATTCCGTTAAGGAGAGTTCTGACGTGAGGGCGACAAATGGCATAGGAAATATAAAATTTTAAAAATTGTTTCTATCACGTTAACGTCATGATAATTTATCATGATACGTTTAAAATAGGTTATATTTTGAAAAATATGTTTTTTTGGCTTTATATTTGCTTTTAAAATACAATCTTGATATTTTCAAAATATTGCCAATATTTGTTCCATAGGTCTTGCCAGATGAACCTATGCGCGCTTAAGAAGGAATGAGCTGACCAACACATGACGACCAACACACTTGAAGGCATGATCTTTTTTTTTTTTTTTGAGAATATACCTGCAGGCATGATCAAGACCCAACAAATGTTGTACATGTGGACTTTGCTCATCTAAGGGTGAATGTCACCAAATTGGCGAGACGTGGCAAGTTTGAAACTCATGGAAAGTGTTTTGCCTCAAGGTCAAAAGCTAGGTTTGGAAGAATTTAAGGATTTTTTTTTAAAGGCAAGCTGAGGTTAGGCAGACCCCTACCAGTTATAAAACTATGTCCTTGGGTTTCCCAAAAGAAGGTGACGCGCACTAGCTGCTCTTATCGGACAAGTGTAGCCTCCGTTGGTAAGAATTTAAGAATTTGATCAACCATAGACATGTTAAGGTGCAATCGATGATGAAGGGATGATCACAGCTCCCAACCGAATGCATCTTTGGTAGGGATGGCAGTGGACCGGGGCAGAGGCAGGGGACAAGGTCTTCACCCCCATCCCCATCTTCATCCCTGCACTAGTTTTGATTTTAACCTCCATCTTCGCCTCCATCCTCGATCCAAACGAGGCAAGGCGGGGCCCGTTTCTCCTCTGTCCATTGTCATCCTTAAAGGTATTTTAGTTATTTTACTAACAGGGATTGGGGGCGAGGCGGGAGAAACCGTAAGTCCATTCTTGCACGAGTTTTGATTTTAACCTTCATCCATGCCTTCATCCCCGTTTCATGTCCTACATCCCTTGTCCAAACTGGGTGAGGCGGGGTGGGGCGCCATTTTTTCCAGGTCCATTGTCATCCCTAATCTTTGGCCATCCACATTAAGTTATAAGGGCAGTTTAGTCAAATGAATGTTGTAAGAAGAGGCGCAATAGAAATAGTTTTGAGCGAAAACAACAACCCTTCTCTCATAGTTCTTTGATTCAATGTGGTATCAAAGCCATATTTTAACCAAGAAGAACAATGATTGCAGTTTGGGATAGGAGTGTAGTTCATCGTCAATAGTAACAAAATGCATAATCTGACTTGGGAATTTGCTAATTTGGGATTTTAGAAATTAACTAAATCAAATCCTATGTGATTTTGGTGAGTTTTGGATTTTTAGAGATTTTTTAAGATTTTTTTTTATTTCAAGGTGCATATTAGACCAAATATGAAAATTTGCATGATTTGATTGCTCTCTCGTAATTGGTAAGTTTAACTTTTTATTACATGTTGAATTTTTTATATTGTGCATATGCTTCAACTGTTACTCCAAGTAGATGGTCTCACTTCTAGATGGTATCCCTCATCAAGAAAATGAGTAATTACTTTGCTTATATGTTTGTTTATTCAATTAATATTTTATACATGTTATTCACTTAGAATATGATTGTTATAGGTAGCACTATAATATATTTGTCATTTTGTATATGCAATACTTTGGCAGAAACTTAGAATTGACTTTCACCCAAGTACATGTTTATATGTCTTTGTTTGTGATGTTTATGGGAGGTAAGGTATATTAGTTGTTTAATAATAATCTTTTTTTTAGAATTATATCACAAAATGTTGGAATTGTATGATCTCATTCTGTAAAAAATGAGGAATAATGCTAAGGCAAATAATAAAAAAAAGTTCTCAACATAAAGCAACGAATATAAAAAAGGCAGAGGTTGCGGCGATAAATGTTATGGAGATAGATGTTGCAAAAACAGATGATGTGAGGTTGTGAGAAATTATGGGGACTATTTGTTTATTAATATTATAATTTATGAATTGTCAAACTTTAAGGATGTAAATTATGTGTTTAAATTTGTTCTTTAAATGTTATATATTTAACTGAGCCAAAACTTATAGTTGATTAAATTTTTCATGTTTAATGAGTTTAAATTTGTCAAACTTTACCGATGTAAATTATGAGTTTTATCATTGTTCTTTAAATATTTCTGGTTTAATGTTATACAAATTTTGTATGTTTATAAAGGACATGTGCAAAACATTGGAAATTAGCATAATCGTCATTGTTGGCAAACATCGCCATTATTCCTATATCTAAATCTCTCACCATTTCAATATATGAACTATGAATTCACTTCAAACAATTGTTAGTGAATACCCATGTACCCAAGAAGTAGAGCATAAATGCTCTCAATTCCTTGTCCCATATATTATCGGTACCGAACTTTCCTCCAACCCACAATAATTTCTCCTCGCCCTATTGGGGTCAAAGTGATTCCTCAACCATGATAAACTTTGGCCTTTCTCCGCCTATGTCAACCAGGAACCCAGTTCTTAGAAAATTGTAGTGTTTCTGAGTTAGTGGACTCATGTGTGAGGCTTTTATCGCCTATATATGCTAATGATGTGGGACCCTTGTAATTATTGTGATATGTGTTTGTTTGCTATGCAATGTATATACAAGTAAATTTTTTCTTTCTTACAAATGATTGAAGAAACCAAATTATGTTAATTGTGTTAATTATATTAATTATGTGTGAATAGATGAATGGATCCTACAACGAGGAGAACCATGCCAAGCGAGAAGTCCCACACTCAAGAATTTCTTTTGAAAATCCTCAACAATCTAGTCTCTGACATCTGTGAAATAAGGCAGGAACTGATATCGCTACGTAATGAGAACGTTAGAGGAATCACTTACGATAAAATTTTCAAGTTTGACATGTCGGTCTTTACTGGTAAAGCAAACCCAGAACTCGCAGAAAGATGGATCGAGAAAACATAGTGTGTGTTTCAAGTGTTGGGAGTGCCAGAGGAATGAAAAACCAATTTTGACACATACCGATTAAAGAATAATGCACGAAAGTGGTGAGATACCACCAAGTTAATTCAGTTTTTAGAATATAAGATCATCCCTTGGGGTGATTTTTGAAGGGCCTTCATGGGTAACTATTTTTTCATACACTTCAGAAAATGAAAAAAAGTTAGAGTTTTTGGAGTTAAAACAAGATAGTATGAGTCTCATCAACTATACTACCAAATTTGAAAACCTCGAGCGGTACTGCTCCAAGTTGTTCAAGACTGACCAAGAAAGACTTCGATTGCAGTCTCACATAATAACGAGCATGCCTCAAACGTTCCAAGCTACCGTAACAACAACTTCAAAGATAAATATGGATTGGGAGTCATATAAGGGAATCACAAAAAAGATACCAACAACAAGTAAAGGGAACAACACGAGGATGTTCCCTGGTAGGCAAAAGTCACGACCACATTTTCATAAGAGGGAGTTTTGAGGAAAAAACTTTGCTCCATCGGCCAAGAGGCCATCATAGACGGAAGGAGCCATTCAGCCTTACCAACAATACAATTTCAGTTGCCTGAGGTGTAGTGCACATCACCCCGTACAGGCTTGTCCCCGCGATACAGGTAGTTGTCTATATTGCAGCAAGCAAGGCTATCATATAAGAGAATGTCATAAAAAGGCCTCAGGCAATCAAGAAAAAAATACAAGATCTGCATGACCCTCCCAATAACTGCAGTAGCATTCCTCGTTCTAGCGACCGCCACCACCAAAGACAGAGCAAAAACCTGAGGCGGGTCGTGTCTACGTTGTATCAACCGAAAAACTCACAAATATCAACCTTATCGAGAAACTCGAATACCCTTGATAGGTAAAAGTTGTGTTGGGTAGAAAGCAACCAGAAAATAACATAAGATCAATTGAATGCTCGAGCCCAAATAGGTGACTCATGACCTTGTGTATGGTTATTTGAATTGATATGTGTTTGCGTCAAAAAGTGATGGTCGATAATCTTATGACTTGTTAATTGAATTTATGTGTGCTTGTGCCCAAATTGATGGTTATTGACCCTATGAGTGGGTAGCTGTGTTTGTGTATTTATGACACTAGAAGTCACTTGACAAAATCCATAAACTATAAAAAAATGTTCCCAAGAGAGGGATCCTATGAGTTTTATATATCCAAGATCAAATAATCTGTCTAAGACGAGCCTGTGTGGATGTACAACTCTACAACTAGGCAGTCTTAAGAGACCTTATACGAGTATACATGTCCAATACATGTTGCTTGGCTAGGATGATTTCATGAGGGTGTATTATTCCAATACTAGGTAAGTTCGACAAGGACAAGCCTGTAAGGTGGTATGAGCCTGTGAGGAGGTATGTTTTCAAGACCAAGTAATCTGACAGGGGACTTGTTCCAATATGATAAATTTTTATGAGAATGATCAGGTTATATGAAATAGTTATATGAAATTATGATGATTGATAGCCAATTGAAAAACTATGGATTTGACTTTATTGCTATTATTGTAACATGATTTGATACTAAACTCGGATATAAGAAGCATGCCCTCATAGATTAAAAATCATGATATGAGGTTATGATTGGGACGAATGTGATAACGAACTAGTTGAATGACACAACACACCTACTTAGACACCTTACAAATGATTGCATAATTGTTTATCTGATTTATACCATAGATATATGACTGGGACAAATACATTGACATATTAGTGAAAGAAACATCACAACTACATGGTCTTGTTGTAAATGATAGCATTGTCACCCCCAATATGCTCAAATACATATATTTCACGTGTCAATGCTTAGGATATACATCAATGACCCTTCATATGTCATTCAACACGAAGACATTGACATCATGGAGGATATGACTATGGAAGAAAGATCGGTAGAGATCATGGATCATCGAGAACAAGTACTTAGATCAAAAGACATCCCACTTGTTAAAGCGAGACGACAACATCACGGGATAGACAATTGCATCTGGAAACCCGAATCCAATATACGGGAGAAATATCTCGAGCTATTCACATAGTACTGACAATAAAATTTCAAGGATGAAATTCTTTTAAAGGTGTAATGATGTAAGATCCACAATTTTCAATAAAAATTCTGAATAAAAATAAGAGGAATTTTTATATAAATGTATTATATTAACCTGAAATACAAAATGAAGGAATTTTGGAGAGCCAATTATACCTATGATGTATATCCTCAGAGATATACACTCAAACAGTCTGAGAGTCATATTTCACTCCTTAGTCAAAATTAGAGAATCTCACAAAACCAATCTGCTTCGTCTCGTCGAGATATAGAGAATGGTATACTCACTTTTTTTCGCAAAAAAAATCAGTGAAACCCCAAAAATATATGGGCCCCACAAAAGTATCTCTCAGGCCCCACATAAATATCTTACACAAATATCTTGTGGGCCCCATATAAATATCTCGTAAAAATATCAAGTGGGCCACACAAGGATATATATGTTATTATGTTACTTTAGCCTTAAGTTTGGATCTGGATTATATGAGCTAGATGGATCAGATACAGTCCATACACAAATCCAAAGTCCAAAGTTTTTTCTATAAATAGGAAGGGACTCCCTTTTAAAAAAATCATCCCCCCTCTCTCTCTACTTTCTCTCTTTAGCCTCTCTCTCCCCTCTCTCCTCTTTCTCTCTCTTGGTTCTAGCCTAGACCAAACCCACTTGAGGTGAGCTTGGACCTACCTGACCTAGCTTGAGCACAACTGAGTCAAGTCCAATTGACCTACCAGGTTAGCCTTTCTTTCTCTTCCTTTGTTTTTGGTATTAGCCTAGGTCAAGCCCACTTGACCTAGACTTAGCCGACTTGAGGTGAGCTTGGACCCACCTGACATAGACTGAACCCAGTTGGGTCAAGACCCCTTGGCCTTGACAGCTTGACCTCCTCTCTATTTCCCTTGACTAGGTCCAACCCATCTAACCTAATCTAGCCTACTTGAGGTAGGTTCGAACCAAGTTAGACCTAAACTAGGTCCAATCCATTTTTTGCCTATACCTCATCATTTTACCACACTGACAAGTTCTGTATGAGACGTTCTTGGTTGTGACCGTACCAGACGTAAAAATATGCCAGCCATGACCTATAAATGCCTCTAACACTGCGTTGAGCCATTGCTACTGAATTTTGGTAGGTTTGCACATCATTGTCTCTCTTTCAAGTTATTTGTTTGATTAAATGTTGTGTACAGTGAGATTTTTTTATCATACACTTTTCTAAAATAATATATGGTCATAGTCCTTGGTTCACGGAGGCGTCTGCACATTCCACGAGACCACAACTCGCTCTCTTCTCAACCCAATCCATTGGGAGAGGCCGGATCAACCAGTTTGGTACCTCATTTCCTGTTCCTTTCTATTGTTAGATAAGTTTTTTTAAATTTTTGTATTTTTTTTTTATTTTTTCTGTGTTGATTAGATTAGGTTTAATTAAATTTATTTTTTCTGCATGTAATCTAAATGTTTATTTGTGTTTCTTGTTGAAAAAAAAAGTGAGATCGATGGCTTGAATCTAACATCGTCCAATTTAAGCTACCGATTGGATCTAGTTAGGCTACTTTTATTTTTTATATTTTATTTTCATATTTTTTTATTCTTTTTATTTAGGAGATTAATTTACTTTCAATTTTTGTTAATCTCATTAGTTAGAAGTTATTTTTTTTAGAAAAAAATTAATTTAGGATAGTTGAAAAAATTTAATTCAATTTTGGTGTCGTGTCCTGAAATAGAGGACACTCTGTTTCATATCATAACCCAACCGGATCACGTTGGGGAGTTATGTCTAGAATGTTTTTTAATTCTTTTATTTTATGTTTACTACTCTTTTTTAGTCATTTTGAACTAACCTAGTCGTGTGGTAGTTGTAGTTTTGTTTGCATGTTTTTACTTGTACAGGTGGCTGTCGTGAGCTAGGTTGTTGGTGTTTAGGTGGACACACCAAGTTTTTGATGCCTCTATACAAAGATCGTGGTTCGCCAGTAGAGGCGTCTTCTTCTTCTTTTTTCTTTTTAGTTAAAGTAGTGCCTTAGGCCACATTTAATTGTGTTGTATTAATTTCTCTTTTGCTCGACATTTTGTAATAGGGTTTATGTGCTTATTTGCTACACTTTAATTTTTTTATTTTTAAGGCAATAAAGGTGTGCTTCTGTTTAGCTTTCGGCTTGTTCATT
The DNA here is from genome assembly GCF_984573655.1 of Nuphar pumila. Lineage (NCBI taxonomy): Eukaryota > Viridiplantae > Streptophyta > Magnoliopsida > Nymphaeales > Nymphaeaceae > Nuphar > Nuphar pumila. Next base: position 31,716,771 of record NC_143263.1, on the reverse strand, counting down.
GAGTTCGACCCGGATCTCGCCATTAGTGTGAACCATTTTTTTTTTATTATTTGGTGTTCAGTTTGCACAAACATTTTCTTGAAAATATCCTTTTTAAAATATCTTTTATAAAACTTACGCCATTCTAGTTTCTTATATTTTTTAATATATTGATTATATGCATATTCTCTATAAGAAGGATAAAGAGGGGTACAAGAGAGAAGATGCAACAACTTAAGGAAAATGGTTACCAAAAAACTCACCAAAAATACTATGCTTATCAAAAAACTCAGCGTAGATGAATCTAAAAAACTTAATGATATACTACTACTGATGAATCACCCAAAAAAGTACCCAAAAATAGTTTCCAAAAAATTGACATATTTTTTTTTGCAAAAGATCAAAAAGAGGATCACAAAGAAATTCTAGAATATGCGAAAATGGCCTTGGGGTGCAGACAATCGCTTTCTATACCCTCAAAGAGTCGCATTTATTCTAGTAGAAAAACCACAAACTTGAAAGAACATCACACAGTTAGATATGCGATTAAAGAAAGTAAAAAGGAGGTTTGCATGGTATCCACCGACATAGGTACTAGATTTATGCAATTTTACTAAGGTATTTACGAAGTTACGATCATAAGCAGGTTCACAAAACTTGTTTTTACGTACTTCATGAATACTGCAAAAAAATATGTGCGAACATACATTTAATTGGGGGTTAAAGAAAGAAGAGAAGAAGTTCGCATGGTTTCCCCCGACTTTGGTATAAAATATGCGATTTTACTAAAGTATTTTCAATTTTTTGATTAATAGAAAAGATTGCATAAATACCATATTTTTTGCGTGCTTCTTGAGGTATGCAAAAAAATGTGTGGAGATCCTTTTAAGTGGGAGTTTGCGATACCCGATGAGTGAAGTGATATATCGTGCAAACTTCATGAGTTTCACACAAGTGAAGGGTAAAAAGGTCCTAACAAAGTTGGCTAATTGTGGTTTTGGTCATTGGTTGAATTTTAGCAAATTATGGGCGTACTGTACAATTAGTTTTTGTTTTCATTGTGCCTTGATTGTGTGTGGTGTGGAAGTGGTTACTTGAAGTGACAGACAAAGGAGAATTCATACAATTGATCCAATGAAGTTTAATGCTTTTAATTGTGCATATTGGGCAGAATTTATGATGATTGTCATTAAAGGAAGAAGGCTTAGATGATACTTGGATGGAACCTCTAAGAAACCTAAGACTGGGTTCTTGATTATGAAAAGGTTTTAAAGAATTGGAGGATAAATAATGTTAAGGTAAAATCATGGTTGCTTGAATTAATTGAGGAATGTATAACTTTTAATATTGCTAAATTTCAAGTAGCTAAGGATGCATGAGCCTTCTTGGAATAAGTATACAAGCAAGAGAGCATCAATTGATGCAAAAACTTTGAGCTCTTAGATAGGAAAACAAGACCATTCAAAGCTTCTATACTGAAATTCAGTAGCTATGGGATTCAATTGTATTGATTGAATCCAATGAAAGGTGTGTCAAATGCAAAGATTGCAAAAACATCCATGAAGATGAACAATAAATCTAAAGAAAGGATTCACATGATTGAGTTGCTTATGGACCTACGACTAGAGTATGATAATATGAAGAGTGTTATATTGCATAGAGCAACCTTGCTTCCTCTTACTGAGGCTCTATCTGAGCTTATGGTAGAAGAGACTAAGATGAAGTCTCTTGGCCAACATTCCACATAGGAGTTAGTGTTGGTTGCTACTAGGTAGAGTTTGACTCGTGGAGTGAGATCTAGTCCAGCTATTACACCTAGAGGAGACATGAGTAATGTTAGATGTCATTACTCCAAGGAGTTGGGGCATATGAAACATACTTGTCCAACACTAAAGAGAATAAACTTTTGAGTTGTTGTTTCCCCTAGTATCGTAGTGTCTAAGAAGAATCCAAGGTGAGATTATGCATGCTCCTCAATTGTAGTCACACCCTTAGACCTCAACATGTTTCCCACTTTCAACTTATAGAGGATATGTTGTAAATTTGCCAGCTTCTTGCCTAGTCTTCCATCTCTGTTCCCTTCTTATCTCATGCCCCTTCTTCTTGTACTACTTTTACATGTATTCAAGACATTCATTATAACACCTGAGATTTTTTGATGCATTTTTTGAAGAATAAAATAAAATTATTATTTCAATTATCATTTGGATCTTAACTCGGATAATTACAATTTTAATACCTAATTCTGAAAATGGATCTATGATATTCTAATTGGATCTAGGATCTCATTTGGAATTTTAGTTAATTTAGAGTGAATTTTCATTTGAGTTTGAATTTGGATAATTGCATTTCACTTGAATTTGAGTCTCAAATTAATTGAATTTCAATTTGAATTTAATTAAAGTTGAATTTGCATTTAGAATTTAATTTAATTTGGATTAAATTAAAATTTGAATTTGGATTAAATTGAAATGTGAATTTGTATATGGGATTTGAATCTGGATTTGATTTAGAAGATAATTTAGATTTGGATTGAATGTGAATTTACTTAAATGAATTTGGATCTAAATTGGATTTGGATTTAAAATAAAAGTCAATTAGAATTTAATTGAGAAAATTAATTGGAATGAAATTAGGGAATGAAATCTAGTTAATTAAACAAGTAGGATTCCAAGAGGGGGACATCTTCCTATGTGGGTCCATCTTACTTGGCAAATCTTCTACTTTCTTATTTCTTGATTTCTTAGAAACTTCTACTTTAAACTAAAGTAAAAAATTTAATTTGTTTCCTAAATTAAAACATATGCTAATTAGCTAAGGAACTTGGAAAATAAAATTTAATTAGGAAGATGGAATTCCAAGGGTAGGATGCCCCCTTGTGGTCCCCTCTTAATTGGCTATAACTCCTACTTTGAATCATAGTCAAAAGAAATCTAAATCTTTCCTAAATCCTAAAGAAGGCAAAGGCTTGGATATTTCAATTTTTTTCTAAATAATTTAATAAACAAATTAGCTTAAAAATTTTAGAGAATAAATAGAGTTGAAATTAGACAATAGCAAAAGAGACTTACCTTTTTGGGTTTGAGGATCCAAGGAGGCTATAAAAGGGGACCCCTCTCACACCCCCTTATGGGCTCTCTCTCTTATTCCCTCTCTACTCTCCTTTAATTCTATCCCTCTCTTCTCTCTCTTTTCTCAACCTTTCTCTTCTTCTTCCCCCCTCATATTTTTGAGGAAGTGCAACCATTGAAGAAGGGGTGTTGGTGTGTTGTATATTCATTGGAGTTGCAACTTGAGGATAGGATAGAACCCTCGAAGATGAAAGATTAATAGACCCTATAATTTATGAGGTAGAGGCATTCCAACATTGTGTGTGCATAGTGCCATGGTGCATATGCATGTCATGGAGGATCCACGTATGAGTAATATCTCATAAATTTTCTCGATATTTTCAAATTCAAAAATACAAATTTTAATTAAATAATCATTTTTAATATGTCAAAAAAATAAAAAATGATAAATATCAGTTGATGTCAATATGGACCTGGACATGGTTCAGGGCCCATTGAAGAGATCCATATTTGAAATGTATTACCTGCGAATTTCATCCATTGAAGAGATCCATATTAAAACTAGTTAAGATAGGGTAGACTCTACGCCAAACAATAACTTACTAGAAGTAGGTAGAACTCTACTTAAGCCTATCTAGAGGGGGTGTCACCCCCTAGAAGATACATTTGATATAAAGAGAGAGGCTTTGCCTCTCTCTAAAAAAGTCAACTAGAGAGAGAAAGAGAGGGAGGAAAAGAGGAAAGAGAAGAGAGAGAAAGGAAAAAGAAGAGAGAAAAAGAGAGAGAAGGAGAGGAAAAAGAGAGAAAGAGAGAGAGAAGGGTGTCACCTTCTTCTTCTTTTATTTTTTTTCACATATTTCAACAAAGCAAGGAATGGTTTCCTCTTTTTTTCCTATAGAATAAGGCTTAGCATGTCTTAAATCATATGGGTTTAAGGGCTGATCATATCTGCAAAATTTTGCTTGTATATAGTATGTATTTTTTATGTTCTTGATGCTTAAAATTGATTTTCTGCATTTCTGAACATCAAAGGCGTAGCTAGGGGGAAGGGGGGGGGGGGGCAGGACTGGGCTATAGCCCAGTCCTGCCTCCCGAAACAGTTAATTTTTTTTTTTAAAGCCCAGTCCTAGCCCAGCCCTAATTCCATATGAAATAGATTTTTATCCATTTTTGTAGCCCAGCTTAGCCCTGACTGCAGCAAATACTTTGATTTGTCCATATGAAATAGATTTTTATTAATAATTGTAACCATTTTTTATTTTATCTCAAAAAAAAAAAATTCGGGGCATTCCCCCAAACCCTCGACTATCACACAAATATATATTTTTTGCTACCCCCTTGTTTGCCCCCCCTCACATGAATCCTAGCCAGGCCATTGGTTCTCAAGATCATTACCATGCATCATGGTTTGTTCTTCTCAGCTACATCAAAGTTAGAGTTGGATTTTTGTCTTTTGAAGTTTGAGTTTGGTATTGTTTTGGTCATTTTTTGGTGAGAAAGTCAAGAAATCTGTTATGGTGTCATTTGAATGAGGATTTGAAGGGTTATGATGATTTTCTGGGTGAATACTATGGAGCGGTACATGCAGTTTTGAGATATATTTATTGCTTTTGCTATGTTTTTCTCCGTTGAACCTATATTTATTGTAGAACTGTGTTAGTTGATGGAATTTTTTTGTTCGGATTACTAGTTTTTTGTTTTTTTATTATGGAAAATGACCTTTTTGTATAATAAAAATGATGTTTTTTCTAAAAATCTCACACTTTGCTAAAATTTGCCTAATGACCAAAACTGAAAATAGCCAACTTTGTTACGACTTTTTTACCATTTACATGTGCAAAACTCACGAAGTTCGCACGATATATCGTTCTGCTTATTGGGTATCATAAACTCTCACTTCAAAGGAGGTTCACAAATTTCTTTTTGCGGACTTCAAGAATCGAACAAAAAATTATGTTATCTATGTGGTCTTCTCTGTTAATTGTAAAATCACAAATACTTTAGTAAAATCACATATTTTATACCAAAGTTGCGAAAAATCGTGTGAACCACCTTTCTCTATTTTGTAACCTTCACTCAAATTATATTCGCATATATTTTTTTGCGTATTCATAAAGCATGCAAAAAAAAGTTTTGTGAACCTTCTTATGATCATAACTTTGCAAATATCTTAGTAAAATCACATATATATGGTACCTATAAAAAGTGATTTTCACATTTGTACTTTTTTATGGTATAAAAAGCGATTATCTGTATCTAATGGCCTTTTTTGTATTTTCTAGGGTTTCTTTGTGGTCCCCAATTTGCTTGATCTTTTACAAAAAAAATTGAAAACTTTTTCGATAACTATTTTTAGCCATTCTTTTTTCGGTGATTCATCAACGACACTTCACTGTTGCATTTCAACGATGTTGTGTCTCCAGTTAAGTCAAAATGTGAATTTCATACAAACAATATATATATATATATATATACATACATATTATTTTATTTTCATTTCATTTTTTGTAGAAATGAGCATCATCTAGGCCCATGCATATTTGTGTGTGGTTGTTTGCTTATCTTGTGTTTTGTTTAATATTTTCTATATGATTTATTGTTTAGGGCTTGTTGTGTTTAGTTATATATATATATATATATATATATATATATATATTTGTTATAGACGATTTATGTGTAGTTGCTTGTCCTTTATTTAATTTTTGGTGTTTCTATATTGGTGGAATGGGGTTAGGCTTGTCTGTGTTGGTGCAATGCATATTTGTTTTTTGAGCTTAATAACACAATCAGAATTTGGTAAACTACACTATCGTCTCACTAATGATCATAGCTTGAGATCTTTAGTGGTCCCAAAAAATATTAGTTTTGGTCAAACATATAAACTTAACATAATTAGGTTAAAATCACATATATTTGTCATTGTTCATAAATTTGTATTGATGGCTTGCGAAAACACAAATAACTGGCAAAAGTAAGCACAAATAACAGTATATTAGAGTACTAATGGTTTGCAAAATCTATATTCATTAAGAGTTGTTTAATATATTCTTTCTTTGTATTTATGTAGTCTTTTTTAATGAATTGCTCTAATGTCTTATATCGTCTATGTATATCTTACGTAGTTCACGATGAATACTTATCAACCAAACTGAAAACGTCACAACAAAAAGTCATTCAGACCTTCATCTCCAACGCCAAGTAAGAAAGCAATTGTGGTGCCCAAGATACTTGTAACTGTTGGTAAGGAAAGCTAAAATTATCCAAAAGAGTATAAATTTTATGAAGATACTTGGATGACAAGTGACGTAAATGTTAAGTTTGAATGTTCGTTTGTTTGTTCTTTTGTTATGTTTATATATATACTCAAATGAATTTAACATGAATGTAGTACATATGTAATATTTAACAAGATTCATTGAAAGACTCGAAAACCCATGACCGAGATATGAAAAAAAGATAGAATCTACCAAAGACCGTTTATCTTACTCCTTATTTCTTTGTGAGTCTAAAAATCAATGTTTTTGTTGTTTTACTACTGACTAACAAAAATTAACTTGTAAACATTGATTAATCACAATAAATGCTCACAACTAAAGGGCAAGAAGAGGGGGCTATTGGATGCTTGGATGTTGATGACAACATACTCTATGTTTGGTTTGAAGCAGACAAAGTATTCATTGGACAATGTTGTATATGTAGCAAACATAAATTTGGGGTGCCCAAACTGACCTTAAACTCAATTAATTTATGTTGTATATCTTATTTCTTATCAATTAGGATAATAAGCACGGGGTTCTTTGAGAAATAAATTTGAAGGCAAAGAAGTTCAAGTTGTATAATTTAATTTGTAGCACAACTTTAGCACATAAGAACGTCTGCAATATAGTAAGTTAAGATTAGTGGCTCAAATTTTGGTGAATCATCAAAAGATAGACACTCAACTTCAAAATTTGGTATTTTTTTAGATTCATTGATATCTTGAAAGAGTAAGAAACAATAAAGAGTAGTTCTATCTATTACTGAAGCTGAATATCGTGCTATGATATAAAACTACAAATGCGATAATTTGGCTAAGATGGTTACTTGAAGACATGAGAGTAAATTGAATGAACTCCATTATATTGTGATAAACAAAGTGTTATTCATATAGCAAAGAATCCAGAATTTCATGAATGAACCAAGAATATTGATATTGATCACTTCACATGGAGAGCACATTTGAAGGGCATTATTACTTTATCATATATTGTTTCAGCTCAACAAATTAGAATTTCTTCACAAAGAGCTTGTCTACTCTTTTTAGAACATTTCTCACCAAACTTGGAATGATTGTATCATCTGGAGTTTGAGGGAGAGTGTTAGAAGGCTCATGTGTATTAATGTTGTATTAATACTTGTGAAAGTCAAAGTCTGGTTATTTCTATCCATGTTTGGATTCTGGATTTTGTGTATTTTATTTAAGTTATAAGGGTTGTTTAGTCAGATGAATGCTGTACGAAAAGGGCTCAACCCTTTATAGCGTAAAAAGCATATCAAAAGAAATAGTTTTGAATGAAAACAACCCTATCGTTCTTCTTTGATTCAATACATACGTCATAAGATACGATCCTTTTCTCATCAAGACCCAGAACAACTCTCAGGACCATTCCTTGTGAATAAAACTAGAATTGACCCTGATTATTGAGTTGAGATCGAAGGAGCTGTTAAGTGACGTGGCTAAGTGCCATAGCCAATCACATGACAGCATTGCATGGGGCCCACAGTTACAGAGTGCCGGACTCAAATGAAATGCTGTCATGTGATTGGGTAGGGCACATAGCCGCTCCCTGGATCCCTGCTCCTGATTATTCCGCTACAGACCCTTAAAATGGTGGAAGCAGATCAGGTCATGCCGACATCGTGGCCGTCTGTTTGCATTTTGGATGAATGCCACGTGGTTTTGTTGACTTTTGAGCTTTTTAAAATGTAAATCGGATGGCCACGATGTCAGCATCAGCAAAAACGCTCATGTTCGGCATGACCTGATCTGCTTCCTAAAATGGTACACCAGGGATAAAGACTCTACTCCAACCCTGACACAGTCCGTTGACTAGACCTACATTGGTAAGGGTGGGATAAATGTGCCCACAAGGGTTCTTCTCATCTGGTAGAGGCAACTTGCCAATGTCACTAAGTTGACCGGGCATCACAAGTTTGAAGCCCATGAGTGGTGTCCCTTGCCGCAAGGTCGAAGCTGAGAGTACTCCCCGGTGAGCAGGGGGCAACCTCAAGGATTTTACCAACCGGAGGCCAGCCAATGTGCAGTCGATGATGGGGTTTTGCCTTGGATTGTCCAAAAAAAAAAGTGGAATAAATGTATCGGCAGTTCCAAGAATACAAGCCCAGTTTGATCATGACTGACTGAGTTAGCACATTGAAATCTTGCTAAACCTGTCACAGGAAAAGTGTACAAAGGTCGCAGCTTGGTTTTTGGTTTTAGGTTCCCACAGTTACCTTCCATTGGAGTGCTTTCTTTTAGTTCTCACCTTCTTTGAGTGAGCTTTTTCTCATTGAGAATTTGCTTGTGTGGATCTTCTCTTGATACAATTTCTTCTGTACATTTAATAGGCCTATTCGCTCGCCTTTTATACATTTCATAGCTTGCTCTGGTGAAGACAAACTAAGAACATATCAATTTATAGTGCTGCAGGAAGCACACTTTCATCTGTCATATACTGATATTTCCATTGCAGAATGGATCCAATAAAGGGTTTTAATATTGAAAACATTCAGATATATCTAATTTGAACTCTTCGCATAGTTTTCCCATTTTTTTTTTTTGTATTGCATGGTTTAACATGTTAATTTTACATGTCAAGTATAAAGCGCCATTAGGTTGGAGCCTTGAAATGCTTCTCATATAAATTTCATACAAACTTTACATTGTTTGACAATTTATTGTCATCTAACTGGTGTTTGAATTGTCACATTATTTGGGATAAAGCATGAGATAAAACTATGTATAGTACCTTTTTTTTTTGAAAGGCAAGCTGGGGCTAGGCAGACCCCCCACCAGTTATACAACTATACCATTGGGTTTTGAACCTGCAACATCCCAACACAAGGTGACGTGCACTAGCTGCTCCGTTGGTGTATAGTACCTAATTTTATTTAAGATGTATTTATCCGACACCCAAATTTATCCCAAAATGTGCTATTGAACTAAAGGACCTACAAGCAAGATGCCCTTTGCAATTATTTAGGGATCAAATATCATTAGGACTCAACAGACTTCAAGAATTCATGGTTAGGAATCAAGTTTAACAACTTAATGAATGCACCTCAGGAAAAAATGTGTATGGCAAGCATTGAGCAACATTGAAACTCAGAAGTGGGAGAGGAGGGGGTGTAGTGCTTTGAGGTAAGAGTAGGTCCCACCGCCAATGCTTGATACACTTCAACGTACTGTTTACATGAATTTTAATCGCAGTGGCAGCCATTCATCCTGATAAATAATGGTTTGCTGACTCATCAAAGCATCAAATCTACACCAGAAGAGTTAACTACTATACACCATAATGGCCGCTCCAGCTAATAAATCTGGGAGGCTTCATGATCCAACTGCTTGAGTGACACCTTTTGCCTTGCTGCAGATGGTGTAGCAGATGGGAGAACCTCTGCAGCTGTGGAGTTGGTCTGCAATGGTGCTATTTGTTGCAATTGCTGCTGCTGGGAACTCACTTGGGCCAGCAAAGCCTTTATCTGGCTACCGGTCAGCGTTTCGTGCTCAAGAAGTGCATTAGCAAGTGCATGAAGCTCTTTATTATGTGTTGTCAAGATTGTCTTCGCATTGCTGTAAGCCCTATCTAAGAATTCCCTTACTTCACTCTCAATTACCAGCCTAGTTTCAGTACTCATGCTCTTTCCATTGTCGTCATAATCATGAGAAACCAACCCAACCTCCTTGCTCATCCCATACTTGGTGACCATTGCCCTTGCCAGAGATGTTGCCTGCTGAAGGTCAGAAGAAGCACCAGATGTAACCTCAGTCTCTCCAAATATGAGTTCTTCTGCAACGCGCCCACCCATGCACACATCCAAGCGTGCCAGCATCTGTTTCTTTGAAACACTTGTCTCATCTTTTTCCGGCAACTGAGCAACCATGCCAAGAGACATTCCCCTGGGAACAATTGTGGCCTTGTGCACAGGAAGGGCACCATCAGTATGGATGGCAACCAGGGCATGTCCACCTTCATGAAAGGCAGTCAACCTTCTTGATTCTTCAGAGATAACAGCTGACTTCCTTTCACTTCCCATCATGATTTTGTCTTTTGCATACTCTAAATCAGCCATGCTGACAGCTTTGGCACCATCCATTGCAGCCTTTAAAGCAGCAATATTCACCAAGTTTGCTAAGTCTGCTCCAGAAAATCCTGGTGTTCCTCTGGCTATGATCATGAGATCTACATCATCCGCTTTTAAGACCTGAATATGTAGGAAATTAGCAGTTACACCGTAAAAATTCTTAAGAATAAGCACTTAGCATAGGAAAGAAGATACCTTTGAGATGTGTGACTCCATAATTTGCCTGCGTCCTTCAACATCTGGATTTGGGACCACAATATGACGATCAAATCGTCCAGGCCTAACTAGTGCTTTGTCCAAAGACTCTGGAAAGTTTGTTGCAGCGATTACGATAATCCCTTCATTTTGTTTGAAACCGTCTAACTCAACAAGTAACTGATTCAATGTCATCTTCATGTATTGTTGGTCCTTTGGATTACGACTTCCTCCTATTGCATCAATCTCATCAATGAAAATAATGCAAGGAGATCGTTTCTTTGCGGCTGCAAACAGGTCCCTCACCCTCCGGGCTCCCACACCCACAAACATTTCTTCAAATTCGCTTCCACTGCATGAAAAGAACGGAACAGCAGCTTCCCCTGCAATGGCTCTCGCTAGCATGGTCTTACCTGTACCTGGTGGGCCAACAAGCAAGACGCCTTTGGGAAGCTTTCCCCCTAAACGGGTGAAGCGCTGCAGCAACAATGGACAGCCAAATTAGAATCATTTTTATTTGAACTGTCCCAGGAGACAAAAAGGGTTAAAACAGAAGAAACCCAGAAAACACTTAGTCCTGGTAAACTTAACCGATGACAAGGATGATATAAGAATCAAATGCAGGCAAGTGATAGATAAGAGACACTTCTGATCCAAATCAATAAATTAGACGTGTGCTCATACAGGATGTGAAATAGTACTAGACTATTAGATATTTCAAAAGTGAAAAACAAAATCCTTATATTTGTTCCAACATTGGGACCAAGAGTCTACTGCATCGTCAGTCTTGTGTGCACTAATTTAATACAACATATTTTAGTTTCTGTTCTGTATTAGATCAATGTCATAAGGAGTTGCAATATGGATCAGAAGAGCGAGTAGCAGCTAGAAAGTACTGACTATGGTTACATTTTTGTAGAACATACGATGTGCCATTGTAATATATATATATATATATCTGCAGGGTCAGATTTGCAAAAAAAAAACAAACAAACCCGAAAACACCCGTTCGTTCATAGTAGGCTGGCGATAGGCCAGAAAAGTGGTAGGCAGCTACCACTATATATCTATATCTATATCTATATCTATATCTATATATATATATATATATATATATATATATATATATATATATATAGAGAGAGAGAGAGAGAGAGAGAGAGAGAGAGAGAGAGAGAGAGAGAGAGAGAGAGAAGCTACACTTTAAATAAGCTCATAAACAAGCTTTTATGAGCTTTAATGATCCCAACAAGATCAGGGCTTGCACTTGGCTTATTTAACTAAATGAGCCTAAGATTAGGCTCTAGCTTGGCTTGTTTAGCTAAATAAATGAGCTTGGGCCAAAAGCCCTAACAAGCCGAATGAGACTGGTAAAGACATCTAAAATGCCCCTATCAATTAGAATTAAAACCTAATAGAACCTTGTTTGGACATATCATGCACAAACAGTCCACATCTCTCATGTCAACACAACTATGACACTGATACGTGTGCACACACACACACACAGTGCCATGCCCCTCTGTCTTAATTTTATTAAAACCACACCTCCCCAAATATGTCCACGTTGTGTCCTATAGCTGAATTCATCTCTATGTGACAGAATATGTCCATGTTATGTCCTATACCTGCATCCATCTCTATGTGACAGTTGGAGACAAAGCAACACACAGATTTACTACAAGCAGATCAGAATGAGAGACAAACAGAAGATATTAAGGTACAAAATACCAGAGTTGCCGGAAGCGCCATAGGGAGTGGGGAAGTGTGCTTCCCCGAAACGTCCCGGGAAGCACAAAAAAAAATGGGAAGCTCGCTTCCCCCCTTTTTTTCTTTTTTGTGCGCTGCAGCCCTCTCCCTCTTGTCACCTTTCCCGACCCGCCACCGGCGGCGAGCACAGCCACCGGCGACAACACCACCGCCCCCGACCAGCCCTTTTCCCCCCTGTCCCACCTCCTTTCTCCTCCCCTGCTCGCCTCTCTCTGACCTCGCTCTCCAGCAGCCCGACGGCCTCCGTTTCCCGGCAACCCCGACTGCCGCTCGCCTCCTTCCCTCGTCTTCTTCTGTTCGTCAGAGCCCCCCAACGTCGACACCCTCACCAGACACCTGCCGACACCCCTTTCTCCGGCCACCTCTCCTCCTGCAGGCGACCCCCGAACCCTCTCCCTGTCCAACGACACCACCATTGACCCACCTGTTGCCTGAATCAATCGGCTTCACCCCGACCCGATCCTCACTCCAGACCCGACCCTCTTTTCGTCTCTCTTCTCGACACCGGCGACACACTGCCGGCATCCACCCCTCCTCAGCGGAGGTCACCTGACGCCAGAACCCCCGTGCGCCATCTTCTGTCGGCGATACCCTCTGCGTCCGGCCCTCGCAGAGCAGGGACGCAATCTGAAACCTCGACTACCGGATACTCTCTCTCTTTGGGTCGCCGAAGGCAGACGAAGCTCGTCGGTGCCTTCCCCCAACCCTCAAACCCGATTAACTGCTCTCTCTCTCTCTCTCTCTCTCTCTCTCAGGAAGCTCGTCGGAACCTGAGTCGCCAGAGGTAGACGAAGCTCCCACCGCACATCTGTCTCCCTCTCTCTCCCAGTGGCAGGGAGGGGGTTTTCACGCTTTGGGAGATCCGACACGGGCGACGGAGGAAGCCCCCCTCGATGAGCGACGATTCAAGGTATTTTTTATGTACTTCCACCAAATTCTCCTTTCTTGGCGTTTTCATGTTGTTTCTTTTAAAAAAAAAAAGTTGTTTTTTATACATTTTTAGGCCGTGTTTTTTATCTTGTGCATAACTGTTTAGTTATACATTGTCTGTCCCAAGCCCGGATAACGGAGGAGGGTTGCGGTAGGCCAGTGACAGCCAGCGTAAAAACGTCGTCACATCCTATGAATATGAACCAATATGCGAATTTTGTTGGGGCGTTCCCTACTAAGCGATGCTCTGTACTCTATAGGCCCGGAGGCAATGATAAGTAGGCAAGGGTAGCTAGGACATTGCCCAGAAGCGACGCGTCAAACCGGCACCCGGGGGTGGGGTCAAATAGGCAAGGGTTCCCGCACTTTGTTGGACGGGTGAGGGTAAAAAAGGTAGTTCAAGACCATACAATTAGGTTAGCCACTTGGAACATAGGGTCTTTAACTGGTAAGTTGGTAGAGTTAATAGATGTTATGTGTAGGAGAAAGATTGATATTTTATGTTTACAAGAGACCAAATGGGTAGGTGAGAAAGCAAAAGTGATACAACCTTGGGGATATAAGATTTGGTATACAGGAATACATAGGAATAGGAATGGAGTTGGGATTGTTATTAGGCGTGAGTTTATAGATAATGTAGTTGATGTCCGTAGGAAGGGGGATAGAATTATACTTATTAGATTAGTAGTAGGTACAAATATTATTAATTTTATCAGTGTTTATGCACCTCAAGTCGGTTTAGACGATTCCATTAAGCGGCAATATCTCATGGAGAAAAGATTTTCATCGACGGAGACCTTAATGGACATGTAGGCATTAGTAGGAATGGATTTGAGAGTATCTATGGAGGCTATGATATAGGAGAAAGAAACGAAAGTGGAGAAAGGATTTTAAATTTTGGTTTGTCCTATGATTTGATCTTAGCCAACACGTGGCTTAGGAAAAGGGAGTCTCACCTAGTAACATTTAAAAGTGGGGTTAATAAGAGTCAGATAGATTTTTTCCTACTCAAAAAGAAAGATAGGGGTTGTTGCATCGATTGTAAGGTTATTTCGGGAGAAAGTGTAGCTACACAGCATAGAGTCTTAATTTTAGATCTTAAAATTAGAAAATGTCACAAAAGGGATAGACATAGGATAGATCCTAGAATTAAGTGGTGGGCACTGAAAGGAGCTAAACAAGGAATGTTTGTAGAACAGGTAGCTAAAGAAGTTAATTGGTGTCTCGAGGAGAATGCAGAATCAATGTGGAATAAGATAGCGGGTGGAATGCGAAAGGTGGCGAAGGAGGTTTTGGGCGAGTCTAAAGGCGGTGTACCGCTAAGTAAGGATACATCATGGTGGAACGAAGATGTCAAATTAGCTATTAAGGTTAAAAGAGAGTGTTATAAAAATCTAAGTAAGAGTCGGGATAATGAGAATTTGGAGAAATATATGGTAGCAAAGAAGGAAGCTAAAAAAGTAGTTCGACACGCGAGGGATAAGGTATATAAGGAGGTCTATGACAAGTTGGATACCAAGGAGGGCGAAAATGATATTTATAGGTTTGCAAAGATTAGAGATATGAAATCGAGGGATCTGGGTATGGTTAGATGTATCAAAGATGAAGCGCAAAGGGTTTTAGTTAAAGATGAGGAGATTAAGGAGAGATGAAAAGCTTATTTTGATAAGCTATTTAATGAAAGTCATGCTCAGGATCTTGGAGACTTCTCCATTCCTTTTCATGAGATGAATCGTGACTTCATGCGCAAGATTCAAAAGAAAGAAATTGCAGAGGCTTTGAAAAATATGAAATCCAGAAAGACAGTTGGCCCAAATGGTATACCTATCGAGGCTTGAAAATGCTTGGGTGAGAAAGGTTTAGTATGGTTGGCAAATCTTTTTAACAAGATTTGACAGACAAATAAGATGCCTAATGAGTGGAGGAAGAGTACTTTGGTGCCTCTCTATAAGAATAAGGGTGATATACAAGATTGCACAAACTATCGTGGTATAAAACTCATGAGTCATACTATGAAACTTTGGGAGAGGGTGATTGAGTATAGGTTGAGGAAGGTTGTCATGATATCGAAGAATCAATTTGGATTTATGCCTGGAAGATCAACTATGGAAGCTATACATCTTCTTAGACAACTTATTGAGAGATATAGAGAGGCGAACAAAAAAAGATTTGCATATGGTTTTTATTGATTTAGAAAAGGCATATGATAGAGTACCTAGGGATGTTCTCTGTGTTAAAAATAAAATTGTATTCAAATACCCGATAAGGGTATTTTTGTCTTTTATCATATAGTACAGTCCACTAAGGACTGAAATGTAATTCAGCATTGTAATAAATAAACTGCCATACAGTTCAAGCACAACAGTCATATCTATGACTGTTGTGCACAACAGTCAAAATATGACTGTTGGGCAGCAGTCCAACTAGACGTTGGACTGCCACCCAACAGTCATAATAATGATTGCTGGAAGGCAGTCCAAAGAGCTGGACTGCCTCCCATGTGTTAGAGTGAGGCTCTATAAATAGAGCCTCACTCCCTTGTTATTCTTTAATGCTTTAAGAAGTATTTGAGGGTTTTCTCTAGAGTTTTTTCCCCATCTTATAGGTTTGTATGCCTCTTGTGCTGTTTTGGTATTTTTATCTCTCTTGAGATTGTATTTGGTCCATTAGTGACCAAGTGAGTTTATTAAACACCTTTGTTGGCATTGTGTTTGTTTCACTATTGTTCCATTGTACCTTGTTTCATTACATCGTATCAGAGCTAGGCTCTTGAAAGAAGGAGAATCTCGTGAAGGAAGTGTTCTTCGATCATTGATCATTCTCTATCTCCTCTATTTTAAACTCTAAGTATTCATTATGGGAGAAAGAGAGTCTGCCACCGTCATCACCTACAAACTCAAAGAAAACAACTACTTGATATGGGCGACGGCTATGGAGAATCATATCGAGGAAAAAAAAATTGTGGGGTTTTGTTAGTGGTTCTACTAGTGAACCACAACTCAAATTGACTAGAAGAGAAGGAGATCAAGTCAAAGCCTTGGAAGAATTCCAAAATAAATTGGAAGATTGGGAGGCAAGCAATGCACAAATACTCTCATGGTTTATGAATACCATGGAGTTCAAGATCGCCACCAATATCATCAAATTCAAGAAGGCATGTGACGCATGGAGCTTTCTAAGAAGTACCTTTATCCAAAAGGATATGGCTAGACTTTATTATCTCCAAGACAAGGTACGTAATTCAAAACAAGGAGATAAAAGTGTAAGAGATTTTTACGGTATTTTATCTCCTATTTGGGATGAATTAGCCATGTTGGAACCAAAATGGGAAGGTTCGGCTATTGATATGAGAAGGACTCAAATCGAAAGAGAAAATCTTTTCTTCTTTCTTTATGGCCTTCGACCAGAATTTGAGCAAGTAAGATCTTCCTTACTTCATAGGACCACTTCTCCTTCTATAAGTGAGGTCCTTGCTCAAATTTGTCAAGAAAAGACAAGACTTGGAATGCACAAGTCTAATGATGAGGTCCTTGCCATGACATGGCCCGAAAATTTTGTGAAAACATATAAACCACCTCACTTTGAGAAGAAGTTCAATGGGGAAGAACATAATGGAAGATGATACAAAGGAAAAATTATTTGTCATCATTGTAAGGAACCCGGACATATAAGACCGGAATATCCCAAATTTAAAAAGGTGGCCGCCTTAAGTGAAGAACCTCAAGAATCAAGAAAAGGGGGCAGCTTAAATGAATTAAATCTTGCTCAAATAGCAGAAGCCGTCTCACAACTTCTTAGGGTTGTACCTTCTACATCCGAAGCTGCCATCTCTTCCTCGTCTCCTCCAGATAAGACCTCTTGGATTCTAGACTCAGGTGCTTCTTTCCACATGACTCATAATGAATCTCTATTATCCGATTGCACTAAATCATATTTCTCATGTGTGTCAACTGCCGATGGTACCTCTTTAAAAGTCAAAAGCTTAGGAAACCTTGATGATATTTCAAAAAAATTCTTTGTTCCAAAAGTGAGAGTCATTCCCAAACTGGATTTAAATCTTTTTTCGGTCTCTCAAATTGCTGACTATGGTTGTAAAGTATTCTTCTCATCTAAGGCGTGTTGGGTGCAGGATCTCCAGTCAGGAAGCTGATTGGGCAATGCCATAGACGAGGAGACCCTTACTACATGGATTTTCTGTGTTTACCAAAATACTCGTTTTGTAATCATGTCAAAGACATTAATATAGATCTTTGGCATAAAAGATTAGGACACCCAAGTATATCCAAATTATCTTTTTTTTTTCATTTTTGAAAAAATTTTGTAAAGATAAAAATTTTGTATGTGAAGATTGTATACTTGGAAAAATGCAAATGATACCTTTTGGGTCTAGAACATCTGTGACACATAAAATTTTTGAATTAGTGCATTCGGATGTGTGGGGTCCCGCCCCTGTTATGTCAAAAGGTGGTTATTCGTACTATGTTACATTTATAGATGATTTTAGTAGACATACTTGGATTTACTTTCTAAAACTCAAATCCGAAGTTTTTTCATGTTTTAAAAACTTTCATAATCTAGTTAAAAATAAATTTAAAACAAATATTAAAGTCTTCCGCTCCGACTCTGGGGGAGAGTTTCTTTCAAATGAATTTCAATTATATCTAAAAAATCATGGAATTGTGCATAAAAAATCATGCCCTAGAACACCTCAACAAAATAGGATTTCTGAAAGAAAACATCGTCATATCATTGAAACTACTAGAACCCTACTTATTTCAAAAGAAATTCCAAAGCAATTTTGGGCTGAAGTTGCCCTAACCGCAGTCTATCTAATAAATAGAATGCCTTCTCAAACTTTAGAAAACAAGTCTCCTATTGAAAAACTCTTTAAAATTTCTCCTGATTTAAAAAGGCTAAGGGTATTTGGTTGTAAATGTTTCGTGCTTCTTGAAAAATATAGCAAACTCTCTCCTAAAGCCATAAAATGTTTCTTTCTTGGTTATGCAGATAATAAAAAAGGATATCGATGTTATGATAAAACAAATGATAAACTCTATGTTTCTAGAAATGTTACCTTTCTAGAAAATGACAGTGGATTTGATTTTGAAGTTCCTAAGGAAGAATTCGAGTATGCTTTCTTATTTGATTTGTTACCCAATAAAGGTATTAGTAATGATATTAAAACCTTCGAGTCTATTAATGACTCAAGTAGTGAACCATCTCAAGATCTTCTTTAATATTCTAGACGAAATACTGGGGAGCATCCATGTGCCCTTGACAGATATAATCAATTAACAAATACTGAAGAAACTAGGGTTAGAAGGTCAGAACGAACACATAGGCCTCCAAGTAGGTTTGTCTCATATGAATCCTTCTTACCAAACTACAGGGCATGTCTTCTAGCTATTCATTCCTATCATGAACCATCCAACTATAACGAGGCAAAAAATATAAACGAATGGGTTGAAGCCATGAAAATTGAATTAGATGCATTACACAAGGCTCACACTTGGACAATTCAACCTCTTCCTATCGGAAAGAAGACAATAGGGTGTAGATGGGTGTTTAAAATTAAAACAAAAAGTGACGGGTCTCTTGAGAGACATAAAGCAAGACTTGTTGCAAAAGGATATTCTCAAGAATATGGTATAGATTATGAAGAAACATTTGCCCCAGTAGCTCGTATGACTACAGTTAGAACTCTAGTTGCTATAGCATCCATTCGAAAATGGCCGATATACCAGTTAGATGTTAAAAATGCATTCTTGAACGGAAACTTAAATGAAGAAGTATATATGGATCCTCCCCCTGGTCTGTTTATTGAAAAATGCATGGTTCTTCGTCTTTAAAAAACCTTATACAGGCTTAAACAAGCCCCTAAAGCATGGTATGATCAGTTCAGTGGTACGATATTAAAACTTGGATTTAAATCTTGTTACACTGACACTGCTCTTTTTGTGAGATCTACAGGTACCTCATTGATCATTCTTCTTTTGTATGTTGATGATATGATCATCACAGAGAATGATCAAAAGGAAATTAAATATATTAAAATTTTACTTAAAAAGTCTTTTGATATGACTGATCTTGGTTTTTTGAGATACTTTTTAGGAATTGAAGTAGCCTACTCACCAAGAGGATATATTTTTATCTCAAATCAAGTTTGCAGCTGATATTGTTGAGCGTTCAGGAATCACAGACACAAAATATGCTGATACTCCTGAAGCAATAAATGCAAAAAATGCGAGTTGAAGATGGAGTATTATTAGATGATCCAACCCCTTATCGACAATTTATTGGATCGTTGATGTACTTGTCCATTACAAGGCCAGATATTGCGCATGTTGTACATTCTGCAAGTTAATTTCAACATGCGCCCACAACCGTCCACATGAGTGCAATATTAAGAATAGTTCGATATATCAAGAAAACTATATCTAAAGGACTATTCTTATCCCCTTCCTCATCTTTAAGTCTTATTTCTTACACTGATTCTGACTGGGGAGGAGATCCCAATAACCGTCACTCAACTACTGGCTTTTGTGTGTTTTTAGGTGATTCTCTCATTTCTTGACGATGCAAAAAAACAACAGAAAGTGTCTTTATCCTCTACGGAAGCTGAATACAGGGCAATGACTACTACAACCACTGAAGTTGTGTGGATGAGAGCACTACTTTCCGATATGGGTGTTGATGTCTCAGAACCTTCAAAGCTATGTTGTGATAATAAAAGTGCCATATATATAGCCAGCAATCACGCATTTCACGAACGAACAAAACACATTGAGATAGATTGTCACTATGTTAGCGAAGAATATTTGAAGGGGACCATTACGTTGCCATATGTCCAGTCTGAATTTCAGATTGCAGACTTCTTCACCAAAGTTCTTCCACTACCTCAATTTTTGAATCTTCTTAGCAAACTTTCAGTGATTTCCCCATAAGTTTGAGGAGGAGTGTTAAAAATAAAATTGTATTCAAATACCCGATAAGGGTACTTTTGTCTTTTATCATATAGTACAGTCCACTAAGGACTGAAATGTAATTTAGCATTGTAATAATAAATTGCCATACAGTTCAAGCACAACAATCATATCTATGACTGTTGTGCCCAATAGTCATATTTTGACTGTTGTGCACAACAGTCATCAACAGTCCAACCAGACGTTGGACTGCCACGCAACAGTCATAATAATGACTGTTGGAAGGCAGTCCAAAGAGCTGGACTACCTCCCATGTGTTGGAGTGAGGCTCTATAAATAGAGCCTCACTCCCTTGTTATTCTTCAATGCTTTAAGAAGCATTTGAGGGTTTTCTCTAGAGTTTTTTTCCCATCTTATAGGCTTGTATGCCTCTTGTGTTGTTTTGGTATTTTTATCTCTCTTGAGATTGTATTTGGTCCATTAGTGACCAAGTGAGTTTATTAAAGCCCTTTGTTGGCATTGTGTTTGTTTCACTATTGTTCCATTGTACCTTGTTTCATTACACTCTGGTGGACAATGATGAGGAAAGGTATTTCTCTCAGGTACATTAGTATAATTAAAGATATGTACGAAGGAGTAGTAACCAATGTTCGCACTTGTGGAGGGGTGACAAACATTTTTCCTATAACGGTTGGGTTACATCAAGGATCTGCATAAGCCCTTTCCTTTTTGTTATAGTGATAGATGAACTTACGAGATCAATTCAAGAGAATGTGCCGTGGTGTATGTTGTTTGCTAATGATATTGTTTTGATTGATGAGTCTAGAGTTGGGGTTAATGTTAAGTTAGAATTATGGAGACAGACTTTGGAAGCAAGAGGTTTTACGTTGAGTAAGAGTAAGACAGAATATATGGAATGTCAGTTTAGTAAGCAACGAAGTAGTGATGAGAGTGTAGTGAAGCTTGATGAGCAAGAAATAGCGGTGGATGACTGTTTCAAATATTTGGGATCTATCATTCAAAAGAATGGAGAAATTGATGGAGATGTAAATCATAGGATTAAGGTTGGGTGGATGAAATAGAAAAGTGCAACTAGAGTGTTGTGCGATCGTAGAATGCCATTGCAGTTGAAGGGAAAGTTTTATAAGACGACAATTAGACCCGTTTTACTATATGGTACGAAATGTTGGGTTGCCAAGAGACATCATTTTCAAAAAATGAGTGTAACTGAGATGTGTATGCTTCGATGGATGTGTGAAAATACACTAAAAGATAAGATTCGGAACGAGGAAATACGTAAGAAGGTAGGCGTTGCATCCATTGAAAATAAGATGAGTGAGAATCGTTTACTATGGTTTGGGAATATTCGGCGAAGGCCTAATGATGCTCCGGTTAGAAGGATAGAGAAATGGGAAAATATATTAGCTAAAAGAGGTCGGGGTAGGCCTAAGAAGACTTGGATGGAGATGATAAGAAAGGATATGAATGCTTTGAACCTCACTGAGGACATGACATTGGATAGAAATGATTGAAGAAGGATTCATGTGGAGGACCCACAATGATTTTCTTTTTGGTTCATATCGCCAACCCCAATTGTTTGGGATGAAGGCGTTGTTGTTGTTGTTTTCTTTTATTTTTCTCTTTTTTCGCTTCCCCCTGACTTTCCCCTCACTTCCTAAGTCGCTTCCGAGACGATTCATGGTTCGCTTCTAAGTCGCCCCACGCTTCCCGCTTCCTAAAATTTTGAAAGTGCATCGCTTCTCGCTTCCCGCTTCCGCTTCCGCTTCCCGCTCCCGCTTCCCGCTCCCGCTCCCGCTCCCGCTTCCTCGACTGGCAACTCTGCAAATTACTAAAAATATGTAATATTGCTTCCATCTATTATCCATGGTACTCACAATGCAACTCCTGAAATGTTCTCCACATGAAAACGCTTACGAGATATCTGAACCTCATAATTTTTACCACCATACAACAACAAAGTATTCCAAGAAAATTTAAGCTCACATAGTCTACCATCTGTTTGTTGTTGTAGATGGAAAAGAGAGAGAGAGAGAGAGAGGCAATGTAGAAGAACAGAACACAATAGGGTTTCTTCAAAAGAATGAGGGTTTACAATCCTAGGAAACCAACCTGGCCTTTCCTTGGTGAGGTGTTGGGGCAGTCTGACTTTTGGGTGGGACGTGTCCTGCTCCTCTGAGTTATAAGGAAAGAGGGGGTGCCAAACATAAAGGGGTTGACTCCCCTCTGCTACACAAGAAGACAAAAATAGAAGACTAAGGCCCCTAATGCTATGTTACAAAAATGCCGCTTAAAAATAAACTTGTATACACAGCTATGAGGGTAGAAGAGACATCTAATATGACATCCAGTGTTGTGAAAAGCGTTAAGGCGTAGCGAGGCGCTCCATGAAAAACCGAGGCGAGGCGTAAGCCACGAGGCGTAAAGCGTAAGACTCATTTTTTTTTTGAAAACTTTAAAAAAAAATTATAAAAAAATATCTAAAAATACAAATAAATAAAGAAATGCTTTATTGATGAAATAACAACCAATAAGAAATAGAAAATCTCAAATAAGTACTAAAAAATATGAGATTAACATATAAAAGTAACTAAAAACTGATTACATAACTGGAAAATATATGAGATTAACCCAAAAAAGTTAAAATGTACTAAGAAACTGATTACATAACTGAAATAACTGGAAAACATATGAGATTAACCTACAAAAGTTAAAATATTTGAGATTATTCTAAAAAATATGAGATTAACATATAAAAGTAACTAAAAAATGATTACATAACTGGAAAATATATGAGATTAACCAACAAAAGATAAAATATACTAAGAAACTGATTATATAACTGGAAAATATATGAGATTAACCAACAAAAGTTAAAATATATGAGATTATTCTAAAAAATATGAGATTAACATATAAAAGTAACTAAAAATTTGATTACATAACTGAAAAATATATGAGATTAACCAACAAGAGTTAAAATATACTAAGAAACTGATTACATAACTAAAATAACTGGAAAATATATGAGATTAATCTACAAAAGTTAAAATATATGAGATTATTCTAAAAAATACGAGATTAACATATAAAAGTAACTAAAAACTGATTACATAACTGGAAAATATATGAGATTAACCAAAAAAAGTTAAAATATACTAAGAAACTGATTACATAACTGAAATAACTGAAAAATATATGAGATTAACCTACAAAAGTTAAAATATATGAGATTATTCTAAAAATATGAGATTAACATATAAAAGTAACTAAAAAACTGATTACATTACTGGAAAATATATGAGATTAACCAACAAAGTTAAAATATATTAAGAAACTAATTACATAACTGAAATAACTAAAAAATATACGAGATTAACCAACAAAAGTTAAAATGTAGTAATATACTAAGAAATTGATTACATAACTGAAATAACTGGAAAATATATGAGATTAACCTACAAAAATCTTGTTGATTATGTCTCTGAAATCTTTTTGTAAAAAAAAAAAATATTGCACCTCAGGCTTACGCCTTGAGGCACAGAGGGCCGCGTCTTTTGCGCCTCAAGGCGTGTTTTTGATAACACTAATGACATCCTTTAACACTCCCTCTCAAACTTAGGATGATGAGAACACAATCATTCCAAGTTTGAAAAGAAATAGTTGGAATGCCTTTAAGGGTAGACTCTTGGAATAACAATCAGCTATTTGACTAGTAGTCTCAATGTATGACAAGTAACAATCTATCTCAATCTATGTCACACGGACTCGGCTCCAAGGTCGCCGCACCCGCGTCGACACGCACCGACACGGGTGCGGCTCAGACTCGGTCAACCCGACCCTGGGTGCGGTCAACGCACCCAGGGTCATTTTGGTCCATTTTTTGGAATTTTTTTTTTTGATTTTTTTTTTAAAATTTTCTGGGCTACAGCTGTAAGGAAAAAAACTCATCACAACTAAAAAACCTGTACACTTTCAAGTTTTAAGTACAGAATGGGCACAACTCAAGTTTTTGTGGTTTTTTCCTGTATGAAGAAAGTGAATTATTACAGTGTATGAAGAAAGTGCCCAAAAGTGAATTATTCCTGTATGAAGAAAGTGTCCAGAATGCCTTCACAACTCATCACCTGTCCCCTAATGGGCACAACTTTGACCGAGTCTTATATATATATATATATATATATTTTATTTTATTTTTAATATATATATAGCCGAGTCCCCGTGTTCAAAATTTTTGAAATTGCGCCGCACCCGTGTCGCACCCGCACCCGCACCCGCACCCATGTGACATAGATCTCAATGTGCTTGGTTCTTTCATAGAACTCTAGATTTTTAGCTATTTAAATAACACTCAGATTATAATAATAAAAGGTAGTGGCACCTTCAACAATGACACCCATATCATGTAATAACCATCTCAACTATGTAATTTTTGCCGTGACCAGGGTCATCGCACGATACTCTGCTTCTGCTGTGAACAGAACTCTATGTTGCTTTTTTCTCTACCATGATATCAAAGAGTTTCCCAAGAATATACAAAACCCAATGGTAGAATGTCGTTCACGAGACACTCCCCTAATGTCTGCATCACAAAATGTTTTCAACTCCAATGCAAAGGATGCATAAAAAATAATGCATAGTGCATGGTGAGTTTGATGTATCTGATAATTCTCAATACAACTGCCAAGTGAGAAGACTGGGGAATACTCATGAACTGACTCACAACATGCACAACAAAAGTGATATCCCATTTCGAGATGGTTAAGTAAATCAAATTCCTTACCAACTGCCTATACATAGTAGGATCATCAAGAACTTAATGTCTTAGCTTGCAGTTGGCTTCCATGGGAGTATCCATATGTTTTTTGTCTTCGGTTAGCCTTGCTTTGCTAATCAAATCAGTTGCATACTTGTGCTGAGTCAACAAGTAGCCTCTCTGAGAATAAACAACTTCAAATCCTTCATTTCAAAGTTTTCTACTAGCCTAGATTTCACATTCTCAATCACAACCTTGTTATCCCCCACAATTATCATATCATCTACACACAACAAAAGTATACACTGCCCCTACTTGAAGGATGCAACAATTAGTGCAAGATCATGAAAACTTTGCCTGAACCTCAACTTTACAACTGCAATACTAAATTTGTTAAACCAAGCTTGTTTCAAACCATACAAAACTCTCTTCAACTTACACACTTTACCCTCTTTATTTACCATTCCTTGAGGCAATTTCATGCATACCTCCTCTTCCAAGTCACCATTCAGAAAGGCATTCTTAACATCCAATTGTCACAAATCTCACCTTTTGACAGATGTCACTGCTAACAAGGCTACTCAAGGACACATGAAGATGTGATTGAAATCTCATTTTAGATCAAGTGGAAGAACAAAGAAGTGAAGAGGTCAGTCCTGATCTCACTCATGCAACAGCTGATCCAGGACAACAATAAAACTTAGAGTTATCGTCTTCTTCTTCCGCGTCTTCTCAGGTACGTAAAAGTTCTAGACCTTCTATACTTTTGTCTCATTTTGTATCATATGAGTCTTTTGCACCTCATCATCGTGCTTTCTTAGCCTTAATCCATTCTTATGAGTCTGAGTCCCATGCAAAAGCAACAGGAAAGGAGGAGTGACAAAAATCTATGGTTGATTAAAAGAATGCAAACATGGGATCTAGTAAAACCTCTTCCAAAGAAAAATATTATTGGCAACAAATGGGTGTACAAGATAAAGCTAGAGGCAGATGGGTCGGTGGAGAAGTATAAAGCCAGATTGGTAGCTAAAGGATACCATCAACGTTTTGGAATTGATTTTGCAGAAACTTTTGCTTTTGTGGCTCATATGACCACAATTTGCACCCTATTAGCAATAGCTTCTATACAACAATGAGATCTTTGGCAGTTAGATGTCAAGAAAGCATTTATAAATGAGGATTTACAAGAGAAAGTGTGTATGAAACTACCACAAGGATACTCAGATTCAGAAGGTAGAGTGTGCAGGCTTCGCAGAGATCCATATGGTCTCAAACAAGCACCTCGAGCTTGGTTTGAGAAGTTCAGTTCGAAAGTGAGATCACTTGGTTTTGAGCAGTCACCATGATCGTGCTTTGTTTGCATCTTCCTCTGCTCTTGAAAAATGTATATTGTTTCTTTATGTAGATGTGATTCTCACAGGGATAACATAAAGAAGATTGAAGAGACCAAAAAGAAACTAACTAGTATATTTGAGATGAAAGATTTGGGGCGTTTAAAGTATTTTCTTGGGCTTGAGATAGCTTACTCTCCAAGGGGACTCTACTTGTCCCAACATAAGTATGCTACAAATTTAATTGTGAAAGCAAAATTAGCATATGACTCAAAATAAGTAAATCCCCTCATGGAGGCAAATTTGAAGATGAGGGCAATTGATGGTGTTGAGCTAGAGGATCCTATAGTATACAAGTAGTTAGTTGGGAGCCTTATATATTTAACTATATCCAGACTAGATATAACTCATGCAATTCATGTAGTGAGTCATCAGTTCACTTAGCAGTCGTACTCAGAATCATCAGGTATGTTAGAGAATCTATGCACTGTGACATGTTTTTCTCATCCTCATCTAACAAAGAGTTGGGAACTTTTTGTGATGTTGACTTTGAAGGCTCTACTAGAGATAGACTTTCCTCTTTTCTCATCCTCATCTAGCAAAGAGTTGAGAACTTTTTGTGATGTTGACTTTGGAGGCTCTACTAGAGACAAACTTTCCTTTACATGGTTTTGTATTTTCTTTGAAAGCTCCTTGATCTCATGGAAGAGCAAGAAGTAGTTGAGGGTTGCTTTATCTACCACTGAAGCAGAATATAGAGCTATGGCTCAAGTTGTAGCTAAGATTATTTTGATACGATGGCTATTAAATGAATTAGGAATTTCATGTGAAAATAGAACTCAACTATATTGTGACAATATTGTAATGAAATGGATTAAATCCAAAAGACGTCACTTATGGACTTGCAAGAACACACTTCAATTAAGAATAACACTTGATTGAATAAGCAACACCACCCTCACAAGGGTCAAAATATTCTTGTTATTGCATAGAAAAGCTCTTAAAAGAGTAAAGAATACAAAGGCCTATTTATAATACAAAGAGTCACAAGGGAGCAACTCAAAGTAGCGTGTGACCATTGGGAGCAGCTCCAACAGCTAGTTGGAGCTGCCCCATCAATCCCAAAAAGGAGAAAAAGTATAAAAAATAAAAAGAAATAAAAAACTGAAATAAAATAGGTGGTCAGCCTTTAATCGGCTGACGCCTATTATAGTGAAAAGACCGAAATACCCATCAGGGGTATTTCGGTTTATATATATATATATATATATATATATATATATATATATATATATATATATATATATATATATATATATATATATATATATATATATATATATATATATATATATATTAACACCCCCCTCAAACTCATGGCGGAACAACCGAGAGTTGGCTAAGTAGGAAGTGAAATCTAGGTGACGAGAGCGCTCTAGTGAAGAAGTCCGCTAGTTGATACTCCGATAAAACGTAAGGCAATGTGATGGTCTTCCTTAGGAATTCTTCACGAACGTAGTGACAATCATTTCAATATGTTTTGTCCTCTCATGGAATGTATGATTGCTTGCAATGTATATAACGCTTTTGTTGTCACAACATAATCTGGAGGGTTCTGAGATGTAAACTCCCAAATCCTCTAATAGTTGTCTCAACCATACTAACTTAGACGTAGTTGTTACCATGGCACAATACTCGGCTTTAGTGGAAGAGAATGACACATGTTGCTTGCATTGCCATGAAATTAGAAAATCATTTAAAAAAACACAGAAACCATTGGTTGAGCGTCTATCATTCACATTCCCTCCCCAGCAAGAATCAGAATATACAATGACTTCTAACGAGGAAGAGGATGATAAAAATAATCCATAATTGATAGAATTCTTAATATATCTACTAATTCTCATATCAGCACTCATATGTACTGTAGTAGGATTATGCTGAAATTGACTAACATAGTGAATAGCATGAGAAATATAAGGACGATTAATGGAGAGATAAGACAAAGCTCCAATCATTTGTATGTATGGAATTGGATCCTTCAGAGGTTTTCCATCATCTTTCTTCATTTTTGTATTTATGACCTCTGAAGTATCAACTCGTTTTTCATCTTAGAGTCTTGAACGTTTTATAATTTCTGCTGCATACTTAGTCTGCGATAAAAAATAACCACGAGGTGAGTAAGTCACTTCTATTCCAAGAAAGTATCGTAAAAAACCAAGATCTGTCATGTCAAAGTTGTCTTTAAGCACATCTTTGATATGATTAATTATCTGTTTGTCACCTCCTTGATTATCATATCATCTACGTAAAGCAGTAATATTATCATTCCTGCATTGCAAGACTTAACAAATAACACAGTATCAATATAACAAGATTTAAAATGAAGTTGTGTCATCACACTACTGAACCTATCAAAGCAAGCTTTGAGAGCTTGTTTTAAACCATACAAGGCTTTTCATAATCGAAGGATTTTCCCATATGATAAATTTAAACTTGGTGGAGGATCCATGTAAACTTCCTTATCTAGATTACCATTCAAAAAAGTATTTTTTACGTCCATTTGAAAGATAGGCCATTTTTTCATTGATGTTGTAGAAATAAGAGTTCGAACAGTGGTCATTTGAGCAATTGGAACAAACGTCTCATCATAGTCTATTTCATATTCTTGACTGTATCCCTTGGCTACTAGCCTAGCTTTATATCTTTCTAATGTCCCATCCCATTTAGTTTTTATCTTGTAGACCCATCTAGATCCTATAGTTTTCTTTCCTTTAGGTAATGTTTGGATTTTCCAAGTTTTTGCCTTTTCTAAGGCTTCTAATTCATCATTCATCACCTTAATCCATTCTTGATGATTTTTAGCCTCATGGTAAGATGTTGGTTTTGTATATGAGTGTAAGGCCATTAGACATGATCTATACCTTGGTTCAAAAGAATCATAGGATACAAATTTACTAGGGGCTTTTGAAATTCTTACGGATTTTCTAATACTCGAAGAATCTATATCTTGATTTTGGGAATATCTTTCTAAAACACATGGTGGATGGTCTTCGGTGAGTCGAGTATAGGTTTGTAGGTTACTATGAGATAGGTCTATATTATTAAGACCCTCATTTACATTCCCATTTGCATAATGAGTGTCTTTATTTTCACTCTCATGCACATCATGAATGTTTTCACACCTTTCATTCATTGACAAAGTTAAAAAGAAATGAATAATCACAATTCTCTTGGATTTTTTCCTTCCTAAAACTATTTTCGTTTTCAAGAAAGCCAACATTTCATGAAACATATAATTTATTTTTTTCAATGTCATAACATCTATATCCCTTATGATTTTAAGCATAGTCTAAAAAAACACAAGGGATTGCTTTGGGGGAAAGTTTATCATTCTTATTGGTAAGGACAAAACATTTACATCAAAAGACTTAACTTTTTATAATCGGAAGTTGTTTTTTAAGTAGTTTTTCAATAAGAGAAATATTTTCAATGCTTTTGGAAGGCATTCTGTTTATCAAATAAACTGTCGTAAGGGCGACTTCGTCCCAAAAACCTTTTGGAACATTTTTTGACACAAGAAGTGTTCTAATGGTCTCAATAATATGTTTATACTTCCTTTTGGCTAGTGCATTTTGTTAAGGAGTGTATGGACACGATTTTTTATGAATAATCCCATGTAGAGTAATTTTTGAACTCTTTTGACACAAATTCTCCCCCGAAATCGGTTCTAAAAATTTGAATATTGGTTTTAAATTGAGTCTTTGTATAACAATGAAATCTTTTAAAACAATCAAATATTTCTGATTTTTGTTTAAGAAAAAATATCCAAAAGTATCTACTATAGTCATCCACAAATACAACATAATAAGATACACCACCTTTGGATACAACTGGAGCCGGTCCCCACACACCGAATGCACTAATTTAAATGGATTTTTAGATAAAAAATATCTTGGCCCAAAGGGTAAAGACATCATTTTACCAAGAATGCAATCTTTACAAACAAAATCTCTTTCTTTATAACTTGTAAGAAATGGAAACAAGTGTAATTTGAACACACTAGAATGTCCTAGTCTTTTGTGCCAATTTTCTATATCTTTATTTTCCATAAAATTACAAAAAGTATGTTTTGATAACTCAAGATTGTCCATTACATAGAGATCTCCTCTTCTATGGTCTCGCCCAATCGGCTTCCCAGACTAGAGATCATGTATTAAACAATCATTAGATGAAAACAAGATTTTGCATCCATGATCCGTAATTTGAGATACAGTTAAAAGATTTAAATTTAATTTTAGTACTACTCTAATATTTGATATGAGATTGGTTGTTTTTGAAAAACCCAAAAACTTTTGATTTTTAAAGATGTTCGACATTCGGATAATATAGACTCATTTGGAGTCATATGAAAAGAGGCACCGGAGTCAAGGATCAAAGAAGTCTTACCAGGGTCACCATATGTGGATACGGCCGCTCCCGAGAAAGAAGAAGCTTGAGTTTTGAACATTGGTTGTAGTGCCTCCATTAGTTGAGCCAAAGATAGTGAGCCGATGCATTTGAAGTCGTCTACATCATTCTTTTCAAAGGATGTTTCCACTGAAGCAACCCTTTTATCATCTCTATGATCTTCTTTCTTTCTTTTGGAAAAAAATGGTTTGATGTGTCCCGATTCATAACAATGATAACATATGATTTTGCCACCCTTTTTATATTCATGATCACTTCTTTTGTCGCTTCTTTCATAGTTATTTGAGTTTCTTCCATTCTCATTTTTCATAAAGTGAAGAGGTTTAAAATTCCTAGTGTGATTAACGGGCTTTGACATAACAAGCACGAATTCTTCATCTTTTGAGGCAGATGGTTTCTTCAATCTATTTTCTTTCATAGTTAACTTCTAAAGAGTTTCTGCTATGATTGGTACACCTCCTCTATTAAGGAGAGCCGAATTAGTTCCTTCAAATTTAGGTCTAAGCCCGTTAACGAATTAGTAGAAATGATCTGTTTTAATTTGTTTTGCACGAAGTTTTATATCTTGGGGGCAATGTCATTTTAACTCTAGAAGAGTCAAGTCATCCCAAAGAAGAGAGAGAGCATTGTAATATTCCCTAATGCTCCTCTCTCCTTGGGTCATAGTTCTCACCTTATTTTGCATATTGTATATATGAGCAATATCTTTAAGACTATACATGTTTTTAAGATATTTCCATGCATCACTAGCGAAATCAAATTTCGGTAAGCTAGAGCACTTGTGAATGTCTACACTAATGATGAGTCATCCAATTATCTTGGAATGACCCATCCTCCACTCTTTCCATTTCTTTTCATAATCAGAGATGGCTTTAGACATTTCTTCTACTTGAAGAGCAACTTTCTTTCCATTCTCAATTTTGGTAAGAATGAGTTTAGGCTCTCTTTGGGTACCATCAGCCAAACCCTATAGACCCTTTTTCCATATTTTGTGCTTCACTATGGATGCACACATCACATAGTTTTTATCATTGAGTCGTACGAGAATGGAGACGATTACTTCCCTTTCATTCTCCATTTCTTTACAATAAGGAAAAGAGAGAGAGAAAGAAAGATAATACAAGATTTTTTTGAGAGATAGTGCGCTTCCCAATGCAACGATTCACGATTCGTTGTTTCACCAAGCTCACGATCCTCCTCTTGATACTATCACGATCCTCCTCTTGATACTATTGGAATAATACTTCAAGAGCATCAAAGCTAATGCCATACAATGAAATGGATTAAATTCAAAAGACGTCACTTATGGACTTGCAAGAACACACTTCAATCAAGAATAACACTTGATTGAATAAGCCACACCACCCTCACAAGGGTCAAAATATTCTTGTTATTGCATAGGAAAGGTCTTAAAAGAGTAAATAATACAAAGGCCTATTTATAATACAAAGAGTCACAAGGGAGCAACTCCAACAGCTAGTTGGAGCTGCCCCATCAATCCAAAAAATGAGAAACAATACAGAAAATAAAAAGAAATAAAAAAGCTGAAATAAAAAAGGTGGTCAGCCCCTAGTGGGCTGATGCCTATTACAGTGAAAAGACTGAAATACCCCTGCTGGGTATTTCTGTTTACATGAGTGTGTGTGTGTATATATATATATATATATATATATATATATATATATATATATATATATATATATATATATATATATATATCGTGCTATTCACATTGCCAAGAATCCAAAGTTTCACGAACACACCAAACACATTGAAATAGACTGCCGTTATACAAGAAGGGCTTATGAAGATGGAATTATAGCATTGGAGCATGTGAGCTCAAAGAATAAGATTGCATATGTATTTACAAAAAGTCTTTTTCCTTTGCATTTCAGTTCTTTCCTTTCCAAACTCGTTCTTTCCTTTTCAAACTCGAAATGATTCACTTCCAAGTTTGAAGGGGAGTATTGAAAGTCTGTAATATAATGTAGCATAGTTATGTGTAATATAACTTTATTAGGTCCTTATGTACCTACCCTATTAAGAAGGGGTATATTAGACATTTTTATTTCTTTTTGCTGTACTCTAAAGGGGTCAACCCTTTTTGTGTAAGAGTGAACTTTCTCACAATATCATGTATTAGAAAGAACATTCGTTTCCCTCGCAACCTTGAACCTCTTGTAACCTTTGTTTCTTTTCCCTCTCTTTTATCGTTACTTTAACAAGAACATTTAGCCATTTTAACCTGGGGCACGTCAATCTGCCTTTTTAGGAACACTAATTAATATATACATATATACATGTGTGTATAAACATACCACCATACCCACACTTATAAAGTCTGGGTTTACAAACCCCAAAACTTTAGCCAATCTCAACAATTCTCACCATAATCATCTGATGCAAACAGAAGGATTAAGATTAATTTCAAATGCAAGAACATTATTTGATAAGAAACAGCAGAAGTGAATGCTATATAAAGATAATAATCAAGATAATGATAAAAAGAAAAGAGATCATTTCCATTGCCTTGGGATCTCGAAGGTAATGAACAATTTCCTCCAATTCAGCTTTCGCCTCATCAACACCCTTCACATCATTAAATTTTGTGTTAGATTCCATGCTTGGCTGCACCTCTTCATTTAGCCCAAGGCCTATTAAAACCAGAAAAGATGC
Organism: Nuphar pumila; assembly: GCF_984573655.1. Lineage (NCBI taxonomy): Eukaryota > Viridiplantae > Streptophyta > Magnoliopsida > Nymphaeales > Nymphaeaceae > Nuphar > Nuphar pumila. Next base: position 31,683,308 of record NC_143263.1, on the reverse strand, counting down.
TTTGAATGCTTTATTCAATTAATAATAGCAAATGAAGCAGCAGCTATTTATAAGCCGAAACAACAAACCTTTGCTGATTCCTCGATCTTCAATTAGGGCACCAACACCCGAAATAAGGAGGAAGGCTAATGCAATTGTTCGGAAAGTTCGCCACAACTGATCTTTAAAATGCCCACCTTCTGATGTCACCATATGAATAGGAGCATTTGCAGTTCCAAGAATGCCATCTTTGGCAGACTTCCCCACATTCCTAAAGGATGAAAGACTCGCAATACTTTCTTGTTCCCTTATTGAGTTTGTAATTCCTGCTAAGTACCACTCATTATTGTAATGAAATAAGAACAAAAGCAAAACAAGTCTCTTATGGACTTACAATAACACAATCATCCAATAAGAACACACACAAGAGTAAAAAATAAAGGCTTTTGTATTCCACAATATGCTTAGAAAACCAATGCAATTTACATGGGCTTGAAGCCCTATTTATAACAGCAAAGGAATAGGGAGCAGCCCAACTAGTTGTTGACTGTTGGGAGCAGCTCCAACTCCCATTCAAAAGTACCAAAGCAAAAAGGCAAAAAATAAAAAAACAGAAAAATATTAATTATACAGTCAGCCCCTAATGGGCTGACTTCTATTACAGACTGAAATGACCGAGTGTATTTCGGTTTACATAATATGGACATACATATATATTAATATATACATATATATGTTATCTATATATATACATATAAATATATATTAGAAGCTTGTCTTAACACCCCTGCTCAAACGCATGGCGTAACAACCAAGACCATGTAAGAAGCGAAATCTATGTGATGAGAGCATTTTAGTAAAGAAATCCACCAGTTGATACTCATATAGAACATAAGGTAACGTGATGGTCTTCTTCAGAAATTTTTCATGGACGTAGTGGCAATCCATTTCAATGTGTTTGGTCCTTTCATGAAATATATGATTGCTTGAAATGTATATTGTGCTCTTGTTGTCATAACATAGTGGACTCCCAAATCTTCTAATAATTGTTTCAACCATACTAATTCAGACGTAGTTGCCGCCATGGCACGGTACTCTTCTTTAGTGAAAAAGAGGGACACCTTTTGCTGCTTCTTGCATCGCCATGAAATTAAAGAATCTCTTACAAAAACACAAGAACCAGCGGTTGAGCGTCTATCATTCACATTCCCTTCCCAATTAGAATCAGAATATACAATAACTTCTAACGATAAAGAAGATGAAAGAAATAACTCATAATTAATAGAATTTCTAATATATCTAATAATTCTCATTACAACACTCATGTGTACTGTAGTGGGAGTATGCTGAAATTGACTAACATAATTAATAACATAAAAAACCTCAGGATGAGTAATAGAGAGATAAGACAAAGCTCCAATCATTTGTCTGACTCTATATAGAGTTGGATCATTTAGAGGCTCTCAATCATCTTTCTTCATCTTTGCATTGATGACCTCTGGAGTATCAACTCGTTTTTCATCTGAAAATCTTGACCATTCAATGATCTCTACAGCATACTTAGTCTACAATAATAAATAATCATGAGGTGAGTAAGTCACTTATATTCCAAGAAAATATCGTAAAAAACCAAGATCTGACATATCAAAGTTAGCTTAGAGCACATCTTTAATATGACTAACCTCCTGCTTATCACCTCTTGTGATAATCATATCATCAACGTAGAGAAATAATATCATTATTCCTACATTAAAAGACTTAACAAATAGTGCAGTGTCAGTATAACAAGATTTAAAGTGAAGTTGTGTCATGACACTACTAAATCGATCATACCAAGCCTTGGGAGCTTGTTATAAATCATATAATGTTTTTCGTAACCGAATTTTTTCTTTACATCCATTTGAAAGATTGATCATTTTTTAATTGATGCTATAGAAATAAGGATTCTAATAGTGGTCATTCGAGCTACTGGAGTAAATATCTCATTATAGTTTATTTCATATTCTTGACTATATCCTAAGTCACACGGAGTCGGCTAGGGAGGTGCCGCACCCGAGTCAACACGCCCCAACACGGTTGCGGCTTCGGACACGGCCCGAACTCGATCAACGCCGAGTCGGACTTGGTCAACGAGTCGAGGCCGAGTCCGTCCTTGTTTTGGATTCGGTCGACGTTGACTGAGTCCAAAAATGTCCATTTGTAGGGTGAAAAAACTAAAAAAATGATTTTTTATATTTTATATTTAAAAATATATATAAAAAGAGGCTATGATATGCACAGTCATAGTGACTGTGCACAGTCTGTGAATGTGAATGTGCACAGTCACAGACCTTTGCACTTTTAAAATATATATATATATATATATAGCCGAGTCTCCGTGTCCAAAAATTTTAAAATCGCGCCGCACCCGTATCGCACCCGCACCTGCACCCATGTGGCATAGACTATATCCTTTAGCTACCAACCTAGCTTTATGTATTTCTAATGTTCCATTACTTTTAGTTTTTATCTTATAGACTGATTTGCATCTTATAGTTTTCCTTCCTTTAAGTAATGTTTGAATTTCCCAAGTTTTCGCCTTTTCTAATGCTTCTAATTCATCCTTCATTGCTTTAATCCATTCTTGATGGGTTTTAGCATCATGATAAGATGATGGTTATACATGAGTGTATAGCCATTAAACAAACTCTATATTCAGATTCAAAAGAGTCATAGGATACGAATCTACTAGGAGACTTTGAAATTCTCATGGATTTTCTAATACTAGAGGAATTTATATCTTAATTTTGATAATATCTTTCTAAAGCACATAGTGGATGGTCTTCGGTCCATCAAGTATGTGTTTGAATTTCATTATGAGATAGGTTTACATTATCAAGACCATCATTCACATTCCCATGCGCATCATGAGTGTCCTCATTGTCACTCTCATGCATATCATGAATGTGATCACATCTTTCATTGATAAGGTTGAAGAGAAATAAATAGTCACAATGCTCTTGGATTTTCTCTTTACTAAATCCATTTTCGTTTTCAAGAAAAGTAACATTTCTTGAAACATATAATTTGTTCCTTTTAATTTCATAACATCTGTCTCTTTTGATTTTTAGGTTAGCCACTTGGAACATAGGGTCTTTAACTGGTAAGTTGGTAGAGTTAGTAGATGTTATGTGTAGGAGAAAGATTAATATTTTATGTCTTCAAGAGACCAAATGGGTAGGTGAGAAAGCTAAAGTGATAGAACCTTGGGGATATAAGATTTGGTATACAGGAATAAATAGGAATAGGAATGGAGTAGGGATTGTTATGAGTCGTCAGTTTATAGATAATGTAGTTGAGGTTCGTAGGAAGGGTGATAGAATTTTACTTACTAAATTAGTATTAGGTACGGATATTATTAATATTATTAGTGTTTATGCACCTCAAGTAGGTTTAGATGATTCCATTAAGCATCAATTTTGGGAAGATTTAGATGGAGTAGTACATGGGATATCTTATGGAGAAAAGCTTTTCATCGGCGGTGACCTTAATGGACATGTAGGCATTAGTAGGGATGGATTTGAGAGTATACATGGAGGCTATGGTATAGGAGAAAAAAATGAAAGTGGAGAAAGGATTTTAGATTTTTGTTTGTCCTATGATATGATGTTAGCAAACACTTGGTTTAGGAAGAGGGAGTCTCACCTAGTAACATTTAAAAGTGGGGTTAATACGAGTCAGATAGATTTTTTCCTACTTAGAAAGAGAGATAGGGGTTGTTGCATCGATTGTAAGGTTATACCGGGAGAAAGTGTAGCTACACAACATAGAGTCTTAATTTTAGATCTTAGAATTAGACAATGCCTCAAAAGGGGTAGACATATGATAGATCCTAGAATTAAGTGGTGGGCACTGAAAGGAGCTAAATAAGGAATGTTTGTAGAACAGGTAGTTAAGGAAGTTGATTGGTGTCTCGAGGAGGATTCAGAATCAATGTGGAATAAGATAGCGGGTGGCATGAGAAAAGTGGCTAAGGAGGTATTGGGTGAGTCTAAAGGCGGTGCACCACTAGGTAAGGATACATCATGGTGGAACGAGGATGTCAAAGTAGCTATTAAGGTTAAAAGAGAGTCTTATAGAAATCTAAGTAAGAGTAGTGATAATGAGAATTTGGAGAAGTATATGATAGCAAAGAAGGAAGCTAAAAAAGTTGTTCGAAACGCGAGGGCTAAGGTATATAAGGAGGTTTATGACAAGTTGGATACCAAAGAAGGCAAGAATGATATTTATAGGCTTGCTAAGATGAGAGATAGGAAATCGAAGGATTTGGGTATGGTTAGATGTATCAAAGATGAAACGCAAAGGGTTTTAGTCAAAGATGAGGAGATTAAGGAGAGATGGAAAGATTATTTTGATAAGCTATTTAATGATAGTCATGCTCAAGATCTTGGAGACATCTCCATTCCTTTTCATGAGATAAATCGTGACTTCATGCGCAAGATTCAAAAGAAAGAAATTGCAGAGGCTTTGAAGAAAATGAAATCAAGAAGGGCAGTTGGCCAGGATGGTATACCTATCGAGGCTTGAAAATGCTTGGGAGAGAAAGGTTTAGAATGGTTGACAAATCTTTTTAACTTGATTTGGCGAACAAATAAGATGCCTAATGAGTGGAGGAAGAGTACTTTGGTGCCTTTATATAAGAATAAGGGTGATATACAAGATTGCACAAACTATCGTGGTATAAAACTCATGAGTCATACTATGAAACTTTGGGAGAGGGTGATTGAGTCTAGGTTGAGGAAGGTTGTCATTGTAGAAGATGAACCGAACCTGAGAGAGAGAGAGAGAGGGAGAGAGAGAGAGAGAGACGGCTGTGCAAAGAAAACAGAAAACTTAATCCTCATTAGGGCTTCTCTCTATATTAAATAGAGAGAGGCAAAACAAAGAAATTACAACTAAGACCTTATGAAAAAAGTATTTCAGAAAACCTCTAATAAGGAACAACTTAACCTAAAAACCACCTATTCTCAACACTCCCCCTCAAGCTGGAGCATAGATATCTATCATGCTCAGCTTGTCACAGCATCTGGAAAAATTAGGCCTAGCAAGAGGCTTTGTAAACATATCTGCAACTTGGTCTTCAGACTTTAGGTATTTTGTAGTGATATGACCAGCTTGAATCATATCTCTTACATAGTGACAATCAACCTCAATGTGCTTTGTTCTCTCATGAAAGACAGGATTGTTTGCTATATATGTTGCCGCTTTGTTATCACACATCATGGTCATTGGAGAGGAAACCTTCACCTGGAGATCATTAAGAACAGTGCGAACCCATATCAATTCAGCAGTTGTTTGGGCCATAGCCCGATATTCTGATTCTGCACTCGACCTGGAAACCACATTTTGTTTCTTACTTCTCCATGAAATCAAGTTGTCTCCCAGAAACACACAGAATCCTGTGGTAGACTTTCTATCTACTACAGATCCAGCATAGTCAGCATCAGAATAAGCTACTATCTCCAGAGTTCCACCTTTCTTGAACAATAACCCCTTTCCAGGAGAGGATTTTAGATATCTGAGAATCATTATGGCTGCATTCCAGTGTACCTCAGTTGGTTTGTCCATGAACTGGCTAACTTTGCTTACTGCTAAAGCAATATCTGGTCTGGTCACAGTTACATATAGTAACTTCCCTACTAGGGAGCGATAGCGTTTGCTATCAACAGGTTTTGACCCTTCTTCAACCAACTGAACTTTATGGTCCATGGGAATATTTGCTGGTTTAGCTTCCAACATGCATGTTTCCTTTAATAAGTCAAGAACATACTTCCGTTGAGACAGAACCATCCCTTCACGGCTTCTAGCAACTTCTATGCCCAGAAAATACCTGAGTGAACCAAGGTCTTTTGTAACAAAGTGTTTGTGAAGATGAGCTTTTGTGGCTTCAATAGCTTTCACATCATCTCTTGTAAGAATGATGTCATCCACATATACTACCATAACAACGATGCCAGAGCTAGTTTTCTTTATAAAAAGAGTATGATCTGCTGCTGATCTGTTAAAACCAAAGCTTGACATCACTTCAAACAACTTTTGAAACCATGCACGAGGACTTTGTTTCAAGCCATAAATCGCCTTTCTCAATTTGCACACCTCATGACACTCCCCCTCAACCTCAAAACCTAGAGGTTGTTGCATGTAAACGGTCTCGGAGAGATCCCCATAAAGAAATGCATTTTTCACATCTAATTGACACAAGTTCCAGCCATGCTGAACAGCTACTGAGAGAACAAGACGGATGGTACCCATCCGTGCAACAGGAGAAAACGTTTCAAAGAAGTCAATTCCATATGTCTGGGTATATCCTTTCGCGACTAATCTGGCCTTGTACCTTTCAATAGAACCATCAGATTTGTACTTTATTGTATATACCCATCTACAACCAACAATGTCAGCATCTGCTGGGGAATCAACTAGATCCCAGGTATGCTGAGATACCAAAGCCTTCATTTCTTCTTGCATAGTCATCTTCCAGCGATTATCAAGTGCTGCCTGCTGATAGTTCAGAGGAATGGTTTCAGCAGACAAGGCTGAAATAAAAGACTTCATCTTATGTCCAATTCTGGCATGGGAGACAAAATGAGCTATGGGATATAAGGTGCATTGTCTTGTCCCTTTTCGTAGAGCAATAGGCCTGTTATCATCATCCTGAAGAACACTATTGTCAGTAGAACTTACCTCAGGAGAAGAAGAAGATGAAGGCTCTTGCGGAAGTGGAGCTCTACGCACATATACCAATGGAGGATTATTAAATCTGGAAGAGGATGAAGTTTGGTTCGGTAAGGAGGGCACAGATTCCAAAGGAAAAGGAGGTATAGGTAATGGAAAAGACTCAGCTGGATCAACCTGCAGCGGAGAACCGGAACTAGAGTAATATGGAGAGGATTCCAGGAAAGATACGTCTGCACTGACATACTCTCGGCGAGAAATAGGATCATAACATCGATAGCCCTTCTGATTTTTCGGATAACCAATAAATATGCATTTTGTAGCTTGAGCTGCTAATTTATCACGGTCAGGGCCAAGTTTATGAACAAAACAGACACATCCAAATATTTTTGGTGAGAAAGAAAAAAGTGGGGCATTAGGTTTTAGGATATGTAATGGAATTTGATCACCCACAGAAGACGAAGGCATGCGGTTGATCAGATAGCAAGCAGTGGTAATCGCATCACCCCAGTATGACGCAGGAACATTGGATTGAATCATAATGGTCCTTGCAACATCAAGGAGGTGCCGATGTTTTCGCTCAGCCACCCCATTTTGTTGAGATGTATAGGCACATGAAGTTTGGGGTTGGATGCCATGATCTTGGTAAAATTGTAACAGATCTTTTGATTTAAACTCAAGAGCATTATCAGTGCGAACAATCTTGACACTAGATTCAAACTGAGTTTTTATTTCAAGAATTAGGGATTTGATAAGACTTGGAACATCAGATCGTTCTTTTATTAAAAATACCCATGATAACTTAGAGAAATCATCAACAATAACAAGATAATACCGACACTGAGTCCTAGTAGGAATCTTACTAGGACCCCATACATCTGCATGAAGAAGTTCAAAAACTTTATTACTCGACTGACTCTGACTCAAAGGGAACGAACTTCGATGATGCTTGCCCAACTGACATGCTTCACACTGAAATGATGTGGTGGAAGGAATCTGAGGAAAGACCGACCGAAGCTTTGACAATGAAGGATGACCAAGACGACGATGCCATTGAACAGGGCTGAATGAATGGTCCAATGCAGCATGAACAGAACCCATTGGATGATGTAGGTAGTAAATTTCATTTTCTTCATAGCCTCCACCAATCTTCTTCCCGTCAGCAAATCCTGAAAATGACAACCCATTGGATCAAATATTACTCTACAATTTTGTTCTTTTATAAGGCAACTAACAGAAAGTAAACTTTGAGGAAAGTTTGGAGCATGAAGTGCATTTTTCAACTGTAATGAGGAGGATATAGAAATATTTCCCTGACCAACAACCGGGGAGGAGCTCCCATCGGCTAATGAGACTCCAAGTTGAGCCTTAATGACCTTTAGATCTGAAAAAACACGAGAATTTCCACACAAATGTCTGGATGCACCAGAGTCAATAACCCACTTACTATCATTCGGATGAAGATGATTCCCGGTTGAATAGGCAATACCAGCTACAGGAGAACTGGAACTCAAAGGTCGGAGAGCAATCAACTCATCATATTCCGCACGACTAAGAGTGATATTATTTTCATTTGCAGTGATATTATCTTGTGCATTAGTTGCCTCAATAGTAGTAACATGAGCTTTAGGATTATATGACTTTGATGCAAAAGAGAGTGGCCGACCATGCTTATCCCAACAACGATCTTCTAAATGACCAGATTTTCCACAGAATGTACATTGAAGCTTTCCTCTGCCTCCCATACCACGTCCACGTCCTCGTCCTCTGATATTCTGAATATTTCCACGACCATAACTAGATGGGGCAACAAGAGCAGATGTCTGAGTCACAGGCTGAGATTGTGGCAGAGATATCGCAAGTCTACTCAGACGATTGTAAGCGTCAGCAAGAGTGGGAACATCTGAACCAGTCAACATTTGAACTTTTGCAACCGAAAAATCTGAAGAGAGACCTGTAAGAAAACGAGCAACCATGGTTTGTTCTTGATGATCCTTTTGCTTCGAGCAACACAAAGGCCGGTGAGCATTAAGTCTTTCAAACGCAGCTTTGACAGAGGTATAGTACTGGGCCAAGGTCTGATCTCCCTGTTGCAAGTTATATATTTCCTGTTCGACTTGTAGGACACGACTCACGTTCGTTTCTTGTGAGTATGTAACACGAAGATTGTCCCACATTAGTTTGGCTGTATTATAGTAGATCAATCCATCTGCAATATGGGGTTCGACACTGTTCATGATCCATGACATAACTATGTCATTATCTTCATCCCAAGTAACATATTTTCCCAATTTCTCAATGGGTTCGCCTTCCAACAAAATATGTTTTCGACGATGTCCAGATACCGACATCATAAAAGTTCTGGACCACCTGGCATAGTTGGTTTCATTCAACCTAACAGAAGAGCCATACGATAAGGGGTTGGCAAACGCCTTATACTCCCCAATATGTTCCATTTTGGAATCACCTTTCGACATTTCAGCCATACCAAAAAAAAAACTCACTTGAACAACAAGTGTTCAAAATTTTTTTTTCAACTCAGCAGGAAACCACTCCTGCTGTTCCACAACATAAAGATCAATCCAGCATGAAATCACATTTGCTATTTTCCATGACAGAAGAGTAACTTCAACACTCGACACAACAGGGAGTTAAAAAAATTCAGTTGCTGTAGTTACCACAGAAATTCCGATCCTTGCTGCACCCAAACACATCACCACACATGATAAAATGCAGTCGCAAGACACACTGTTAACCAAAACTTGCTGTTCTCCAACATATACGACATGACATCCAGTAAATATCACACAAAATCAGCTTCTGCAAGAACTCAACACTTACGGCGACAAAAAAAATAAATTATGTTGCTCCCAAACAGCAGGAACACACCTCGACGAGAATTCAGCACTCACGACAACAGAAAAAAAATTCTGTTATTTCCACCCATCAGGAATATCCTTCGACACCTTATGAACCAACACACAACTCGTCATAGCAGCAGGAAGACTCGGCACCACCAGGTCGCAGCAAACTCCCAACAGCGTAGGTATTCACGAGGAGAGAAAACAAAAGAAAACAAGGAGATACGACACCCACAGCAGGCATCCACGACGAGCACGAGGAGATACGACCCCCACAGCAGGCATCCACACCCAGCAGATGATACGACACCCACAGCAGATGATACGACACCCACAGCAGGCATCCACGACCAGCAGAATGCCAAAAAAAAATATTTAAAGTGCTGACCTGATTAGATCATTACTCAGCGTGATCGAAGTTTGATCATGATCATGAAAGCCTCCATGAATCGACTGAGATTTGGTAGAGCACGATCACACCCACATCACAGTCGATATCTCGATCACGCTCCCACTTCACAGTCGATCACGTTCCCACGATCGGCTGTGGCTTTGATACCATGTAGAAGATGAACCGAACCTGAGAGAGAGAGAGAGAGGGAGAGAGAGAGAGAGAGACGGCTGTGCAAAGAAAACAGAAAACTTAATCCTCATTAGGGCTTCTCTCTATATTAAATAGAGAGAGGCAAAACAAAGAAATTACAACTAAGACCTTATGAAAAAAGTATTTCAGAAAACCTCTAATAAGGAACAACTTAACCTAAAAACCACCTATTCTCAACAGTCATGATATCGGAGAATCAGTTTGGTTTTATGCCTGGAAGATCAACTATGGAAGCTATATATCTTCTTAGACAACTTATTGAAAGATATAGAGAGAGGAACAAAGATTTGCATATGGTTTTTATTGATTTAGAAAAGGCATACGATAGAGTACCTAGGGACGTTCTTTGGTGGACAATGATGAAGAAAGGTGTTTCTCTCAAGTACATTAGTATAATTAAAGATATGTATAAAGGAGTAGTAACCAATGTCCGCACTTATGGAGGGGTGACAACCAATTTTCCGATAACGGTTGGGTTACATCAAGGATCTGCTTTAAGCCCTTTCCTATTTGCGATAGTGATGGATGAGCTTACGAGATCAATTCAAGAAAATGTACCGTGGTGTATGTTGTTTGCTGATGATATTGTTTTGATTGATGAGTCTAGAGCTGGGGTTAATGCTAAGTTAGAATTATGGAGACAGACATTGGAAGCTAGAGGTTTTAAGTTGAGTAAGAGTAAGACGGAATATATGGAATGTCGGTTTAGTAAGCAACGAAGTAGTGATGGGAGTGTAGTGAAGCTCGGTGAGCAAGAAATACCGGTGAATGATTATTTCAAATATTTGGGATCCATCATTCAAAAGTATGGAGAAATTGATGGGGATGTAAATCATAGGATAAAGGTTGGGTGGATGAAATGGAAAAGTGCAACTGGAGTGCTGTGCGATCGTAGAATGCCATTGCGGTTGAAGGGAAAGTTTTATAGGACGACTATTAGACCCGCTTTACTATATGGTTCGGAATGTTGGGCTGCCAAGAGACATCATATTCAAAAAATGAGTGTAGCTGAGATGCGGATGCTTAGATGGATGTGTGGAAATACAATAAAAGATAAGATTCGGAACGAGGAGATACGTAAGAAGGTAGGTGTTGCACCCATTGAAAATAAGATGCGAGAGAATCGTTTACGGTGGTTTGGACATATTCGGCGAAGGCCTAATGATGCTCCAGTTAGAAGGTTGGAGAAATGGGAAAATATATTAGTTAAAAGAGGTCGGGGTAGGCCTAGGAAGACTTGGATGGAGATGATAGGAAAAGATATGAATGCTTTGAACCTCACCGAGGACATGGCATTGGATAGAAATGATTGGAGGAAAAGGATTCATGTGGAAGACCCCAAATGAATTTCTTTTTTGGTTCATATCGCTGACCCCAATGGTTTTGGGATGAAGGCGTAGTTGTTGTTGTTGTTGTTGTTGTTGTTGTTGTCTCTTTTGATTTTTGGCATAGCCTAGAAAAACGCAAGGAATTGCTTTTGGAGAAAGTTTGTCGTTTTTGTTAGTAAGAACAAAGCATTTACAACCAAAGACTCTCAACCTTTTATAATCAGGAGATGTTTTAAATAATTTTTCAATAGGAAAAATATTTTCAATGGTTTTTGAAAGTATCCTATTTATCAAATAAACCACCGTAAGAGCAGATTCGGCCCAAAACATTTTTGGAACATTTCTTGGTAGAAAAAATGTTTTAATAATCTCAACAATATGTCTATGCTTCCTTTCGTCTAGTCCATTTTATTGAGGAGTATAAGGATATATTTTTTATGAATAATCTCATATAAGTCAAGATAATTTTTTAACTCCCTTGACACAAATTCTCCTCCGGAATCGGTTCTAAAGATTTTAATATTGGTTTTAAATTGAGTCTTTGTATAGCAATGAAATCTTTTGAAACAATCAAATACTTCGGATTTGTGTTTTAAGAAAATATACCCAAGAGTGTCTACTATAATCATCCACAAACACAACATAATAAGATACTCCTCCTTTGGATATAACCGGAGTCGGTCCCCATACATCCGAATGTACCAACTCAAATGGATTTTTAGATATAAGATGACTGGGCCCAAAGGGTAAGGATTTCATTTTACCAAGGATGCAATCTTCACAAACAAAATCCCTTTCTTTATAACTTGTACATTAGGATGTCCTAGTCTTTTGCGCTAATTTTTTATATTTTTTTTTTTCACAAAATTACAAAAAGTATGTTTTGATAATTCAAGATTGTCCATAACATAGAGATCTCCTCTTCTATGGTCTCGCCCAATCGGCTTATCGAACTGGAGATCCTGTATCAAACAATCATTAGATGAAAACAAAATTTTACATCCATGATCTGCAATTTGAAAAACCGATAAGAAGTTTAAATTCAATTTTGGTGCTACTCTAATATTTGGTATAAAAAAAGTTTATTGTTTTTAAAAAGCTTCAAAACTTTTAATTTTTAAAGAAGTTTCATCGGCGGTTGAAACATAAGAATCATTTGGGTTAGTATGACATTCGGATAATATGGACTCATTTGGGGTCATATGGAAAGAAGTACCAGAATCAAGAATCCAAAAAGTCTTACCGAGGTCACCACTTGTGGATATGGCCACACCCGAGATAATTTTTTAACATTGGTTGTAGTGCCTCCATGAGTTGTGTCAAGAATAATGAGTTGATGCATTTGGAGTCGTCTACACCATTTCTTTCAAAAGATGGTCTCACCGAAGCCACCTTCTTATCATTTCTTTGATCTTCTTTCCTTCTTTTGGGGCAAAAAGGCTTGATGTGTCCCAGCTCATAGCAATGGTAATATATTATTTTGCCAGGATCACCTCTTTTATCATTTTGACTTCTTCCATAGTCATTGAAATTTCTTTCATTCTCATAATTTCTTACAAAGTGAGGAGGTTTATAACTTCTGATGTGATTTCCAGGTTTTGACATAGCAAGCACGAATTCTTCATCTTTTGAAGAAAATGTTTTTTTCAACCTATTTTCCTCCATAGTTAACTCTTTAAGAGTTTCAACTATGATAAATACACCTTCTTTATGAAGAAGGGTCGATTTGGTCACTTCAAATTCGGGTCTAAGACCATTAACAAATTGATAGAAATGATCTATTCTTATTTGATTTTTACGGAGTTCTATGTCTTGAGGGTAATACTATTTTGGCTTTAGAAGAGCCAATTCATCCCAAAGAATAGAGAGGGCATTGTAATATTCCCTAATGCTCCTCTCTCCTTGGGTCATTGTTCTCACCTTATTTTACACATTGCATATGTGAGCAATATCCTTGAGACTATCCATATTTTTACTTTCATGCATCACTAACAAAGTCAAATTTTGCTAAGCTAAAGCATTTTTTGATGTTAACACTATTAATGAGTCATCCAATTAATTTGGAATGACCCATCCTCAACTCTTTTCATTTTTTCTCGTATTCGGTGACGGCCTTAGACATCTCTTCTCCTTGAAGAGCTACTTCTTTTCCATTTTCAATCTTAGCAAGTATAAGTTTAGGCTCTCTTTTGGTCCCATCAACCAAACCCCATAGACCATTTCCCCATATTTTATGTTTTAGTATGGATGCCCACATCCCATAGTTAGTATCATTGAGTCTTACGGGAATGGAGATGATCACTTCTCTTTCATCCTCCATTTTTACAATAATGAGAGAGAGAGAGAATGAAAAGAAGGTAGCAAGAATTTTGTTGAGAAGATCTTTGATAGTGTGCTTCCTGATGCAATACTCCCACGAACCGATGCTCCACCAATCTCACGATCCACCTCTTGGCGTTTCCGAATGAATAACAACCCAAGAGCACCAAAGCTCTGATACATGTAATGAAATAAGAACAAAAGCAAAACAAGTGTCTCTTATGGACTTACAATAACACAATCAACCAATAAGAACACTAATTGATTGATCCAACCACCCACATACGAGTCAAAAATAAAGGCTTTTGTATTCCACAATATGCTTAGAAAAGCAATGCAATTTACATAGGCTTGAAGCCCTATTTATAACAGCAAAGGAATAGGGAGCAGCCCAACTAGCTGGAGCTGTCTCATTCAAAAGTACCAAAGCAAAAATGCAAAAATAATAATTATACAGTCAGCTTACTTTTATTAAAGACTGAAATGACCAAAATACCCTTGATGGGATATTTTGGTTTACATAATATATATATATATATATATATATATATATTAGAAGCTTGTCTTAACAATTATAAGTTAATCAGTCTTTGTTGTGAAAACAAAACTAAAACATACATACACAAATCATACAAAGAGTTTGGAAGGAAACAATATAGTTCCATGTCAGTATCGGCATATCGGGCTGAATCACCCAATACGTATCGTATCGACAGAAAAGTGATATGCAATTGGCCTGAATAGGCTAATTTAAAAAAAACTGAGAAATGGTCAAAATATTTTTTTAATATTATTTTGACACGTGCCTTTCTGTGGTTAAAAGTTGGGCAATTCAAAACAATTCAGTCCTGAATCGGTATCGCTCGATTCACCTGAATCCCTGAATAGTTTGAAAAACAATTCATGGCCCGAGACGATGCTGACAACATTGATATAGTTCTTAAAATAAAGAATCTCAGCAGATTCTCATCAAACAGACCACATTAGGGCTTGTAAGAACCTGAACCATAACATCGCAACAGTAATTGAACTTTGACCTACCAAAGCAGGTCCATTAAGTTAGTTGGGTCTTATGTGTAAGATAGAATTAACAACTGGACCTGGTTTGATTGTTTATAAACCAAATGCCATCCAACCTGATATCTGATTAAGACCCAGAATTTCAAAATATAAATATTTCCCAAAACAACTGGAGATTACCTGATTAAACCTGGCTCAGGTTCTAACCATCTCAACCAGGACCTGGTCCTACTTAATGAGGCCCATTTGGTCCCCAGACTGAGACTCAGTACAGCCACCTGAGTCAGATAAGGGTCCAGACAGAGCTCAATCCAGCTTAAGCCCCTATACATTGACAGCCCTAGATCAGACCATACGTCTTTTTGCATAAGATTTATAAGAAAAAACATTACAGTAATTTCAATGAAACTCATGCACTTCTACAGGAAAACATAGGCAAAAATGCTCACAGAAACTTCCAACAGAAAAAAAACACATCTTTTTAAAAGAATTTTTTTTGTCAAAATTAGGCAGCTTTTTCCATCTGAGTTTACAAAGTTCCTTCATTTAATAGTATGGCAGTGAACCCAACATTTTTCATATTCCAAGAGTTAACTTCCATCAAACACATGCAGTATTACAGTGTAACTAGGGGATTTCGAGTAGACTTGGAAACAAACTGAGCCATTACATTCAGCTTTTTGATATACTGGGGTCTCTCATTTTGATGTCGAAAAGGCATTTAACACACATTTTCTTTTCCCTTAACTCTCATTAAGGGTACATTTGCCTGGCTCCAGATAAGAATCATTCCCTCATGGTAATAAGAGAATGATTCTCATTTGCCCCTTCTCTCACATGCAAGCAAACACAAGAAAATTGGAAAATGTGATTCCATCTCACGTGAGATGCAGGCAAACTCTTAAGAGGTTCTTTCATGCCATAACTTTTAAGAAGCATATTAAGATTTCTGGATATATATAGCCAAAGAGCTCAGGCGGCAATTCTATAGTGATTGTATGGAGGACAAAAACCATGTTGCCCTTAACTTACTTCCCATAAATGACACGCTGGTGATGTACGAGAAGGCAAACACTAGTATTATAAATATCTGCAAAAGAGTTGATTCCTAGTCAGATTGGCACATCATAGATATGGCTTAAGCCTACACTTGTTTTTATTAGTAATTTAGTACAGTAAGTGAGTTAGCAACTTAGCAATACACGACAGTCCCATGGAGTATGTTCTTAGTGACACTATGGTACTTTCTTTTATATGCAAGTTGGGTATAAACCCCTATGGAATTCGAACTGAGAACCCTCAGTTATGATAGTGCAACTTTACCATTCAGCTTTCTCATTCAACCCCATGAACACTATGGGACTTATTAAAAACATCAAGGATGATATAGAGGAAAAAGATAAATAAATAAACCTTATATATAACAGGTTTAATAAAAATACGTTAAATTTAGAGAACGATGAAAGATGAAGATATTATAGTTACTTAAGACAGAAGACACTATAATATCAATTGGCAAGACAATTGAGTATTTGTGGACAAGATGTGCAAGTGAGGTACACATATAACATAAGAATGATTGACAATCATGAATGAGTAAATTATAGTTAACGGCCTCACTAATAAAAGATAAGATGGTGTATCACAAAAGGGTTTGGGATGCAGAAGAAGCCAAAAACAACACTAGCATGATGCATGAGCTGATAAAAGTTGGAAGGTGCTAGGAGAAGAAGAATGACTTGGAAGTAGATGGTAAGTGGAAGCATAAAAAATGAGCTACTCAGAAATTCAGCATTTGATAGGAAAACAGAAGAATACAGCCCATAAAGTCAACTGCAAGAAGACAGGATTGCCCAGGGTTACCGGAAGTGCCTATAGGAGTGGGGAAGCATGCTTCCCAGAAACGCACTTCGAAAGTGCGAAACGCAGCACTTTCGAAATGTGTGGGCCCCTAAATGGGAAGCAAGGTTCCAGTTTTAGCCTTTAAAATGTAAATTTTACAAAAAAAAATAGAAATAGCTTTTTTTCCTTTTTCTTTTTTTCTTCTTTTTCTGTTTTTTTCTTCCTTTTTTTCTTCTTCTTCCTGTTTTTTCCTTCTTCTTCTTTCCTTTTTTTCTTTTTCTTCTTGTTTTTCCTTCTTCTGTTTTCTTCTTCTTATTCTTGTTTCTCTCTCTCGGTCTTCATGTTTTTGCTATAGTTTATGTTTTTCAGTTATATATATATATATATATATATATATAGATAGATAGATAGATATAACTGATAATCTTGTGTTTCAGTATTTTATATATTCTGTATTTCAGTTATTATAATATGTATATTATATATTTTGTGTTTGTGTGTTTCATTTTTATATATATTTCTGTATGTGTGTAATTCATATATAATATCTTTGACTGTTTCTGAGTTATATTTTTTGGTTATCTGTTTCTGAGTTGTATAATTTATATTTCTGGTTGACTATTTCTGAGTTATATAACTTATATTTTTGGTTGACTGTTTCTGAGTTATATATTATATTTTGGTAAATTAAAAAATATATAATTACATTTTTGCTTCCCTTTCAATTCATATTTGTTTCCCTTTTGCTTCCCACTCGAATCCTAGGTCGCTTCATTTTTCGCTCCCCCTTCAAATCCTAGTTCGCTTCATAGGTCACTTCTGGTTTGCTTTCCTTCTCACTTCAAAGATGATTCTCGGTTTGCTTCTAAGTCGTCCCGCGCTTCCCGCTTCCTAAAATTTTAGAAGTATCTCACTTCCCACTTCCGCTTCCCGAATCGCTTCCCGCTCCCGCTTCCTCGACTGGCAACTCTGGGATTTCCTCATTCAAGATGATGGTCATATCCTAAGTTTATGTCGTGTAGATTAGTATATTATAAATGAGAACAATGAGTACATGAGCACCAAGTCTATTTTGCAAGCTTGCAATATGTTGCATCAAAATCTGATGGTTATCATTTATCACTTTTTTATGGAACCACATTCCACAAACATGGACCGTAAGTTTTCAAGGCTGATGATCAAGATGTCAGTCCTAACCAAGGAGTATGAGACTGCATCCTGTCCATAAGTATACAACTGACAAAATTAAACCAGTGTTTAAAAACCCAGAGTCAACCCAGTGACTCGGCCCAACTCGCTCCCTTACTGGGTCAACCCAGTGAATGACCCAGGAATTCACAGAACTCGGCCCAGTCATATGACTATTTTATATATATTTATAAAGATGGTTATACATATATTAATACAATTATACATTAAACATATTATAAAAATATCAATATAATGCATACTATATATAATATATTAGCAATATACTATGAAATATACATACTATATACATATCTTTACATATTTTATATAAAATTATAAAGTTATCATGACCCTGCCGGGTCATGAGTCGATCCATGACAATCCGAGTGACGAGTCACTGGGTTTTAAACAATGATTTAAACTAGTATTCCTTGACTAAATGAAACCATAAAAGTCACAAATAGGATGTGTAATGTTGTCCCCAATCCATCTCCACAGATGTTGGACAAGTTTAATATTTGCCACTAGGAAGTTAATTGACCTGAATGAACAAAACATGAAAGGATTACAAACAGCATTAGTTGAACCATGTCACTTGATAGAAGGATAGAGACATGACTTAAACCTCTCCATGACATTGTTTCTTATAAGAAAGAAGGTTTGTTCATTTTTAGCGGAATGAAGAAATTTTCCATTAGCAAAGATGAAAGCAAATAACACAATTCATGCAAGCACTTCAACCAGAGAGAGAGAGAGAGAGAGAGAGAGAGATGGCCTACAGAACTCTCCATGCTGAGCCTCTGAGACCTAGACACCTACTAGCCTCAAATATGCTCCTTGATGTCAAAACACCACTAAATAATGAGCCCAGAGAACAAAATTTGACTTCAGAAATCCCTTTGGTATGGTAATACCAATCCACCACCATGCTGCCATCATGACCGCCTAAGGAGTAAGAAATAGGTAAGAAAAATATGATAGTAACATGATGACCTCTTTGCAAAAGGGACTGCGCCACTCATACAATTGCTGACTCGAACACAAACATAAAATAAATCAAACACGATAAAGTAGTATGTTTGGCATAGCTTACAATGCACTCCCTATTCCAAAACTATTGCTTTCATAGAAATTCCTTCAACTGCAAAAATCTTATGTGGTGATCTTATGTTTTCATACTTCTGTACATTTCATCCCTGTATGCAAATTTACATTATTACATCAATGGGTGCAATGTCTCATGATCTACCATGCAATGATACCTTAGCCACATAAGCATAGCCCTCATATTTCACACTGAATGCTAATAATGTCCACCATGTACTCAAAATATTTTCAACTAAACAAAAAAATGAAAGCAACAACCTGCTAATAAAGAATTAAAAGCGGAAATAATAAATAACATCAGAGGTAACTGCAAACAGCAAACTAGTTAAGCCCATCATTTCAGTACACACCTCTCTGCAATGTCTTCAGCAGTGCACTTTCGTCCAACCTATCAACCTTAACTAATGCTTTCACATACTCAGCAAGAGCTAACTGATTAAAATGAAGAGTAGGCTGACTCTCAAATAATCTGATCACTCCTTCTGCATCAGTACGGTAAAGTTCTTTAAGCAATGCCACCTCATTTGCCCCATCTGAATCATGAACTCTGCGAGCAAGATTTCCAACATAACTTGACAGAAACCTTTCTTGCAGTCCTAAAGACTGAGCTCCTGCAAAGAAAATAGTATATAAACTCTGTTTAATTCGCTTCAAAATAAATTTTTGAAATATATAGCTTTTGAAGCAAAAAACATTGAATGAGCCACACAGCCACAGCCACACACACACAACTCCTGCAAAGAAAATAGTATAAACTCTGTTTAGTTCGCTTCAAAATAAATTTTTGAAATATATAGCTTTTGAAGCAAAAAACATTGGATGAGCCACACAACCACAGCCACACACACACATACACACATGCACGTAATTATCCACAGAAAAACAGACTTCTAACACGTATGGAACAAGCAAAATTTTGTTGCATGAACTGTTTCCTAGGCAGATAATTACTTTACAAGACAGAGAAAAAAGATTCACATGATTCAACCAGAAAGACTTAATTGCAAAACATTCAGATAACCCATTTTCTCTAATCCTGATTTTACTTGCATAGTGAAATCCACATTCCATTTCTTCCTGCACAAATTCCACTTCAAGTGTCATAAACCCAACGGCCTAAATGTTAGTCAACCTATCTATCAGAACTAACATACTTTTAGAAGAGGTCAATTTGTCAAAAAAAACTAGCCATTTGTACGGTACAATCTTAATTACAGTGTAAGAAAAATTGGATTGCATGCATGCATCCTAGCAAATAATCCTTGATAACATGATGTCATGTGCAGTTAATTTGTGCTTATTTGATACAAATTCTAGTAAGATGTGAAGCTTGAAATTAACCAAAGAACTAAAGCACCACACTTTCAAACATAAACCTAAAACCTAAACCACCAGTTGCACTATCTAAAGCATCCCATTCACATACTAGAAGCACTTCTTAGGGAACTATGATTTAGTACAAGCATAAAGTTCGTCAATATTTTTTTGCTCTCTCTCAAAAAAAAAAAGACACATAGAACATTGGAAAGAACCAGGGGAGGAGAGCAACTGCATAGCAGAAATTTTACATCACAGGAGCCAAACATTAAAGATCAAGGTTTGAGACCTAATGGACTTCCATCTCAAGTACGTGTGGTGTTAAAATATGAACAGTTATACAGAAATGGGTAGGTGCCTGACGCTTTTTGTGCCTACAGCGTGCCTACCGCATGCCTACAGAGCTTGGATAGGGTTTTTCAGGTTGTTTTTCAAAAATCTGACCCTACAGATGTGTTCTGAATGATCGATTTGCTAGACAATCACACTTGGATCATGTTTTTTTGAGAAAAAAATGACTTTTTTGTTAATATATATATATATATATATATTTCTCTGTTATCTTTTGTAATGCCCACTAAGAGCAATTTAGTTTTTTCTTATTACGAAAATAGACATGTCAAGTAGGGACATTTTGTCTTTTTTTTTTCTTTCTTTTTTTGTTATTTTTCATTTGTGAAGGGGAAAGAGGGTCCAACCCATAGAGTCGTTGGGACCCTCCCCAACGGGGAGCTGCCAACGACTCTATGGGAGCCCCCCTTGGTCTCATAAAGTGTATAAACGGGGTTTTTGCCCCCTCTTCTCAACAATGCTCTTCATGGCATTTCAATATATGATTTTTTATATTTCAAGCTCTCTTTCTTTCACATTGTGTGTGTTTGGCGCCTAGCCCTTTGTGGCTTTGGCTTCTTGTTTATGTACTTGTGCATTCGTTATAATCACTTTGTGACATTGTTCTTTGCACTAGTGTTTCATTACATGCTATCAGAGCTTTTTTAAATGGCCGATCTACCAACTAGATGTCAAGAATGCATTTTTAAATAGGGATCTTTGTGAAGAATTCTATACGGATCCTCGTCGAGTCTAGAAATTGAAAAAAGAAAAACACTAAGCTTAATAAAGTTCTTTATAGTCTTAAGCGAGCTCCAAAATCTTGGTATGACCACTTCAGTAAAGTTGTTCTTGAGAGTGGATTTTCATCTTGTTATATTGACCCTGCTCTTTTTATTAAGAATGCAGAAGACCACATAACTATCTTACTTTTGTATGTTGATGATATGATCATCACATGGAATGATAAAATGGGCATTGAGTCTATTAAAAATATTCTTAAAAACAATTTTGATATGTCTGACCTTGGATTTCTAAGATATTTTTTAGGGATTGAAGTCATATTTTCCTCGAGGATATGTTATTTCTCGAATGAAGTTTGCATCAGATATTATTGCTAAGTTCAGCTTGACTGACGAAAAAAAATTGAGATACAAAAAGTAATCAATGCTAAGATGAGAGCCAATGATAGACCTCCTTTAGAAGATCCCACTCCTTTTCGTCATTTAATCGGAGAATGCTCCTACTACTATTCACATGGCAGCCATTATGCAAATTGTCAGATACCCGAAGGAAACTATAACAAAAGGGTTATTTTTATCCTCTTCTTCATCTTCAAATTTAATTGCTTATATTGACTCTGATTGGGATGGAAATCCTAATGATCCTATTTCTACCACAGGTTATTGTATTTTTCTTTAAGAATCATTAATTTCTTGGAGATATAAGAAGCAACAGAAGGTTTCCCTATCTTTTACAAAAGTTGAGTATAGGGTGATGGCCACCATTACAATTGAACTAGTCTGGTTAAGAAGTTTGCTCAAAGACACGGGAGTTGTCATCTCTATTCCTTTGAATCTATGTTGCGACAACAAAAGTGTCATCTAGCAATCATGCATTTCATGAACGAACAAAGCATATTGAGATGAACAGACATTATGTTCGAGATGAGTTTGTGTGAGGCACTATTTCTTTACCAAAACTTTACCATCCTCTAGATTTCTTTTTCTTCTAAGCAAACTTTTGGTGATCTCACCGTCAGTTTGGGGGGGGGGGGGGGGGGTATTTATATATATATATATATAAAATCTTTTGTGATGCCCACTAGGGGCAATTTAGTTTTTTTCTTATTATGTAAATAGACATGTCCACTAGGGACATTTTTTGTCTTTTTTTATTTCTTTCTTTTTTTGTTATTTTTCATTTGTAAAGAGACAAGAGGATCCAACCCATAGAGTCGTTGCCCCCCCCCCACAACGATTACATTTGTAACCATTGGAGCGCTCCCAGCCACTCTATGGGAGCCCCCCTTGGTCCCATAAAGTGTATAAAAGGGGCTTTTGCCCCTTCTTCTCAACAATGCTCTTCATAGCATTTCAATATATGAATTTTTATATTTCAAGCTCTCTCTCTTTTTCATTGTGTGTGTTTGGTGCCTAGCCCTTTGTGGCTTATTGTATTTTGCCCATTAGTGGCTTCTTGTTTATGTACTTGTGCATTCTTTATAGTCACTTTGTGACATTGTTCTTTGCACTAGTGTTTCATTACATTTTTAATCATTGAATATTTTTTAAAATTGTAGACCATTGATTTTTGAATCTTAAAAATACCTAACTTGGTGTTGGAATCAGATGATCCAAAAGTCAATTCCCACAAAATCAAGCATGTAGATCACATCGGTATGGCTAGATTTTAGAAAAAATAGAAACAATCTTTCCAAAGCTTGGTAGGCACGCAGTAGGCCCAAAAAAGTGTCAGGCACCTACCCATCTCTCTCTCTCTCTCTCTCTCTATATATATATATATATATATATATATATATATATATATATATATATGTGTGTGTGTGTGTGTGTGTGCGTGTGTGTGCGTGTGTGTGTTACATACATACATACATATGTATGTAAATGCATATATTTACATGTATATTATATATATATGTACTTTTTTTATTCTTTTATTTGTAATATTTTTATTTATTTTTTATTTTATTAGTCAACTAGAGTTGACTAGACTAGTCGTTAGAGGCTTAGAGCGAGTCTAACGGCTAGTTGTTCTAGCCATTAGACCTACTCTAATGGCTAGTAGTCTCCTCTCTACTTTATCTTTACTCTCTCTCCTACCTCTCTCTTTTGTGTATAAATAGGTAGGGATGGCAGTGGACCGGGGGAAAACGGGGCCCAGCCCCGTATGGACCGGGGATGAAGGGCATGAAACGGGGATGGAGGTGGGGATGAAGGTCGAAATTCCCCTGCCCCACCCCTGTTAATAAAATTACTAAAATATTTAAACCTAACTAATAAAATTACAAGAAAACCATATTAATATATACTAACTTACTAACCCTAATACTAACCCTAAATCGTGTGCAGTATCAGCACCAGGTTCGTCGGCCTTCAGTCCTCTCTCTCTGTCCACCATCGCCGACCATCATCGTCGGTGCTAGATTTGTCCACCAGCTTTGCAAGGGATGAGATGCAAGATTGGTTGTCTCTGGTTCGCAGCACTCGAAGCCAGTGAACCTCGTCCTCGATCGTGGTCAGCAGAAAGCGCAACGCCCACTCTGTGTCTCAGCCGGAGGCCGCGAAACAACCTAAAGCGAAACTCAAGCCGACACCTCGAGAGGAGACAGAAAGACCCGGTTCGACCGAGGTGAAGGAAGCCGAGACCGAATCGAAGAAGAGGTCGAGGACGAACAAGAGTCGCGCGAGTACGCTATCGGCGAAGAACCTACCAAGCTCTTCGAACCACCAGAACCCGAACTCGGGCTCCAGCCCCAGTCGAAGCGTCGCGACAGCAATGACGACGGTGGCTTCGAAGGGGGTGATGAATCCTGGGGGAGGGGAGAAGGCGGAGTTGTCGTCGAAGAAGCGGAGCGCGGTCGCGGTGAACTTCCTGCATAGGATGAAGAGGACTAGTGGCAGACAGACAATGAAGACGACCGTGATTCCTATGGCGGGGAGCTTGATGGAGAAGATGAGGAGTTCGGGTGGTGGTGAGATCCATGGTGGGGCAGGGCGGGGATGGGGATAATTTGTTTGAGATGGGGCGTGGATGGAGGTCCAAAGTCCCCCCCGCCACGGGGATGGAGGTTAACTTTTTGAGACGAGGCGGGTGTGGAGACCTTGTCCCCCGCCCTGGTCCACTGCCATCCCTATAAATAGGGGATCTTCTCCTCATTGTAAGTATGCTTCTTGCATACTTTGTGAAGCAATAACATAATATTTTTATATAGTGAGCCTTCTTTTGGTGTGTGCCCTTAGTGGCCTGTGTGAGTGTGCCCATAGTGGCTCCTTGTGCTTGTTTACTTTGGTTTCTTTGGTGGACTTTTATTCTTGCTTGAAGGCTCCTCTTTCTTTACATGGTATCAAAACCATAGTGATTTTGATCTTTGAAGTTGACCATCACCTCATTGTTTGTGTGCTTCTGGATCGCTCCTCAAGTGTTCATGGTGCGGTGTTCATGATGGCTTAAGTGGACGTGCTTCTTCTCTACAATCACCTCTCTCACTTCTGTTTTTTCTTTCTCTCTCTTACTCCTCTCTCTTTCTTCGTAATTATGGACAAGGAGAGTATTAATGTTGTTCCTATAAAACTAAATGACACTAACTATGTAATGTGATCTTCAATCATGAAGCACCATATTTGGGGTAGTGAATGGATCTGACTCAAAACCTAAACTACTTCTCACCAAAATAGAGAACATGAAGGATGTTGCACTCTTGGATGATAAGAGGACTAAGGTCATAATCGACTATGAGAAAAAATTGAAAGAATAGAGAATGGGGCATGCGAAAATTATGTCTTGGCTTATCAATAGCGTAGACATAAAGAAATGTTTTAGCCTAGCAAAATTTGAGAACAATGATGCATGGGACTATCTCAAAAATATGTATTCCCTTAAAGATATTACGCGTGTGAAATCTACAAGATAAGATTAGAATCATGACTCAAGGGGACATGAGCATTGGAGAATACTATAATGCTCTATCCGAACTTCGAAAAGAATTGGTTCTTCTTGAACAAAAATGGCATTATCCCTTAGAAGTAGAACTTCGACAAAAACAAATTGATGTGGAGCAATTCTACCAATTCATAAATAAGTTGTAACCCGAATTTGAAGCTACCAAGTCTTCTTTATAGAGGAAAGGTTCCTTCTATTACTAATACAATTGAAGAGCTAAGCATGGAGGAAAATAGGTTGAAGATACACACTCATAAGAATGATGATGAGTTTGTCTTGGCCATATCTAGGGCAAAAACTTATACTCGCACCTACCAATCACCTCGCTTTGGAAGACAAGGTAATGAGTATGATAAGAGAAAAATTGTGTCACTATTGACATGCAATGGGTATGACAAGAGGAAAATCATTTGTCTCTATTGCCATGAACCGAGACATATCAAACTTTTATGTCCCAAGTTGCGAAAAAGGGAGGAAAAGAAGGTGGCTTTGATTGGTCCACCTCAAGAGACTAAAGACATGAACAATCAAGACAAATTAGTTGGAAGCATGTCCTTTCCTCAATTGGTGGAAGCGCTTCAAACTCTCCTTAGAGGATCTTCTTCCTCAATCAGAATTGCGGTCTCATCCTACTCTGATTCTGGTAAGTCTTCTTGGCTTCTTGATTCCATTGCATCATTTCATGAGTCCCAACATTAATATTTTATTTGAATGTCACACTAATTCAAGCATGTCTAATGGCTTTTTGATTCCTAAATTAAATTTAAATATTTCATCAATTTCTCAAATATCAAATCATGGATGTAATGTCTCCTTCTCATCAAATGGTTAATGGGTGCAGCAGGATCACCAGTCAGAGAAGTTGATTGGGGAAGGCCATAGAGAATGAGGCCTCTATGGACTTTTTTGAATTACACAAGAATACATTTTGTTATAATGTTCAAAAATTAGATTTGAAATTTTTTTGTCAAAAGAGTTTAAAGATTATTTTAAATTGCATGGCATTACCAATGTTGTGAAAAGTGTTGAGGCGTGGCGTAGCGCTCCACCAAAAACTGAAGCGAGGCATAAAGTGTAAGCCTATTTTTTTTTTAAATGACTTTAAAAAACCTTTAAAAATATCTACAAATACAAATAAATAAAAGAAATGCTTTATTAATGAAGCAACAACCAATAATAAATAGAAAATCTCAAATAAATACTAAAAAATATGAGATTAACATGAAAATTCATATACTTTTTAATCCTTGCATTTTCAACATAGTTAACATTAAAAAAAAACTTATGAGATATGTTTTTTAGCACCTGTCAGCAAAGAGTCTTTGGATGCAAGTGTTTCATCTTAACCAACAAAATTGACAAGCTTTCACCCTAGGTTATTCCTTGTGTCTTTCTTGAATACGCAGATAACCAAAAAGATTATAGGTGTTTTGATTCTAAAAATGAAATATTGTATGTTTCAAGAAATGTGCCCTTGTTGAATAATGAAAATTTCTTTGATTGTGAAAAATGTAAGTATATGAGTATTCTTTTCTATTTAAATTTATTTCAAAGCATGATATTGATGATTGTGATTGTGAGTTTGGTCTTGATAATGACAATAAATCAAGGGACTAAGTGATTTGTGAAGAACAACCCCATGATGATAAAAACTATTTGCAATACACTAGACTTAGAGCTCAAAAACCTCCATGTGCACTTGAGAAATATTCAAACATTGAAAACGAAAATGAGGTACAGTCTAGGAGATCATCTAGAGCATCAAAGACCCCATAAAAGTTTTGTCCTTTTCATCCAAATACAAGGCATGTATTGTGTTAATTCATTTTTATATAGAGCACTCATCTTATGTCTAAGCTAAAGAATATTTTGAATGGGCAGAAGCCATGAGAGTAGAATTAAAGCCTTAGAGAAAGCTAAAACCTGGATACTTCAAGATCTTCCACAAGTAAAGAAACCTATAGGATGTAGTTGGGTATATAAAGCAGGGTTACCGGAAGCGCCTAGCTAAAAGGGGAAGCGCGCTTCGGAAGCGTGAAACATCGCGCTTCAAAAGTGTGGGGGGAAGCGTCCCCCTTTTTTGGGAAGCGCGCTTCTCTTTAATGGGGGACACACTTCCCTTTAATGGGAAGCACGCTTCCCCTATTTTTTTCATTTTTTTTTATTTTTTATTTTTAATTTTTATTTTTTTCGCTTCCCCCTCGCTTCCGAGACGCTTCCTAGGTCGCTTCCGAGACACTTCCTAGGTCGCTTCTGAGACGCTTCCCGAATCGGTCCTAAGTGGTCCCACGCTTCCCCGCTTCCTAAAATTTTGAAAGTGCCTCGCTTCTCGCTCCCGCTCCCGCTTCCTCAACTGGCAACCATGATATAAAGCAAGGTTGTACATATCGTATCGTAAGCCATATGGATTGGGCCCAAAATAAAATATGTATCATAAAAAATCATAATCTTAAAAAAAAAAATCTAAAAAAGTTAGCAAAAATTCTAAAAAAAATCATAACACATGAAAAAATGATGAATTGCACAAAATACAACCAACAAACCACATATGAAGCATTTATGTCTCTATGAGTTGCATAAGACATCATTAAACATCAACTATCTCACAAGAACAATGCAAAATATTAAATATCTTGCAATTAAGAACATGCCACAAGATTCATACTTTCATATTATATAAACAAAAATATTATGGAAATAGTTGCACTCGATTTTCAATCGGTTTTCACTTATTACTTGAATGTCTCATTGTCATGTCGGATCATCTGATAACATATTTATTGGAAGAGTGTAGAGTCTGCTTTGATATAAATCTCTAAAAGGCCTCTTCCTTGCGCACAGATCGACCACCTCTCTAATGGCTTCTAAACAAACGAGGAAGTCAGCCCTCAAGAGGTCTTTAAAACAAAAAAAAATAGAAAATTACAATTTTGTCATTTTTTAAGAGTGCTCACCCTATATAGTATGATACACCCCGTATCGTATGATACAATACAATACATACGATACAAAAATGATATGCACTTATATCGCGATACGAGTGCATATTGTATCGATATTCCAAATAGTAACGATACGTATCGTGTGATAAAGTATGATACATACAACGTTAATAATAAGTAAAAACGAATAGTGATGAGACCCTTGAGAGGTATAAAGCTAGATTAGTAGCCAAAGGGTATTTCCAAGAATATGAGATAGATTATGAAGAGACATTTGCACTCGTTGCCCGAATGACCACAGTTAGCACTCTTATGACAATTGCTTTTATTAGGAACTGACCCATATACCAAATGGATGTTAAGAACACTTTTCTTAATGAGAAATTAGTTGAAGAAGTGTAGATGGAGACACCACTAGGTATGAGCATTTCTGAAAGGAAAACACTTCGTTTGACTAAGGTCTTCTATGGCTTGAAGCAAGCACCAAAAAGTATTGTATGATAGATTTAATAAGATTATGTTTGATATTGGTTTTAGATCTTGCTTGACTGACACAACTTTGTTTGTTAAGAAATCCAATGCAAATACTATCATTCTACTCTTATATGTGGACGATATGATCATTACTGAAGAAGATAAAAAAGGAGTTGAAAATATAAAAAAACTTCTTAAAGTTAATTCCGAAATGACTATTTTAGGTTTTTTAAGATACTTTATAGGAATCAAAGTTGTTTATTCTCCCAAAGGGTATTTGTTATCTCAGTTTGAATTTGCTTCTGATATTGTTTTCAGATGATAAGAGAGTTGATACTCATGAGGTTAATAATGTTAAGATGAGAATTAATGATCGATAACCCCTTGAAGACCCAATGTCTTATCAACAATTGATTGGAGCTCTCTTATACCTATCAATCACCATACCAGACAATTTTAATAATTTTTCAAATATATGACAAATAAGTGTTTGCTCATGCATAAGGCAACACAAACAAAAAGAATCATATATATGAAGATTTAAGATACATATTGAATCAAGATTTCCCGTAAATCCAAGTCATAGATCGATTACGGCTCCTTCATGAAGCATAACCTTGAACCAAAGAATACCAAGATCCAAAGAAACATTATATCAAGAAAAAATTTCTTGTCTCTGACACCATGTCACAAAATGGCACAAAAATTTAAAACACAAGAAAAACAAAAGAATAACAACAATTTTATCAAATATAAATGAAATCCAAATGCATTCAGCTAAATAAAATAAATCATACATAAACAAGGAAAAAAAAGACATAAAAAATTAAATATTTTATTAATGCGAAATATTCACACAAATATACAAGTCAACCTCACTACAACACTCATGCATACACACTATATACATCCATCCTCTCACATATACAACAAAGGGATGAGTAATATATAGAGGAAGGCACAACAGCTAGTTTGACTTGTCAAACTAGTTGTTAGAGCAAATCCCAATAGCTAGTTTGACTATTCAAACTAGCCAATAGCCATTAAAGCAAATCCTAACGTATAGTTTGACCGTTACAAACCCCAATGACTAATTGGAAAATCTCATCTGACCAAAAAGAAAAGTAAATAAATAAATAAAATTACAAAATTTAGTCAACTTAAATAATGACTAATAATAATAAAAATAAAATCCTTATTCTACTCTAAAAGTATACAATATGTACACTTATCCTAAACTATCATTTTACTAAAATCTAAATCACAATAAGTATACTTTAGTATACTTGGAATTACAATGAGAAAGAAAATACAAAAGAAATACGAAGGAAAATACCTAAGTATACCTTAGTATACTTAGGTATATAATACAATGCATATTTCTTAACACTCTATAGGTGGTAACTCCAAATATTGTTCAAAGCCTAATTGTGTCCAGCTTTTGAGAGTTTAATGGAAATGCAGCACAATTCCACACTTTTCTATGTTTTATCCAAACAATTGAAACATGGGCCCCATGAAAATTCTTGTAAGGATATCCAAACCCACACTAAATTTTAGTACCCAGGAGGGATAAAATAAAGCTGAAGGGCCATTGCCAAGGAGCCCACCTGCCCAAAAATAAAGATGGCCATCTTTATCACACAAAAACAAAACAACTCATAGCAACCAGTTCTTAAAACTGGAAGTTGATTCATGTATGGTTGGTGTGTGTAATCCTACACCCACTGGCATCAAACCCTTCAAATTGCCATGCAGAACCAATTTGAATTATACAAGCATGGCAATGATGTAAAACAGTCAATCAGCAACCTAAATGCCAGAGACATCAAAAAATATTATTTGCCAAAATACCAATATCTCCCACATATGTTTTTGGGTCTTGCTGCCTCTTCTTTAACTGAAGGAAATGCATTGGAGTGACCCTTTTACACCACAGGCATCCCCACGGCTGAGGTGAACTAAAAGTTACAGCCAAAGCTGATCAGTTGCTGAATGGTCACAAAGTCAACTAGATACTGAAGTCAGAGACTTAAATGAGGTCCATCACGAAACCAAGTTTCATAGCAACCTGAGCCTTTTAAGGGTGTGTTTGACTGCTTGTCCAAGCATGGACAGAACACATGCCCAGCACAGACAGAACACATCCTATCCAGGACAGAACAAACGGTACTTGTCCAGTGTTTGCTTTGACTGGACAAGGACAGTGATTTCCTCGTGTCCCGCATTTGATTTGTGCAAAGTGGACAGCTTGGACACATGTAAAATGGGTCGGATAGCTTCATTTCAGAGCGTACAACCCGATCCACCCCACCAAATCAATGTTGAACAAGTTTGGAATGGATTTTAAACCCAGAAATGGATCTCGGACTGGATCCAAATACCAAAAAATGTTTACAATTTGGGTAATTATGAAAGTATGTCAAAAAATATAGATTTTAGCCCCAGATATGGGTCTTGTACGGGATCCAAATACCAAACAGTGTTTAAAATGTGTGTATTTTGGCCAAAAATAATAAATTCATATTTGTATCATAAAAACATAAAAATAGAAAATAAGCAATGTGAACGAAAAGGGATGTAGGTGATGAAATTCAGAGCAAATTTTGAAAGGAAACAGTTGTTTTCTCTGTAAAAGCATAAGGACATATAAGGGAAGAAGTGGAAGCAAATAAACAAGAAAAACAAAGGAAAGTCAATGAGAAAATTTTGAGGGGAAATTGGGTCAGAAACAGTTTATAACAAAAAATATGTATAAAAGAGGATGGGAATTTGTCCCATTTCTGAGAATTTTGATGAAGTGAAAGGAATTGAAATGATTGGAAAGAAAGAGAGGAGAAGAAAAGAAAACTGAAAAAAAAATCTTTGAAAAACATTGGACTACCATCAAACCATCACCTACAAAAGGGGAAATGGACTTCTAAAGAATGATTATGATTTCCTACTTGCAAAATAAGTTTGAAAATGTGAAACATAAAGAAACATGCATTTCAATTGGTGTTGATGTTGTGGAATTGACTCAAGAAGATCAAATAAGCAAAAGGTGTTGAAACTTGAAAGAAAAGCCAATCCCTAGTATGCACTTTCATGGTATTCACGCTAGGAGAACTATATCTTTGTGCCAACCACTGTACCAAAAGCAAGGAAAGGCGAAAACTTTGAGATCAGAGGTGTATATTACCCACAGCAATGACCAAGTCAATATTAGCTTCAGCAGCTACTTGAGTGTTAAGCTCAAGCTGCCTGCCACAAGTATGCATTGTGGAAAGCATTTATCATCCACAGGCTCAAAGTGGTATCAAAACTATGCTATTGAATTTTCCTAACTGAAGCAAAAATGTGACCAGGCATACCCACTGGATATGGGAAAAAAGAGCTAAGCAAAGAAATAGCCTCGAGCATCATAGTTGAAAGCCATTACCCACGGGTAGGGCTGGGCATCGAACCGGGCCGGGCTAACCCGATTAGGGCCTGACAAGCCCAACCCGTAGCCTGAGCCCAGTCCGAGTCAGTTATAATCAGGCTCGGGCTGAACCTGGGCTCGGATCAGGCCGGGCCCTTTAAGCCCAACCCAGTTAATGGGTCAGGCTTGTCGGGCCCTATGCATTTTGCACATGGGCCCGACCCAATTATGGCCCGATTATCTGATGGGCTGGTTATTTGGGCCTGGGCTGCAAAGTGCAGCCCGAGCCCGACCCAATTCAGGTGGGGTACCTGAAGCTTGACGGGCAGCCCAGCCTGATGGCCACCCACGGGGGGGTGAAGGCCTTGATAATACCATGCTTGGGTCACTTGAACTAGAGAGACATAAATATGCTGGGTACACCACGTCATTGGCCATGGATCACAATTCACATAAGTAGTCCTAAGCAGATTTTAAGTCTAATCCATGGCAACAAGACCACTTTCTGGTTGACAACTGACCTAAAAACTACTTTTTCTTATATACCTAAATTCATTTTACTGATTTCCATGAATTTAGAAACTTAATGTTTTTCCTTTTTTTCCTTCTTATGGACGATAATAGCAGTTATGATGATAGAAAAACAATTCTGATACTAGATGAGAAAACCTGTTGGAGACAGAGAATATATAAATTCTATGTCACATGAGTGAGGGTGTGGGGGTGCGGGACTTTCAAAAAACTTGGGTGCGTGGGTGCGGCAAAAATATAAAAAATTATATATATATATATATATATATATATATATATATATATATATATATATATATATATATATGTTTTGGGATGAAGGCGTAGTTGTTGTTGTTTGTTGTGTGTGTGTATATATATATATATATATATATATATATAAAGTTCAAAAGTTGGGTGCGGGTGCAGCACCTAGTTGGCAAGTCCCTGTGACATAGTATAAATTTAAGATTGTGAAGGTTAAAATGGTTAAAAAGAAAGAACCTGAAAAGAATTACAACATGAACCTGTGTTTCTGGTTGACATATAAATCTAAAAATGATTTCTATTAACATATTTAAATTCATTTTACTGTTTTCTAGCTATTTTAAAAACCTAATGACTTTTTCCTAATTTTTCTTCTTATGAAAGAAACAATAGCATTAAGATAACAGAAAAGCAATTATGATACTAGATGAGAAAACCTGTTTGACAAAGAAATATAAAAATCAAGAATCTGAAAAGAACTTCAATGTGAACTTACATTGAAAAGAACCTGTGCAGAGATGAGAACCACATACCTGCAGAACCTTGGTACCTTGAAGGTCGAATCTGATATCCCCTTAAACATGACAAATCTAATTGTTGTCTTGCAACCTGTTTGAAATCAAAATAAGATACATAATCAAATACAAAAGAGGATACTAACTGCATAAACTAAAAATTGCAGAGCGCAAAGTAGTAAGAAAGTGAACAGAACATAATTTATATCTGTTGAAAGCTACACACTGTGCATACTAAAACCATCCATTGATACGTATATTCTAAATGTTGTAGCTCAGCAGATTATCATCTGCCAAATTACAAAGTGTTCAGATTGATAAAACATTGTAGCATTGGTTCCAGAGATAGATAGCAACCCATCCCTTCTCTCTCCCTCAGACCAGTATCAGTGCAAACTCCATTTGCACCATACACACCCAATTTTACATTAAGCAAAGTATTTGGAAAGAGGCAACAGTCTGTATTCTGGGCCAAGAAATTGCCAGAGTTGTCATATTGGGTTCAATTTTAGCATATGGAGATAGCATAGAGGCTGTGATAGATTGGCCCTAAAAGTTGGTTGCAACTTTATACAACTAGACAGTGCACTGTGCATGAGTTTCTGTGTGCATATGTGTGTGTGTGAGTCTATATAATGAGCTTAGCTTGGAACAAACTGGACCTGGATTGCACAAGCTCAACCCCTTAACCAACTAAAGTTATAAACTTGCTTACACATAGGCTCGTAGAACAAGGAGAAAGCCTAACTAACATCCTAAATTTTTCTGTAGACGTAAATATAAATATAGTGCAAGATATTAGAATATGATAGCTGTTATTACCAACACTTGCTCAATATTGCCCAAACCATCAGATAGATTTTCAATTCCAACCAACTTTTCCTTAGAAATTTAAGATTCAGCAAGGTGCCAACTCCAGAGATTTTTCAAAAAGAAAATAAGTATGTTAAGATTGATATAAATAGCCCAAACATATATGCTACATGTCCAGTTTAAGGTCACAAATGAAGCACTGAACACAAGTTATTATCAAATGACTTGTAAACATGGCTAATGAACAGTATCCAGCTTCTCCACAAACAAAATCAAATAAATGCATGCGATAGAACTGATATAACCCAAAGAAGAGAGATAATATATTGGAACATATGGGTCCATCGAGCACCATGAAGGAAACTTGCTTAACATATTCAAACAACCATCAGATACCTGGCATTACAATTCTCACTAAAACCAAGGGACTGCCAGTGAACTACAGGAGGATGGTGGGGATGATGTCAAGTCAGTGTGGCCCTTATGGGCTGGGCCACGTTCAAGGTGAATACCATAAAATGGAGTGCCATGA
The DNA here is from genome assembly GCF_984573655.1 of Nuphar pumila. Taxonomy (NCBI): domain Eukaryota; kingdom Viridiplantae; phylum Streptophyta; class Magnoliopsida; order Nymphaeales; family Nymphaeaceae; genus Nuphar; species Nuphar pumila. Next base: position 31,648,560 of record NC_143263.1, on the reverse strand, counting down.
GTAGGTTCCAATAATCATGGAATAATTGAAAGCAATTCAGAAGAAAGCTAATATGTAGTCAGAAACAGAGTTAGTGATATACATCCTAAAGATTCACGGGAGGAGATACTCAACAAATAAGGCACGGAATAATTCCCAACAGAAGGGGAAAAAAGGAAAGAGCCCAATGCACAAATGGGTTCGTTGGTTTCTGCTTTCAGTTCAAAAGCTAATCAGAAAATGGTAGAAGAATCAAATAAGCAAACATTCCTCCAACAGATACCCATTCACATAGAACACCAACATATTATAGATATTCTCGGCAGATTCAAGCACCGCACTCGATTTACAGCAGCAACCATCCAAAGAGTCTCAAACAAGAGGCATAAACATCACAAAAATTCAAACACAAATAAGCTGACATTCCAACAGATATCAGTTCCCTCAGAATATCAACATCTCATACAAATTTCTGCCTCCAATTCGAGAACCGCAATCAATTTACAGCAGCAACCATCCAAAGAAACTCAAACAAAAGGCATAAAGCACGAAAACTCAAACACAAACAAGATAACATTCCAACAGATATCAATTCACCTAGAACACCAACATCTTATAGATATTCTAGGATCCGATTCAAACACCCCATTCAATCTACATCAGCAACCATCCAAAGAAACTCAAGCAAGAGGCATAAATCGCAAAAGTTCGAACACAAGTAAGCAAAAAATGCAGCCAAAGAGAAACCCCAGTGGGAGAAACCAATCTAAGTACCAAAGATGGCATTTTTTCTGAGACCACGAAACAATCAGCAAAATCACCAAAACAACGTTGATCGTCCACCCAAATTAGAACGAAAAAAGGAGTAAAGAAAGACCAATCAACAAACAACACCGGAAAGCAAAAATTAGGGATTTGGGAAGAGAAAGAGAGGCTGACCTGCGTGAGGAGGTGCCTCCACGCCATCACCGCCGTTCACAGATGAATCTCAACGGGCACAATGGGAGAAGGATTTGTGAAACCCGGTGGAAGGGAACCCGCAACCTCGCAGTAAATCTAGCTCCTGCTCCTGTTTTTTAGGGTTTGAGGGCAAGAGAGAGAGAGAGAGAGAGAGAGAGAGAGAGAGAGAGAGGTGGAAAGGAATGGGTGCAGGGAAGAGATCAGAGGGAGAGAAACAAACTTGGGGCAGTATATAGTACATGAGACGTTACCAGTAGTATTTGTGTATTTTAATTGAGGTAAATATTGGCTACTGGGCAGTGGACCGGGGCAGGGGCGGGCGACTAGGTCTCCACCCTTGCCCCGTCTCAAATTCTGGACCTCCATCCCCCGCCTCCATCTTCGCATGGGTTTGGATTTTAACCCTTCATCCATGTTTCATGCTCTCTATCCTCTGTCCAAACTGAGTGAGGCCGGGCGGGGCGGGGCAGCATTTCCCCTCGATCCATTTCCATCTCTTAGAAGGATTGGGAATGGGGTGGGATGGAGCAGGGCGAAGGAATGCGTAAGTCCATCCCCACACGGGTTTTTATTTTAACCTTCATCCACGCCTCCATCCCGGTTTCATGTCCTCTATCCCCAGTCCAAACGAGGCGAAGTGGGATGGGCCCCGTTTCCATCAGGTCCACTGCCATCCTTATCTACATGGTTTTTTTATTAAGAAACTTGTTTTGAATCATGTTATTACGTTATTATGATAAGTAATTGGGTTTTTAAAGGGGTTTAAAAATCAACAGCCCACAATGTGCCAAAATTTCATAATTCAACATATCACATTTTTATATCAGAAAACATGATTAAAGGCTTGAACTTTAGCAAACAAACTATGATGAACACATCTATGTGGTTAGATTTAGTCGATACAACTTTTATCTATGATTTCTAACACATTAGTTTTTTACGTTCATTAGTGACATATTTTTCCTTTTAATAGGATGAATACTTATATATAAAGTGCAAATATTGGCTATTACCAAAAGTATCGTGCCACCAGAAAATATTGGCTATCCATGTAAGTTTCATAATTCCTAACTGAAAATCAGAGAGAGAGATTGTTTTCATTTTTTTTTCTTTAAATCTCACCCAATGGATGTATTCACTGTGGTCAAAATTGTAGGAATGACCCTTATATTGTATTTTTAAATATAAATTTTTTTTTTTTTTAAGAATTGAAATTTTGGTTTATTGTAAGCTATTTATTTTTTAACCTTAAAAAAACTATAATATAATACACTGAAAAGACAATTCAATGGCTGGTTTCTACTAAATCAAACATGTAGATCACATCCATACAGTTAGAGGGGAAAATTTAAAGTCTTCATTTGAGGTATTGAATCCCATGAGAGTAGCAATCATATATCCCCATACTATTGATCCAAAACCACCTTCTTTCTTTTTTTTTACATTTTAAAATCAAACCTAATCTACACAAATTGCTTGGTAGAGAACGGGATTTGGTGTGTTTGGAAAGTACAAGCAAGATTATCAAGAGCTTCAATCATCAGTGGTTTATAATGTACCAAAACTTTTATGACTCAGTAAAAACCATGCTCATGCTCGTGTTTGTATAAATATGTTCCAAGGTGTGATCCCTATCAAACATACATCTATGTGGTCAAATTGAGTTGATGCATACCTATGATTTTCAACTAAATAGTATGATACCTTCAATAGTAGCAAACATTCGTAGTGAAAATATTGGCTGCACCCATAGGTTTCGAACCCCTTAACTGAAATTCATAGTGGCAAGTCATGTTGACCAATTTTGACCCCATAGGTATCAAAATAGTTGAAATGGTAAGAATCGGCCCTTGGATCACAATTTTTAACAACTAAATACGACTTTTGGGAGGTGACATTTTTTAAATTGCAAGATGTTGATTTTTAACCCCCCAAAAGTTCATATTTACTCGTGAGAAAAATATGATCCAAGGGCCAATCTATAGAATTAAACCAAACATGTACTTCACGTCCACAGTGTCACCATTTGCCAGTTTCCAAAAAGAATGGAAGCCCATATCAAGAAATTAGAAAATATGGCTCCTTTTTATATATAGGGGCAAAGGATTGGCCCATAAATGGATTTTTTCATATATATGAAAATCATAGGTTCAAGTGCTATTGACTCAATTAGACCACATAAATGTATTCAGCATGATTTGTTTGCTAAAGATCAAACATTGCATCTTGTCTTCTTAATGTAAAAGTATGATTTTTTGTATCATAAAATTTTCTTCTATTTAGGCCCTTTGATTTTTAAAACCCTTTAAAAACCTGTCTACATGTCATAATCACATGATTTAAAACTCATTTTTACTAAAGAAACCTTGCTGTTAACATCCATAGTATCCAATTTACAAGAAACATGTAAACAACATTTCTACTGGATAATTATATACCTTTATTAGCACAAAATATTAAACTTGTATATATAGCAGCTGATTGTGAACACAATTAACTTTGAAAACCTTGTTTTTTTGTCACATCTAACACTATCAATGTAATCTACATGTTCTATTTAGTGGGAATCGACTTTTCAATCACTGAAATCTTGCATGTATGTAGGGTCTTTCAACGATCCAAAAATCAATGGTTGTGTTTATACATATATATATATATATATATATATATATATATATATATATATATAGAGAGAGAGAGAGAGAGAGAGAGAGAGAGAGAGAGGCGAGTAGGAGCATCATCAAATGTGCAGAAATCAAATGAGCGGTGGACACCCTAATGTGTGTAAAAAAATACCCTTTAGGGGCAGGTCGGTGAAAAAAAATAATTAGTGGCAGTCAAGACCGCTTTTAAATCTTGTTTTCTCTTTATAGCATGCGTGCACGTCTGACATAACGTTGAACTCTCTACTATATATATACACATATATACATATACATAGAGAGAGGGTAAATATTATATATATATATATACACCTATACAGAGAGAGAGAGGGTAAATATTGGCTACTAATGAAGGTAAGGAACTAAAGAATAAATTACTGTTTTCTTAAAAAAGAAACCATTTTTTTATAGATCAAATGTTACGGATGTGATCTACATGGTTTGTTTAGTAGGAAACTTATTTTTAATCATGTGATTATAGCATGTAATTAGTTTTTTAAAGGGGTCAAAAAATCAATAGCCCACAACATGCCAAAATTTCATAATCCTTAACGAACAAACAATGTTGAACACATCTACGTAGTTAGATTGAGTTGATACAACTTGCACCTATGATTTTTAGCTCATTAGTTCATTACCTTTATTAGTAGCAAATACTTTTTCATATACATATATTTATGTATGTATGCCTACACCGATCCGTGCCTATCCTTAGGAGACTATTGAATATTTTTTTCCATATTTTTCTTGAATATGACCGATCCACATAGTTGATTTTATAGGAATGGATGCTTGCATCATTTGATTCCGACATGCAAGTGGGTTTTTATAAGGTTTTCAAATTGAGAGTATAATTTTTTTAGAAATATCATAAATATTTAAGGCTTAAAAAAATGTTTTTTTATCAAAAGCATATGATCTAAGTGTTATTTCCTAGCAAATTGACCATGTTGAACTTACCGGCATAGTCAGATTTGGGAAAAACAACTCAAAACCCACCCGTTGCTCGTGTTAGGCACCTAAGGCCGTAGGCAACCACTCTCTCTCTCTCTCTCTCTCTCTATATATATATATATATATATATATATATATATATATATGTTTGCTTATAAGTTTAATCAGTCATTTTGCTTCCTCACCCTATCAGTCACTATTGCTCTCTTAGGCATGGATGGGGATTTTGGAATGTATCCATTGGTTTTTTGAGTTCCTCTATGCGTTCTGCCCTAAACCAGTTTCGGCAACTGCCCTGTCACTTGTTTTATATGTGTGTGCATGCACGCTCACAATGCCATTGATAGATTAAAGTTATATTTTCAAGTATCATTTAACCAATCAAAAAAGAGTCTTTTGGATCTATTTCTCATGATATAAATTTTGACATTTTATTATAAAAAAATGGTGCATTGTGAGCATTGGCATTGATTTATAGATTATATTAAAAGCATGTCTAAATTTTCAAAAACCCTTTATTTAATGGACGTAGGGTACTAAAAAAACAATGACTATTACATCTACAACTAGTTACATATTATCAAAACATTCAATGCAGCATGCAAAGAACATCAATAGGGCTACATACTAGTATAGTTTCGTTGATAGCTCCACATATAACTCAGACAATACGATTAACTACTTATTTTCACTGAAACACCTTATATGAAGTGAGGCTCAAGAGGGTGCAAGATTACAACTCATACATAGTCAATATGATTAACTACTTATTTTCACTTAAATGCCTTATATGAAGTGAGGGTATAGTGTCTTTTACAAGTACAAAATGTCCAAGTCCATGAATGGCTGGAGCAAACAGCTATGAGTTTAGTGTTTGAAGTGCTCTAGGTACGATGTTCTCCTTTTAATATGATTTCTCTATAGTCTAATTACATGTGGCATGGTGGTGGTGCAAAGAATTATAAAATATGCCTTCATTTGGGAGAGTGGTGTTCCTTTGTCCACGTTGTCCTTATTAATTTAAAAGTTATGTTTAAGAAAATCTTTTAAATGATTTTAAACTTGAATGAAAGAGCTCACAAAGGGCTCTCTATTCATCTGGTAGGGTTGATTTATGAAATTCATGGGATGTCACAAGTTTAAAATTCAGTGGGTTTTACCAACTAGAACTCTGCCAAAAAACAAAGAATGAAAAAGAATCAAAATCACATTTTTTATAATCATGAATACTGGAGCTTTTGTTTTAATCCAAAGTTGCATTTACAATCATGAATGGAATTGGTAAATTTTCATACTACTTATGCTTAATATGCACATATTCATTTGATTAGGAAAATCTGGAAATCCCATAATCTTTCAAAATTCATATCCAGTTTCAAATTCAAGCTTTTATCGAAATTTGAATCCACATTTAGAAACTAAGTTCATGATAGAGGCATTACAGAAAACCCAGAGATTATTTAACAAATTCCAGGTAGTGGGGAATTTTGATGAAGGTCAAATATGTCATAGGATGTGAATTTAAAGCCATGATCAAACACCAAACTGATTCCGAACCCTCTATCACCTATAATGGGAGGATAATACTATTAGTTTTTATGGCCTTGCATGTCTTGATTTGATGCATTTTCATGAATTAAATGAATAAAATTTTGTTTTTCAATTTTTATTCATGAATTAAATCAAGTGTGTTGTGATCTGCACATAAAATTATATGCTTTTAATCATTCGTATGCATGCAAGATGAGCTCATCAGTTGATCGGCACATAAAGTTTTATGTGGCCAAGACTGCTTGCCAGGGCAGTATAAATGCTACGTAATAAAACCCCAACCTTAGTGTAATAATATACTACATTTTTAACTGGTTTCACAACAAATGTAATTTTGGGTGAACTCACGTTGAGTTAGGGTGAGTCAATACATTATTTATATCAAGTTGTAAGAGTTAGTGGATTTGAGGTGCTACAAACCGATCTTACTCAGCTAGTTTACTGAAAACAACTGAAAAGTTATGGCACATAACCACACATGTAGGCTGAGGCCTAACCCTAACTTTTCAATTAGCTCGGGCATTATTAAAACCTTGAAAGGTTTAAAACACCCAAATTTTTTGGCACAACTTGAATGGACGAATCGAGCTTAAACTCTGGTCCGTGCCAATCGTGGTTGAATTAATAACATGACATGGTATTGGATGATCCAAGATCCGTATATGGAACGATCACTATAGGTCTAGCCGCTAAGTTTATGATGCAAATTGTTTTCTTTTTCTGTTTTTTTTTTGAAATTTTCTGATTTTATTAAAATTGTATTGTTCTAAAACGAGCCCAAGTGCACATGTTTTTTTTTTGTATCAATTGGATCTAAATTTATCCAAACTTTGTATTTTGATCCATTATACATAAGGCATAGTGCATTTATTTTATTTCTTAAGTCAGTTTTATAAGATTTTAAATCAATGGCTTAGATCTATTTGTGGACGAGTGTTTAGAGATAGATGGTTAAGACAAGGTCTCATATAATGAACATATATACCATATTTTACTCATATTAGTTCTCTAGCACGAAAGGGTAAACGTTGATTCATAAGATTCCAAACTTTATTTAGTTTTTATGTATAAAATCCAAGTCTTGATATTTCATGACCAAAATAGCTTAAACAGTTGTTAGTTTCAAACAAAACATTACATGGTTTATTTCAGGCAGCCATCTATCGGATCACATATCTCATTGCTTAGGAATCCATTTTTCTTCTTTTTTGATTCATTGGATTCATAAGATTGTATCCTATGTTTTGTCTTTTATGATCAGAATTCAAATCTCAATAGTTTCTGGTTGAGATCATTAAACAATGTTGTTGTTAGGTTCATGCCATAATATTTGTATACGTTTTAATCCTATTATTATGTTTATTTCATAAATCATAATTTAATAAATTTATTTCACATTCATTTTGAGTATTTTTTATTTTTTTCGACAGAGAAAGCAGGGTTAGGCAGACCCCGACCAGTTATACAACTATACCACTGGGATTCGAACTTGCAACGTCTCAACAGAAGGGTGACGTGCACTAACTGCTCCTGCCAGATAAGCTGAGCCACCGTTGGAAATTGATTTCGAGTATTAGTATCATATTATCATTGCTAATTGGTGAACATACGCTCATTAGTGTTATAGATGTATTTTTGTTGTGCATTATTTTTTTTTGATTTATCAAAATTGATTTTTTCTACTCATATAAAAGGAAACTAATTATTTTATGATTTGAAAATCATGGTGTTGTATCTAATAAATATTCTTTTTCTATTAGCTTTAAGGGCAAGAAAATTTAATTTCTTAGATGTATCATATATTCTAGTTTGTAGCCAATTTTGGTAGTGCCATCTACGTCATTCTCTGTATTCTTAATGTTCATTGTGGCTTATACTTTTAATCTATGTCACAAGGACATGACATTTTGGAGGCGTGTCCCTGGTGGCACGAACAAACAAGCTTGGACACAGGCACGTACGGTGAATGTTTTAATATTATTTTAATAAATTTAATGGTTATTGCTTTATTTTAATAAAAATACATTTGTTAATGTTAAAAATGATCAAAACTTAGTTATTTTATTCATTAAATTTTTTTAAAAATCTTTGTCCTCGTGTCCTATTTTAAAAAAAAATTGAACTTTCAAGTCGAATCCATGTCACTCGTCATCGTGTCCACGTGTCATTGTGACATAGCTTTAATATACATTCAAAAGATAGTTTCAATTTATCGGGGAGAATTTCCCTTCCCAAGAGAATTCCGACACTGTGGATGAGTTGTCATCGCATTAAAAGGGCAAGCGAGGCCTGAGCGCTCGTAAGGAACGCAACGGCACCAGCGATCCTTCTTACCCGGCGTCGGCGGAGCCTCAGATGCATCGCCTTCACAGGCTTCCCCCCAAACCCTAGCCCTAGATCCTGCGGCTAACAACCAGGAAGAGAAGAAGAAGAAGAAGAAGAAGAAGAAGAAGAAGAAGAAACCTTAACCCTAGCCCTAATCCCAGTGTGACAGTGTCCATGATGTTTCCCTAACCCTAGCCGCTGAGATGGGGATGGCAGGTAGGGAGCGGCGGCGGGAGAGACAGAGGCTGCTGGACCAGGGCCTCTTCTTCGCCTGCCAGCGATCTCCAGTCGATGGGGAAGGCGATGATCTCGAGCGGCGGATGCTGGTCCACGGTGAGCTGGGCGCACTTCTGGAGGAGCTTGCGCGTCTCCAGCACCGCATGGCCTCCCTCCTCGAGAAGATCGGATCCCTACCCCTTGACATCATCCGCGACATGCGCGAGGAGGTCGTTCAGGTCACCGACCAGCTCCGCAACCTTAGCCGATTGCACGATCAGTGAGCCCGCCGTGCCTGTCGCCATCTTGGAGGAGGGAGCGATCTGTGTGACGTTTATCCTTGGGTTTTAGCCTCAAATCGGTTTGGTTATGATTCGCTTTCCCTGCCTCTCTTTCTCTTTTGATATGTAAAATGAGGAATCCTTCTCGATCTTGTTCCTTTTAGTGATTCTGTTGCAGACCACTTCCACCCTAGCTTTTCTATTGTTTGCTTTTTGGTTTTCCCTTTTCATCCTTCTGTAAGAAATAATAGAAAATGAATGATATTTGATTATCGCCTTGCACTTGTTTACAGGGTATTATTCTCCAAGCGATAAATTTTATGATCGTATATGTTTGTTTGGATTTGACATTTTTTCTGTTTGAATAATTGAAATGACCTACAATTCCTGATTGATCGATCCTTGGTGAATAAATTTCCTTAATAAAAACCATATGGTTGTGAACAACAATGAATGTTGATGCAATGGCTTACAGTTACTTATATTACTTATATGACATGAATCAATGCCAACAGCCTAATCACAAGATACGTTATGCAGTTTATTGTAGCTGAAATAATGAGTGATGTGCGTGCATGTTCACCTAAGTAGATATAGTGTACTGGTGAGGTGTTACACCTGGGGAGGTGCAAAAGTTATTGTTTTGCTTCAGTACACAGGAAAGGTCCTTGGACTCTTTGATCTCGACTATTGTCAGAGAGCTCCCTTGGTTGGGAACTTGGGATTATAAGGTCCTCCTTGGCCGCTCTATGTATAGTCTATTTGAATCATCCTCCCCTCATTGCGTATTAACTATGCTTGCATTAATTACAATCGAGTATAGGATTGCTTGGCCTTCTTCACATTTTGAATGGTGAGGAGGTATGTTATATAGAAACCTTATCTAGTCAGATAACCTAAACTTGTCCCTGTGGCATCATGGGCTTGATTGGCGCTATTTGTTATGCACATATTGCTATCAAGATATGGCCTGCAGTGTATTGTGGTTCGACCATTCAAGTGCCTAAGGCTTGCGTGATGGAAACAAGGTGTCTGGTGTTACATGTTAGAAAATATGCGAAAATGAATTACAAGAATGCATAATGCATTCATAAGGTCCAACATTGGACAAACATAACCTCATAATGAGGAATAACACAATGGTCCACTAAGGGACATCACAAGAAGCCTGCGAAGAGGCATAAGTTGCACATAATTTATTGAATGAGGACCTAAAGGCCATAGAGAATACAAGGGGAGCAACCCCTATTTATGCACAAAGAAGAGAGGAAAAGGAGAGGCCAAAAGGGGCTCCCCATAGAGACGTTGGAAGCCCCCAACGGTCACATTTGTGACCGTTGGAGGCCCCAACGAATCTATGTGGGGCGCCCACTTGCGTGAAATAAAAACAAAAAACAAAAAATATAAACTAATTCTAAAAACAAATAAATAGTTGTTTTCTAAAAACAACTATGTAGCTAATATAAAATGACAAAAATACCCCTATCGGGTATTGCACACACACACACACATACATATATATATATATATATATATATATATATATATGTGTGTGTGTGTGTGTGTGTGTGTGTGTGTGTGAGTACACATATTTTAACACCCCCCTCAAACTTTGCGGGGGAAAAAAAACCCAAAAGTTTGGAAATACAAAAAGAGTCTTGAAAAGAAGTCCAATTCTTCAAAAGTCTTCAAGGGAAATCTCCATCTTTATGACATCTCAGCAAATGCTTTCAAATGTAAGTCTTCAAAAAATGTCTTTATTGACGATCATCCCCATAGTACCTCCATTGATCGAATCCATGATGTATCTAAGGCATCACATCTTAACGATCCTGTAGAGAAAGAACAAACCAAGAGAAGACTCAAAGTATACAAGAAAAATAAAATATTCTAACCCAAGAATTGCAACAATAATATATTGAAAAGCAAGAGTGGTTTTAAACAAGATAGTAACAACTTTTCAAATCATTAGATAAGAGGCAGCATTCCTTAAGGATGACGGTAAATCATGATTTACTACGATGAAATATGTCTATTAAGAGACATTTCAAACAAATCCCAAAAAAAGGATATCTAAATGGCAGATCATAATAGGATAATTAAAAAAACTACTTAATCATTTCAATATTATGTGAAAAAGTCTTCAAGAAAAACAATGTATAATGTCTTCAAAGAGACAATACATATAAAGTGCACCAACTTTCACAAATCGTTTTGCACGAAGGCCCAATAAGTACTCAAAGGAATTTATCAATACTTGGAAGTAAGAAGTGTGTGCACAAAAGAACACGGATACAAATGCCCAAAGGCATAACGAATATGAACTTCAATAAGAGGGGCTTTATAAAAGCATATTTAACACGTATAGATCAACAATAGAGTTTTTCACATCTTTAGGAAGAAGAAGATCTATGTTTTAAGAAGAAGAAGATCTATGTCAAACAAATGTCATATAAAAAACATGATTTGACTAAGTATATTAAAAACATTCACCCAAGATTCAAGAATGAATGTTATTTGAGTAGATAACCTTACACATTTAGGAAAATCTCACTCAAATGACAAAAAACTCATTTTGCATATCAAATACAAAAGTGGCCGAAAAACTATAAGCACTTAATATATAGATTAAATGTCAAAATATAAATTTGATTTTAAGATATGCATATCAAAGACATGAATCACTTGTATCTAAAAGAAAATAAAATATGAATGAAATTTCATAAATTTCAACAATAGTTCATCCACTACAAGCAACTACCTCATTAGTTCTCCAAAACCCATAAATCAAGTGTATGATCTACTATATCAAAAATATAAATATAGTGCCATTAAAGGCCAAAGACACACACAAAGGTGCGTAAAATACCTCTTGTCTACATGTAATAATACTTGAAACAAGTGCATCAACGACAAGAACAAGAGAATACACGCCAACATGGACCAAAAGCATCTCTTGTCTACGTAAAAATATACTCAAAATCAAGTATATTCAGCTACTAGAACAAGAGTACCAAGCCAACCATGGGCAAAAACACACACGAAAGTGTGACAAAACATCTCTTATCTACATAAAATGACACTTGAAATGAGTGAAAGAAGCCAGCCATGGGCATACATCTCAGCAACTAGAACAAGGACACAAATGCCAACATGTACTAAAATCATACACAATGGTGTGAATCAACGTGCCTTGTCTACATATAATGACACTCAAGACAAATGTGTTCAACAACTAGACAAAGAACATAAGAATATGCCACTAAAGGGCTACCAACACACAAAGGTGTAATAATAATTCTTGTCTACATATGATGACACTTAGATAAGAGGTATAAAAAGGAGAAGACTTTTGAGGCAATAAAACTTGTAATGACAAATATTTAACAAATAAAACATTAATTTCAATATACCTTAAAACATTTAAGGTTTCAAACTTCATACATCCATCACAGGTACACATAATTAAGAGCATCCATAAAAACAAAAACAAAAAATAAACGAGTGACACACTCGTAATTAGAGATCACATAACAAGTCATTTTAGAGTCAAACTACAAGTTGACAATCTAAAATGACATAACAAGAGGTGCCCATAACTCACTTCAACAAACATCTCAACAATAATAAGGCCAAAAAGGATTGATGTATCATATAACAACTTGTGATGGATAAATATAAATGCAATAAAAAGGCAATGAACACTTAGGGAAATCATTTTCCAAATAGGTGATTTTACAAAGAGGGCCGATTTGAAAAAATCAAATTAAAAGTCCAATATAATCAATCACAACAATATGCTTTATAATAACGATTTTGCATAATCATGAATTATGCTTAATCATTATCAATTCTTCAAAGAAGTTAAAAAAAATTATTATGCAACAAACACGACATGAAATATTAAGCAACGTCATGTGCACAAAGGCTATAAGCATACAAGCATAAATACTTGATAAACAAATGTGCACAAATGCACTTACACCACACTTGCACAAATATGTAAAATACAAAAAAAGTGAGCAAGCATGCACTTTTACGCAATACAAGATGTCGAATGACAATAATCTTGAATGAGCAAATAACAAATTTAGGACAACATAGGCATTCATAAAGATGGTAAGATTATGAAGTTTGAAAATCTTATGAAAACCACTATTGTAACTTAAAAAAGATGCTCACAACCAATCCCAAAAGATCCACAAAGGTTTACAATTATTAATGAATCTTTGAAGGATATTATGCAAGAGAAAGATACTAAAAAACAATTTTCTCACAATAATCATGAAACCTTCATAAAGAGTATATACTCATAAGAAAATTACAAGGACCAAAAGGCTTCTCAAAGAGAGTTCAAATACAAAAAACATGCAAGATCCCCAAAAGAGGGTACACACGGAAATGAGAGGAAAAACTTCATTAAAGTGGGAGAAATCCAAGCAAAGAAGAATAATAGGTTTATTAAAAAACCTTACAACAAAATAAGATTGCACTATGGCATAAATCTATAAAATCAAATATTTATTGAAAAGAAATTCAAAACTCATAAGTTTATAAAAAACATATGACTTAATAGGTTATAACCAACTCCTAATGCAATAAATATGCAACAAGCATTAATGAAGACCATAAATTTTACAATGAGACAAACTCTTGAAATCAAATTTGAAGAATTTTTAAGAGTATAAAGATGTAAAGAGAATAACCACATTCCATAAGACCATTTTAAAACTTAATTCAACCGGTATTATAAGACGCCTTCTTAATCAAATATTGTTCATATAAAACTTATCATTCATATAAAAGATATTCTTACAAACAAAGTTAAATATAAATTCAAAAAACTCCAATGGTCATAAATTTTTACCGACCCATTAAAACACGTTTTGAGCAATCATATATCTAATTGAAAAAGAAAACAAGTTCACCAATTTTTAGAAATTAGCATTTAAATTTTTTCAAAGAAAAACATACGAAAAAGTATAATATACGAAAAAGGTTCAATGGAGTATTAAGTAACCCAAACTCTTATAAAAAAGACATAATGACAAAGAGAACACATATGAAAAACATATCTAATTGTTCATAATGCTCGACACTTAAAGAAATTGAATACATACCAAATAACTTTAAGAAAGAAAAGAGAGAGAGAAATAAAAACTTCACAATTTTTCTTTAAAATTTCTTAAATAACACGCTTCCCAATGCACCAAAGAAAAACTCGATCCCAACCGAGCTCTGATACTATGTTAGAAAGTATGCAGAAATGAATTACAAGAATGCATAATGCATTCATAAGGTCCAACATTGGACAAACATAACCTCATAACGAGGAATAACACAATGGTTCACTAAGGGACATCACAAGAAGCCTACAAAGAGGCATAAGTTACACATAATTTATTGAATGAGGCCCTAAAGGCCATAGAGAATACAAGGGAAGCAACCCCTGTTTATGCACAAAGAAGAGAGAAAAAGGAGAGGCCAAAAGGGGCTCCTCATAGAGACGTTGGGAGCCCCCAACAGTCACATTTGTGACCGTTGGAGGCCCCAACGAATCTATGTGGGGCCCTCACTTGCGTGAAATAAAAACAAAAAACAAAAAATATAAACTAATTCTAAAAACAAACAAATAGTTGTTTTCTGAAAACAACTATGTAGCTAATACAAAATGACAGAAATACCCCTATCAGGTATTACACACACACGAGTACACATATTTTAACATTACATCTTCAAGCCATCATGTGTTAGCAGGGCATATTCCTGCAAGAAATCACTGGGAATAGACAATTAATGACCCAGTATTAGGTATAGGTTCAGCTTTGGGGCCTTGGGGGTCAAAACTCAGGGCTTGGCCTGTCAAGAATTAGTTAGAAAAGAGTGTATGTCTCGACTAGTTAATTGCTTTGGTTTGTTTCAAATCAGATGTGTTGGAAGAGGCCTGTTGGTTATTTGACTTTCTTTTGCAACTAAGCCAAAAAACATGCTAGAAATGGAGGAAAAAGAAGTATTCGTAAGTTTCCCTTTTTTTATGATATTTCTGCGCAGTTTCATTGTTTCACAAACTTAAGAGGACCATTCTTCAACCGTGGTCCCCGTTTTGGATTGCAACTTGGTATGCCCCAAGTTTTTGGCCTCTTTCTGATATATATGTTTGTACCCTGATATACGGGTGTGCTGCACAGTGAGAAAAAATCTTAAATTCTTGGCAGTGAAGTGTGTGATGTTCAAAATTCTTACTTTCTCAAGGTTTTATTAGGAAAAATTAGAAAATGTAAATAGGTGTGGAGAAAAGAAAATGAGAAAACTATAAATTGATGCAATGCCTTGTCAACAATCTAATAAAACAATAGATTAAATAGAAGAGTTAAAATGATCAACTTATGATTGTCATATTTGTTTCCTTTAATATTCATTATATCCTAATATTTTCAAGAAAATATCAAAATAAAATTAATTATGGATGAATCATGATCCATGTAGTCAAAAGCACTAGGCGGTGCCCAGTTGGTAGACCCTAAAAAGACTAACAGAGGATTAGGCGGGACTGGTCGGAGGTGCCTCAATTAAAAATAAAAATATAAACAAAACATACATAAAAATATGCATAATTATTTTATTAATAAGATGTTTTCATCTCGCAAATGCAAAATTACACATGCTTTCACAAAATATACATAACTAGAATGTACATATATAATTGTACACACACATTCAATTATTCATAACATATTAATTATAAACAACAAAAAATGCTTTCAACCTTTAACAGAAATATTAATTTTAACACACATACACACATATATATTATATTCATAGCATCATCAATATATATACACTCCGTTTGATTAGTGAAACTAACCAGGCCAACCTGGCCTATCTTGCATGCTCAGTATTGATGCAAGACTCGATGTGGATGTAGTTCATGTGGGAGAAGTACCTGAGGAAAAGAAGCTTGCGGAATATATGCAGAAGCTTAAAAGGTTCTTGGGCATGGAAAGGCATCAATTGGGCGTGGTTCTCTATAAGCAATGCAGTTGTATGGAGACTAGGGGAGGCAAAAGGGTACAATACTGGACAACAGTATGGGGTCATGAGATCCTGCTGAATCTTGCGCGAGGTTCTGATTATGCACTCATTTAAGATTAGTTAGCCTTGTCTGTGAATCAAATGGTTTCCAATTCGTAGTGCTGGGACATTGTGTCTAGACCCTTACCAAAAGGGCAGTTCCAAAGGCTGATTCAACTGGGTGCTTCCCCTAACTCCTTAAGCTGGACTCAACTGATCAGCAGGAGGATCATTCGTGAAGAAATCAGGAGTAGACTTCCAGCTGCCCAATGGAGAGCATTTGTATGTGACAACAAAGGCCTCCCAAGGGAGAAATACACACTTGTCTTTGGTGTGGAAGGTAAACATCTCACTCAAAATGGAATTAAGAGGTTTGGGATCTCGTTGGCAAATCGGTATCCAATATGCAATAAAGATGCTGAGGAGATTAATCATCTATTGATTTTGTCTCTTCACGGCTGATATTTCGAGATTGATCGTTGAATTATTTTGAAGGAAACACAACCCTTGCACAACTATGGTAGCTGAGATTAGATGGTGGTTTTCTTGCTCCTTCAAAGTTGCATGGCTTAGACAATGATAGGTTCAGGTCTTCCATGTCGTGATATGGAAGCTGTGGCAAATGCGGAACTGTATCATTCACAACTCGACCAACATATCACAAAGAAAGGCTAGTAGGGAGGAGGTATGGGCTGCTTGCAGAGAAAACTTCATCAAAGTCAACTGGTTGAGAACTGACCTGGTCATGATTAAAGTTTGGTCTCTTGCTAACAATATCCCAGTGGGCTGGCCACCTATATATTCACATTTCAAGTAGCATTAATTCTGGCCACAAGGAGGAGATCTAAGATAACATTCAGACTTTGGCTCAGGGATGGCTCTTTCATTTAAGCTGGGGTTTGCTTGAGAAACATGGATATTTTGTTTCCGGAGAATGAACTTCTAGACAATGAACTGGGGCAGATTAATTGCGAGATCACTAGTTAACAGTTTGCTCTAATAAATCTTGATTGCTAAGATGGATAAAGGCATGCATTGATGGTAAAAACAGATGACAGTTTTGCAAACATCATCAGGTGGAGCCGCTAAATGGTTATTGAGAACTCCTCTGTTTGTTCTTCCACAGGGCAGTTGCTGCTTGCCAAGGTTCGCTATAGGGACTGACTAGTACTACTGACAGGATAAGCCCAGATACTGTGGTATCAGTCAAGAACTATCCCAAGCCACTTTTGATTTGTATTTTTGTACATCGTTTTCGCTGTATATATCCCATTCTTGTACGTTTAAGCTGCAGTAAAGGGTCAGAGGTCCTCTCCCTTAGCGTTGTTCATAAAAAAAAACACGTTTCTTTGTAGAAAAGAAAAGAAAAATTAAAAGCAGACATGAAAAGTTCCATGAAGCCGATAACATTTATGACAATGGTCACTGGTTATAGATTTTGGACCTTCGTTGGATATGTTGAAAAATAGTGGGTATGGGAACTGAGCTTGATAAAAAAATAGACTCAGAGACACGTGGACCCACTTTCTTTAAAGTGATAGTTGCCCACTTAGGTTCAAGTCATTAGTGCAATGGGCTCCGTATAGTCTCATTCCCAGAATACAACCGAGCTTCATCTACTCGATGATCAGTTACATCCTGCACTAGGTAAGACCGAGCTGATTCAATACAAATCACCTTTGAATATCCCCTTGACTTGACTGGGCTGAGCTTTGACTAAGTCAAAACTTAAAAGCTAAACAAGAGAGAGAGAGAGATGGACAATGACTAAATTGACCCTAAATAGCCTAAACGGATAGTCAACCAAGGGTTAATGGTTTGGGGAAGTTAGCGGACCAAAAGGGTAAGTCAAGGGTCTAAAAATGATCCAACTGCAATCAAAATTGTCATAAAAATAAGGTGCTGGTCAAAGGTCAAAGCTAGTCAAATGATCATGTATAAATAGGGGTGGCTCTAGAACGTTTGACCATAAATGAACACATGCAAAGACATTGACAAGTTGAACCATGGTTAATAGTGGCTAGAATGACCAAAGGTTGACTTAGTCTAGGTAAAAAAACAGTCGATGTCCCAAGTACCAAAGATAGGTCAAAGGTCTACTATGACCATGATCAAACCAATCCGAATTGAATTGAGTCAGGCCACAACTTAAACTCAATCCAAATCCAAATTCAAATCTAGTTCAAGTCTAAAGACAAATTCAAAGTCCAAGGTCTAAAGTTTAAAGTTTAAAGTTCAATTGACATGCCCATGTTCGGCCTTTCCTATAAAAGCAACTTTACATTATATAGATCTATGTGAAGGTGTTTCTCCACTTCAATGAGAGACTAAATATTTTGAAAAGAGTGGTTTTCCTCCAAAAAGTTTAACTTAGAAAAATGTAGATAATAGGTGGACAAACTAGATACAAACCTCATAATTTTAAGATAATAATCAACAACCCTTACATGAATCAAACTTATAAAAATACTTAAGCGGTTATTCACGAAGATCTAGTGCATAAATAAGTTACCTTTTGAGTTTGAACCTTTATAATAATATTACTTAGCCATACTTAGTCTGAGACTCCAATATTTAGTTCTGAGTTGAGTATCCTAATTGACATTCTAAATACAACACATACTTTCACTTTAGGTGATCACAATGTGTTTACTTATATATATAAGCCACACATTAAGGGTCCTCTGTTGTATCCCAGTTTCATGAGTATTGTAGAGACAAAGGCTAAGTCTCATAGAAGGCGATTCTCACATTCACACTGACATAGATGAGTCCATCAAGGTTAACAAACATATTTAAAATACCCCAACCATAAAGCCTATGAATTTCATTAGGAGTTTAATTTGAACTCAACTTTTATCTCACAAGTTTCAAGCACTTGGCATAAAAAATGAGAATTTTATAAGTGCTCTTGTTCTTCTCAATAAACTACTAGACTTGGTTTCATCCATACCATGTAGTTGAATTTTTATCACAAACAATTATTTTTATTGACTTTAACCCCATTCCTCAAGATGTTTTATAAATAATTTCTTTAAAAAACCCTTTTGTTATTGGATGTGCTAAGTTTTGGTAAGATTTTAACATATTCAATAGAGATTACTCTTCGTAGGAGTAAACTATTCACATGATTATGCTTCAGACTTATATATCTAAAATTTTCACCACATATATTATTATTTTACAAAATAGCTACTTGACTATTGCAATGCATAACTATCGATGGTATAAGTTTATCTCAATGGTATTTTCATTAAGTGATTCTTCAGCCATTCGACTTCTACATTAGCTAACATTATTACTATCAATTCTGATTTCATTCTACAATGAGTAATCACTGTTTTACTTTTTTGATCCCCAAGTGACTCCTTTAGATCAAAGGGTAAAAATCTATATACTTGTAAACAAAAATTTATTGTGTCCTTCAAGTACAATGACTTCTCTTTAATAAAATATTTTATAGTCTAGAGATCCTCTCAAGTACTTTAAAACTTGATATATAACATCTTATCCTTGATTACTAGTGTATTGACTCAATCTTCTCATAAAGACTATGTTTGGTCTATTTTCATTTATAGTATATATAAGATTACCAAACTTGTATACTCTATCTGGGATATACTTCTCCCAATGTTATTTAACTTAACAATAAGGTCATTGCAATATGTTTTCAATCATAACAATTATATTTTTTTTCAAAATTTTTTCAATGTAATGGATTGAGTTAATGCATAACCATTTTCATGATGAATTAGATTAATACCGAGTATGACATCGGCTAAGCCCATACTTTTCATGTCAAATTTTGATGAAAGAAAATATTTTTTATTATTTGTGCATTCAACACTAATGCTCATGATTAACATGTCATCTATATACATGCAAATGATAACAACATTGCTATGTTCTACCTTACTAGAGATATGTTTGTCAAAGTTATGAATTTTAAATCTGCATGAAATGATGACATTATCGAATTTCTTATATCACTATTTTAGTGATTATTTCAAACTGCATAAAAACCTTAGCAATTTGCATACTTTCTTTTCTTAGTTTAGTGCTACACAACTTTCATGTTGTTTCATATAAATTTCTTTGTCAAACTTACCATTTAAAAATAGTTTTAACATTCATTTGGTGGATTTTAAGTTTGAAAATCAATGCCAAAACAATCATAGTTCTTATAGGGGAATTTCTATTTACAAGAGTATGTATCAAAATATTCAAGTCTAGGTTTTTTGTTTAATGCTTAGCAACAAATCTTTGTTTAAATTCCCCTCATTAAGGGTTTTTCATACTTTACCATTACTTTCCCACATCTTTCTCTCCATTTTCCTTACCTAAAGAAGGTATGGTATCAGTGAGCCTAGGTGTGCCAAGCCAACATAGTAGGCTCCTCCACATGAGTTGTTTTGCATAGAGTTGGTAACAATCCACCACATTTCTAATAGCCTTGTCCGCAAGGCTAGTGTAGAAGTAGAAGAAGGCGGTGCATGGCTGGACTTTCCTTTTATCTTCACTTTCTTTTGGGCCCACTTTGGCATTTTTGACTCTTATACAACTTGAGATCCTCCAATTACATGATAATTTCTCCCATTATAATATTTGTTCAATTACAAGAAATTGCCTCAATACAAGTGCAAGAGTAACTCCAACCCAAATATGAAGATTACAATTCATCCTTATTACATCATAAGAAAACCCATCATATAAAAATTATTATGAATCACATACTACTCTACTAGAATGTCACCTCACTTCCAAGGTGTAAATCCCTAAAATACATGAGTATGGCATTTTGGGTAGAAATGGGCTTCTTTCACTTTTCACTCTTCTCATGGTCTCACCATTACACCAGTATTTGGTTTCTCGAGTTGTAGGTCCCTTGTAAGATTGTTCCAGTTCAATCTTGCACTTATCCAAATTATTTGATTTTAATTGACCAACCTTAGCATGAATCTTGTTATTGAAAACATAAATTTGATATGGCTTGACGCTCATAAGGTAAGAGATTTTGAGTCGCTCCTCTCTTTTTCTCTCATAGTCTTCCACTATAGTTGTGTACATGATGTTATAATGGTGGTCGATTGCCACTTCACCTTACAAAGTGAGCATAGGTCATGCCTATAATGCTCACTACAATTTTCTTTTAAGTGTACAACATTTACAAATTCACAAATTAGGGAAGACATCTCATATTCTTCTTATTCTTTTGTAGTTGGATCCATAAAAAAAGGAATCAAGATTGACTTGATAAAATATTCGATCTATAGCTAAGCATTTCTTACATGGTCCCACAAATAAGAAAGGAATGTTCATATCTTCTAGTACTTGATCTGCGACTCATATGCCAAAAATTTTGGTTCCATATTCTTTTGGCCCTCTTTGAGCAATGAAAAGAATGCATGTCATTCTAAAACATGCCCTAGAGAGTGTATAGTGGAGATGTTTGAGTCTCATTGAAAAGTTTCAAACACTTAGATTCTCATGGTTCAACTCTTATGTCGACTCGTTCATCCACAGTCATAAAGAACCCAAATCTTATCTTTAAGGGCTTTGATTTTTCAGATTCTACATTAGATTGATAAACACTTAATTTATAAATCTTGTTCCATAATTATAAATCCAACTCATGCATTGTGGATTTGAATGATAAGAATTTTCAACTCACCATTTTGCCAGATAACTTGTAAGGAAGAATATTGAAAAGTTTCTCATATTTTTAACTTTCCCCCCAAACTTTACTAGTATTTAGGAAAAAAATCAAGCCAATCTGAACAAACTACACAGTTAAAATTGACTATGGAATACAAGTTGTCAGATAGGAACAAGATGTAGCTTGTAATAATGTTTGAAATAGACCTCTAAAAAATGATTATATCTCTCCATCCAAAATTTCAATGGCAGTGCTACTAGTGTCCTTTGAAAATAGACATGTAGGTCTACTTGACAACCAAATTTTACACCCAAACTTTGCACCAACTACATAAAGTTGTATTTAAAATAGAGTTTGATATATAATTTTCTATTGCTTTAATATCTACTCTTCTACTATAATGAGTTGAGCAATTCAAAGCTTTTTCAAAGTAAAACTTTATTTTTTTTGCCTTGAACCCTTTTTTAAGATTTTGACTAGGTTATGGAATCTTTTTTGGAGGTTTATGTAGGAGAAAATAGCTATACTACAATGTATTTTTTATGAGCAGAGTATAGAATTCTCAATCACCTAAAATCATGTCTAAAAATTTGGCTATATCTCACTGTTTGAAAATCAGATGGGTATGAAGTTTATGAGGTTGAAAATTAGACACATGCCTAAATTTAGGCAAGTTTTTAGGTTTGTATGTAATATAGATTTGGAGCTCACAAGGTTACAACTTTAGGTTTTCTTAGGACTATGTTCAAAGGAATATAATATTTTTTACAGGATAGGTACCAAAAAATAATGTTTCTACAACTTCACAATTTCATTCCACTTCAAATAAAATTTTATGACCTATATAAATACAACAATTAACAAAGAAATCTGTAATTGACTATTTCAATTTCTGTGTCAAACTGATTGTTCAAATTCAAACGATCTCAGTCAAGCCATATAGTATTAGAAAATTTGAATATGAACTGAGCTTATCTTAAAAGTGCTTCAGACATTCATTAGATATTTGATTTGCAAGAAATAAAATTCCGAATTAAAGTATAAATCTATAAAATTTACCCTCCAAATCTCAACCTCAGATGATACACGACTAATTCTTAGTAAGACAATCTTTCAGACATGTATTTTTATAATTTTATACTATAAACAAAACTATAAAACATTTTCAGTCACTTTCACACTGGATTTTGGTGATATGGCTAGAATTTTGGTATCCTTTCAGTATAAGAGATGAGATATGATAGATCTATAATACAGAAGCTTGATCTAACCTCATAGAGCAAGAAAACACTACAATTTACTTAAATCAATCAATAAAACAAGAATCTCATTAAAAAAGTCAAAGTATGGTTGAAATCCACAACTTTAATGTCCACCCAATTTGTTTAAAAACATGAAATCTACTAAATTTACTTTAATTTAATCAAATTTCAACTTTTAGATACATAAACAATCCGATATATTAAATTTGGAGTCAAATTTTAAAAAACTATGTTAAAAAACAATATTCTTATCAAAATTGAAGGATTTCACTCTAATTGATGTATATCTTGATGAATGGACTCTAATCTCCTCTAATCTTGCTCATATTTGTGTTAGATCTTATGTTACTCTGCATTCTATATTTGATTTGATGGTTAAACTTGTTGCTATAATCAAATTTTATGTAAGTCAGCTATGAAAGAAGATCGACCACACTATTTTTTTTGGATTTTGATCTAAGAAATGAAATTCTAATTACTTTTTAGTTTTTGATCTAGATTTATGCTCTGATACCAAATCTTTAGTTAGGAAAAATAAAGAGAAAGAGGTGAAAAAGTGATGGTAAAGGTTGACAATTTTACACTTGGATGACTAGCTAGTGTATGTGCCAATCTTTAGCTAGTTACCTGGTTGAATTTTTTGTAAGTGTATTTTTAAAAGATATTTTTCAATAAAATATTTGGAAAATTGTCAACCAAAGATATAAAAATCAACTTTCCACAAATGTGGCAAGTACGGGTCGAATCCTTAGGGAAGAGGATAATATTCAAATAAAATCTAAAAATTTCAATTTATTAATATAAAAAATGTTTACAACTAATTCAAACACTATAATTCTAATTAAATTACAAACTAAAAATTAAAATTAACTCCTAAGCAAGTTGCTAAAGTCTTCTCCAGATTGCCAAGGGCATTTTGTCTTTTCACCATAACTGCATTCATGCTCTCAAAATGAATACACCTTTTGACTTGTAGTGGACTTATCAACCTAAACAAAATAAAATAAAAAATTAGTATTCAAATAATTATAATAAATTCTAAATTACAACTAAAACCAATTCTAAAATTAATTACCAAATCTAAATAGCAATTAAACTAAAAATAAACTAAAAAGATAATATCTAATTAAACTAACTAATTAATTTAACTCTAAGTTAACTGATGTAAATACACTAACTAATATGCAGAAAAATAAGAAAAACTATTGAAAACTAACTAATTAACAAAATGAATGTTTTGCCCTCAATGTAGTGCAAAATTGAATTCTAATAGGTTTTTGAAAATAGATTGTTTGGAGGGACAAACGAAGTCCGATATTGCTAATTTTTCTTCTATTCTATTTCTGACAGATTCAAGAATATGTCAGATTTTACAGAGTTGAAAAATTCATCCGAAAGCTCTGGATATAAGTGTTTCAAATCTGATAAAATCATGTAATTTGTTTATCCCAAAATTAAAAAAACCTAAAAACATGTTTTCAAAAAATGCTTCAAAATCAGACCAATTCAACTTCAATTGAGCTGATGTTTGGTCAGTTGACAATTAACACACCAATAAAAAGAATAAAATCAAAATTTTAGAAAAACCCTAAAAAAAATGCACATAAAATAATGAGTGAAAAATACGACAAAATCTGGTTTTGAAATTCAATGTACTATTCACATGTAGGAATTCAATGCATACACTATTAGATTAAAGCACATGCAATACAGACCTAAACACCTCTATTATGCTGTTAATGACATGAAATAAAGCTAATTATACTAAGAAATTAAATCTAGCATGAATACCTAAGTTACTTGAAAGAAATATAAGTTAATTATAAACTAAAATTCTAAATTACATGCAATTACTAAACTTCTTTAAACTAAAATATAACTAAGAGTTATACTATTCAAACTGATGAAATTAACTAACCTAATACAATTAACTTAATATAAACTAACTACTTAACTCGAAAAAGAAAAATTAAATTAAAACTAACTTTAAATTAAAGTTAAAAGCTAACTTAGACTTAACTAGGGTTAGTTATTCTAACTAGGGTCTAAGGTGGACAGATTTTAGATTGACTTTAATGTAGAGGTTCACGCCCCCCTAGGTGGACCCCTTTTAGAAACTAACTAAATATCGAAATGCAATGAAATGCAATTAACTAATATGCAATATTGGATATGAAATGATATGCACTAAATTACACGCTACACGCCTAAGTCAATATGTCCTAACTTAGAAAATATGCAAATAAACCTAGTAATCTAGATAATTAAAGAAAGGAAGGTATTAAACTCACATTGGCTAATTTGGTATTAGGTGAAGCCCCTCACATACTATAAGGAGGAAATTGGCTGCTCCAAAGTAAAAAATCATCGGCCCTATGGGGCCCACATGATTTTTGGATTGCTATAAAACTTGATTGCCAATTCGAGATCCATCCCAAAGCAATACAAAATGAATTTAGAAATAGATTTGAAACTCAAATCTATTTCCTAAATTAAGAAGAGGGAAGAATTCTCTCTTGGCTGGACTCTTAAGAGAGGTCAACACCTTCCTTAATTTTGATTTCACAAGTTTTGGGAAAACCTCAACACTTCCCAAAATTGCCACTTCTACAAAAATACTAATTTACCCTTTCTTTCAAAATTCAAAATTGGACAATTAATTAAGCTAAGCCCTAACTAACCTAATCTAACTAATGTCTAAAGGAACAAATGTATGGGCATGAATGGAATACACAATAAAAATCGACAATGCTAAAATCAAAACCCCAATTCTAATCAACCAACTTTTGACTAATTTACTAATGAACATGCAATGCACCTAAACACTAAAATGAATCTTCCTAAACCTAATGAAACTTCCTAAAAGTACCTAAGACTTTACTGGACCAGCCATGGCTGCCATCCCCCCCACATATAAGATGACAATCCTAAAAGCTTGACTTACATACAACAACAACAACAACTACGCCTTCATCCCAAAACAATTGGGGTCGGCGATATGAACCAACAAAGAAAATCATTCTGGGTCTTCCACATGAATCCTTCTCCTCCATTCATTTCTATCCAATGCCTTGTCCTTGGTGAGGTTCAAAGCATTCATATTCTTTCCTATCACCTCCATCCATGTCTTCCTAGGCCTACCCCGACCTCTTTTAACTAATATATTTTCTCATTTCTCCATCCTTCTAACTGGAGCATCATTAGGCCTTCGTCGAATATGTCCAAACCACCGTAAATGATTCTCTCTCATCTTATTTTCAATGGGTGCAACGCCTACCTTCTTACGTATCTCCTCGTTCCGAATCTTATCTTTTATTGTATTTCCACACATCCATCTCAGCATACGCATCTCAGCTATACTCATTTTTTGAATATGATGTCTCTTGGCAGCCCAACATTCCGTACTATATAGTAAAGCGGGCCTAATAATCGTCCTATAAAACTTTCCCTTCAACCACAATGGCATTCTACGATCGCACAACACTCCAGTTGCACTTTTTCATTTCATCCACCCAACCTTTATCCTATGATTTACATCTCTATCAATTTCTCCATACTTTTGAATAATAGATCCCAAATATTTGAAAGAATCATCCACCGGTATTTCTTGCTCACCAAGCTTCACTACACTCCGATCACTACTTCGTTGCTTACTAAATCGACATTCCATGTATTCTGTCTTACTCTTACTCAACTTAAAACCTCTTGCTTCCAATGTCTGTCTCCATAATTCTAACTTAGCATTAACCCCAACTCTAGACTCATCAATCAAAACAATATCATCCGCAAACAACATACACCATGGCACATTTTCTTGAATTGATCTCGTAAGCTCATCCATCACTATAGCAAATTGGAAAGGGCTTAAAGCAGATCCTTGATGTAACCCAACTGTTATAGAAAAATTGGTTGTCACCCCTCCACAAGTGCAGACATTGGTTACTACTCCTTCATACATATCTTTAGTTATACTAATGTACTTGAGAGAAACACCTTTCTTCGCCATTGTCCACCAGAGAACGTCCCTAGGTACTCTATCGTAAGCCTTCTCTAAATCAATAAAAACCATATGCAAATCTTTGTTCCTCTCTATTTCTCTCAATAAGTTGTCTAAGAAGATGTATAGCTTCCATAGTTGATCTTCCAGGCATAAAACCAAATTGATTATTCGATATCATGACAATCTTCCTCAACCTAGACTCAATCACCCTCTCTCAAAGTTTCATAGTATGACTCATGAGTTTTATACCGCGATAGTTTGTGCAATCTTGTATATCACCCTTATTCTTATATAGAGGCACCAAAGTACTCTTCCTCCACTCATTAGGCATCTTATTTGTCCGTCAAATCTTGTTAAAAATATTTGTCAACCATTCTAAACCTTTCTCTCCCAAGCATTTCCAAGCCTCGATAGGTATACCATCTGGGCCAACTGCCCTTCTTGATTTCATTTTCTTCAAAGCCTCTGCAATTTCTTTCTTTTGAATCTTGCACATGAAGTCACGATTTATCTCATGAAAAGGAATGAAAAAGCCTCCAAGATCCTGAGCATGACTTTCATTAAATAGTTTATCAAAATAATCTTTCCATCTATCCTTAATCTCCTCATCTTTGACTAAAACCCTTTGCGTTTCATCTTTGATACATCTAACCATACCCAGATCCCTCGATTTTCTATCTCTCATCTTTGCAAGCCTATAAATATCCTTCTTGCCTTCTTTGGTATCCAACTTGTCATAAACCTCCTTATATACCTTATCCCTTGCGTTCCGAACTACTTTTTTAGCTTCCTTCTTTGCTATCATATACTTATCCAAATTCTCATTATCACGACTTTTACTTAGATTTCTATAACACTCTCTTTTAACCTTAATAGCTAATTTGACATCCTTATTCCACCACGATGTATCCTTACCTAGTGGTGCACCGCCTTTAGACTCACCCAATACCTCCTTAGCCACCTTTCTCATGCCACCCACTATCTTATTCCACATAGATTCAGAATCCTCCTCGAGACATCAATCAACTTTCTTAACTACCCGCTCTACAAACATTCCTTGTTTAGCTTCTTTCAGTGCCTACCACTTAATTCTAGGATCTATCCTATGTCTATCCCTTTTGTGGCATTGTCTAATTCTAAGATCTAAAATTAAGACTCGATGTTGTGTAGCTACACTTTCTCCTGGTATAACCTTACAATCGATGCAACAACCCTATCTCTCTTTCTAAGTAGGAAACAATCTATCTGACTCGTATTAACCCCACTTTTAAATGTTACTAGGTGAGACTCCCTCTTCCTAAACCAAGTGTTTGCTAAGATCATATCATAGGACAAACCAAAATCTAAAATCCTTTCTCCACTTTCGTTTCTTTCTCCTATACCATAGCCTCCATAGATACACTCAAATCCATCCCTACTAATGCCTACATGCCCATTAAGGTCACCGCCGATGAAACACCTTTCTCCATAAGATATCTCTTGTACTACTCCATCTAAATCTTTCCAAAATTGACGCTTAATGAAATCATCTAAACCTACTTGAGGTGCATAAACACTAATACGATTAATAATATTCGTACCTAATACCAATTTAATAAGTAAAATCCTATCACCCTTTCTACGGACCTCAACTACATTATCTATAAACTCACGACTCATAACAATCCCTACTCCATTCCTATTCCTATTTATTCCTGTATACCAAATCTTATATCCCCAAGGTTCTATTACTTTTGCTTTCTCACCTACCCATTTGGTCTCTTGTAGACATAAAATATCAATCTTTCTCCTACACATAACATCTACTAACTCTACCAACTTACCAGTTAAAGATCCTATGTTCCAAGTGGCTAACCTAATTTTATGGTCTTGGACTAACTTCTTTATCCCCACCCGTCCAACAAAGTGAGGGAACCCTTGCCTATTTGACACCACACCGGGGTGTCGGTGTGACGCGTCGCTTCCAGATGATGACCTAGCAACCCTTGACCATTTATCACTGCCTCCGGGCCTATAGAGTACAACGCGTCGCTCAGTAGGAAACACCCCAACGAAATTCTCATATTGGTTCATATTCATAGGGTATGACTAAGTTTTTATGCTGGCTGTCACAGGCCTACCGCAACCCTCCTCCTTTATCCGGGCTTGGGACCAGCAGTGTATAACTAAACAGTTACACACAGGCGGAGTTTAAAAGCTTGACTTACATAATTTACCAAAAACAACTACAAATTTTAAACGAAAAATAAATTGAAGTAAAACAAAACTAATTATTTATTTACGTTAACTACTAACCACTATAGACCTTAAACTATCAAAACACAAAATACAATGGATGGAATCACAACATGATTATCTGGAGATGATTGAAGTAAAATCAATAAAATTGGCTAGACAAGATCTAGCCGATTTTATGCAATTCGACACCCACAAGGACACGGATACACCCAACTATGAAACCAAGCCAAACTTGATCCTAATTGTGTAAAACCACCACTACCTACTATTATCTATAGAAAAAAATCAGAATACTAAGAATAAATTAAAAAAAAATGCCCAAAACTAGCTAGACTAGGTCTAGCCGATTTTGAGATTTGGCTAACCATCAAACATTGAAATGAATCGACACCTAGATTAACACCTAAACTCGATCTTAAAACACTTAAAAGGATGATTTGCAGACTATAACTACTATAAGAAAAATAAAAAAATACACATTGGAAATTGGGTACAAAAAGACTCAACAAGGGTGACTCGATCTACACTAAAAGAAGGAGATGAGGAAGACCAACCTCAAGGGCGATCCGACGAGGGAGGGGGTGAGGTAGAGCGGTTAGTTGGAGATGGTCCACACACCCAACACGTCCTTTGATGTGTTGCACCTTTATTTTGCATGGCACCCATGTTGAAACCGATTTGTAGATGATTCAAAGAAGAAGAGGGGAAAGCTGTGTGGAGGGAGAAACGGCTAACCATGAGGTGTAGACGGCACACCATCGAGGCAAAGCTCCACGTGGTCTACAATCCCTTTAAAAGAAAAAAAAATAGCATAAAGAAGAATACAAGAACAAAAAATGAAATCAAGAAGAAGAGGAGAAGATACACGCACAAAAAGCGGGGGCGTGTGAGAGAGAAGAGAAAGATGAGAGGAGAGAGAGGGAGGGGCGAGTTTTCCAAACTTCAAAAAATATCTAGCCCTAAAAATCTTAGCTATTTATATCCTAAATTCTAACTAATCCAAAAAGTCACTTAATTACAAAATTATTTCTAACTAAATTCTAAAAATCTATGTTAATTGCTTCTAACTACCAAAACAAGTTAGAAAGAGGAGGTTTTCGGAAAATATTATTGAAAAACACTTTGGGTCATGTGGGTTTATGAATATTTAGGGTTTGAGTCCAGTCCAAGATCCAAATTGAAGCTCTTGGGTCGGAACTGGATCCAGTCTACCTCAAAATCTGATCCAAAACCCTAAAAATGCAATATTTTTCTCATTTTAATTTCGATTTGAGTGAAATTCTAACTGTGTCCTCTTTATATCTAATTACATCAATGCATGAGTTCTAAACTATTAAAACACGTGAAAATGCATGAATATTATATAAAAATGATGTGTATTTCATACATCATCATTACCTAACTAGAGTCAATCATTTCTCTAGGAACTAGAGAGATGATAAAGAGACTCAAGAGACTTCTTAGATTCAACAATTGGATGATACAAATGATGGGGCATGGTCCTATTTGTAGGTACTATAGCTCACAAATAATGATAATTGTGTCCTTTCTCACTTAGGCTAATGTCTCCTATAAACATATGACTCAATCCCAATATAAAGCCTAATCAACCCTAGTTGAGCCTAGGTGATCCAAGCTAGCATAGTAGACTCCTCCTTCATATGAGTTGCTTTCCATAGGGTCAACAACACTGTTCTTAGCTTGGTACTACATAACCTTTATGTTGTTTCATATAAATCTCTTATTCTAACTCATTATTTAAAAAATATATTTTATTTATTTATTGAATTTCAAGTTTAAAAATAAATGCCAAAGCAATCATAGTTTTAATAGAGGAAATCCTATTTGCAAGAGCATAAGTATTAAAATAATCAAGTCTAGGTTTTTGTTTAAATCTTTCTTTAAATTTCTCAATAGAAACATCATATCTAAGTTTTCTTTTGAAAATCTATTTATATATCAAAGGTTAAAAACTTAGTGGCAAGTTTACCAAAATCTAAGTTTTACTTTCAAGAATAGAATCAATCACACTCAATAGCCTCTTTCCAAAAAGTGACATAAGGAGAGGTCATAGCTTCATAAGAGAACCGAGTCTCTATCTATCACATAGAGGTGAAAAATAGGACTAAAATCTTTTAGTTTTCTTAATCTCTCACTTTTTTGAATTTTAGGTTTTTGATGTTCACAAATTTATTTTATTAAAATTGGCTTATTTTCAATATCTTTTGGTGTTTCAAAGGATTCTGGAATTAAGTCTAACTTTGATTTCAATATCTATAAATATATTGGTTTTGCTATTTAAGGAATATCCCATGTAAACACATTTTAGACCAAGTTTATTTACTTTTCATTTAGTAAGTTTCATATAAGCATTACAACCCCAAACTTTCAAATAATTTAAATTTGATTTTTCACCTTTCCAAAGCTCGTAAGGTGCAATATTCAATCTGAAATATGAAACTCTATTTAAAATATGACATGTACTAAGAAATGCATCATTTCATAAATTATATTCCATCCTACATACTAGTCTTATTCTTTCTTTCAACTATATTATTATGTTGAGGAGTATATGGAGCAATATTTTGTCTATGTATCCTGTGATATTTGCAAAATTTGATAAAATTAGTTGAAAGATATTTTTCACCTCTATTAGATCTAATAGATGATATTTTATAATTATGAAAACTTTTAACTTAAGTTTTGAAAATTTTAAACTTTTTAAATGATTCATCTTCGCTCTTCACAAGATAAACATTGACATATTTTGAAAAGTCGTCTACAAATATTATAAAATAATTGTTACCCCTACGAGTATAAGTATTTTTCAAATTACACATATCACTGTAGATTAAAGCAAGTAATTTTGAATTTCTTTCAACTCTTGAAAAAGATCTTTTTACAAACTTAACTTGAACACGAACATCATCTTTTCTTATTTGCTTAAATTTACATTTAAGAATAAATTCTAAGTTACACATGCTTCTCAAAGATTTATAATTAGCATGCCCTATGCCCTAGTATAGCATGCCACCAATCATAAGAGTCAAATATATAAATAGAATAGAATCAACTTTATTAATTAAATTTAACTTTAAAAACTCATTGTAGAGTTATGGTTCTTCAATAATATATTGCTGGATTCCATTATAACCTTGAAACCATGAGTAATTAAAAGATAGATAGATATACGATTCTTTGTTATAGTAGGTACATGCTACACATTTTGAAAGGTTAATCACTTTTCAGAAGTAAAGTGAAGTTTCACACACCTTTTTTTATGAGCTTTAAATTTATAAAAAACTCTCATATAGACTTATAGTCTTCTCCCACGAATTCTTATGTTTTGAACATACCATGGCCATTGCATAAATGGACCATCGATCTAAAAATCATGTGCTATTGTTTATTCAAATTAATTATGAATATCTCACTCATTGCTGATACCATGTTATCATCAAGTTTACCTACCTTTGTGCTTTGAAATTTCTTTTTATATCGATACTCTCTCACGTCAAAGAGCAGATGGTCAAGCATAAATAGAGACGACTATGGAATGTTTGACTATAAATGGGCACATGCAGAGACATTGAACATGTTGGATTGTTTTCAATGGTAGTTATCACAATGAAGGTTGATTGATTTTAGGTAAAAAACAATTAATTAAACTCAATAAATGGGCTAGCCAAGGACTTGGAGATACAAACGACTGAAGTACAAAAAAGATAGGTCAAAGGTCCACTATAACCATGACGAAACCAAACCACACCGAACTGAGACAGGATAAAACTAAAACCTAAACCTAGCAACTCTCCGATATAAAGGCATGTGAAGGTCTCTCTTCTATTCAATATGGGAGTAAACATTTTGAGGAAAGTGTAGTTTCCTTCGAAAAATCTTAAGAAAATGAAGGTAATAGGTGGATAGTCTTATTGCAACCCAAATAATTTTGAGAAAAATCAATATAACATTACTCCTCCTCTTCAATATGCATACAACGAAAAAAAGGGTCATTGTGTAGCACCCCAAAATTTTAACTTGTAAATTTTGAAAACATTTAGAGAAAACCTTTCAAATTTTAGGGTTTGGTTTTAAAGACGCCAGCGAAAGCAATTTCTTTTTTAGAAAAGAAAACAAGTTGATAATTCTCGACACATTAGCTTATAAACCAACCTTATCCACAAAGAATAGCCAGAACGCCAACAAAAAGAGGGTGATATCGAGCCATGTTGCATTGCGCCATCAATCTACTGTAAAGTTCTACTTGCTACCTACCCATGAAATATGTCAGTCTCATAACAAATTGGTAGGTGCACAAATAAACAATGTAGAATAAATAAAGTAGAACATTCATAAGATAAACAATTTGTTTTATTAAAGACAGTAATCAACAAGTGTAATTGAAATGCGAGAAAGTAAATCTACTCTAGTATGAGCAATTTATTTTACATGCAAAACACAACTAATATGAAGGAAAGAAACAACATAAGATGTAAGTAACATTATATGCAATTAACAAGCATGAGTAACTTATTATTTCAAGTAAAGAACTACGTAAGTAGTTTTATTGATGAGTGTAATGCCACAACAAGCATAGGCAATTCAACAAATAGTGAGAATAGGTTATTTCATGTTTCAATATTAGTTGGCCTGTGGGTACGCACAAGGCACAAATTATAAAAATAACTGAGACTAGTTTGGAGGTCTATTATGCCATGTATCTTCAATACTTCGAATAGCTAGTTGAGTCCACTCCTAAGGGGACGGTCGATGACCAAGAGAGAATTCTCCAAAGTCCACTTGTTCCAAAGGATGCATCCAACTTCTGCAGAAGTGCCTAAAAGCTATCTTTTATAGCCTTTTTTCCTAACTCTGATGACTGGAAAAACTGAGTCTTTTACCCGTAATATCCATTAATGACCTATCCATCAGAGTTTTTATACCTTTCCGTCCTCTCTTTTGACGGAAGTCAATGGTTCGAATGAGTGTGTCAGGTGTTAGTTAATTGAAGACCCATTCTGCATGCTCTGGTCTCTCAACCAACTCGAGCATCTTGCCTATGAAGGCAAAACGTCACCATTTATGTGATCTCAATATTGTGTTATTTATACATTTCAAGGTTGCCACAACCCCATCATCCAATTATCGTAACACAAACTAGATGTACTTGTCTAAAGGTACGATCATACCTATCCAAAGGTATGACTACGATGAAAGGATAACATTTAATATATTGCAATTCATTTAGTTTAAACATGACATGCATTGCTCTTTGAACATTTGGCCTGTGGAGACAAACATCATTATTTTTATTTATTTCAACAGAGTGCTTATTGCACAGTTTGAGGTACTCATCGACCTCTCATACTACCCATCGTAGTGTACATACTGTACCCATCTAAAGGGTCTGATTACGATAGTAGGTCATGAGTTTCTCGAAAGATAACCCCACATAGTGTTTCATATGACATAAAATCAGTAATATAACTTGGCATGCTCAATCACTACGAAACAAGAAATCTTAAACAAGTCTTGGGATTACCGTGAATCCAATTATTCTTTTTGAGTAACCGACTTGGGGTATAATTAGTTGCATCTAGCAACAAATAGATGAAACACAAGCTAGAACTAATACTAGCAAATCTAAGCATATGTAGTGCGACGACAACAAGAAGCAAGTAAAGGAAATTAACTATATGAACTAACTATAAAACTAAATAAGCATGCAAAATATGTCGGTTACAAGAAGCATATAATTTCAAA
The DNA here is from genome assembly GCF_984573655.1 of Nuphar pumila. Lineage (NCBI taxonomy): Eukaryota > Viridiplantae > Streptophyta > Magnoliopsida > Nymphaeales > Nymphaeaceae > Nuphar > Nuphar pumila. The sequence goes on along the minus strand of NC_143263.1, from coordinate 31,613,641 downwards.
GATATAAGGACAACCAAGAAACAATAAATCATGAGTCATATAAGTATCATCTATCATTATCTCAAAATTTTAAATCTTTATTTAATTGATCCAAAGTCCTCGTGCAACTTTCCCCTCCCTCGGGAGGTTGCATCGCTGCAAGTGCCTACGAGTGTAGGTGAAGTAGGGCTCATGCCGCGGGGCACAAGCGGGCTCCGTTGTGTAGATTGCCAAGAAACACAAGTTAGTATAAAAGCAATGAAAGAAGAGGCATGGAGCAGAGGTGCTTCCCTGCTTGCTGATCGTCGACTCGACCAAACAAGAGAGAGTGCTATAACACCCTTCCACCAAAACGGGATCGATGGGAGGGTGGCATACCCTCCCCTGGCCTGGCTTACCAGTACGCAAGAGGAAGGGGTCGAACCCCTGCCTGAATGAGGAGATGCTAGCGGCAGAAGCATCACCTCTGTCGACTGATAAGGATAGGCTCAAGTGGCAAGATGCTGACCTGCCTGAAAAGGAAAAGCGACAGGGCTCCCTGCCAAACTGAAGACATCGATAGGGACAAAGCCCCTGCTTGGCAAAAAGAGGAGACAACGGCAGGGGGCTTCGCCCATGCCCGCTGGATCACAGGGAGGTAGGGGCTTTGCCCCTGCTTGGAGGAAAAGTACGGTGGAAGGGGGCGAAACCCTTGTCTACTGAAGGGACTCAATGGCAGGGGCCTTGCCCTTGTGAGCAAACTCAAAGAGGCAAGGGCAAGCTATCAGAATTCTAAAGAAAGTCATGGCAGGACCCAAGCCCCTTCCGGAACAAAGAGGGAAGGAGGACACATAAGGGGTCTGTTGGCCTCCTGCTGGTCCTCCGAGAATCATAAGGAGAGGAAGAGGGCACAATAGGCGGTCATCGTCCTCCCACTGGTCCTCAGACAAACCTAGTGGGAGCGAGAGTGCACAATAGGGAGTTGTCAGCCTCCTACCGGCCCTCCGACAACACAAAGAGTGGGTGGGTGGGGGGGAAAGGCATGGCAGAGAGTTGCTGGCTCTCTGCCGACCTTTCAACGCTCAAGGAGGGCACAACAGGGGTCATCGGCCTCCTGCCGACCCTCTAGCAAACAGAGAGTGAGAGAGGGAACGACAGGGGGTTGTTGGCCTCCTGTCAGCCCTCCGACGACACAGAGGGAGAGAGAGAAGAATATAGAGGTAGAGAGAAAGATAACGACTTACCTGCGAAGGCCGACATTGATGCTTAGAGGCGTAATAGGGAGGGCATCGTCGAGGTATGCTGGATGGGAGGGAGATCGATGGTGTTGTCACTGAATCTTACAGAGAGGCGGAAGAGGGAAACAAGAGAGAAGGCACAAGTGAGAGGGCCTTTCGAGTGAGAGGCCCCTCGCCCCTGCGTCTCGTTTTAAAGGCCTGGGGTGGGAGTCAAATCAAGAAGCCCCAAAGGGGTTTTCCTATTCAGTAGAGGGGAAAAGGAGAGTTTGCTTGCGGCATGGGGGGGGATAAAGTTTTAAAAGGGAAAACCCTAAGGGTTTTCTCTGGACTTGGATTCGGGTCCGATCTGGGTCGGTCCGGATCAGATCCGTGTCCAGATTTTTTTATGTGGGTTTTACACATTGTCTATAGTAAAAAGACTTATTGCATTAGTATGTCAAAGGGAACATAACATTTTCTCAAGGTTTATACTGTGGCGAATGCAGTGTCACTTATTCATAACTCAAACTACTGTCTTTAACTGTTTCAACATATTTGCAAATCAATGCCCCCTATACTGCAGCCTGGAAGTACCCATTCATCTGCTATGACAATGACAATACTTCCAGCAAATCATCTCTAAAGTATGGCTTGACCATGCATTCAACAACACAAAGGGTATTGACTTTAGAGTGCTAATCCTCGGGCTGCCTGAAATTCAGCACTCAAAAAACTAGCTATCGATCTGGAGATGGTGGATCCGTGTGGCATGGTGGCACATTTGTGTATAATCAAAAGCGACATCCTCTTCGTGACAAGGGTCACGTGGACTAAAGATGAACAATCCTGGGTGCGGATGAATATAGACCATCCACTGTCTTAAATTTACCTTATACAATGACATAAGAATATGTTCAAAGCATACCCATTTGGTTGGGGTTGTGTAACAATCTTGCTTCAATTTATGTTATTTATTCTTTCTCCTAAAAAAAGACAGTTTCAACATACCAATAAATATTTGGTGTTTGTTCTCAAGACAGTATAGGCTGTCACAATGAGCTAATCACCTTATAAATGATCTCAACATACAAAAAATTTCTGCTGCTGAGCCATCGCGAAGTAGCGATGAAGTTTGAGATGGAATTGTTCCGTCGCGAATTCATCGCTAATTTGCGATGGATTCTCGACGAAATTTTTTCCGTCGCTAATTCCGCAAATAATTTGAATGTTAGCGACAAATAATTTTCTTTAGCTAATCCGGCGTAAATTTGTGATGAAAAAAATCTGTCGCAAATTTCCGTCGCTAATTAGAGTTTTTCTTGTAGTGAGATATGCCTCACCTAATGCTAGGGTTCCATTTATTTTGGCATATGCTTCGATTACTTTTCCTAACTGGAATGGTTGGTTATAGTTGAACATCATGTGCACATCGTTTAAAGCAGCAACTTCTTAACCAATGGATCTTGGACTCAGGTCGCACATTTGTGTAGGTAGGTTTGGGTGTGGGATCATGTCATTATTGGGTCCTAGATCACTTTTTCAACCAATCAGGTCAAAAAGTGATGGGACCAATAAATGACAAGGCATGGTCTCTACAATGGAACTTACACAAGATTAGCTGAAAAATGTTGGGTTAGGTGGTGTAAAATCATAATCTTTTACCAACGAGGGCTCTGCTTGTCTGGTAGGAGCAGCTAGTGCACGTCACCTTGTGTTAGGACATTGCAGGTTCAAAACCCAATGGTATAGTTCTATAATTGGTAGGGGTCTACCTAACCCCTTGCCTTTAAAAAAAAACAACACCACCCTTTGTCTCATGAGGTTAATGGCAATGTTGTCAGTATCAATATCGACCCAATATCATTTGGCCAACAATTCAGGTGAATCGACCGATACCGATACTCAAGTGAATCATTCTGAATTAGTAATAAAATATTATGTGTCAATCACAATAGAACACATGTTAAAGCTATTAAAATAATATTAAAAAATAAATTTAAGTATTTTTTATATTTAATAAAAATAGCTGATTCAAGGGTGAAGCATATCAATTTTCTAGAGATACAGATACGGTACATATATATCGGCCAATGTAGGTCAATATGCACATTACTGACAACATTAGTTAATGGAGCTTTTGCCTCATTGTTGAGGGGTATTTTTTCATCATTAAATTTCTATTAACATTAGAGTAAAAAGGTGGGTTATGATAGAATTTCCAGGAGGGTGAACCCGAATCGAAGAGCACACGTAGTTACACAATAAATCGCAAAGGGCATTGGCTTTGAATCACAACCTCTAACCCTTCACAGTAAGATTTCCAGTTTTTAGATATCTATAATTCTGATTTTTCACCATCCATAGCACTGACCCCTAGGGTCCTTATAATCCCAAAAAGGGGTTAAATTAGGGTATTCCTAAAGGAGAAATGCTCCTTCAACTCAAAGGGTTGCATACCTTAGATTCACAGTTAATTCCTGGGAGATGTAATCATTGGGAGTGACCCTTCCCAATAGTTACCTTATGGCCATTCCAATATCTCTTACTTGGCCATAAGAGGCAATTTTGTATCACTGAACTGATTCACTTTCTGGGTTTTACTATGGTACACTTGTGTTACCTATACGCTTAGTCACACATTTTGCAGATTTTTTATACATACCATACATACCTCATAAGACTTTTATTATCGTTGTTGGCTGTTTGCTTGTAAGGGTTGAGGTTAAGGGTTGAGGTTGCTGCCAAACTAAAGTTTTCAATCTCTATTAACATAGTTTCTTGTAATCTCATTGTTGAAAAATAGATTTTTTCTTGCTGGCGTTGCTGTAAATGTAGCCTCTTTTGTGGGTGAATATGTACCATGTATTGTGGTTTGGACTTAGGGACCCAAATGGATTAGATCCAGATTTAGCTGAATACATAGGAAAGTTGGATCTGGATCTGGTCGTGACAGCAAAAAAAATTATAAAAGTATCTTGATGGATCAGGTTCGGTTGCATCCGTATTTGGGCTCTTCTATCTCTATTTTTCTATTGGTACATGTGTGCGTCCATATATATGAGCTCTCTCTCTCTCTCTCTCTCCGTTATTTGATTTCATGACCACCATGTACAATTGTTTTACAACAGAACACTTCAATGTGCTTGTCACAATTCAAACTGAAAAACCTTAATGTGCTTGTCACAATTCAAACTGAAAAACCAAAAAAAAGAAAAAAGAAAAAAGAAAAAAGAAAAAAGAAAAAAGAAAAAAAAAAAAAGAAAAGAATATTTTCAATTGAACCGTTTTTTTTTTTTTTTTTTTTATAGAAGCAATCAAACATGGGACGTCACAACATTGAATAAGTAATACATAATAAAATTACGGGATTTTCTCAAATTTCCCATCACTTCTTCTGGACTCAACAACTCGTGAAACCACGCTTCCTAAAACTGAACAACACTGAAGGCCACCTTCTTCTACCTTGTTAGGTTTCTCACACGCCTGCACGTCTTCCGAGCCTTTCTCTCAACATCTTTACACCAACATATCTGCCAAGTGAAACAAAAATACAAAACGAAAACAGAGTAAAGGATGTGATCTAAGACAACTAATTGTGAAAACCATTTCCTCTAATGTCCACCACACTTGACTACATCAGCACATAATGGAGGCTTATCAAAGATAATTTAGAGTTCGTTAAAGATACATGGACTCATCTATGTCACGTGGAAGACCTTGAAGGACGTTCATGCTGTATGGATGGAAGCAACGACCTTTTAATATATATATTTTTTCAAATAATGAGGAACCCACCAGGATGAAGCGGCACCACCCTATAGTGGTAAACCCACAGGTTTGATCTCAAGGAGAATTGAACTCATGACGTCTGCGGGAAAGATGGAAGGACTTGGCATGACCCACAGTTGATGTGGACTTACAAACATGGGTCTGCTGGTTGGCTCATGCCCAAATGAACAGAAAATATTTACTCAGTCCCCAAGAGTATGTTTTAGCAATGTGCTGAGAAAAGCCTAATAAAAGACTTATAAGTCTAAGAACGTATAGCAAAGGGTAAGTTCAGCATAATGTAAAACCCAAGCAAATTCATGAAATTTGGTTTCTACTGCTTGGGCATTGTTTCTGAAAAGAATCAAGTTCATATATAATTGACTTCCATCACCACCACCTACCGCTACTACTAAGAAGATTTGGAATTCATGATCTTAGTGATGATTAATTTGATGCTTAAAAGTATCCTAACCAATGGCAAGGAGTTTACCTTCCTAGCATCATGACTGTTGCTTGAGGATTGGTTCCAGGGGAGGAGAGGAAGGTCGAGCCATCCACGACTCTGAGCCCGTCAACTCCGATCACTCTGTAGTTTCTGTCAACCACCTTGTTCATCTGACATCCACCATGGTAGTGCCAGATAGTGATCACTGTATCTTTGCAGAATTGCTCTAGTGAAGATGTGTCATTAGAGTTCTTGGGGATGAAGTTGAGATTGGCTTTCACACTCATGTTAAGCAGCATCTGCATTGTGTACTCATTGTCCTGGGTTAAGTCGGCAAAATGCTTGGACCTCACGATACGTTCGATGGTGCGGATGCCGTTAACACAGCGCTGGAGATCTCTGGGGTGTTGGAAGTAGTTGAAGGTCACTGCTGGCATCTGGTCTACATCAGTGCCATTTAATCTGAGATGGCCTGTGGAGAGGGGGCCAACAACTTTCTCTAGGATGAATCCTCCCATAAAGGCCTCCTTTGGGATCTCCCTTCTTCCCCTCCTGTACTCACGAATGGCATCTAGACTCCTCTCTTTTGGAGGAATAGTTGAAATCTGTCCAATCTGAATAAGAGATGATGCATGTTGTTAGCAACTACAGCTCATTTTTGGAATACACATGGTTGGCACTATACTGGCATCTATAAATACATTAAATCAGACAATTTGCCATTTATTTAGACTTTCACAACTTAATGCATAGTTGGCACTACAGTGCCATCTAGAGTTGGAAAGTTCATAGTGGTGCTTTTACAAGTAGCCTCCTGCATAAAGGATAGCTCACTTACTATGCTTTAAAAGACATAAAGTCATAAATAGAAGAGGTGGCTCACATGATATTAGTGTATTACCAACATGCTGTTAAATGAATAAACTTAATTGTATTTATTTTTGCTGATGCATTCACAGGTACCGGGCAAAATATGTTACTTTGCCAAAGCTTTAACCATGTACCTCTGCTGACATGATCCCATGATTGCACTGAATGCTATCATCGGTGCCGCCGAACCCACTGCTGGCCTCTATGAATGAGCCCAGCTTGGTTATGCCCACAGTCTGGATCAAGGACTGTGCCACAGGCTTCTTGGTGGGTATGAATATGGAGTTCATTGGATTATCTGACATTCCTTTCCCGACCAACTCCTGTTTCAGCACCACTGGTATCTTCCACTTCTTTAGCTCACTCTCCGGCCCAATGCCGCTCAACATGAGCAGCTGCGGGCTACCGATCGCCCCAGAGGACACAATCACCTCCCGTCTAGCATACACTTTGTACTCTCTTCTGTTCTTATCCCTGAAGATCACCCCCACTGCTTTAGGCCTCTTATTCCCTGCCATGACCAACAATGGTTACCAGGGTCATGCATAATACATCTCTAAATGCCAAAAACGTCTTCATATGTTGGAAATCTATGCATTTACTTAACCATACTGATGCAGCGAAAGCCAGGCACAATATCCAGATCTAAGTGGAGTTTGGAGTGATTGCATTTCTGCGTTGGCTAGATTTAACTATGTTTTAACAGTTTATGATGCACAAATAAAGAAAATATGAAAAGAAAATTTCATTGAGAGCTTGGTAGGGTTGGACTGTTGCAATTGATGGATATCTCACTATCTCAGTAGCTGGGGTATGATTATAAGTTAACAGGTCCTAATATCAAGAAAATTATGCACTACAACGTGACAGCAGGGTTGGTACAGTGGCACTGCCTTAACTGAAGGGTCCCAGTTCAAAACCAACTTGGGATCCAGGGATCTATTAACTGATCCCTTACGTGCGCCAGCCAATAACATGAAAGCATTTTAGTGGGGCCAGCATTCTGTGCCCGTGGGGGCCATGAAATGCTATCATGTTATTGGCTGGTTAATTAAGAATCCCTGGATCCCCTCTAGTTCAAACCCTATTCAAGATCTATCTTCTAGATTATTTCTTTTCACAAAGCTAGGGTATAACCTTTCATTGGGGTTTGAACCTTAGAGACAGTGCAACTCTACCAACCTAGCTATTAGCTATAGCACTACGCTCATGCTGTCCTCTAGTTTGGGCATCAATTGTGCATAGAAGTATTTGTTGATTTAGTTTTTCTAAAATCATGTTTGGTAGCTGTCCTCACTTTTGGAGTAAATGCAGGGTTTCTTTTAAAATAAGTACAAACATGAAAGCTGGGTTTACAGGCAGACCCCTACCAGTTATACAACCATACCATTGGGATTCGAACTTGCAAGGTCCCAACACAACACAAGGTGAAGTGCACTAACTGCTCCTGCCAGACAAGCAGAGCCCCCCGTTGGTTCATGAACCCAATCTTTAACAAACAATTCACCAGAAAATTGTTCGTTTCATATGAGAGTGGAGAGGAGTGCACTTCATCACAAGTCCAAATATGACCCAAGTGTTTGTCGAGGGCAGCATGCATCGACTCAACAGACTTGAGTCAGTCTTTCCAGTCTAAGGCGAGTCTAGACGCCTCCCGGGTTTGATTGACTCGGTTGGACTTCCCATGTTGGGTCAACAATTATTAGCTAACTCGATCAACTAGGTCACGGACTCACGACTCGCGAGTAAAAAAGTCGGAGCCCATCTGCATCAGTCAGATCTTGAAAATTCATCTTGCACCAAGGATCTCTATGCAAACCAAAACTCTGTCTACTCCACCAAGCCAGGAGGAGCTCATTAAGCAGCACTAGACCGAGTCTAGTGTGAACCTGAGTTCTCCGAGCCTTTCATTCACCAATCCAGCACAGAACCCAGTGAAACCGGGCCTCGTCAATTGTCTCATTATGGTCAGACTCACTCACAGACTAAATAAGTCCGCCGAGCCCAACAGAGAGAGAGAGAGAGAGAGAGAGAGAGAGAGAGAGAGAGAGAGAGAGAGAGAGAGAGAGAGAGAGAGTCAAATGTACCATTTTGTGGACGGAAAAGGATCTTCCGGGCCGTGGCTCGGATTATGACATCCACATTGTCTGGGTCCGCAGACCTGAGAAGATCTGCTGCAGTGCTCCTGAAACCTCGCTGGTCAAAGATGGTTCCACCCACTTTGGTCCCATAGATGTGGTCATAAGTAAACCCATTGAAGGGCGACACCCCTGTCTCGAGCAAACCATCTCTCAACGCAGCCTGCCATGGAGCAAGCCTGGGCCAGTATACTATCTGGTGCTCGATCCACGGGTACGACTCGTTGACCAGGGTTCCATCCCACTCAGCCTGCCTAACATAGTGAGGGCTGGCCCGGGTGTAGAACCCGGCGTTGATGCAGCTGCCACCGCCAAGGATCCTGGCCCGCGAGTTGATCACGCCATCGGTTGACGCGAAAAACTCGGAGGCTGCCCCCGGTGCGGTGTTGGCCAGGCATATGTGGAAATTCTGCATCCATGAGACGTTTTGGTTGCCGTAGGGTGACCCGCCCCGCTCTAGAAGCAGCACTGTGAAGTTGCGTGATAGGGTGGCCGCTAGAGGGCACCCAGCCGTTCCACCACCCACTATGATGTAGTCATAGGTCTGGTTCAATGGGGTGTGGGCTAGGCTCGTGGCGGGACGCATAAAGCGGTACTTCAGGTGGTCACTGTACCCTGCAACACATGACAGAAAGAGGTGAGTGCTGAAGAGAATGACTTGGGAAAAATCTAAAGAAACAAGCCAAGGTGTAGGATATTGATAAGTGGAAACAATTTCACAAATCATAGTGTGGGATTTTCTTGGTGAGGAAAATTCTTGACAAAGTATTGGCAAATATAAGGATAAAAATATGAAAAACAAATATAAAAAGTGTAGAGTTTGAAAAGTGGTATTTATCAGGTTAATATTGCAATATTTTTCAAAGCAACAGCTACTTTTGGGATTATATTGGTATATGAAAATATTTGCGATAATAAAAGAATAATTTAAATAATGCATAAAAAATTTAAAAATTTGAAAAAAAGCTTTTGGGTCTGTTTTCTTAAATAAACCAAGGGAATTGGGGTAAACCATTTTTCTGTGGACAAGAAGGGGGAGTACATATGACTGCAATTTTGTTCAAGAAAGATTTTTCTTTTTTTCCGGGCTGTGGTCGGAATAATTTAGGATATGTTTGCGATCAAGTTCAACTTATTCCAATTTTACAGATAAACGGCCGCATCCACACATCCTTACAGAGATGAGGAAGAATTGGGGCTTTGTAAAGAATGGGCTGATACATCCAATCATGAAAATGATGGAATTGAAGGATTTGCCTGAATGATTTAAAGGATGAAAACAGGAGAAGTTATAAGGGTTTGTTGAGCCTATGAATGGGAGATTTTGTAAAGGGAGTTGGGAAAAAGACAAAATGTGGGGATCTGAGATGGGTCTAAATCAAAAGAAAGCTTGGGCTTTATAAGAAATGGAAACCCATTTCATAAGAGTAAATGGTTGTGCACTTTTCTTCTTTTCTTTTGTTTTTTCTCCGAGGAGAAACTAATTTTGTGAAAGATGGAAACCATTCTCAAGAGCAAAATAAAAGGGTGTGAGAGGTGCGGGAAAAACAGAAAACTTGAGAGACCATAGCAAAAAAGGGAGGGAGGTACAGAAGCTATTTTATAAGAATTGTAAAATCCTGGAAAATTCTTCCTCCACTGGAAAAGGTTGTCCAGTAGCAGAAAGCGCAAGATTCATTAAAAGCAAAAACCCAATTCGAAGAGAAGGAAGAGGAGCTGTTCTTGTAATACCCAAGTGCAAAAATGTTGCCAACTTTCCAACACCAAGAACTTCTTTTTCCAATTGAAAACTAGAGTTACAAGACTAGTCACTAAAAAAATTCTGTTTGTAGGGAAAACAATTGAAATTTCTAAACTAATTCTCGGCATGAATGCCAAATGTAGAAGAGGAGGGTAACAAACCTTCACTTGTTTTGATGATGCTTAGGCATAGGAGGATATTGAGGAAGAGGACCATCTTGAATTGACCGAAGGCAGATGCCATTGACACCTCTCAGCCAAATGAAAGAGCAACCAATGCAGAAATGGGGGCTTGAGGTTCCGAATATATGGAGACAGAATAGCCAAATGGGGGGTGGGGTATTATTTTCTCCCAAATTTAAGACTGGTACTCCACAACTGCAACATCATTAATTAAAGCCATGAATGCACGGTTGTAGTAGGAAGAGAGTATCATGCACCCATTAAACAAAATTGCCATTTGGACACTGTGTTTTCCCTCCAGTATACTACTACAAGAACACCAAAAGACAGGCTAACTGAGTTTAGAAGGTCCCATTTTTTAAAACCAACTTTCATTAAAGAGAGTGAAGCATGTTTTCTGTCAAACATTTTGCTTTCTTGCTACTAACGCAGGGCAGGGCAGGGACCCTTTTTTCCCTGGTCCACTGACAGCCCCCTGCTGTCACAAAGGAAGTAGACCTATTTTTGAGGAAAAGGGCTAAAAAGAAAAAGTTTGTTTCATAAATACATCACCAAGAGCCAAAATAAGTAATCTCAGTCATTTAGGAAGGAAGAAGAGATGGTCCACAGGTACATTTTTCTTCATCTTCAACGTGATTAGAGCCAAATATGTTCATCATGCTCAAAGAGTAGATTTTTGTTGTTTTTAAGTGTTGTTTTGACCGTAGACATGATAAGGAAGAAGCCACCAATTAGATGCTGCCACATGGGTGAGGTCTGATGGTACCTTGGAATTTAATGGGCCATCACTTCGGAAGATGTGGCATACTTGTTACACGTGTCTCTGTACTCCAATCGGAGATTGATTCTTCAGTACCTCTAGAGTGCATGGCATAATACGCTCAGCTAGATAATATAGTTGTTGGGGGCTTTAGGGATAGAATTAAGACATAGTTTAAGAACGTACTGACTCGTCATGGATTGACTCGTAGTGTCATGACAACTTAAAACTTTATCTAATATATATATATATATATATATATATATATATATATATATATATATATATATATATATATATATATATATATATATATATATATATATATAGGGTCAAGATCGGCTACTAACGAAGGTAAGGAACTAATGAGTAGAAATCACTTTTTCAAAAATTTCCAACTTTTTGTAGATCAAATGTTAAGGATGTGATCTACATGGTTTGCTTAGTAAGAAACTTGTTTTGAATCATGTGATTATAATAACCAATTAGGTTTTTAAAGGGGTTAAAAAATTCAATGGCCCACAATATACCAAACATAAGTACATAAGAAAAGCACGACCCATGGCTTGATCCGTAGCAAACAAACCATTTTGAACACCTCTATGTGGTTAGATTGAGTCATACAACTTACACCTATGGTTTATAACTCATTAGTTCCTTACCTTCATTAGTAGCAAATATTGTTTTCCTATATCATTTTTTTATAGTATATTACTAATATATTGTATATAATATACATTATATGATATCTATATAATTTGTTTACTATATAATTTTATTAATATATGTATAACCATCTTTTCATATATATATATTTTTTATCATTTTTACATTGAAAAATTGAGGGTCTTAATCGGAACTCGCATCAGGCCAAGGTCTGGTATAAATTTTCACAAACTATACCCGGTTAATCGGACCTTCGAGTCTGGACCCGTGTCTTAATCAGGTCTTCTTATTTATCACCATACCTGGATCCTATAGGGTTTTGTACGGGTCGGGTCCTGGTAAACCCGACTCATTGACACCCTATCTACAGGTAGTGTTCAAAGACATCCTCAGAGTGATAAGCATATGTTTGATTTTAAGGCATCAACAGTGTAGTGGAGTTTGATCACCTTAAACCTGCACGAAAACACCTCTTCAACACAAAAAATTGGGAGTCCATAGACCCTAAGATTGCCAGTAAAAATAATGAAAGCTGGTGGTTGAGTTAGGTTTTGACGTTTCTTTTTGGCATATTATATGCACATTCAAAAGTGGAAAGTCCTATACTTTTTTCAGTCATTAGTCCAATTTTTAAATCAAACTAGTTGGTATTAATGATGCTGGGGGCACCATGGTCAATTCTAAAACATTGTAGGACATATTAGTCAATTTATTCTTTCACAGCAAGAAGCTACTAGAAAGATTCCTAAATAATATTTTTGATTTCCTGGAAAATTTCCAGGTACCATTAAAGAAGAATCTGTTTGTTAAAGAAATAGAGACAAAAAGGCAATTCAATGTTTGGTATCCGAGTGAAATGTTACCAAGTTCATGAACTCCAATGATCAACTAAGCAGAAAAACTGGGAGCTTATGACACTTCCCGGAGCCATATCCTAACCATAGAGGGTTGGGTGCGGGTGGGGCCCATTTTGTGGGCAGTCGTGGCAGGTGGTGGTTGGATCCAATGTTTTCAGGCCGATTCAGATCGAATCGGCCCAAAGGAGATTCAATTGGGGCCGATTCAGGGTCGATTCAATTAGTATTTTTAAATATTTATTTAATATTTTTAGGAGAGTTACAATTTGTTAACATATAATTTTTATTTTTTATTGACACATGTCATCTTATGGTAAAAAATTACCGATTCACAAATGATTTCGATTGATTCAGAGTTTTTTTTTTGAGAAACCGATTCACCCACTGATTGGTTGGATCAGTACCCAATAAGATGTTCTGATTGCATGCCTGATTCACACTCGAATAACACTGAACCTGCCACCAACTTGGCAAGATTCATTTGTTCAGTACAGTTGCTTTTAATATGAATCCAATCCAGTTGCATTCATATTTACAATTACGAATCGCATAGACTGGTGGTCCAGACCCGTGAGAACCTCAATTCTGCATAAATGTTCATAAAAAAGCAAGCATTTACACCCATGTATTTGGCTCACACAAATTTGGCACAAAACCAGACCGGGTGGTCCTGAGTTCCAGTCACCACAACATACAAATATTAACGCAGGTCCAATCACACCCTAACGGCTTTAAGACTAATAAATCATGTTGGCAGTGGTACAGATCCATGTAGTTTTACTACTACCACCACCACCACCACCACCAATTTGGCCAAAAAGCCCGGATCGAGTGGTCCATTCTGTTGAGTTCGGGTGATCAGGATTCATGTGAGTGGAGGGTAGGTGCAAACAGGGGTGTAGCAAAAAAAAAAATTTGGTGGGATAGTCTGGGGGTTCGGGGGCAGTGCCCCCCCCATTTTTTTTTGATATAAAATAAAAGATGGCTACAATTATTAATAAAAATCTATTTCATATGGACAAATCAAACTATTTGCTGCAGCTAGGGCTGGGCTACAAAACTGGATAAAAATCTATTTCATATGGAATCAGGGCTGGGCTTTTAATTTTTTTTTTAACTGGGCCGGGAGGCAGGACCCAGTTCTGGACCCCCCCCCAGCTCCGCCTATGAGGACATACGAATTTAATACAGGTCCAATTGCACCCTATCCGCATTTAACTTCCGGATCATGTAGGTGGTGGTCCACACCCATAAAAATAACAAGCCAAATTCTGATTAAATCTGCGAGGCAAATGGTGACAAGACCCGGGTTGGTTCACATATACTTGTCCAATTGAAGAGATAGGTGATTCATTTGCTAGTACAATTACTATCACATGATGGATCTGCACTCTTTTACAAACCAATATTAAGACAGCAGAGTGGATGAACCATGCAAATGCTCTCTCTCTCTCTCTCTCTCTCTGGGCTTGGAAATGAACAAGCTGCTTGCGGTTTGGCTTATGCTTGGCCTGTAAAGAGCTCGGTTGAACTCGTAAAATAAGCCCTGCAAGCCAAAGTACGGGCTCGTTAAGTAGTAATAAATATATTTTGTCACATATATATATATATATATAAAATCTAGTATAATAATAAAAGTGTTTGGCTTGTAAGAAATAGGTCTTGAATTCAAATCCTATTGCTTTGAAGCAATGCATTTTTCACATAAAAAAGTCAGTGTGATTCAATAGGTCGAGAGAGAGAGAGAGAGAGAGAGAGAGAGAGAGCCCAGCTTGAGGTGTTCAATTGAGCTCGCGCTCGAGCTAAACAAGCTGACCTCATGACAAGGTCAAACTAAATAATCCGAGCTCGAGCTGTCTGGTTTACCAAAATCTCTCTCTCTCTCTCTCTCTCTCTCTCTCTCTCTCTCAGTGAAACAATATTATGGCCACATGGAATGGCGTTTGGTCTTTTATTCATGGTTGGAATTCTTGGGACTCAGTATTGGATCGGCCACATACAACTCGGTGACTCGGCTGAGTCAAGAATTTTTATTTAATTTATTAAAAATAAATAATATGTAATTTATGATACAAAAATAAAAAATAACATATTAAGTGTGATTTATTATATATAGTAATAAATATAACTTTAAAAAATATTTTTAAAATATTAAAAAATAGCATTTTCACTATTTGAAATTGAAAATAGATAAAACGATTATTTCATCAAATTTGTTGAGGGCTCAACTACATGGGTATTTACCCTCCACACAGTAAGGGAGGAGTTGGAGCCTTCAAAGGTAGGCCTGTTGCTCCATTAATGGTGCCCCACTCCCTCCTTTTTACTGCGCCTGCACCTCTTCTTCTTACTGTTAACCCTTCTTCTCTTACCAACACTTTGATTGTGAGGTGAGAATTTGAGGAGGTGAGAGGGGGGTCGGTACATTTAAACTCTCCAACGGTCACCACGTGATGCAGTAGGTGGGGCCCCACGGTGGCTTCAATGCTTCATCCCTTTTGCCCCAAAGTTATTGGCCATGTGACCATCTTTGATGGTTTGGGCATGTCAAGCAATGGCTCGACTGATTGGTAGGTGAAAAATGTGTGGAGGTTCGGATTTGGGTAATGATATGATAAGATTCAGCCTAATCGTTTCGGAATGGGGTGGAGAAATCTCTTGCAAAACCTGAATCTGCTTTAACTATATAACCTAATCAGATCTAAATTATATGCAATAAGATTCAGATGTAGTTTGGATCCAATTAATAATCCGATCCAGATTGGATGTGAGTTTTACATCTGAGTCCAAATCCGAATCCGATTATGTGTAAAGTATTGGATTTTAAGCTAGTTGGTTCCTATTCGGTTTTGTCTGCAACTCCAAATCTGAGTCCGATTATGTCAGATCAGATTAGGTTGGACTCGGTAATGGCTAAATCCGACCCGTTTACATCCCTAATCACCCTGCATCAGATTGAGACACGGAATTGGATGTAAACCACAAAACTAGATCTGATCAGATTAGCTAGTCGAATCTTATTTTACCAACCAAATCAAATTGAATGGACACACCTCACGTAGACAACTTTAGAGTCTATAGTGTTGGACAGACATATGAATTACTCACAACATAGTCCAAACTGACCCAGACTATGGACTCACAATTGCTGTAATTTTGATTTCCAGTTGTAAGACAAGAGCCCAAAAATACCCATTGATAGCTAGCTGAAGATCCAGAGAGGCTATACCTACCCCGAAGGTGTCTGAAGAGGTATACCTGCCCCCAAGGTGTCCGAAGAACTATACTGCTCCTAAGTTTTGTAGTTTATTCTACATCCTACATGTGTCAAATAAGCAATGCTTTTAACTCCTAAGAGTTACCCAAGAATTCAACAAATCCTGAGGAATAAGTGAAGTACATGCATCTCAAACAAGACCCCAAACCATGTCTTTCCTAGTAGAGTTCTTTATCATTCTCTGTATTAGTACCCTAGATGTATTATTCTTTTTTCTTTGATTTCTCGATGTTATTGCATTATACAAAATTAAATGTATGTTTACTAACTACATTTAGCATGTAATCATAAATATATGTCTTAGTTCTAGGGATAACAATTTATCATAGAGTCACATCATCGATTCATCACGTCATGCCACTTACAATACCCCCCCCCCCCAGGTATAAGTGTGACATCCTTAGAATAGATCATATTCTGAGAACCCTTGAACTCTACTTTCCTTTCTTAAAGTCGAGCTTTCCTTTTTGCAACATATTATATGTGTCAAATATCATTCTTATTTCCATAATAGGGTACATTCATGATACAAGTCATATCATCTTATAAAATTTAACATAACATGATCAATAACTAAAATAAACATGTAATATGCGCCACAATATTTATACATCTTACTGAAAATATAAAAAATATAGTTTTTTAAGCATGTTATTCAATTGCTTTACTCAAAATATGAAATCATTAGCATACTTATAACACATAAAATCACACAACAAGATGCATATATGAACAAACATATATCTTATTTATATAGGGAGAAGTTTGCAAATGTTCACTTACTTAAATCGCTTAAATCTCAAATTAAGGAATAATTTTAATCTTCTTGCAAATCCATATTTGAAATAAGCAAAAACCCCCAAAATTACTAAAATAACATTTAAAATCTCATCTTATATAAAATTATAAAAAATCTCCTAAGCCATCTTACCAAACTCTGATTTTACATTCCCAGAGTTTGTCATTCTGCCCCGTGACAATGGATCCTTCTTAAGAAGAGAAGTTCAAGGATTCAAAAATCACCCAAATCTGATATCAAAGTGAAAAGTATGCTTGATTTACTAAATGGGTATAACAAGGGAAAAATAGTTTTTTTACCTTTCATAATGATCAGAAATCTAAGTAACGAGAATCTCTAGAGATTCAAACTGTTATCTAGATCTGATTCTCAAATTTTGAATCAAATCAGTCATGGATCTAAATTCACAAGTATCCAACCTGAAAAAAGTATATATACATTTTGTTTGCACTCTTTGTTTAACCAAATTAGGTTGGTATACTGATAAGAAGTGGTTTCTTGTACATGAGAGGTTGGGGGTTCAAATCCCAACCTCTCTTTTTCCTAACTCTTTTCATTTTTAACATATTCTAGATTCATTAAACTTAACCCAAACCCATCCTGACCTGAGTTCTGATCTAAACTGAACCCACTTAATATTGAACCTAACCTAGACCAATCCTGGGCTGAGTCAAGTCCTATTTTCACACCAAACCTAGCCCACACTCACTCTGGTCTAGGCTTAGTCCAACTAGATCTTCTTGATTTAGTTCTAGATCTAAATTCAATTTTATTCTGATGTAGATATTAAGCTTTAAGCAAAGATCCAATCCTTTGTTCTTATACTGGCACCATAGATCGATATCTTGTTCATATTGGGTTTGGTAAAAAAATGGTACCAATAATCAAATGGGTTTAACTTTGAACTGTACCTAAATTGGATCTAATTAGGTTTGGTTCTACCAAATTCAAACTTGCTTCATTCTAATTTGGTCATATTGTATCCAAATCCAATCGGTTGTGTTTGAGCTTATCAGATCCGAACTAGACTGGTTTGGTCTAGTAGATATGAACGAGATCCATTATGAGTTTAGATCCAACCAGATCAAAACCTAGGTCCAACTCATATTGAAAAACCGTGATAGTCATCGTCTCAGTTTTCACCATGTCCAATATATATATATATATATATATATATATATATATATATATATATATATATATATATTATATTATATTTATATATATATTTTAAAACCTTGAACGACTCGATCTGCCAATGGTATACTCGACTCAGTTTGGTGTGCATCTAGATCAAGTCGGTCTGATACACACCATCCCGACTCAATTCAGTTTGACTCCTAGACCAAGAAAATTAGCCATATTTGCTCTGACTTGGTCTGAGGCTCGCCCAGACTGAGTCAGTCTAGGTTAAGACCGATCTGTGACTTGGTCTGGTGTGATTTCCAGACCAAGCTGATTCAATCATCTCAAAACCGATACCCATGGTCTTTTTTTTTTTTTTTAATTCTCCCCTTCTCTCATACCCAACTCGGTCTGAGATAACCAGACCGGGTTGGCCTTGTTTTTTAAATGGTTCACTCTCTGTCTCGCTTCTTCTTCAACCTGACTCGGTCTGGTGTGTCTTTATCTTGAGGATGGGACAAAGAGTACCTCCCCTTATCCTGACCAGACTCAGTCTGGGAAAACCCAGATTGAGTTGGTCTCCCTATCACTGACAATAAGCCACAGGGAACCGCCATGGTTTTCGGTGTCCTCCCCCTGTAAAGAAAAACAAGTGAGAAAGAAAAAGGAGGAAAGACTCTTACCTCTCACTGGATGGCGCACATTCTCTCTTTCTCCTACTTCCTCTCTTCTCCTTCTATCTTTCACTGAAACCCTCCATCTCTTTCACTAATCTCTCTATCTTTCTCACTAAAAATGAGGCTGAGAGAGGGGATCCATGGCTTTTATAGGCCATGGGTGAGGGACATTTTTGATGAGTTGTGGAGCCTGATTCATTGTTTTTGCCCTTGCAGGTAGGGGGGTCCGGGGGCTCCTCCCGGTGCGGGTCCCGCTGGGAATTTTGGGACCCAGTTTCCAGTGGATCAGACCTGATTTGGTTAGGGTTAGGGTTGTTGCCCTTGCCTTGTTTATATTCTCGCTTTTCTTTTCCCATCTTGTAACTGTAGAAAAAGAGTAATAAGATTTCTCTTTGGGCGGCCGTGGTTTTTTATTCTCTCTCGGATTTGAGGAGAGGTTTTTCCACGTAAATTTGTGTTCTTCTTGTGTTTTGTTTGATCGTTCTTGTTCTTTGTTTCTTTTTGGTTGTTTCTTGCTCGTGGTTTTCCTAACAATTTCATCCCTCATAACCCCCTCTACTTGAGAGGGATTCCTCCCTCTCCCTCCACTACTCATACGTGGGAGAGAGGGGGGTTTTCCCTCTTAAATGCTAGGAGGTGGGGACCCCTTCCTCTCCCCACTAAGGTTTTAATGTGGGGAGAGGGTCTCTCCTCATTTGGCCCAGTTGAGATCAAGCTCACCTGGTTGGATAGTATTTAAACCTTCAAGTTGGAGCATGGAGATCTGGTCCCATCCGAGCACTTCTGTAAAAACATATGGAAATTGTATGCAGGTAGGTACATGCTTAGTGCAGATAATGTTAGCTTGAACTTTCTCTAGCAGAGATGGTAAATGAACCAAACTGCTTGTGACTTGACTCAATTAATATGAACGTGTTCGGGTTCACGAAATAGGCTTGTATTAAGCTTGAAACAAGCTCATCATGTTTAATAACCTGAGCTTGAACAAGGGCTGCTAAGCTCTAAGAAGCTGATGGGGATGAAAGGATATCTTCCCATTATGTATGAATTGCATGTATAGTTACAACACAAATGATCCCTTGAACAAAGGGATGAGAATGGTAATAACACAACAAGAACTAAACATAAAAAATGTACATAGTTTACAAAAGTATTGAAATTATCCTCTGCCACCTCCCATGCATATCATATTTCATAAAACTCATATCTATCCAATGTATATGATAATCTTGAAACTCTCCCTCAAGTTGGAGCATGGAGATCTTTAACGCCCAACTTGCCTATGAGAAATTGAAACTGGTCCCTCCTGATCGCTTTGATAAAAACACAAACTAATTGTAGGCATGTGCCAGGTAGGTAGGTACATGCTCAGTGCATATAATGCCATCTTGAACTTTGTCATAAACGAGGTGACAGTCTAGTCCTATATGTATAGTACATTCATAAAAACCTAGATTAGCTGTAAAATGAATGATAACTTGATTATTACAAAACAACTTCATGAGTTGATGATGAATATACTCAATATCTGCCAAAAGAGCTCGCAACCATATCAAGTCACACGTTGCTGCTATAGAACAATATTATGCTTCAACGAATGAACATTGATTCTTTCTCTTCCGAGAAATTGAAAATTTTCCCAGTAAAGTAAAATATTTAGTAATGAAATAGTGGGTCATTGGACAACTGGTCTAGTCCGAATCACAATAAGCACGAGCCAATTCAAGGAGGTGCTTGTGTTTAAGTTCAGTCCTACCATTCTGTTGGGGCATTCATATGCCAATCTGTTGGTGATCTATGCCATGTTGATGAAAATGGTTTCAAGTGTTTTGAGCCATGGACTCAACACCATTACATTGAACTTGACTCTTGAATTGAGTTTAGACCATTGTACAAAATTTGGTCAAGAAAAAAAAGGTTTTAAAGTTATATCTTATCAGGTGTACCCAAGTACACAGAGAATGGTCGTCAATAAGAGTAAAAGAGTAGTGTACCCATGTATGATGCGGTGGCATACAAACCCCACATGTTACAATATACTAAAGCAAACAATTCAAGGTTTATACTACTAATTAGAAATGGCAAACAAGTTTGCTTTGCATGATGGCAAGCATTGCATAAGTTATTGAAATGTAAGGGAACATCAAAAAAATCTTTGACAAGAAAAGAAGTGCGCTCATGTGAGGGATGATCAAGTCACATATGCCATGTTTAAGGATTGGGGTGATGCATGACATGAAGGGCTTGGTGGTTTGGTTGTGTGGAAATGAAGTGGTATAACCCATCACGACGCCTACTCGCTCCAATCAGCCTCCTCGTTGAAGGGCCTTGAAAATACACTAAAAAGAGAGAAGAAGATTGAGACACAATTCAATGTTTGGGTTAGTTTTCTGATGAAAAGCAAATTATATTGAAATCTAAGGACACAAAACAATGGTGAGGATGATTTCAGCTAATATTTGATGTTTTTCCTAAGTGAGTAACCAAAACGTCCTGACCATTTTGGTAGTTTCATTGGTCTGGGCTTGTCAATTGGGCTAACTCAAACAAAAGATCTAATGGGGCATCATCATGTGGTCAGATGCCCCAGTGTTAATGATCTAAGGAATAATAGAACCACAAAGGACGTTTGATGTATTACTTGCCAAATTTGCCAAGGCTGGTATGACGTCCACATTGGGCAATAAAGCAAGTTGCTTAAGTTGATCATCAGCTAGTTGGGAGAGCACTGGCGTGCTAATGGTTGCTGCTGGTTCCGAATGAATTGAGTTTGCATTAGATGTCGCATTAGCTAAAGCACTTCCTTGATCTAAGGCTGATTGTGATACATGCTTAATTAGGATGGTTGGGGGGATAACCATGTAAGGCATAGCATCTTTCCTTAATGTGTCTGAGCATTCCATAATGCCCACACTAGGGTATGATTCGACCCTTTCCCACGTGATCTGGTTCATGCATGGTTTGTGAACTTACATTCAGCCTAGTAGGGAAGGCTGCCACATCTATGACATTGCTACTAGACCACAACATATGTTTCTCTTCTTGCAGCACCATCGAGTATACCTTGCTAATATTGAGAAGGGTACAATAGTTAATATATGGCTACGGATGGCAGCAAAAGACTAATTGACTCATGAAAAATGGGTAGAGCTTTTCTTACTGTTGATAGTTATTAAGTTCCTTAAAGATGCCACAAGAACACTCATGGATGGTGATGTATGAACCAAGCTCATCCCATAGGGTTTTGAGTGTAGTAAAATATGTAGCTAAAGGTGATTGGTCTTGACGAAGATCAGAGATCAGTTTATAAAGTTGGTAAATGCAAGCAACATTATCCTGAGAACCGATCTTCAAGGTCTTCTCACATAAGCTCATCCCATAGGGTTTTGTGTATATCACTCTATTTGCTATTTTTTTGGACAAAGCATTGAAAATTCAAGAATGTACTATGTCGTTGAAGCAATTCTAGACCTACAAATTACTTGAGGTTGATAAAGGGCATGACATAGAACCATTGATGAACACAAATTTGTTCTTGGCATTGAGCGCCATCTTCATCGCCCTTCTCTAAGTAGAGTAATTATATTTGATTAATGGTGAGGTCACCAGACACTACAAGAAAAACGTTAATTAGCGATGAAAATTCATGACGAAAATAATCCATCGCAAATTTGCGACGGATTAGCTAGAGAAAACTAGTCATCCCTAAAATTAAAATTAGTTGCAAAATTAAGGATGAAAAAATTCTCTCTCAAAATCCATCGCTAATTAGCGATGGATTAGCAACTGGAACATTCTGTCCTAAACGCCGTCGCAACTTCACGATGGATGAGCGACAAAATTTTTTCATCTTTAATTTGCAACAGTGTTTG
This sequence comes from Nuphar pumila, assembly GCF_984573655.1. Classification (NCBI taxonomy): domain Eukaryota; kingdom Viridiplantae; phylum Streptophyta; class Magnoliopsida; order Nymphaeales; family Nymphaeaceae; genus Nuphar; species Nuphar pumila. The sequence goes on along the minus strand of NC_143263.1, from coordinate 31,591,286 downwards.
AGATAGAATGTTTTTGTCATTACTTTTCTATATAAAATGACCAACTAGGGCACACAATTCTCTCCTCCCCCTTCTCTCTCTCTTCCCTCTTCCGTCGATCTCCTCCGCGCTGCTCGCCTTCTCCACCACCGCTCTCCGATGACCCACATCTGACAGCTCCTTCCCCCTCTTGTGCAGCTCGCCCCCTCCCTCTGTGATTGCTCCCCGCCTGTCTGACTTACGAGCTTCGGCCTGCAACTCATCGAAGACCTCGTCTACCACCTCCCTCCCTCGTTCCCCTTCTATCACCCCTTTCCCTCGAGTGAGCCCTCTCTCTCACTCACCGTATTCCGGCCACCCAATGCTGGCAACCCCCACTCCGCGTCCAACCCTCTCAGGTGATCTCTTCCACCCTCTCTCTTGTCTTCTTCTTCATCTTCTTTCTTCTCGTCTCTCTTCTCCTTCTCTAATTGTTTGCGGTAGAGGGGAGGGTGATGTTGCCCTCCCCCTCACTTGCTCTGGGTCAGGCTCAGACAAGCCCACCCCCTCGATTTCTCCCTCTTCTCATTTGACAGGGGAGGGGCTCGACTCCCTCTCTGTTTTTCCTCTCTTTTGGCACCGATCGGAGGGCATTGGCCCTTCGGCCTCCCCCCCCTGTCAGGCTTGGGTTGGGATCGACCAGGTTGCCAAACCCACTCCAGCCCCAGACTGTGCTAGCTTAGGCCGAGCTCGGCCTGGTTGCCGAATCTACCCCAACCCTTGGATTTGGGTTGGGCTCGGGCAAGTTACCGAGCCCACCCCTGACTCACTTTGTGAGTAAGTAATGCATGCACATCATATGATATTTATTTTCTTGGATGCCATATTTTGCTGCTCACACACTCACTTAGTTGTGGATATCTCATACTGTTTTACTAGAGTTTGAAGATCATATTGAGAATGATTTGAATGTATGAGAATAAAAACACTCTTATTTTTGTAGTTCAAAGACCATGCTAGTCATGATTATAATTAGCAGGATATTAGAGTGTGTTTGTTGTAGGTACATGTTTAACATTGTTGTGATATGAATGATTGAATGTATTGCAATGTTTGACATGACTATCTATGTTTACATGAAGTTATTTTTTATTTGATTATGGATCCATGTGAAATTGTATCATGAAAACATGCTTAAAATGAATGTATCATGTTTGTGAATGTGATTTAGCATATTTATGAATACATACCACATCACTTTCTCAAATGTACCATCTATTTTAACATTCTATCTTGTATATCATGTTACATTCTATGCATACTTAGCATATACATGCATAGTTCATGCATAGTTATAAAACTGATTCATGTAGAACCTTTAAATCTTTATATTTCATGAATATGTCATGTCCATGCATGCCATGCTAAGATCAAGAGTTCTGTAATTGATCTCAATAATATTTTATTTGTTAGAATATGGTTCGTGGAGATCACAGTGTTCGAGCACCCAGTGGTAGAGGACCAAGTGTAGGCCGTGCGACAACATTGATCGTAGATGTCTTTGTGTTATATTTAAATATAAGCATTCATTATATTTTTGCTTATATGTTGATATTCATTGTGTTATATTTAAATATGCATTATGTGAATTTCTAACTCATTGTTCTTTAGATGACGTTTCGCTTGCACATGACCCACCTACTCATACACATCACGAGTCAATGCCGGTTGGTATATATAGTTCCATAATGGTTAAGGTTATTTGCTCAACATGTAGATAAAATGTGTACATGAATTTTTTTATTTTTGTACAATAGTTCAAGAGAGTCGTACAGATGCTGGGTCTTCTTAGTCTCACACACGACAACTCATTGAAATATTGTATATCGATAGTCGCTCATAAGTATTTTATTGTCATTTGTCTAATACTTATCTTATAAATAGTGTATATTGATAGTCGATTGTTAATGTGTATCAATTCATATGCAGCATGAGGTTCAAGCCACAATAAGTGATTCGAAAAATTAGGAAGTCACTAGTTCAACATCTTTCAGGACTGATCGCTCAATGAAAAGAGTACCCGAAGGAGATGTTGGATAGATTATGGTCATCATTCATGGTATATAATCGTTTATTATAGCTAATGTGTTTCATATTTAATTTTTTGTTATAGTCATGTGTACTAACTTTCTAAAATTATTTGTAGGCTTCGAATCACTTCATGACTGCGAAGGAGGAACATGACGCGAGGCTAGTGTGACAGAAGGTGGCTGACAATCAATTTGTTGACATGCTTCACAATATAAAGACTGCAACAATAGAAGCAGTTGGTGTGATAGATGATCCAATGCAGTGGAAGGGCCATGACCCTTCTACTATCATGACAGATTATTGAGATGCAATGTGCGACAAGTGGGTGAGCCATGAATTTCAAAACCGCTCAGCAAATGATGCATAGGACCGAGCGAAGATGCCTGATGCCTATCTACACACAGGTGGTTCTAGGACTTTTGAGAGCCACCAGAAGAAAATGGTAACTCATAGATATATTGTCAAATTTATAAGTATTTTTGCATACTTTTTAATTGATTTTTTTATCATTTAACCTTACAGAAAGCCGAAAAAGGAGGCTATGTGCCTTATAAGGATGTGTTTGTTGAAACACATAAACGTAAGAGCACATGAGAGTTTGTATCAGAGAAGGCAAGAATAACAACAATATGTATTTATTGTATTAATAAACATTATAATATACAAATTACCATGAATTATATTATAAAAAAGATTGTAATTCTTAATTCTTAATTTATATTGTAATCATTACTTTGTAGGAGTCATACGAGCAATAGATGGTAGAGCGATATGGTGGTGACTCCACTCAGCATCCGCCTTTTGATCCTGTAGCATGGGTGACTGCATTCGGTGAACCCTAAAAAGGTCATGTGTTTGGGTTTGGGGTGTTTGGGTTTGGGAGTAATATGAACACCATAACAGTGATTGTCTCCTCCAGCCAGGGCTCTTAGAGTTTTGCCGCCAGCATTAACTCTCAACGTCTGATTGACCCTACTATTTCTTGAGATGGTGTCTGCCAGCTTCTTCAGAACACAATGCATGAATTTTTACATGAAGTCATTCCCAACCTTATCCATAATGAGTTGTGCAACTTTTTTCAAAACATGAGAACTTTGTCTGCCTTTAACATGAGCTCTGGTGCTCGTCAAGTACATATAACGTTTATTTCAATACATATCTAAAGTTTCATGTCGTTAGATTTTAATACGTATATGCCTATAATATTTCATTATGATTATATTAGTTGAATTTGACTATTCTTTAATATGTGACATTGACACAACCTCAACTCACAATCTAATGGCCAATTGGGAATGGCTATCAACTTAGAACCTCAACTAATATTTTTAGGGACTCTACATGTATTGTTTGTTGGCCTTTGAATTCTGTTAATGTCCTTCACTTTATTGCTAGTCTATGTGTCATTCAGTCATGTTACTTTGATTGCCTTAGATCAGGTGTATTATATATATTTTATTTCATTATATTTTGTTTATCAATACTAACATTTCGGTTCTCTTGTATGATGCTGGAGATGATCAACGTAGAGGGGTTGATGGAGGCGTGGATGGAGGGAAAGATCAAGATAATGAAGAGGATGATGCTCCGAATCTTGGCGATGAGTAACTTCATGTATTGAATTTGTTTTACATACTTATTGTTTCAAATGAAACTCTTTGTATATGTTCACTTATAACTAATTAGAACTTGGCGAGGATTATACTGGGTTGTTAAATTTGTTTCACTTATAACTTGTGTTAAATTTGTTTCACCTACTTTGTATATGTATTTTTTATGTGTACTTTGTCTTTTATACACAACTTATATAAATTGTATAACGAGAAATTTTTTCTTGATATTTATATTTCAAACAAAATTGTTTTATTTTTTTAAAATTTTGCAATGGATTAACGACATAATTTAGAGACGGATACATATTCATTGTCAAATTTTCATGACGGATTAGCGATGAGTATGTATCTATTGCAAAACCAAATCAGTGCTTATTTAGCGATGGACACGTGACAGATCATGGCATTTGCTAATTTATCACAAATTAGCGATAGATCAGTTTTGTCACTAATTAGCAACCAAGGATTTGCGATGGACGCTATCCATTGCTAAGTCGTCGCCAATTCATCGCTAAATAGTCCAGTGATGGATTTGCGATGAATTAGCATCAGATAACGTCTGTCGCTAATATGTAAAATTCTTGTAGTGAGAATAGCAGCAAGATTATTTGAATGGTGCAATGCATAAGGTGAAACTAGAGATGAATCACCATTGTTGGTGTTCTGAGAATGCTGATTGTTCTGGTTGTCATTATGGTGGCCATTATTACAAATAGTGAGGAAGAAGATGGTAGACACAACAGTTCTTTCAGTTAGGCTATGATACCATAATAAGTGGATAGGGATGAAAGGATACCTTCCCATTACACATGAATTGCATATATAGTTACAACATGAATGATCCCTTTAATAAATGGATGAGAATGATAACAACAAAATAAAAACTAAAAATCAAGAAATGTACATAATTTACAAATATATTAAAATTACCCTCTAATGTCTCTCATGCATATCGTATCTCATGAAGCTTATATCTATCCAATGCACACAATAATCTTGATAAGATCTGCTTTGCTCAAGTAGGTTTAAGTAGACACAAGAAATTGAATTATACATGATATGAATCGTATAATGTGTAAAGAATTTTGTTGAATAAATGCATATTATATGTGGTTTCTCATGTAAACAGTAGGGTTCATCTCAAGTTGAAGGCCCAAGATTGAATTCCATTAAAGCATGAGGGATGCCATTGTTTTATCATAGTTGGGGCATGTAAGTCTGAGTGGTCATGTGTAAACACCTCAATTTGACATAGTTGTCTTGGGTCAAAAGGTTGCATTTCAAAAGCCAATTGCACCGAGTCATTTTCAACATAGTCCTAACTTTCACTATATTTTTGACCTATAAAATGACATGCTCAAGTTTTTGTGTAAAAAAAACTTAAAACTAGAAAGTCTTAGCTTCCAAACGTGACAAAAATCAAGCCCTTTCGATGCCAAAGTACAAAGTTATATAAAAAACAAGTTGATTTCTCTAACTAAAAAACTTGTTTTCAAGTAGGCTCTACTTTAAGTCTGATTTAGACCCTCAAATCGGCAAAATTTTGCTATTCACTTAAAATATGATTTAAATTAGAGGGTGTTAACTTTCGAGTGCACTAAACCAAACCTCAAAAAGATGCACAATTAGATAGATATGGCTAAAATAAGTTAACTTGTTGGAGAAGTCCAAGTTTGTTTATCTAATAACAAATTAGTTATCGTTAGACCTCAATTGTCACCAGAGTTCCCATAATTGTTGTCAAACCTGACCCAAAATCTTCATTTATCATTAGACAATTTGACTTTTTTACTGTACAATTATCATTAGATAGAGTTTTTTGGTTTGGCCTAGAGATGTGCAAGAATGCGGATAAACTACCATAAGCCAAAACTTATGTTACTAACCTACCAAAAACCTTATTTATTACATATCAAGAAGACCAATAGGCAATCAAAGTCTGCCATCTCAAATCTTTAATCAATCTGAGTGAGGCCACTTCATAGTAGACAAATTTAGATATTTGGATCTAAGATCCACAAGAAAACCTATAAATAGCGATCATTTTCCTCCTTTCAGCTTCTAGCACTTATTATCTACCTCAAGTCTGAGAGTGAAAATGCTACCACTGTGAGAGCATTCTAGCCTTTCACCCTCACCATGTTGATCCCACAAGTTGTCCCTTAGGTATAAATCCACTTCCCGACTGAGGTCACTATGCGATACCTGAACCCTTTAAAGTCTAAATCCTACAAAATCTCTACAGGATTCATTACACTCATCAAAGTCATTAGGAGGGCTACCAAACCACGTGATAAGCTTCACTTTCTATGTATTTCTCTTGTTTTATTTTATTTTAGGGTATGCTTATCTCTAATTCTTGTATTTTATCATTTTCCTCATGTTTTTCAAGTGTTGGTGGTGTCCTAAACTATTAACTTCACTTTTTTTAGGAGATTGAACCGAGGTATGACACATCACATGTTAGGAGCCGTAAAACAAAAAATTGCACCCTTGAATCGACTGATCTCTATCCACCGAAGGAGAAAATGCTCGTATTCTTGAATAACAAAATTCTTGTTTCTCATAATCTAAAAACTAGGATCCATTTTCCAAAAATATCCATTTTAAAATCCTTTCAAAAAATAGGAATCCACATTCTGTCCTCAACCTAGAGTTTTACTTCATAGGGAGGTGGGATTAAGTGACTTTGTTCTTGGTGAGGGTTCCTTCATCCTAAAAAAAAAAGGTGCATATTGTATATAAGAGATTGAAAATTAAAATTTTCTCTTTTAAAAATAATTTGTTATTCAAACTGAATTTGATAGTCAAAATTTTTACCTGTCCTCTCTCTCTCTCTCTCTCTCTCTCTCTCTCTCTCTCTCTCTCTCTATATATATATATATATATATATATATATATATATATATATATATATATATATATATATATATATATATATATATATATATATTCAAATGGGTGGTTCAAGTTTGGGCGTGCTAAAGCTTGTAATGAGGTAGCTTAGCCTTCTGGTTCAAGTTGACATTAATCCAAAAAAAGCCAATATTGAAAAAATCATACTTGACGTGTTGGGGTCAAATGAGATGGCTAGATGGTTAGGTTGCATTATAATAAGCGAGAGGTCTTATGTTTGAATCCGACGACGATTACCTCGCATTAGGAGCCATGGAAACACATGGATTGTCGTGCATTTTTTTGGCATGCAAGCACACCTTTAAAACTCAAGGTAAAGTTGATTTTCTCCTAGATAGGATGCATTTAGAGTTAATTCAAGACTGCAGCCCTTCCATGAGAATGTATTGTGATACACATTTTGGTAGCTCTTGGTCTAACATAAGTCTAAGCCAATTCAATTATCATGTAGGCTGATTTGTCTTAAACTAAAAGCAACAGAACCTAGTAGGCCTAGATATCTAGAAGCCAGCCCCATGCTAGAAAATCCCAAACAAGAGGGTTGGCTTAAGACATTCAAGTTTAAGTACATTAAGAGTTTGATACTCTGAGTATGCATTCTTTGGTGGTGTGGTAGTGGTCTTGGGAACATTTTACAATGAGGGATGTGAAACAGAGCACCTCTCGAGTTGGTAAATTTTGGCACATAAAAAAAAACTCAGTGTTTTTTTTGTCATAAATAAAAAAGAAAAAGTGAAAGGTGCTGCCAGTGTCCCATACCGATCTTTCGGAATAGGTCAAGTTACAGTGTGAAGCTCTACTGAGTGAGAAATGCATCAACTGTAGGAACATGCAGTGTGCATTGGCTTGATTGGTGACATGCGGTGGTAGCATATCACAAGATAGGCAAAAATATCATTGTTAGTGCATCGTTGTATGGCAGCACATACATGAAGCGTTGTTTGGTTAGACAGTGTCAGCAAATTAGAAGATATGCCTTTGGAGAGTTGGTTAAGGACATCTCAATTTGCAGGATATTCCACGTAGAGCAGTTGGATGCATAGGGGTGCATGTGGGTTAGAGCTAATTCTCCCAGTGATCACATTAGGTGATTCTAACCGAGTATGGTGACTCGAGGCTAGATGAGTGAATGCCTAGGCATCGACGAATGAGTCTGGGTGGTGCTCTTCGCTATGGTGTTCAATCATCAACTTGTCTTCGAATTGGGGGCTGCAATGTCTTGTTGTTTCAATGGCAAGGTTTTGTTGTGGTGTGCACATGGAGTCGCAATACGCTCCATGGCACACAAGGCTAGGGTAAAGTTTGTGTCCCATTAAGAAGTGATAGCAGGTATGGGACAACTATGCACTAAGTGGCATGAACTATATAGAATACACATTTGAAAATACGCTTGATCAGCTTCGCTAGGCAACTATGCACAAGTTGGTGTGCAGGGCTAATGAAATGATTCAACATATGAAAATGTGTTGGTATGCGACCTTTGGCCGTAAGGCTGGCCAACTTGGGCAGCTTAGTGCATCGCAGGTTTGCAAAGTATTCTATGTCCGTGACAAAATTAGTTGCGAGTGAGCAACTGAAAGGCTTGCAGTGGCAAGGAAGAACCGTCGCGCCACACTGGCATATGGAAGAAATAGGCCTATGACAAATTGTCATTAGAGCAAAAAGATTCACGGAGACCTTGTTGTTCATTATGTGAGACACTAAAGAGGATAATGATGGTTTATCTTGGTTACGCAAATTTTTGAAGCTGAAGTATTGTTGATCGAGCACAAAAGCAAGATATTGACAGAATAGTATGAGACATTTTGACCATGGTAAGCAGAAGTGTAAGGTTATTGTTCAGTTAGCTAAGAGAATAAAGATAAGCCAAAAGATTTCTACCAGTTGTACATTAATTTCACAGGTGGAGCGTGACGTTTTCCTTGTGCATGCAGAGAATATACGTTGGATTCGGTTGAATGAATTTTCACCTTTGGGTATGAAAGACTCAATTAAACTTTTAGATTCTCTTCCAAGATTGTGGGTTAACGGAGTGCCCATATTGGGCAAAATGCTCGTTGTTTTGGTCCCTTAAAGTTATTAGATCCTCTATAGATTGTATGTGTAGAAGAGGTTATTGTTCGTGGCTCGTCAGTTCCTGCGAAAATATTTTGCTGACTCTGAGAGAGAGTTACAACGTGCTGGCTCTAGGAGGGGAGTTGCAATGTTGGGCCAAGGTGCCCTTATGAGGATGAGTTCCCAGGAAGATACTTTGAATGACCACTTTGGGGTGATACACAAGATGACCTTCTTCCACTTGAGGATTAGTTTGGACCATTGAAAAACCATAAGTTAGTGCTTAAGGAAGTTGATATCTCTGCAACATTCGTTGGTGGTAGTATTTCTCTGCGAGGACTACAAAAAGCTTGAATTTTCCCATGTTGGGGTTGTAAGACACCCCAACCATGAGCATAAAGATGCCAAGTTTGTCGTGCGGGCGAGGATGACCTGCTTGTGTATGAGACTACACTGGGGTCTCATGAGTAAAGAATGTTTGTTGTTGATAAAGCGAAAGACCATTGTCTGATTGATAAAGACATGTTAAGGAATGTGACTTGACATGTTAAAGGTTGCGGCGATGGTGGATATAAACCAAAATAAGTTGAGTAGGCTGAAGAAAAAGAGTAAACCAAAGATAAGTATAAAGAAAAACTGACATATTAGTGAAGACTGTGTTATTTCCTGCATCGACATTGTCGAGAATGATAATGGTTTGGGTGAGAGAGAATGTCCCAGACCGATCTTTCAGAATAGGACACGTTGCAGTACAAAGTTCTACTGAGTAGAAAATGCACCAACTGTAGGAACACACAGTGTGCATTGGCTTGATCAGTGACATACGGTGGTAGCATGACACATGATAGGCAACAATATCGTCATTAGTGCATCACTGTATGGCGGCACAGACGTGGAGCGTTGTTTGGTTGAGCAGTGCCAACAGACCAAAGGATGTGCCTTTAGAGAGTTGGTTAAGGACTTCTTGGCTTGCAAGATATCTCATGCGTAGAGGTTGGATGAACGGAGGTGCATGTGGGTTAGAGCTAATTCTTCAAGAGATCACATTAGGTGATTCCAACCGAGTATAGTGACTCGGGGATAGGCGAGTGAATGCCTAGGTGCTGGCGAATGAGTTTGAGTGATGCTCTTCGCTATAATATTAAATCATCATCTGGTCTTCCACTACAAGAAAAATGTTAATTAGCAGTGGAAATTTGCTATAAAAATTTGTGACAGATTATTTTCATCACCAATTTGTGATGGATTATCTAGAGAAAACTAGCCATCCCTAAAATTGAAATTAGTTGTAGAATTAGTGCCAAAAAAAATTATATCAAAATCTGTCATTAATTCGCGATAGATTAGTGACAGAAATATTTAATCTCAAATTTTGTTGTAACTTCAAGACGGATGCGCGATAGAATTTCTGTCGCTACTCTATCGCTAATTAGCGATGGAGTTGGAGGCATAATGTTTCCATCACTAATTTTTGATATAAAATGGCCAACTAGGGCTTAAAATTCTCTCTTAACGAGCGATGCTCAAACTCTCTCCCTTTCGTCGCCTTTCTCGACCCGCCATTGCCAGCGAGCATAACTGACGATGATAGCATCACCACTCTCTTCTCCTCTCCGACTCTTATTTTCTCTCCTGCCACCAACTACCAGAGCTACTGACAATTGCGTTGGTGACCTCTCTATCACGGTCACCCCTTTTGCCATACCGCAACCACCGGTGACCTCAGACCATCGCCGACAGTCCCTTGCACCTCCTCTCACTTGCTCGCCATGATTCAACAATCCTCTCTTGACCGACAACCACTTTTCCTTGACGACCTGATCAGTGCGACCCTGCCTACCTTCTTCCCTCCTTTTTTTCTCTCTACTACCACCGTTGACTAGCGCGACCGACGAAAGAAGGCGCCGACCTTCCGTTCCTTCTTCCTTGTATCCTTCGACCAACCGAAGTCATTCTGATCGCTTTTGTCAGAACAACCCTCGATGGAACCCCGAAGCTAGCGGTTCCCAGGTAAATTGATCATGGTGAAGTTCACTAACCTCTATGAATTCACAGTGGAGGGGAACCTCGATGATGTGAACGTGTTGAATGAAGTGAGGCGACAGAGATGTGTCTGGTGGGCTTTAAAGGCCAACAAGGGCTCCAATTGGTACCTACAACCATAAATTTCTTCAATCTCTAAGGAGATTACAGTCTCTTTGCTGAAGATTTCCGTCATCATGAATTCGATCTTGCTGCGGTGACCTATCAGAAAGGGGATTCCCCCTGTTCACAGACCGAAGGTCTGGTTGTCATTGTTCGGTGCAGCGAAGAAGAGGTCGACGGTCCCAGAGAGCTATTACGCTCATCTCATCAAGGTTGTTGAGGGCAAGGTCATGCTTGCAACCCTGCATATCGATCATGTGGGTTTGTAGTTTTAGTTTTTTCTTTTTTCTTTTTATTAAGTTCCTTTATTTCTTTCATAAATTCAATGGTTCTGTGGGTAAAAATCATGTTTTTGGTTACTGTTTGATGGTCAATGGTGCAATGGTTTCTCAATTGTTCTTATAGACTCTTTGCAACTCTAAGAAGATTTGTATTTGGGCGTAATAAGCATCTGAAGACTACAACAACTGCATACTGGAAAACACAATCTAACTCTTTGCTAAGTGCTTTGCCATCATTGTCAAATATACGTAGTCCACCTAGTGGCTACGCAGGTTCCTCACAGTTTTTGCATATTGCAAGTGTTGTCTCTTCCTAGATTGGTCATGTTTTGAGGGTTGAAAGTGACCACCCTCACCATCAGTTCATCTGCTTGCCGGACATCAATGTCACACCATCGGGAGACCCAACTTGCCAGACATCATTGCCTATATAATTATGCATTACAGGTGTGTAGCAGAGCAAAATGCGCGATGCTTAATGCTAAGCATCACATGCGGCTTAAAATGCCATGCAAAATGAAACAAGAAAAATACAAATGCAAAAGCATACAAATCGGGTAAATACCCGTGGTGAGTAAGTGATGTAAGCACATCACATGTTATTTACTTTCTTGAATACAACACTTTTCTGCTCACATACTCACTTAGTTGTGGATATCTAGGACTGTTTTGCTGGAGTTTGGAGATCATGCTGAGCATGATTTGAATGTATGAGAATATAAGTGCTCTTATTTTTGTAGTTCAGATTCCATTCTAGTCATGGTTGTAGTTAACAAAATATTGGAGCATGTTTGCTGCAGATACATGTTTGACAGTGTTATGATATAAATGATTGAATATATTACAAAGTTTGACACGAGTATCCATGCTTGCATAAAGTAATTTTTTATTTGATTATGCATTTCATGTAAAATTGTATCACAAAAATATGCTTAAATTGAATGTATCATGTTTGTGAATATGATTTTATCTTTCTAAATATCCTTGTGATGCGTGTAAATATGATATGATGATGTTACACAAAAAATATTGAATTATCAATGCATGCATAATAGTTCATGGAATTTCATTTTATGTTAAGCATGTTTGTGGTAGAGAGGGAAAAAAAATTTATGCGTTAACTGAAGCAAAAAAATTAATCACCAACAATCACCAAACAAAAATTCTAGAAAACCAATAAGGAGAAATCATATATATATATATATATATATATATATATATATATATATATAAAATCATTACATCTACCATCAATGCATGATAAATTAGATATTTTCTTCATCATAGCATTATTATGATTCTCTTTTAACTGGTGAAGATAATATCTCTAACATTATAGGATAAAATAACTGCAAACCATGAATGGATGTACCATAGGATAGTAGATAATGAGGTGTCACTTGAATATATAGATGGTGTTGACAATTTTATTGAATTTACAATGGCAAGTGTCAGTATAGTGGATCCCACCGATCAGATCAGGTGCTCTGCATGATGTATAAAAACAATCAATTTGTAGAACCTCATGATGTTAGACATAACCTATATAGGAAGGGTTTGGTGAGTGGTTATCAGAATTGAATGCTTTACGGTAAATAATTTTTGAACAATTTTGATGCACAGGTGGATGTGGTGCACGATAATCCATATGTGAATTTGATATTTGATGTCGTAGGACCAGAACTGGGTTCTGCTATGGGTTTTAGTGATGTACCAACTAGGGTAGAGAAAGAAGCAACAAATGATGCAGCTAGTAAATTTTATGACTTACTTAGAGATGTTGATGAGCCACTTTGAAATGGTTGCGAGAGTCACACTATCTCGTATGCAGTTCTTTAACTACTGAATTTGAAGTCAGAGTATAATTTGAGCCAATCATGTTTGACCATCTGTGCTCTATTGTGAAGAGTATGTTGCTCAAAGATGGGAAATTATCACAAAATTTCTACCGTGTGAAGGTTATGGTCAACGCTCTAGGTATGGGGTATCAAAAGATAAATGTTTGTCCAAATTACTGCATGTTATATTTCAAAGATCAAGAAAATAGTAAATCATTTCCGTCATGTGGGCATCCTTGGTTAAAGCCAAAGACAAGAGGCAATGCTAGCATGAGGTCAAAAGAAGTGTCATACAAGTCACTCCGCTACTTCTCTCTCACCCCTAGATTGCAATGATTGTATATGTCTTCGATGACAGCTAAACACATGAGATGACATGTAAATAAAGTTCGACATGATGATGACAAGATCATGCATCCTGTTGATGTGGAAGCTTAGAAGTACTTTGATCGTTCTCATTAGACCTTCACATTGGAAGTGAGAAATGTTCAGCTCGGTTTATGTATAGATGAATTTAATCCATTTGTGGGTAGATCAACCCAATACTCGTGTTGACCGATATTTGTCACCCCATACAACCTTTCTCCAAGTTTGTGTATGAAGTGTCAAAATCTTTTCTTGTTTCTATTAATCCCTAGTTCGACATCTCCGGGCTAAAATCTTGATGTATATTTAAGGCCATAGATTGATGAACTGAAAATATTGTGTGATAACAGTGTTCTCACATATGATGCCCACAAAAAATAAAACTTCATTATGAAGGTTGATGTTCTATGGACAAATTTCCCTGTATATGGTATGTTATTTGGTTTGAGCACACATGGGAGGTTGGCATGTTTGTACTGCATGGACAATACAAAATCTTTTAGATTAATGCATGAAAAGAAATTATGTTGCTTTTATTGTCATTGTCAATTTTTACCCAGCAACCATCTGTTCCGACGACAATAGAACACGTTTCGAGCAGACATAATTGAAATAGAAGGTCCACCTACACGGTTGTCTGTCATAGAGATCTTAAGATGATTATGATTCTTTTCATATGGACTGACAGATGCCCATAGTGTGATGCCCTTCCTTGAATTTGAGAATGATCACAATTAGACAAAGAAATCTATATTTTGGGAACTACCATATTGGTCGACCTTATTAATACAACATATTTTGGATGTCATGCATGTGGAGAAAAATATGTTTGATAATGTGTTCAATACGATATTGAATATCAAAGGAAAAATGAAGGATAATCCAAAGGCCCATATGGATTTAAAAGTAATATGTAAAAGACCAGAATTGAAACTCTAAGAATACAACGACAAAGTACTGAAACCAATGACAAGGTCCGTGCTTGGACCAAATCAAGTAAAGCATGTATGTCAGCGGTTGAGACAATTGATATTTTCAGATGAATATGTCTCTAACATTGCTCGGGCTGTGAAGATAGACAAGGGACAATTAGATGGGTTGAAGAGCCATAATTGTCATGTCATCATGCAACAGTTGATTCCTCAAGCATTCCATGCTATGTTAGACAAACCTATATAGGTGGTATTATCCAAGTTGAGTCTATTTTTTAGAACATTGTGTGTATCACAAGTTGTAGTAACTGTGGTAAAGAATTTTGAGGATTCTGTCGTTATTATTATTTATCAGCTAGAGAAGATATTTTCGCCAACATTTTTCAACATTGTGGAACATGTGATGATACACTTGCAATACAAACTTAGGGTTGGTGGTCCTGCGCAATATTGGTGGATGTACCAATTTGAAAGGTATATTTTTATTTATATTTTTCTCTCTAATGCTATTGGAAATTTATTGTATTACGAGGTGTATATTGTTGGTAGATACATGTTTGACCTAAAAAAAAGGTTCAAAATAAAGCAAGAGTGAAGGGTTCAATTTGTGAAGCATACACTTTAGAAGAGATTTCAAATTTCTTATCTATTTACTTTGAGTCTCACATTCCTACACGTTATACTTTTCCACCTTGTAATGATGATGGAGAATAAGTTATTGTGTCTAACAAACTATCGATATTTAAACCACCTGGGAATGCCTTTGGCAGTTATCAGTCAATACTCTTGGAAGATCTAGAGCAAGACACAACACAAATCTATATTCTTTTTAATTGCTCAGAGATCGACCACTACATAGAGTAAGTATACATAATATGCTACACTAAGTTCTCTACGTACATGGTTCAGTAATATAATTTTTTTTTAAGTGTAGGCGATTTGATCTCTATTGCAAAAAGAACTTTCATATCTCACTGATTCAAAAGTACAAAAAGAATATGAAAATAAGTTTGTGGCATGGTTGAAAGAGTTGGTAAGGACGATGACATGCATTCTTTCTATGTAAACAATAATATATTACTTAATTGGTCGTGTTTATAGTCATTGTTTATGCTTGTAGGTCTCTCATGGTGATGTTAATGACCAAGGAATATGTGATTTACAAAATGATCCGACCAAAGTTGTGAAATGTTACAACAGGTACATCATAAATGGTTATTGATTCCATACAAAAGACTACAATGTAAACAAGTCAATGATGAATAGTGGTGTGTGCGTCAAGGATAACAGTTACGATGAAAATAAACTTGACTACTATAATGTTATATAATAAATAATGGAGTTGACTTACTTAGACATAAATAATAGGGTAACTTTATTCAAGTATCATTGGTTTGATCCCAACAACAAGAGTCGACAAAGCCTCAAGGATTATGGAGGTGAATCATAAATCAAGGTTTAAAATATATGAACCATTCATATTAGCATTGCAAGCTCAACAAGTTTACTATACTTCATATCCGAATACAAGAAAGTCAGATAGAAATGAATGATGGGCGGTTTGCAAGGTAAAGTCTAAACTATACCCCAAGTATAATCAGTTATAGGAAAATAAGATTGTTAAAGAGGGTGATACTATCAATCAGATGATATGTATGACTTCTCTTATGGTCACGATGTCACACATGCTCTAGATGTCACATCTTTACTGTCCAATGGCAAATATATGAAAGAATGTGATCCAAATGATATACTAAGTGGATGGGCACCCAATGAAGAAGAAGACAAAAAGGTGGAGGAAGAAGAAAAATATGAAAGTCAAACAAGTGATGAAGAAGCATACTCGAGCTAATGAAATATATCTTGTAATACATACTACATCACTTTCTCATATGCTCTTATTTTTGTAGTTCGGAGATCATGCTAGTCATGGTTGTAGTTAACAGGATATTGGAGTGTGTTTGCTGTAGGTACATGTTTGACATTATTGTGATATGAATGATTTGAATGTATTGTCATGTTTGATGTGACTGTATCCATACTTGTATAAAGTTATTTTTTATTTGATTATGTATTCATGTTTATGAAATTGCATATTATGTTACATTTCATGCATACTTAGCATGTACATGCACAGTTCATGCATAGTTATAAAATTGATTCATGTAGGACCTTTAAATCTTTATATTTCTTGCATATATCTTGTCAATGCTAAGATCAAGAGTTATGCAACCAATCCAAATAATATTTTTATTTGTTAGAATATAATTCATGGAGGTTACAATGGTCAAGCATCCAGTGGTCAAGGACCAAGTGGAGGTCGTGGGACATTATTAGGTATATGTCTTTGTGTTATATTTAAATATAGTCATTCATTATATTTTTGCTTATAAATTGATATGAAAATTATTACTTGTTAATCATTTTTATAGGATCCCAGCTCAATGATAGCCAGTCTTAGCCTTCGTCTTCACGTAATGCTTCAATAGGTATATCATTCAAATAATTATATACTTGATTAATTTAAATGTATATCGTATGAATTTCTAACTCATTGTTTTGTAGATGATGTTTCATTTGCATATGACCCACCTACACCATCTATCAATACACATCACAAGACAATGTCAGATGCAAAGTCTTCTTAGTCTGACACACCATGACTCATTCAAATAGTGTATATCGATAGTTGATCGTAAGTATTTCACTGTCACTTGTCCAATACTTATCTTATAAATAGTATATATCGATAGTTGATTATTAATGTGTACCAATTCATGTGTAGTGTGAGGTTTGAACCACAAGAAGTAATACAAGAAATTAGAAAGTCACGAGTTCAACATCTTTTAGGACTAGTTGCTCAATGAAAAGAGTACCCGAAGGAGGTGTTGGATAAATTATGGTCCTCATTCATGGTATATAATTGTTTATCATAGCTAATGTGTTTCATATTTAATTTTTTATTATAGTCATGTATACTATCTTTCTAAAATTATTTATAGGCTTCGAATCGCTTTGCGATTGCGAAGGAGGAGTGGAATGCAAGGCTAGTGTGACAGAAGGTGGCTGCCAGTTGGTTTGCTGACATGCTGCACAATATGAAGACTGCAACAATAACTGCAACTTGTGGGATAGATGATCCACTGTAGTGGAAGGGCCATGACCCTTCTACTATCAGGTCAGATTATTGAGATGCAATGTGTGACAAGTGGGTAAGTCATGAATTTCAAAACCGCTCAGCAAAGGCTGCACAAGACCAAGCGAAGATGCTCGATGCCCATCTACACACAGGTAAATTTAGGACTTTTGGGAGCCACCAGAAGAAAATGGTAACTCATCAATATATATATTATCAAATTTATAAATATTTCTGCATACTTTTTAATTAATTTTTTATCATTTAACCTTGTAGGAATCCAAAAAAGATAGCATTGTTTCTTACAAGGATGTTTTGTTGAAACACATAAAGGTAAGAGCACGAGAGAGTTTGTATAAGAGAAGGCGAGAGCGACATCAGTATGTATTTATTGTATTAATAAACATTGTAATATACAAGTTACCATAAATTACATTATCATAAATATTATAATTCTTAATTATTAATTCATATTGTTATCATTACTTTGTAGGAGTCATATGAACAATAGATGGTAAAGCAATATGGTGATGACTCTATTCAGCATCCACCTTTTGATCCTGCGAGTGACTACAACCGGTGAACCCAAAAAGGGTCGTGTGTTCGGGTTTGAGTGTAACATAAACATCACACCAGTCGTTGCCTCTTGCAACCAGAGATCTCAAAGTTCTCCCACCAACATCAACTCTCACCATCCGATTGACCCTACTATTTTTTGAGATGGTGTCCACCAGCTTCTTCAAGATACAATGCATGACTTTTTACATGAAGTCGTTCCCAACCTTGTCCATAATGAGTTGTGCAACTTTTTTCGGGACAGAGGAGCTTCGTTTGCATTCAGCATGAGCTCCGGTGCCCATCAGGTATAAAGTTTCATGTCATTTGTTTTATGTTGTTACATTTCTAGCTAGTATATGCATGATTGAATACATATATGCATGATTGAATCACTATAAAATTTTTTGACACCTTTAGAACACATACATAAATGATTAATTCACTATACAATTTTTATGATAGCCTTAGAACACATATATGCATGATTGAATCACTATGATTTTTTTTGACAACCTTACAACACATATATGCATGACTGAATCACTATAAAAATTTTATGACACCCTTAGAACATATATAAGCATGATTTCATCACTATAATTTTTTTTTGACAATCTTAGAATACATATAAGCATAATTTCATCACTATAAAGTTTTTTGACTACCTTATAACACATATATGCATGATTGAATCACTATGATATTTTTTTGACAACCTTAGAACACATATCTGCATGATTGAATCACTATGATTTTTTTTTTCAGCCATAAAATACATATTTGAATTTTGTTAATGTGCTTCACTTTATTGCTAGTCTATGTGTATTTCAACCATGTTAATTTGATTGCCTTAGATTAGTTGCATTGCATATAATTTAATTTATTATGTTTTGTTTATCAATACTAACATTTCGGTTCTCTTGTAGGATGCTGAAGATGATCAACGTAGAGGAGCTGATGGAGGCATGGATGAAGGGGCAGATCAAGACAATGAAGAGAATGTTGCTCCGAATCTTGGCAAGGATTAGACTCATGTGTTGAATTTGTTTCACATACTTGTTGTTTCAAACGAAACTCTTTGTATATATTCACTTATAACTAATTAGTACTTGACGAGGATTATAGTACAACAACAAACAACAACTACGCCTTCATCCCAAAACAATTGGGGTCAGCGATATGAACCAAAAAAGAAATTCATTTTGGGTCTTCCACATGAATCCTTTTCCTCCAATCATTTCTATCCAACGCCATGTCCTCGGTGAGGTTCAAAGCATTCATATCCTTTCCTATCATCTCCATCCAAGTCTTCCTAGGCCTACCCCGACCTCTTTTAACTAATATATTTTCCCATTTCTCCAACCTTCTAACTGGAGCATCATTAGGCCTTCGCCGAATATGTCCAAACCACCGTAAACGATTCTCTCGCATCTTATTTTCAATGGGTGCAACACCTACCTTCTTACGTATCTCTTCGTTCCGAATCTTATCTTTTATTGTATTTCCACACATCCATCTAAGCATCCGCATCTCAGCTACACTCATTTTTTGAATATGATGTCTCTTGGCAGCCCAACATTCCGTACCATATAGTAAAGCGGGTCTAATAGTCGTCCTATAAAACTTTCCCTTCAACCGCAATGGCATTCTACGATCGCACAGCACTCCAGTAGCACTTTTCCATTTCATCCACCCAACCTTTATCCTATGATTTACATCTCCATCAATTTCTCCATACTTTTGAATGATGGATCCCAAATATTTGAAATAATCATTCACCGGTATATCTTGCTCACCAAGCTTCACTACACTCCCATCACTACTTTGTTGCTTACTAAACCGACATTCCATATATTCAGTCTTACTCTTACTCAACTTAAAACCTCTAGCTTCCAATGTCTGTCTCCATAATTCTAACTTAGCATTAACCCCAGCTCTAGACTCATCAATCAAAACAATATCATCAGCAAACAACATACACCACGGTACATTTTCTTGAATTGATCTCGTAAGCTCATCCATCACTATCGCAAATAGGAAAGGGCTTAAAGCAGATCCTTGATGTAACCCAACCGTTATCGGGAAATTGGTTGTCACCCCTCCACAAGTGCGGACATTGGTTACTACTCCTTCATACATATCTTTAATTATACTAATGTACTTGAGAGAAACACCTTTCTTCATCATTGTCCACCAGAGAACGTCCCTAGGTACTCTATCGTATGCCTTCTCTAAATCAATAAAAACCATATGCAAATCTTTGTTCCTCTCTCTATATCTTTCAATAAGTTGTCTAAGAAGATGTATAGCTTCCATAGTTGATCTTCCAGGCATAAAACCAAATTGATTCTCCGATATCATGACAACCTTCCTCAACCTAGACTCAATCACCCTCTCCCAAAGTTTCATAGTATGACTCATGAGTTTTATACCACGATAGTTTGTGCAATCTTGTATATCACCCTTATTCTTATATAAAGGCACCAAAGTACTCTTTCTCCACTCATTAGGCATCTTATTTGTTCGCCAAATCAAGTTAAAAAGATTTGTCAACCATTCTAAACCTTTCTCTCCCAAGCATTTCCAAGCCTCGAAAGGTATACCATCTGGGCCAACTGCCCTTCTTGATTTCATTTTCTTCAAAGCCTCTGCAATTTCTTTCTTTTGAATCTTGCGCATGAAGTCACGATTTATCTCATGAAAAGGAATGGAGAAGTATTATAGTGGTTTGTTAAATTTGTTTCACCTGCTTTGTATATGTAGTTTTTATGTGTACTTTGTTTTTTATGCACAGGTTATATAAATTGTATAACGAGAAATTTTTTCTTGTTATTTTTATTTTAAACAAAATTTTTTATTTTTTTAAAAATTTTGCAATGGATTAGCGACCAATATTATCCGTCGCTAATATCCTTCACCAATTTAGAGACAGATTATGGACAAATATTTATCTGTCTCAAAAAACTAAATCAGCCGATGTTTTATAACAAAATGTAATTCATCACTAAATTCGTGATGGATACATATTCATCATTAAATTTTAGCGACGAATATGTATCTATCATAAAACCAAATAAATGCTTATTTAGCGATGGATTAGCGGCAGATCATGAAATTTACTAATCCATCATGAATTAGCGACGAAAGTAGCGACATATCAGTTCTATCGCTAATTAGCGATCAAGAAATTATGATGAATTAATGATGGATAATGTCCGTTGCTAATCTGCAGAATTCTTGTAGTGTTCAGATGGGGGACCACAAGGTCTTGTTCCTTCAATGATGAGGTTTTGTTGTGGCGTGCACATGGAGTCACAATACGCTCCATGACAAGCAAGGATAAGGTAAAGTTTGTGCCCCATTTGAAAGTGATAGCTGGTATTGAGACGACTATACACTAAGTGGCATAAACTATATAGAGTACACATTTGAAAATGCACTTGATCAGCTTCCGTTAGGCAGCTACGCACAAGGTAGTGTACATGCCAATGAAATGATTCAGCACATGGAAAGGTATTGTTACGCGGCCTTTGGCCGTTAGGCTGACCAGCTTGGTGCATAGCTGGTTTGAGAAGCATTCTATGCCCATGACAAAATTAGTTGCTAGTGAACAACTAAAAAGGCTTGTGATGGTAAGGAAGAACTATAGTAACACACTGGCCTATGAAAGAAATAGGCCCGTGACAGCAAGAATGATAGTGATTAAGTCCAAACAACTCTTGAGATTGAGATTAACTAAGGAACCACACATTTCCCTTGTCTTAAATCAATCTTAATATGAGAAAGTTTAGAAAATAACTAAGTTTTCATTTCTAGCAGATAATGACACAAATTATTAGAGGAGATTAAGATTGGTTAATGTTGGTAGGTAGCTTCATGTATTGTTTTTGACTATTTAAGGATGCCCTACCAAATGGTGCTTGCATCTCTTTCAGCTGGGGTTACCTCAAGTACGGATCCCATAATTTGACTTAGAATGGGTTCCATCCTCTAATCAATTTTAGCTTGGCCGTGCAACTCACCTGGATATAGACTTATCGTAACCGTCCAGATGCATCAGCTGGATGACTAGGATCCACAAAGGATCTTTTTATCCTTCGTCAAAAGTTGGGATCCTTTTTTGGTCATATCACCTAACCACAATACGGTGAGACTCTAGCCCTATCATGCAAAGCTTCACTTACTTAACTGGCCTATTGAAACCAGTTAGGTCAGGCTGATTAATCCAACTCCTACAAACACTTGTTCTTGTGGGGCATGATGTGATCTACAAGATCATCTTACTCTTAGCCCTAGGCAACCTCAATAAATGCATGGACTTATATAGAATGAAGTGTAGCGAAAGAGGAACAGGCGACAGCTAAATGTCATAAACCGCTAATGAATGAGAGCTGTCCTTAGTTTAAGTACAAATAAATTTACCAGCACCATAGGGAATAATATAACATAAAATAAAAAATTTACCAGCACCATAGGGAATAATATAACATAAAATAAAGGATTTTGAGCAAATAATCACTGGAAAACGGCATCATGTTGCATGAACGGTTGGAATTGTCTATTCAAGAAATAAAGGTTTTGACACAGAGCTTAAGGTCACCCAGTTAAGCCACTCTGGCATCCACATGGATCAAAACACAGGTGGGCTTATCCATTAACCCCCTTGATTCAATATGCTTTTAGGATTAACTGGGTGGGTCCCGGTGCAACTTTATCAGCTTGGCCTCCAGGTTGGACATAAAACTTTAACTAGCCACCCAAGCTGCCTTGAATACTCATAAGGGAGGGTTTGAAACCTTAATGCCATGGACCACCCCCACATTTTAATTCATTTTTTATTAACTTGACAGGCTTTTGGTCAAGTTGGAGAAATATCATAGATAGATTTATAACACAGTTTCTCAAATTCGTGATAGTAGACAAATCTACCATTCAGGTTGAGAATGAGCTGGGACGTTAGATATGATGTAAGATTGTTTTGAACTAGAGTTACCATACATGAGATGCCTTTGGTTTTATTATTTGAGCCAAGTAGGTTGTACTCATTATATCGAATCAAGAAAAAATTGAATTAAATGTCGTGAAGAAATGAAGACATTACTGGCATTACCCTGCATGGCTGTTAATGCACGTTTCTACCTATTTAACTTACTGTAGCATTCTCAGCTACCAAATCTCTTCAATGCAGCCTACCACGCGGCCATAATTGCATGATTGATTGGCGTCTTGTCATAGAGTATCATATATCAACATGGCATGTTGATAATTTCAATTTTGAAAATTAAATTCTAATGTTTATTTTTCACTGATGGGTCAATTGCTTCCAACTAACAAAACTACAAGGGCCTTCACGAGTTGTCAGACAAATGTCACCTGCCCTATTTTATAAGTATTTGCAAGTTGCACAACAAAGTCTTTGATGTGTAACGTTCGGGATATATTTCCTTAAAAAGCCTTCTTTCTAATTTTGTAAAACAACCCACCTAGGAAAAGCTCTCCTTTGAGTGGCAAGAAAATAGAACTTCGATCAGATTCAGGTATGCCCAGCTGATTCTTCGGCCTTGTTGAATGGCTGGCCACCCTTTTTTGACATTTAGAAGAGATCAGGTCATATTTCATATAACCGACTCATCAGTTATATATATTCAATCCCCCACCAAGCATCTCACTTGATGGACATGTGCATGGCCTAGGGGTGTCCACGGGTCGGGTTTACCCGGTCCTGCCCCGGACCAAAACCTATAGTGTCCGGTTATGGTGACAAATAAGAAGACCCGATTAAGACCTGGGTCCGGACCCGAAGGTCCAATTAATACATGGATCTAGGTATTGTTTGTGAAATTTTATACCAGACCCGAGTTCCAATTAAGACCCGCAATTTTTCAATGTAAAAATAATAAAAATTATTATTTTACCAGTTATGGTCCGGGTCTGGTTCATGTAGTTCTTATCGAGTCCCGGTTTGGTTTCTCTTATAGTAGACTCGATTAGATACCATACCCAAAAATCTGGTCCAAGTCTGGTTCCACATGGGTCCGAACTAAAACCGACCCGTTGACACCCGTAGCATGGCCCCCCTTCTCCACAATTCCCAAGTGAGACGTGCAGAAGAAAATGGGTATAACTGATGATTGGTTGCACAAAAATAAGACTTGATCTGGCCTTAGGTAGACACAAAGGCAGATCAAGTTATATTGTATATGACCGATTCATTAATGTTGGCACAGTGAAATGGAGGCTAGGAGATTGTATGAATTTGAAACTCATGCACTCACATGAAAAGCATGCATAGAGCACACATTTTATGCAATGGAAGGACCTCAAAATAACAAAGAAGGCGTACTTATTTGCATAAAAAGAACACTTTCATACTCAAGAAATTAGACAAGGAGCATAAGGACAAAACACTCCAACTCACATGTCCCACTTGTTGGGTCCGACTGGGGGTTTTCCCGGCGAAGGCAACCGTTGGCATCACTGTGTGGCGGTGGCTCTGCATAAAACAAAACAGAAAGGCAAAGCGTACCTGAGGCAGCCATTGTTGAGCTGCGGTGGTTATCGGAAAAAGGGAGGTCGCCAGAATATTTCTCTGCTCAGCCGGACTGCTGCCCTTCCACGAGCCCAGACTTCCGGATGCAGTCGATGAGTAGACCCGAATTTCCCTTCTGTATCCACTTCCCCTTGGTCGCTCATGATACCCAGGCTTTATAAAGCATACGGTGGGAACGGTTTGCGTAACCGTTCTCCCTTATCGTATGCATATTTATCGGATGGATCATCCCTGATGTGGGGATGTATCCACATCGTGGATAACCACCACGTCAATCGTGGTGGTTAATCCAACATTCTCCCACTTGATCCGACGATAAATCTTTTAACCAAAAAACCTTATGGGAATAACTTGATGAATAGAATGACCTTTATAATCTATTCTAAAGGTCCTTAGTTGAATCTCTAATCCTTAAGAGATTGACAACAACCATAATGAGAATCAAAAAACTGAAAGTGATCACTTTATTTATATGCATATGTCAAAAAGAGTTTAACAATCCCATCCTCATTACATGTTCGGAATATAATCTCGGTGCTAGCCCTTTAGTAAGAGGATCAACGATCATCTCTTTGGTACCAATATTGACAATATGCACTAAATGATTCTCCGTCCTTTCTTTAACAACAAAATACTTCAATTCCATATGCTTGCATGACATAGTACTTTTGTTGTTGTTTGAAAAGGACACCGCAACTTCATTATCACAGTAGACCTTCAGTGGCTTCCCAATGGAATCGACCACCATTAACTGTGACATGAAGTTCTTTAACCATATAGCCTGCGATGTAGTCTCGTACAATGCTATGAATTCTTGCCTCCATGGTATGGGCAGCAGTGGTCGTCTGCTTTCCACTCCTCCAAGAGATCGCTCCCCCAGCAAGTAAGAAGACGTACCCAGTAGTAGACTTTCTACTATCAAGGCATCCTCCTAAATCCGCATCTGAGTAGCCAATGACCTCGAGGTGATCAACTTTATGATACGTTAACATATAGTCTTTTGTCCCTTGCAAATACCGCAAGACTTTCTTGGCAGCCTTCCAATGGGGTAAACCTGGGTTAGACTGAAATCTGCCAAGTACCCCTACTGCAAAAGAAATATCTGGTCGAGAACATGTTTGCGTGTACTGCAAGCTGCCAACAACTGATGCATATGGATAAACACTCATCTGTGCTTTGTCAATATCGTTCTGTGGATAATCCTTTAGGCTCAGCTTGTCACCTTTTGATATGGGTGTAGAAGTAGGAGAACAATTCTCCATCCCATATCGCTTTAACATCTTTTCTATATAGGATCTTTGGGAGAGGCCTAGAAACCCTTTTGCTCGGTCTCGACGAATCTCAATGCCAAGAACATAAGCAGCCTCACCCATATCTTTCATATCAAAATGTGATGCAAGAAACTGTTTTGTCTCTGAAAGCAACTTTATATCGTTGGTTGCAAGTAAGATGTCATCCACATACAACATCAATATAATGAACTTACTTCCACTTTTCTTAAGGTATATACATTGATCAATAGTGTTTTCTGTAAACCCGAAAGTCAAAATGATTTGAGAAAATTTAATATACCACTGTTGGGAGGCCTGTTTAAGTCCATATATTGATTTGTTAAGCTTACAAACCAAACAATCATTTTCAGAGAAACCAAAAGGTTGTTCCATGTATACCTCTTCATTCAGATCCCCGTTGAGGAATGTTGTTTTCACATCCATCTGATGTAGCTCTAAGTCATAATGAGCTACAAGGACTAGAATAATCCTCATTGACTCTTTAGTTGAGACAAGAGAAAATGTCTCATTATAGTCAATGCCCTCCATCTGGGTGAATCCTTTAGCAACCAATCTTGCTTTATGTCTCTCTATGTTACCTTTGGAGTCCTTCTTGGTCTTAAAGACCCATTTACACCCGACGGGCTTTACTCCTTTAGGTAACGTGACAAGATCCCACACTTGATTTTTAGCCATAGAGTCTAACTCTTCTTTCATGGCTTCTATCCAGTGTGAAAATTGTTTGCTTTCAACAGCTTCTATAAAAGTCAACAGGTCATCATCCATATCTATGAAATCACCAGGCTTCTGAAGGTACACCACATAATCAGGATGTGTGGCAGATCTCCTAATCCTTGTGGATCTCCAAACAGGTCGTTCCTCAGGCTCAGATTGAACCTGATAATCCTGTTCGTGCTCTTCCGCATTGTCCATAATAGGTTCACTTTGAATTTGTGCATTAACAATCGAATGATCAACCACACCATCATTAGGAATAACAATGTGGTATCTTTCGATGTTTTCCTTAACAGGTGATGAAACTAGATCCTGTATTTCCTCAAAACCAATGCTTTAAAGTGCACTCAATCCTACTGAACCATTTTCTAGAAATTTAGCCTTATCCATTTCAACAATCTGTGGTGAGTGAGATGGGCAATAAAACTTGTACCCTTTTGATCTTTCTGGATAACCAATGAAATATCCTCTGGTTGTTCTTGGATCAAAGGCTTTAATGTAGGGGTTATATAGTTTAGCCTTTGTAGAACATCCTCATATGTGCATATAAGACAATGATGGTTTCCTACCTGTCCATAACTCGTAAGGAGTTTTAGGCACATATTTCGTAGGAACCTTATTCAAAATATGCACAGCTGCCCTTAAGGCTTCACCCCACAACTTTATGGGAAGTGTTGAATAATTCAACATGGCCCTGACCATTTCTTTAAGCGTACGATTTCTCTTTTCAGCTACACCATTCTAATAGGCACTACCAGGCATGGTATATTGAGGCACACTGCCTTTCTCTTTAAGAAATCGCGCTAATGGTCCTTCCCTTTGCCCCATCTCAGTAAACCTACCATAATATTCGCCACCTCTATCGGACCTGACTATTTTAATAACCTTATCAGTTTGTTTCTCTACTTCTTTCTTAAATTCCTTAAACATCTGAAAAACATCAGATTTTTCGAAAATCAAGTAGAGATACATATACCGAGAATAGTCATCAATAAAGGTGACGAAATATTTTTCGCCTGTGTAACAGGGAGAAAATGGTCCACATACATCCGTATGGACTATTTCTAATATCTCACTACTGCGTTTGACACCCTCTCTATATGTGTTTGTATACTTAGCCTTTATGCAATCAACACATGGGTCATTGTTAGTAAAATCTAGAGATTGCAAGATTCCTTCATTTACCAGTCTCTTTATTCTCTTTTCAGAGATATGACCCAACCTTCGATGCCAAAGCATGTAAGATTTATCATCTGTCATGCTACGTTTATTTCCAACCAATGTGTATTCAGAAGTCAAAGACTCTTGTGTTTGGATCTTCACATTCAATCTATATAAACCATCATAAACTGATGCAGAACCAATTTCAATTGAATTTCTGAATATGAACAATTTGGAATTTTTAAACTTAAAACAATATCCAAATTTATCCAACTTTGAAATTGAAATTAAGTTTCTACTATACGATGGAATATAAAAGACATCATGAAGATCTAAAACTACGCCCGTATTCAGAGTAATCCTGCAGGTTCCAACACCCTTTACATGTGAACGCATCTTGTTTCCCGAATAGATGCTTTTCTCATGCATTATTGGTTCCCTTCTACTCAGAAACAACTGTAGACAGTTGGAAATATGAACAGTAGCAGCAAAATCAATCCACCAGCTATTTTCAGGAATTTATAATAAATTACATTCATGAGAAACAAATGACAAATTACCTCTCTTTTCCAACCACTTTTTATACTTTATGCAATCTGCCTTTATGTGTCTCTTCTTCTTACAAAAGAAGCACTTTATAGGAGCAGAGTTGGATTGCTTGTCTTGGGATGACTTATCCCCAGTTGGCTTCTTCCTAGTATTTCTCTTAAATGCATTCTTCCTTGGTCCTACCTTGGACGTATGAGAAGTCATATGTGCACTCTGTACCTTCTCACCTTTCATCCTCTCTTCTTCTTCAACACACTTGGACATAAGTTCATTAAATGTCCATTCATCATTATGTGTGTTGTACGAGATTTTGAAAGGTCCGTATTCCAAGGGTAAGGATGTTAGGACTAAATGCACTAGGAAAGAATCAGAGATGGTGAGCTTCATGTCATTCAGCTGAGACGCTATGTTTCTCAACTCCAAAATGTGCTGACGAATGTTTCCCCCTCCAGTATATTTCATAGATATCAGTTTTGACATCAGGGTACTGGCTCTGGCCTTGTTTGAACTCACAAACTGTGCCTTAATGGCATTCATGAATTCCCCCACTGTTCTGCATTGTGGGATATCACTTCGAATGTTCTTAGCTACTTTAGATTGCAAAAGCAACAAGCTAAGCCTATTCGAGCGCTCCCACTTCTCAAAAGCAATCTTTTGATCAGCAGTGCTCTGATCAGTGAGGGCAGCGGGTTCATCTATCATTAGGGTCAGATCTAGATTCATATACCCTAATGCAAATAAAACAGTTTCTTTTCAATCACTAAAATTGGATCCATCTAGAAAAGGTATAGAGCTAGAGCCATCTAAAATCACAGAACTAGAAACTACATGACAAAAGACACGTATCAGGAAGCATTCATACGAGACTAAAACTTTAGTGAAAAAAGCAAAATAATAAAGGCCCTTGATATGCTTCTTTCCAGGCGAGTGAAGGGGGTCATCAGAGTCCTACTTTGGTAAGAGCTCTGACACGCGAAACCACTTAACCTACCAACCATATTCGGTAAAACTAAGGTTCTTGTGAAGTTAGACCATCAACACAAGGTACCTTTGGATACTCATGTGTGATGTATCTCGACAGATTTACCTTATTCTACTATACTTAAATTCCAAACACGATAAAACTACCTTTGGGTCGTCTATCGTTTCATGAATCTAAGTACAATGTGCATATTGGCTTAGGAACTGTATGATAGTATAAAATTCATTTATGACTCACGTGTATTCAGTCACTTTGGTGACATGAAAACACTGATTCATCTAACTATCCTTAATGCTAATATGCAAAATTATATCTTAAAATAGTCCGTAAACCGAATGGACCAGACATATGACTCTTGAAATGGTTCTAAAACTGAATGAACATGTCATATGTTCCACGAACCGGTCTTAAAGCACTCTGAACCGGTCTGAAACAACCCTGAACCGGTCATCCAAGGGTCTGAACCGGGTCAAATATGGACAAAAGTTCATAAAAACCCTATAACCGTATACCAAAATCCCTGTATTTTCTTATATTTAAGAAAACATGGTCTTAGCATCTCGAAACCGATGAAAAACTGGAAGGAACCGACCAAAAATGGCTCTGAACCGGTCCCGGAAATGGATGATTCAGTCCCTGGTCCGGTTTAGGCCAAATAGTGCCTGGACCCTCCTGGATCCGGGTCAGACCCAACTACAAACTAGATCCGGGTCAGACTCGGGGTTATCCGGATCCGGGTCGGACCCGGTACAGGCCGGATTCAGGTCAGACCCGGTATGGACTGGATCCGGGTCGGACCCGGTATGGACTGGATCCGGGTCAGACCCGGTTGCAACTAGATCTGGGTCGGACCCGGTACATACCGGATCCGGGTCAGACCCGATAATGATTGGATTCGGGTCAGCCCCGGTTAAGATCTGGATCCGGGTCAGACCCGAGGTTATTCGGATCCGGGTCAGACCGGGTTAATACCTTATCCGGGTCGGATCCGGTACTTACCGGGTCGGATCCGGTACTTACCGGATCCGGGTCTGACCCGGGGGTTCCTTGATCCGGGTCGGACCCGGGGCATACCGGATCCGATAAATGGATCCCGATAAACACGTGAAATACGAAATAGGTTTTTTCAAAAAACCGTATTTCGCAGTTTCACTCACCGCCGCCGCCTGCCGGCGATCAACGCCGTCGCCTGCCGGCGATCAACACCGTCGCCTGTCGGCGATCAACACCGTCGCCTGCCGGCGATCAACGCCGCCGCCTGATGGTGCTTCTTCTCCGGCGAAAACAACCATTCATCCGCCAGTGAAAAAACTGGGAACTGCTGGGGCCTTTTCAGAAATCCGGCGACTCAATAGTCGCCGACGACGGTCTCAGCAGCGCTTTAAATGGCGAATGAGGAGTGAAACGTCGGCGGGGTCCTCGCTGACAGGAAACCCCCAAAAACAGAGGTTAGAGATTTTTTTTTTAATCAGTCTGTCGCCCAACGGCGACAGTCGCCGGTGCCGGCGACAGGCGCCGGTGACCAGCAGCAGTGTCACCCCACGGTGACTTGCTTTGCTGGTCGACCCAGAGCACACCCCGCAGCGGAAGCGGGGTGTGGGCCCATAACCCAATGTTGGGTCCGACTGGGGGTTTTCCCGGCGACGGCAACCGTCGGCATCCTTGTGTGGCGGTGGCCCTGCATAAAACAAAACAGAAAGGCAGAGCGTACCTGAGGCAACCATTGTTGAGCTGCGGTGGTTACCGGAAAAAGGGAGGTTGCCGAAATATTTCTCTGCTTAGTCGGACTGCTGCCCTTCCACGAGCCCAGGCTTCCGGATGCAGTCGGTGAGTAAACCCGAATTTCCCTTCTGTATCCACTTCCCCTTGGTCGCTCATGATACCCAGGCTTTATAAAGCATACGGTGGGAACAGTTTGCGTAACCGTTTCCCCTTATTGTATGCATATTTATCGGATGGATCATCCCTGATGTGGGGATGTATCCACATCGTGGATAACCACCACGTCAATCATGGTGGTTAATCCAACACCACTCTCTTGCGCTCACTTGAAGTGATCCAACAAGGTGGTGCGGTTGGGTATAAATACTAAAGCTTCACCTTAATTTGACAAAACATTCCATCCTTTAATTTGACGTTCCCCAATTTTTTCTAAAATTTACATACCCATCTATTGGGATTGGCTTTGTAAACATGTCGGTGACTTGATCTTTGCTGTGATGAACTCTGGAGTTATTTCTTCTTTTACTCCTTGGCCCAACTGACTTGTTTCTATATGTTTCAATCTACTGACTTGTTGCCACAGTAGATGATCGTTGATCCAGCCTGCTTCTGTTGTAAGTGTGAGGATTCTCCTTGGCCCAACTGCTTTACATGTGATGGTTGCAATATATTCAGCTTTGGTAGATGATAGTGATACTGTATCTTGCTTTTTTGAATATTATGAGATGACTTTTATAAACATAACCTGATGTTAGGTCTTGTATTTTGTGAGATAAATAAGAGATTCAACTAGACTTTGATACATCGTCTCATCCACTTTTTTCGCTCCATTATTTTTCAAAAGTTTTTCATTTACGGCCATTGGTGTGCTCATCACTTTGCAGTTGGACGTGTTAAGCCTTTTCAGCAAGTCTTAAATATATTTTTCTCGAGAAATACAAATTTTCTTTTTCTTTTTGCTTGACTTGAATCCCAAGAAAGTATTTCATAGTCCCTAGATCTGACATTTCATATTCTTTCTATATAGCCTCCTTGAATTCTTTTGTAATTTTTGAATTTGATCTGACATAGATTAAATCATCCATATATAAGCACATAATAAAAAAAAATCTTCTTTTCCTTGACTCGAAAGTATTGCTCAATTTTTCCGTTCCAAACTTGTGTGTGTGTGTGTGGGGGGGGGGGGGGGGGTATTTTAAGCTGTGGAAGGTCATTTTTAATATGTAAACTTTTTCTTCGTGCCATTTCTTTTCAAATCCAAAAGGTTGTTTGAAATAAACCTCTTCTTTGAGATTTTTATTTAAAAATGCCGATTTAACATGTACTTGGTAGCCTAAAGTTTTCAATTCTTTTGCAGTGGCTAACATTGTTTTGTAAATCCATTTTGAACCAACAGTATCTTTTACTTTTGGTCTAGTTTTTCTCTATTACAAAGATTTCTTGATTCATGGTAGTTTTCACATGTCAACTTGAATAACAACTCTATGGTTTTGAGGTTCACAGGAAAATAATGCCAAATCACATGAATCATAAATATCTATAAGAGATCTTGCCTTTCTTGGAAGAGTTTTAGACTACGAATCGCTTGAGTCTAGTTCAATTTTGCTTTTTAAAGGGTGCTCAGTAGCTGGAGCTTTTTTGAAGTTTACTGAGCTTTGATTGGAATTTGATTCCTGGCTCCATTCACTTGTTTTCTAAAAAATCACATTTCTTTTTTAATTAGATTAATGAGATATTATGTTTTTGAGGCATCACTGTAGCCAATAAAAATGCAATTTCTCCCTTTTCATCAAACTTTTTTTTTATTATTTTGAGACAACTTTGTCATAAGCAATGGACCTGAAAACTTTGAAATAATGTACTTTTTGTTTGTGCTTATACCATGCCTTGTGGGGAGTTCGATTATGTACGGATTTTGTTGGACATTAGTTTAAAATATGCATGACTGCTTTTGCCAAAAAAGTATTTAAGAATATTTTTTTACCTTTCAACATGCTTCTTCTCATCTTCACAATAGTTCAATTTTGGCGCTTCACCACACCATTTTGTTGTAGTATTTTTGCTAGTCAACTGCCTTGATCTGTCCTCTTCACCTTGGTTTTCCCATAGAGCTTTTAAAATGCTTTGTTTATCTACATACACTTTGAATTGCTTGAAAACTTAAAGAGCCTTTGATTTTTGCTTGAGGAATTATATAGTCATCAATGAAGAGCAATAAATATTTACTTTCATTGTGAGACTCATAGGTCTATATAGATGTCTACATGAACAACTCAAGTGAGCATCTTACTTTTCACGTTGAGTTTGAAAATGACAATATATGAAGTTTTTCATAGATGCAGGCTTCACAGACTTTGTTTTCTTCAATAATGTAAGGGAGTCCGATGACCATCCTCATTTGCTTAAGGTTGGAGAACTCGGCGAGCCAACTCGCGACGACCAATTTGACTCGTATAGGGCTCCAACCGAGTTAGAAAACTGATATAACTTGGTTAGGGGTAAACTCGGCCGAGTCATTGTTTTGACTCGTTCGAGTCAGTTGAGTTTTATACGAAAACTCCACCGAGTCATCCAAGTCTCCTGTACACATTTTTTGTTAATAATGAGTTTCATTAACTTTAACTCTTTTTTAATAAGTTTGGCATCGTCTTTTACACCCAATTAAGGATTCCTTCTTTAATGACTTATTTAGTTGCATGCAGTTCACATTTTCTAGAAAGATTTACTTTCTAACTAATGTTAATTAAGTCAATTTCCTGCTAAGAAGTACAGGCATCGGCTCTTACACCCAATGCATGCCTTAATGAATATTGCTTTTGCTGCATGTAGTTCATGTTTTTCGAAGTAGGTTTTCACTATCTTTCATGGACATTGTATAGAATTCTCTCCACAAAGATTGAAGTTTGATAGAAATGGTATTTTTTGAGCCTTGGAATTCAACTTTTAAAACATTTCAAGCTTCTTTCGATGTAAATGCATTCATAATTCAGGGAAAGATCGATATTCTTATGCGTAGGTAGATGCAGAGAAGCACCTTCAGTTGTTTCTTCTTGTTCTCCTTAAATTCCTTTGTTTTGCTGGAGTCAATGACACGAGTTGCATCATTACCAGAGAAAAGGACCTTATATGCCATGAATAAGGTGATTTTTATTTTCTTACTCTATTTCTCCTTTTTACCAAGGAATTATTTGTTGTTTGGTAATTTTCTTATGTCATTGTTGCTATTTTGCTCCTAGGGACAAGTTGGTCACAACACCTAAGGCTCAAACCAATTTCAGCACTTAACATTATTTTCCTCGTGCACTATGATAATTGATAAATCCTAACCATATCTGGTGAAGCATACTCGTTTGGATATTCAAGATGTTGAATTTTCAGATCATTCTAATATTTACTGCACCAATTTGCTTTTTTTGCGACCGAACTTCTCTGCTGAAGCAATTCAAGGGGGGGAGAAATTCTCTTGCTGGGTACTTCTAGACCCTTTGAGAGAGAGAGAGATTTTAACGGCAACTGGCAAAAGTTGGACTCTTCGTGGAAAATTTGCGTTGGTTATATGCCCCTCTGACCATCGTCACCACTAGGGATGACAATGGACCGGGGTGGGGGCGGACGCGGAGGTCTCCACCCCGGCTTCGTCTCAAAATCCGAACCTCCACCCCCGCCTCCATCTTGTCTGCAGTTCTTCAACTACTGAATTTGAAGTCAAAGTATAATTTGAGTGAATCATGTTTTGACCGTCTGTGCTCTATTGTGAATAGTATGTTGGCCAAAGATGAGAAATTGCACAAATTTTCTACCATGAGAAGGTTATAGTCAACACTCTAGGTATGGGGTATCAAAAGATAGATGCTTGTCCAAATCACTGTATGTTGTATTTCAAAGAACAAAAAAATAGCAGAGCATGTCCGTCATGTGGGCATCCTCGGTTCAAGCCAAAGACAAGGGGCAATGCTAGCACGCGGTCAAAATAAGTGTCATACAAGTCACTCTGTTACTTCTCTCTCACCCCTAGATTGCAACGATTGTATATGTCTTTGAGCATAGCTAAACACATGAGATGACATGCAAATAAAGTTTGACATGATGAAGACAAGATCATGCATCTTGTTGACGCGGAAGCTTGGAAGCACTTTGATCGTACTCATCAGACCTTTGCAATGGAAGTGAGAAATGTTAAGCTCGATTTATGTACAAATGAATTTAATCCATTTGGGGGTAGATCAACATTTTACTCGTATTGGCCAGTATTTGTCACCCCATACAACCTTCCTCCAAGCTTGTGTATGAAGCATCAAAATCTTTTCTTGTCTCTATTGATCCCTGGTCCGACGTCTCTGGGCTAAAATCTTGATGTATATTTAAGGACATTGATTGATGAATTAAAAATACTGTGGGATGACAGTGTTCTCACGTACGATGCCGACAAAAACAAAACTTCAATATGAAGGTTGTTGTTCTATGGACAATTAATAACTTCTCTGCATATGACATGTTATTTGGTTTGAGCACACATGGGAGGTTGGCATGTCCGTACTGCATGGAGGATACAAAATCTTTTAGATTGACCCATGGAAGGAAGTTGTGTTGGTTTGATTGTCATTGTCGATTTCTACCCAGCAACTATCTGTTTCGACGATAAAGGAACATGTTTCGAGCAGGCACAACTGAAATAGAAGGTCCACCTACACGGTTGTCTGACATAAAGATCTTAAGATGATTGTGATTCTTTTCATATGAACTGACAGATGCCCGTAATGCGACACCCGTCTTTGGATTTGAGAAGAAGTACAATTGGACAAAGAAATCTATATTTTGGGAACTATCAAATTGGTCGACCTTATTGATACGACATAATTTAGATGTGATGCATGTGAAGAAAAATGTGTTTGATAATGTGTTAAATACAGTAATGAATGTCAAAGAAAAAATGAAGGATAATCCGAAGGCCCGTATGGATTTAAAAGTAATATGTAAAAGACCAGAATTGGAACTCCAAGAGTACAATATCAAAGTACTGAAATCAAAGGACAGGTACGTGCTTGGACTAGATCAAGTAAAGCAGGTATGTCAGTGGTTGAGACAGTTGAGTTTTTCAGATGAATATATCTCTAACATTGCTCGGGCTGTAAAGATAGACGAGGAACAATTATATGGGTTGAAGAGCCATGATTGTCATGTCATCATGCAACGGTTGATTCTCTTAGCATTCCATGATATGTTAGACAAACCTATATGGGAGGTATTATGCGAGTTGAGTCGATTTTTTAGAACATTGTATGCATTGAAAGTTGTAGTAACCGAAGTAAAGAATTTTGAGGATTCTGCCGTCACTACTATTTGTCAGCCAGAAAAGATATTTCTGTCAACATTTTTTGATGTTATGGAACAAGTGATCATACACTTGCCATATGAACTTAAGGTTGGTGGTCCTGTGCAATATTAGTGGATGTATCCATTTGAAAGGTATATTTTTATTTATATTTTTCTCTCTAATGCTATTGGAAATTTATAGTATTACGAGATGTATATTGTTGACAGATGCATGTTTGACCTCAAAAAAAATGTTCAGAATAAAGCAAGAGTAGAATGTTCAATTTGTGAGGCGTACACTTTAGAAGAGATTTCAAATTTCTCATTTATGTATTTTGAGTCTCATATTCCAACATGTTACACTTGCCCACCTCGTAATAATGATGGAGAACAAGTTATTGTGGTTGACAAACTATCAATATTTAAACTACTTGAGAATGCCTTTGGCAGTTGTCGGTCAAGACTCTATCATAAAAAATAATTCTTCAAGTGTGAGCCTACTGTAGGATGACAGTAAGGCCTTAGTTGAACATGATGCTTTTGGCGGTACGTAGGTGACCCCATGTATGCAATAAAGTGATTGCACAAGTTAAATAATTAATCTCTTATGTTAATAACTTAGTGTTGCTTGTTGGGCATTGCCCTATGTACCTAAAAGGTGCGTTTAAAACAAGTATGAAAATGAACACTTATTTAATATGAAATAAGTTACATAGATTGTTTGGTTACACCCTGAAAGATGGGGTAACCTATCATTGTGAGTGACCTTGTACTCGTCTTGTGAGTGAGCTTGCACCAACCCTGTGGGATGTGCTGAGTTGTTGACAGACTCCTTAGCTAACGATGATAGATTATTGTTGTGGGTCCCGTCTTGGTCACTATCGTGGACCAATCCTCAACCATGGTGGCTTAGGGGGTGAGGACTCCTTTGTGTTTGAGGTCCTACTACGTACGCCAGTGGTAGTACACTACGACTTTGTTTGAGGAAAGGAATACTTTGATGAAGGGTACTGGACCTTGGTGCTGGTGTAATCGAGTTTTCTTGGGGTTAATAAAAGATATAAAATACTGGTGTTTGAAAATTCACCCCCATATAGACCGGTGAGCCTATAGTGTTTTGAGACAATGGTGCCCTCGTGAAAACAATAATTAATATCGAAACAAAATAATTGTATGTGCATCATGTAGAAAAGCAAAAGAATAACTTAAATAGAGAAATAAATTAAAAATATGTTCATGCATCTAGGTTGTGCATGTGTTGTATTTTTCCCTCTTGAGTTAGAGGTTGAGTCGAGTTAGATCTTGCATGGAGTCAGGTGTTGGACTCATGTTGAGCTGTGGACTTGGTTGGAGTCCCATTTGGCTCATCAACCTATCCATGTTTGCTATCGTGAGATGGGAGGTCGAGTTTCCTACTGAGACATGTGCTTGGTCTCACCCCTACTTACATTCTCTTTTTTCAAGTACCCATGGGTAGGCATGCTTTGGTGGTGATGGATATGGTAGACTTGAGTATCTCTGGAGCTGAATCGTAGACCTATTCTAGTCTTGGAGCTTTTGTGTATTTTGGGACCATCACTGTTGTAATATGATTTTTGAAAAATTTGTAAAAGGTACTTGTAGTTCACTAAATCTTGTGAATAAAACTTGAAAATCAATATATACAAATGTTTTGTTCCATTGTGTATCATATTGTTCATTATGATTGAATTTTCTTTCATCTGGGTTTCAAAAAGAACTTGAAATAGTTTTTCCTTCTGTCGTGTGCTCCTTTTAGTTTAAAAAAATGGCTTAATTTTTTGGTCATCACACCTAAGATGAAGAACCATGAAAAGGCCTCCCCTCCCAGGCTTATGGTGAATCAACGGATTAGAGCATGGTCATTCTTTAAGCAATTTGAAGAGGCATCCGGGAACAAAATGACATGGGTCTCAAGATTTTATTTCTCATTGAACTTGACAAACTTTCTGGAGGTAATTCCTAGAGGTTCATTATCCTGACTCAGGATAAAGTCCTGGATCTCATACAGTCTTATTGCATATTTTGTTTCCCTTATCTAGCAACTCATGTTCCTCAACTCTTCCAAATTTTGAACCTGCTCCTCATATTCATTGAACTGAGATGATGGGGACCTAACTGTTAAGACTATTATCTTTGGCACATTAGCAGATTGGACACTTCTAATAGGAACACTATGGCCTTTATGTTTATGCACCTAACTGTAGTTCCTTAATTTGACCTCATTTTCCATAAATTTCTGTTAAATTTCTTGCATCATTAATTTCAAGGTGGTGTTGGAGTTTTTCAATTATTCCAAGGTAGACCATCTTGCGAAATCTTGCACTATTCCTTTCACCCTATCTAACATCTCATATTGAATCTTCTCTAGATGAAAAAGTCATCATTATTTCCAAGGTTTCTAGGTGGATCTTGGGCTATAGACTCAAGTTGCATATTTGGGTGGGGGTAGAGGAGCTTGGTTTCTTAAGAGGATCCATATGGGAATCTTTCTTCTAAACCAACAAACAAGTCCACACAATTTACATAACACACAAATCAATTTGTTGAAAACCAAGCTTCTTAGGTCTCCTCGAATGCTTCACAGATCTACGAGGTCACTTTAATAGGTTCTAATGGCTAGGAGTTCCTTCTTGCTGAACCTTTTGATATATACTCAAACTATGGCTCATTGTACATGCAAGCAGGTGCTCAACCTCTTTGATCTACCTTCGATATACCCAAGTTGATAGCTTCTTGTATTAGTGGGGGGATCTAATGATTAAAAAATGTAGGACATGAAAGGGTGTTTTAAAAATTCAAGCAAGAAAACAATGACTCTACAATCAAAGTCTTAACAAAATATGGATAAGTCAAGAGACAACAAAGACAATGCAAACAAGGTCCCGCACAAAATGTAAGTCTAACTTGTTAGAGGTTATCAAAATTTTACTAAAAAAACGGTCTCACGATATTCTCCAACAAGTGTTTTCTAGTTATATTCCCTAAACTAAAGCAAGTAAGCAAAACACCAAGATGGCGGGATCCTTTTGGCCATAATTCAAAATAGCTCTTTTGATTGGCAATGGGGTTTTATAGCCTAATATCTAAGGATTGGGTAGGCTAGATAAGATTTAAGGATTTTAGGATTCGGCTAGATCCATTGGATTCTATCTCACAATTTTTTGAGATAGGAATAAAGAAATGAGAGGTTTTATCTCCAAATGGTGTGCTTTTGAACTAAACTAATTGTTAACAACACATACTATAAATGACATATGTTGCTAATGACACATGGATTGTCGTTAGCAAAAAATGGTTGAAAGATTCAATATATTAACTTGTTTTGGCCATAACTTTTATTTGGATATCCTTTTGAGGTGATTTTTTATGCTTTGGAAAACTCTCATCATCTACTTTAATTCATGTTTTAGGTAAAAACCCAAATTCAATCATTTTGATGATAAAAAATGTTCTTAAAGTAGGTCATACATGAAAATATGATTTTTACGGAACAAGTCATTTTTTTTTTATAACTTTTTGACTCTTATGTATGTCAAATTCACTTGATTTATGTTTTGTCCGCAAGCTAAAATGTTCTAGTTTAATTGATATTTTGAATAAAAATCTTGAGGATGTTGTTTTGCATACTAAAAATAAAGTTGAAGTTAGCTAACTTTAAAATGAGCCAAAACACTGAATTTTGGTGTATGATTCCTTACGTGAAATAACTCGATCAAAATTGGGGTGTCTACCGTTATCACTACCCTAGATTGAGTTAAGAGTGTAAATTTATTAATTTACCTTTAAAACTCTCCTTCCCTCTTTGTTTTTTCTATTTCTTGGCCTTTACACTAATTCACTATTCAAACTTAGGTGTATTTTTTATGTTTTTTATATTGCTGGAAAACTTAGGTGTGTTTTTTTATAGATTTTGGAAGCATAGGTTATTTCTAAAAATTAATATAAAGTTAGGTGTTAAATATGATGTTGATGATAAAATGGTAAATCTGCCTCACATTTAATGGCAAACTTGGTGGAAGTAAACTTTGGGCCCTTTTAATTAACCGCAATATTATTTAGCCAGGGGCTTTTTTTAAATATCCAAAACTTCAGTGTGTTTTTTATTAATGCCAAAACATTAGGCCCGTTTTTTAAAATGTTTCTATTTTAGATACATTAATTGAATACATTTATCTTGCAGTTGACCCCAAATTTGGTACAACAAACAGGAGGCCGTCAAACATCAAACATCCTCTATATATATATATATATGGAAGACAAAAAAACACAAAACCTTAAATCGTGTGGCTACTACTTGGGTATGTGAGCACGTTTTTAGTGTGCTGCTGTACCTGGACGCCGCCAGGTATACAATAGAACCTTTAAAATGTGCACTGTGTGACAAAATCATCTCTGACAAAGGCCGGTGGTCAAAGAGAGCAGATTAGGTCCGTTCCGTTAGTCCATGTGTACATTGTGGACGGTGAGGATGCCAAAAATGATTTGGCAGATCAATGATCTGCTCTCATGAGTCATGATCATTTGTGTTTGTTCGCAACCCACTCACATTTCAGTTTCAAACGCATATGCTCTCTCTCTATAAATACAACACTTATGTGCATCTCTATGTAAACTGTGGAAGTTAAAAAAAAAAATTTTAGTCTAAACCCACTGGAGATGGAAATCATGCAACTTCTTAACCTAACCCTTATTTGCTTCCTCCTTTACGTTTGTATTGCTGCGCTTCACAGGTGTTGGATTCGTCCCATTATACTGAAGAGAAGGCTACAGAAGAGTGGTTTCCAAGGACCATCACCCTTGTTTCCTCTTGGAAACATTCTAGACATGAGGAAGATAGCCAGCAGTGAAGGTCTTGAATCTCCACGCATTACTCATGATATCCATCCCCTGGTTTTCCCTCACTTTGCAAAGTGGAGGAAAACATATGGTAAGTTCTCAGGTCAGCTTCTGGTCTCATGAGGTCAAGGTTTTTCATGTCCACACCTGGATGTCAGAGTTTGGCGTGGGCCTGGTATCCAACAAAAACCTGAC
Organism: Nuphar pumila; assembly: GCF_984573655.1. Lineage (NCBI taxonomy): Eukaryota > Viridiplantae > Streptophyta > Magnoliopsida > Nymphaeales > Nymphaeaceae > Nuphar > Nuphar pumila. The sequence goes on along the minus strand of NC_143263.1, from coordinate 31,550,062 downwards.
CATTGACAGCCTTGTTTAGATTTAATCTAATACTCTAGATTTAATCAATACTAAATATTAGGGCATTGAATCTAATTTAACGGCATAAATGGCATTGCCTCGTATAGTCTCTCTCTCTCTCTCTCTCTCTCTCTCTCTCTCTCTCTCTCTCTCTCTCTCGTCCTAAAAGTTCTGGTCTATTTTTTTTTTTGCAGGGAAAATTTTTGTTTACTGGATAGGCACAGAGCCATTTTTGTATGTAGCTGAGCCAGAGTTCATAAAACAGATGATGTCAACAGTTGAGTCCAAGAGTTGGAGCAAACCATCTGCTTTTAGGCGAGACAGAAAAGCCTTGTTCGGGAACGGCTTGATTATGCTCGACGGAGACGATTGGTCCCATCGCAGACATACTGTTTCACCTGCTTTTTTTTCAGGCAATTTGAAGGTATTTACCTTCTTTTTATCCGTTCCTGATATGTGATCGTTTATCTTGGATGTCATCACTTGTTGCATCCATCTATCCAGTACTGGGGCCGAATATGTTGTGTCAGACGTAAAGAGTAGAACAAGGGACCAATATGGAATATAAAAACACCGAGCATTATGTAAAAACACTCAAAAACTAATATTTCATTTCCACACTCAAAAGATAAGACTCAATTATATTATATAGAAAAACAAATCATGAAATGTGGCTGGGCCGCTTTCTACTCTCTAGTACAACCATTTTACCATTTTCTAAGGATAGGTTAACCACAATGGTCTTTCCTAAAAACTAGCTAGTCACTTCCTACAAAAAGTGGTAACCACAAAAAGTCTCCTAAAACTTAGCTAAACACAATCCCATAACTACAAATCAGTTCACTATTGCAAATCCCTTTCTACGCTTCATAATCTACTCTTTCAAGAAGATGTTTTGTTGCTTCAATTCATCATAGTTTTCAAACATCTTATAATGCTTGTAAAAACTTTTTTTCACCCTTGAATATGATAGCTAAAATTGTTTATCCGCGGTAGAACGATATTACGTTATATCCTTGTCTAAATCAAACTCCGCTTGTACCAAATTATCATAATATAGTTAGTGACATTCTTTTTATGGATTAATCTGTTTATCAAAACATAGTTAGGCAATATACTTACATAAATTGTCTCACGCAACACTATTTTCTCATCAGCTAAAACTTTTATCTACAACTTGTGAGTCATGTTGGCCTGCTCCCTGATGATGCAGGAAAGCCTCCTAGAGAATACAGAGACGCCCTCGCCTACGACTTCTTGTGTCCCAGGCTTGATACTTAATACAACATTTTGTTGCTTAATTTACTTTTGGTAGACTACACATTTTTCTTCCCACGTTTGCACTGAGAAGATTCTATAGTTGTTAATTTATTGTAAAAAATAAATATATATTAATAAGAATGACAATAATAAAATTTTAATTATACAAAAAAATTTATTGGATTAATATTTATCTAAGGTCATTGTGGACAACTCTGAAGTTGCAGTGGCTTGTGGTGTTTGAGGGGGCATCTCTTCCTCCCTTGAAGTATCACCCACATGTGATATGAATTCACCTTAGCTGGCAAGTGGTGAACCGTTTTACGGGAAGAAATGTGCATGTACTTGTCGTGAACGACTATGTATCAACATCTGTTAATTTTATGCAAACAATATTAAATCACACTACACTATATAATATTAATTCATATAAAAATATCAAAAACATATCATACTATATTATATAAAACAATATTAGACAGAGCAATAGCACATGCACTTACAATACAATTCATTTGTGACTCTAGATGCTTTGTCAACGCTTCAATAGATAGATGTTCAATTGCATTTATATCAATTTATAGATCTAGTCATGAGTCCACCAACCAATTAAGACTTTCTGGCGACACAGGGTCTTCCTTCTCCGCTTGTAATGCAGACATGCTGGAGTAATTGAAGTTAGAAGTTCTATAAGAGATATAGAACTATTGATATTCCTCATCTCGAAAGAAGTAACAAATTTTTTATAATATCATAGACAAGGAAATTTTTTTATATGAATATCATCTTTTTCAAGTACACCATACTATGACAAGAAGTAGTCATTAAATGAACTTTTATTGACACTCCAGTACCATATTTATGCAGAGTTCCTCTTGAATGTTTTCCTACTAGCAATCACTTTTCTAAGTTTGAAACTGTTAGGATGTGTTGTAGAGGTAAAAAAATTATCTTTATGCTATCAATATGCATGCATGAAGAGATATCTAATTGTAAAAACCTAGAGGAAGTGCCAGTTGAAGAGCTAAAAATTTCTTCTTATCAAGACATCGACCTAAACCTTCCCAAAGCTATCCAGAAAGGAAAGAGACATTATGCTACTTACCCTTTGTATGACTTTGTTTCTTATCTGTTCATTTTCTTGTCCTACATGATAATTGTTCCTAATTATGGTTTAGTTCTTCCTAAGAATATGAAGGAAACTTTAAAGTTTCTCAGTAAAGGGATGTCATGACCACTGAAATGGATGCCCTATAAAAGAATCAAACTTGGGACCTTGTTTCTTTATCCAAGGAAAGAAGGTTATAGGATGCAAGTGGGCACACATATTGAAATTCAAGTCAAATGATCTATAGAGATAAAAGGCTAGATTGGTGAAAAAAGGATATACACAAGATTAAAGCATAAATTATGTAAAACAATTGTCATATGGCAAAATTGAACTCTATTTAGGTTATCCTTGCTCCAATGATTCATAGATTGGGGCTTTTATATCAACTAGATGTGAAGAGTACCTTATTGCATAGCAACATGAACTTTGTTACTAATATTTTAATTGAAATAAGAAAAGTATATTTTTCTTCTCTTTTAAACTCTGCCCCAACTATGGAAACAAATAAACTTTGTCAAAAAAGCGCCAACTCACACATACATTTAAAAGTTCCATGTACTTGTACCCATGTGACATAGGGAATATGGTAGTAACTACTTAGGTAAGAGAATCAAAGAGAGCAATCCAATGTACTCAAGGATTTGGTGAAGTGTCATGTGAAATAACAAAAAAATATAAATTATTAAATATGTCGGGGCTGGGTTTGATGGATTCAAACCCAGCCTCAACACCTATGGCAATGAGGGGAGAAGAAGAAGAAAGAGATACCTTCGAGAGGGAGGCTGGGGTTCAATGACATCGATCACCCGAGCGGGAGGAGGGAGGTTGGGGTTCGACAGAATCACCCGAGCAAGGAAGAGAGAGGCCAGAGAGAGAGAAAGAGAGTGAAAGAAATTCAAAAGGGCCCATCGGGCTCTAATTATAGGCTCAATAACAATGACATTTATGTCGCCATTATAGAGTCTATAAGTATACCATATAATGACGACATACAAGATCACCGTTATTAAGTAAAACCTTATAACAATGACATTTATACGTCGTCGTTATTCATCTTTAACAGCAAGATTATCGGTTGTTCCGTTAAAGTGTTTTTAATGGCAATATTTAATGGCCAAATAATATCGTTGTTAAAAATGTATATTTAATGGGATATATAAAGTTGTTGTTTTAGGTATGTTTATAATGGCGACATGTGTGTCGTAGTTGATCAATCGTGGCAACTTTTATTATCGCCATTAAAGCGTCATTGGTATTGACCTCATCCTTGTCATGGCTATATAATGTTGTCGTTATAAACATACTTCTAACGGCGATAGCTAAGGTCACCAGTATAGGTATGTTTACAACGATGACATAGTTAATAGCCATATAATGTTGTTGTTATAAACATATCTATAATGGCAATATCTTAAGGCACCATTATAGACATGTCCATAATGGCAACGCTTGTTTGAGGCCAAGGTATTAACGAAGATATCTAAAGTCGTAGTTATTGCTTAGTCAATAATAGCAACTTTTTATGTCATTGTTAAAGAGTCGCCGCTATTGACCCTCATCTGAATGTCCAACCAAATGCTTTTAACACAAACATAAGCCCATTTAATAAGACCTGAGCATCAATCCACATATGTAACAAAGTAGTTGGCTGAGTAATCATCACTCTCCCATAAAGATTTTTCGTGGCGAGTACTTTATTGTATAATCAGCATGATCACTGGAGCTGATCTCTTAAATCTATTGTCGTGAATAGACTCATTAGATATGTATGAGGATGGAAAGGCTAACTGACATCTGTGAGATAATGAGCGAGCAGGGATACAAGGATCGCTTAAATGCATGAGTAAGTGACACATGCCAATCACATGACAATCTAACATTTAGAGAGAACTGTCATGTGATTAGCATGTGTCACATAGGTAGGTAGTGTTGTTCATCATTTAGATAGTTGGGGCTCAAGCGTTGATTGGTGACTGAACTAAACGTTGATTCTCGTTAGGGATGTAAGCGGTTTGGATTTGGGTTGGATGTCGACATTACTAGATCCAACTTTATTCAGATATTGGCTAAACAGATTTTGATTCAGATGGAGAAAAGGTACAACCAAATTTAACTTTTTACATATATTCATAAATGGATATCCATCAAACCTGGATATCCATCAAATTCTATAGCGGAAATCAAAAGTCATATCCTAATATCATTATTAGTTAGGGAGGGTGGTGTGTGTTCTCCCCCGAAGATGGACTGTCGGCATCACTTAGCATCGGAGTCTGGTGCGGTTGCAAAGGCTGAAGTACCTTTCTTGCTATTCTTGTCATGAAACGACGGTTCAAGAAAATCACAAAAATGTCCTCCATTCAAAAAAGAGAAACGACAGTTCAAAAAAAGAACTAAAATATCCTCCATTCAGAAAGTCGAGGATGATGTTAACTCTTCAAAGTCCAAACAACGAAACAAACATGAAACACTCTCTTTCTTTTCCGTTTGAACTTTCTGTCATCTTCTTCTTCTTCTTCTTCGTGAAACACTGTAACCCCCCCCCCCCTCTCTCTAGAGAAGAAATTAAGGGAGGCAAAGAGTCGGCGATTCGATGGTGATCATCGTCCTCTTTTTGCTAGCAGTGGTCGGAATGCTGCCCTCGTCCAACGGGCAACCGACTGCGGCGGCCCCTCCGCCGCATTCGAGGGACACCTACAACGAAATCTTCCTCCAGTACACCTACAACAGATTCTTTCAAAGTATAATTCATCTACCCCTACGTCGGCAATACTTTCGATCAGGGCTATGCCTTCCAGGCCACCCTGACGCTGCTCAACACGGGTGTTCGCACCCTCAAGTATTGGCAGGCATTCATCAGGTTCTAGCACCGCAAGGTCATCATCTCGACCTCCAGCGTTGTGCTCTTCGATAGGACCTACCTCCCCACCAACGTCAGGAATGACACGTTCCCCTCTGGCTTCCCTATCACGGACCTCAAGACTGCCATCAGGACGGCTGGTGACTACAGCCTAATCACGATGAAGATCGTGCTCAAGGGGGCGGTGTTCGACATTGCGATTTATGATTTGCACAGAATAGCGATTTACGAAAATCGTGTAGCACAAAAAAATGGCAAATTGCAAAATTGAGTAGCGATTTATGAAAATTGCGTAGCAAAAAAAAAATGTCAAATCGCTATGCGATTTTCGTAAATCGCTATATCGAGTAGCGATTTACAAAAATCGCATAGCAAAAAAATGGCAAATTGCTAAATCCAGTAGCGATTTATGAAAATTATGTAGCAAAAAAAATAAAAAATCGCTAAATCGAGTAGCGATTTACGAAAATCGCATAGCAAAAAAAAATAGAAAATCGCGGAAAAGGGTGTTACGAAAACCTCGAGCAAGAAACAACCGAAGGAAACATATGAGCGTCACGATCAAACAAAACACTTTATTGCTCTTTTTCGATAGTTACAAGAGGGAAAAAAAAGAAAAAATTTATATAAGGCCCAAAAAAAATTTGAATTAAGCACCGGGGGGAGCCCCTGGACCCTCCTCCTATAAGGGCAAAAACTTTGAATCAAGCTCTACAACTCATCAAGTTGAACTATGCTATAGTCAGTGTGCACGTCAGTCGGTGCTTGATGGAGCAGTGTAGGATCGTCTGCTGGATGTGCACAGAGGCAGAAAGAGAAGGGAGGGAGAGAGATGGTTGATGTTCATGGCCTTCGTCAGGAGGGATTCTTTTCTCGGATAATCCTGCAGTAGAAATTGGGTCTTAAATAACCATCTTCAGGATACTTAAATCTTTGCAACTGCTCTTTTTCTAGAATCATCATTTTATGGCACCAATGGAGGAAAGGGTACTTAAGTCTTTGCAACCACACCGAACTTTGACGCTAACTGATGCTGACAAACATGGGGATACGAGCCGCATGTGCTTACATATGAGACGCTCATTGGGACCCCCAAACACGCGATGTAGCTAACGGCCGTCTTGGGGGGGGGCATATAACCTGCTTCGTATTAGTTATATATGGTTTTAGCTTACCTAATCCGGCTAAATGATGTTGGCTTCGGTTAGATATCAGATAAAATTCTATCTGTGGACATCCCCGATACTCACCCTGTTTGAAATGAATTGAGCACGTCATAAGCTATGAGACTAATTTTCAACGTTTCCCTCTGTCATCCAAGTGTGGAGCGATTAGGGTGTCTCTAGGAAAGGGAAGACCACCTGGCCGTCCCCAATGATCAATGGGACACCATGACAGAAGTTGGCCAGAACCGAAACCCAACCGTTCTGAATTCCCGAACCCTTCTTTCACTTTTGATTTTTGGACCAATTAACTAGAAGGCCAACCGCAATCCAACCCTCTTTGTTACAATTCAACCACAGCTATATAGCAAGGACTTATTCCAATTATGCAAATTATGAATTCCCGAACCCCCTGAATCACTAGACTTGAAAACAGTAGACCAACTCACTAAAGAAGTGAATGTGCTCTCGGATTTACCAGACCAAATAAATCGCTGAAAAGTATTAATAAGACAATTTTCTACCTTCCTCAGCAATTTGAAAATTTGCAAATAAAGAAGCACCATAGAGAATATAAGCAGTGTCAAAGCAGAGATGAGTTTCACTCATCCCCTATGTCATCCTCCATCTTCATACCCCTCCTAAATCTTATGATGCAAGTCGTTTTGATAAAATCTGACTTTATAAATGGATTTAGCACGATCAATGTAATAAAAAAACTACCCTTGTAACGTATTTTTTCAACAAAAAAATTTATTTTTTTAATGACAATTTTGTGTTTTGTCAACCGTTGATTTTTGAATCAATCTTCACTAAATGAATGATGTAGATCACATCTATGGAGTTCTATTTGACCAAAACAACTTGCATCAATGAAATCTCAAAGAGGAGTATGAAGGGATGACATAGGGATGAGTGGAAAGATGTAGATCACGTTTGTCTCCATGAACTCCGGTCATGTTATTAGCAAACTTAAGGCTAATTTTAGAAAACCAGCCAACTATCTTTTAATCACATTTTTATCCTTCTAACGACTCTCTCTCTCTCTCTCTCTCTCAAAGTCCCTTAATTGTTTTTTCTCCTTATTCGTAGAACATGGCAAGTTTAATCGTGGATTCAACGAGCAATATGTTGGATGAATGGAGACATAAAGTGAAGGCTGGTAGTGTTGAGATCTATGTTGAAAGGGATCTCACAAGAATAACAGCTGATATCATAGCTAAAGCCAGCATTGGTCTGAGCTACAAAGACTTGAAAGAAGTGTTTGAGAAGATGAGCATGGTGCAGAATGTACTTTTTAGTCCCAAGCGGCTGGTTGGTGTCCCTTTTGGCAATGTTTTCAACCCCAAGAAGTTCATGAAAATCCAAAGACTAAGAAAGGAGATAGACAGGCTTCTTCTCACTGCTGTAAAGGCACCAAGGCCTGGAGTGCCCAGTCCCCACCGGGACCTGCTGAGCCTTCTACTTGAGAAAAAAGGGTCTGACTTAAAGCATGGAGAGAAGCAGCTCTCGGACCAAGATGTGGTGGATGAATGCAAGACTTTCATTTTCAGTGGGCATGAAACAACTGCACTCGCACTCTCGTGGACCTTGTTCCTTTTAGCCTTGCATCCAGAGTGGCAACACTTGCTCAGGGAAGAAGTTGCAGAAATAAGTAGAGGCCAGCCTATTGATGCCAACATGCTTCTTGAGCTTAAAAAGGTACTCTCTCTCTCTCTCTCTCTCTCTCTCTCTCTCTCTCTCTCTCTCTCTCTCTCTCTCTCTCTCTATATATATATATATATATATATATATATATATATATATATATATATAGGAAAGGGGACCATCCAACTAAAAGATCCATAATCTACAAACAATAATAATTGATGGCGTTTCTCCTCTAATGATTGAGTTTTTATCCATCAGACTTTACATATTGGATTTCTATCATTTATTTAATGAACTATATGTTTTGGATTATGAATTTTTAATGTTTAGATGCACTTTTGAAAGCACTAAAAATCAACGGCCCACAATACTTAGTATTGTAAAGTTTTAACTGCATTGTGAGCCATGAATTCTTTACATTTTGGAAAACATTCTTATATGTAGTAAAGTCTTCATGTAAAGCATATTTTTTTACTAAATAAATTATAAAGGACAAATATATGAAGTTCTATCGACAAGACGTTGAAGCATTGGAGGAAGAGAGTCATCATGTCGTCATTGGTTGTAGATTTTGAGAGGGTGGTGTATGTTCGCCCCCGATGATTCACTGAATCCCACGTCTGTGTTCGGGGCTTTGAATGAGCACCACGTATACAAGCACATGGGGCTCGTATTCCCGTGTATGTTGACATAACTTTGCATCAGATTCTGGTGTTGTTGCAAAGACTTAAGTACCCTTTCTTGCTATTCTTCTCATAAAGTGATGGTTTGAGAAAATGACAAAAATGCCCTTCATTCAAAAAAGAAAAAACAAACAGTTCAAAAAAAGGACAAACATGTCCTCCATCCAGAAAGTCGAGGATGATGTTGACTCTTCAAAGTCTTCTTCTTCTTTCTCCGTAAAACACTGTAAAACCCTCTCTCTCTCTCTAGAGAAGAAATCAAGGGAGGATTCTTGAAAAGACTTAAGTGCCCCAAACATGATTATTTAAGACCCAGTCTTTGCACTGCAGGATTATCCGAGAAAGAAATCTCTCCTGGAGGAGGCCATGAACATCAACCATCTCACACTCTCTCTCCATTCTCTTTTTGCTTTTGTGCACATCCAGCAGAAGATCCTACATTGCTCCATCAAGCACCGACTGACCTGCACATTAACTGTTGTGGAGCCTGATTCAGAGTTTTTACCCTTACAGGAGGAGGGTTTGGGGGCTCCTCCCAGCGTGGGTAGCATCATTCAACTAAATGAGTTGTAGATCCTGATTCAGAGTTTTTACCCTTACAAGAGAGGGGTAAAACCTCATCTCACTCTCTCTACTTCTGTGCACATCCAACAAACGATCCAACATTTTTCCATCAAACACTGACTGACCTGCACACTGACTGTAGCATCGTTCAACTTGATGAGTTGTGGAGCCTGATTTAGAGTTTTTGCCCTTACAGGAGGGGGGTTTGGGGGCTCCTCCCAGCGTGGGTAGCATCATTCAACTTGAAGAGTTGTGGAGTCTGATTCAAAGTTTTTACCCATTCATATTTTAAGGCATTAGATCTCATGTTTGAACATCCATGCATGTGCAGTTTGCTTTCATCATGTTCAGTTGCTTTCTAGATTATACTTTGAATTCTGGTGCATTTTAGATCTATAAATTTGTATGTAACCAGAGCTCATTTTAATCTAAATTTTTTACTGCAACTTCATGCATATGTCTATGCTCTCCACCAAAAATCAGATCATTCTGAGTTTGTTTGACTCACTTTAAAAATCGAGATTCAGAACCTTTTATTTTGCACCGTCAGGATTTTAGCAGAATCAGGACCAACTTGCGGGAGTGATTTCTCCCTAACCAGAGATGATCTTTCTGATCCGTAAAAAGGGTAGTTTTTTAAATTGAATCTAGTTTGTTCATACCAAATTTCAGCGATTTCTATGGTATTTTCATACCAGTTTTGGGTAGAAAACCATAACCTTGTCACCCTGTGTCATTTTAACGGCTCAGATTTTGATCCATTTTGTTTGAATTTTATTTCCCTAATGGGAGATCATTTTTCAATTCTATAAAACGGGTTCTTTTATTTTATGTGTCTAGTTCATCCTTGTAAATTTTTAGAATTTTTCATGGTCAATTACTATTTTATTTTGATTAAATATCAGAACCTTGTATCCAGATTTTATAAATGTTCTGATTTTGGCCCCCATATTATGAATGTTGTAGCACTTCTTCAACAAATCGCTATTTGATTGGCAATATTCTTAAGCAAATCATTGTTATGATTTTTTTGGGTCTCTAATGAGTCCCTACTATGATTTATAGTATTTTTGGGTCCCCAACGAGCCTCACAATGATTTATATTGTTGTCCGGTCTTTTAAAAATGATTTATAGTGCTTTGGGGTCTCCAACGAGCCCCACAGCGATTTATAGTATTTTTTGGTCTTTTAACTATGATTTATAGTGTTTTCAAGTCTCTAACGACACCCACGGCAATTTATAGTGTTGCTGGACCTCGCTATAGCGATTTGTAGTGTTTCTCGCTAAACACTACAGCGATTTGTGATACAAATCGCTATCCGAATCAGGACCAACTTGTCAGGGCCATATCTCCCTAATCAGAGATCGGATTTCAAATCCGTAAAAAGTGGTGTCTTTGTTATGAAGTCTAGTTTATTCTTGTAAATTTTCAGTAATTTCTATGGTCATTTGATACCCTATTTGGATCTAAAACCAGACCCCTATCAGTCTGCCTTATTTGAGTGATATAGGTTTTTATTTTATTTTGTAAGAGTCATATCTCCCCAACGGAAGATCATTTTCCAAATCCGTAAAAAGGGTTTTCTTTATCTATGTGTCTAGTTTATATCTGGAAAGTTTTATAACATTCTATGCTCATTTGATTTTTCAAACCTGTTAAAAACCGAGACATGTCTCCAACAAGTTATAATTAACTTCCATCCACTCAGTTAAAAGGGAATAATAACATGTCTCAGTTTTTAATAGGTTTGAAATATCAAATGAGCATAGAAAGTTATAAAACTTTTTAGATATAAACAAGACACATAGAGGAAGAAAACCCTTTTTACGGATTTGGAAAATGATCTTCCGTTGGGGAGATATGACTTTTACAAAATGAAATAAAAGCCTATGTCACTCAAATAAGGCAGACTGATAGGGGTCTGGTTTTAGATCCAAATGGGGTATCAAATGACCATATAAATCGCTGAAATTTTACAGGAATAAACTAGACTTCATAACGAAGACACCACTTTTTACGGATTTGAAATCCGATCTCTAGTTAGGGAGATATGGCCCAGACAATTTGGTCCTGATTCGGATAGCGATTTGTATCACAAATCGCTGTAGTGTTTAGCGAGAAACACTACGAATCGCTATAGCGAGGTCTAGCAACACTATAAATCACTGTGGGTCTCGTTAGAGACCCGAAAACACTATAAATCATAGTTAAAAGACCAAAAACTACTACAAATCGCTGTGGGGCTCGTTGGAGACCCCAAAGCACTATAAATCATAGTTAAAAGACCGGACAACACTATAAATCATTGTGAGGCTCGTTGGAGACCCAAAAATACTACAAATCATTATAGGGACTCATTAGAGACCCAAAAAAATCATAACAACGATTTGCTGAAGAATATTGTCAATCAAATAGCGATTTGTTGAAGAAGTGCTACAACAGTCATGATATGGGGGCCAAAATCAGAACATTTATAAAATCTATATACAAGGTTCTAGTATTTAATCAAAATAAAATAGTAATTTACCATGAAAAATTCTGAAAATTTACAGAGATGAACTAGACACATAAAATAAGAGAACCCGTTTTACATAATTGAAAAATGATCTCTCATTAGGAAAATAAAATTTAAACAAAATGGATAAAAATCTGAGCCATTAAAATAACACATGGTGACAAGGTTATGGTTTTTGATCCAAAACTGGTATAAAAACACCATAGAAATTGCTGAAATTTGGTATGAACAAACTAGATTCAATTTAAAAAACAACCCTTTTTACGGATTGGAAAGATCATCTCTGGTTAGGGAGAAATCACTTCCGCAAGTTGGTCCAGATTCTGCTAAAATCCTGACGGTGCAAAATAACAGGTTCTGAATCTCGATTTTTAAAGTGGGTCAAACAAACTCAGAATGATCTGATTTTTGGTGGAGAGCATAAAGACATATGCATGAAGTTGCAGTAAAAAATTCAGATTAAAATGAGCTCTGGTTACATATAAATCGATAGATCTAAAATGCACCAGAATTTAAAGTATAATCTAGAAAGCAACTAAACATAATGAAAGCAAACTGCACATGCGTGGATGTTCAAACATGAGAGCTAAATGCCTTAAAACATGAATGGGTAAAAACTTTGAATCAGACTCCACAACTCTTCAAGTTGAATGATGCTACCCACGCTGGGAGGAGCCCCCAAACCCCCCTCCTGTAAGGGCAAAAACTCTAAATCAGGCTCCACAACTCATCAAGTTGAACGATGCTACAGTCAGTGTGCAGGTCAGTCGGTGTTTGATGGAGAAATATTGGATCGTTTGTTGGATGTGCACAGAAGTAGAGAGAGAAGGGAGAGAGAGTGAGATGATTGATGTTCATGGCTTTCTTCAGGGGGAACTCTTTGCCTCTCTTGATTTCTTCTCTAGAGAGAGAGGGTTTTACAGTGTTTTACGAAGAAGGAAGAAGAAGAAGATGACGATGAAAAGTTCAAACAAACATTTTTTATGGCTCAGGTTTGTTTCGTCGGATGACCATCGGTTGGAGCCCCCAAACCCTTCTCCTGTAAGGGCAAAAACTCTAAATCAGGCTCCACAACAAATCAAGTTGAACGATGCTATCCACATTGGGAGGAGCCCCCAAACCCTTCTCCTATAAGGGTAAAAACTGTGAATCAGACTCCACAACGAATCAAGTTGAATGATGCTACCCACACTGGGAGGAGCCCCCAAACCCTTCTCCTGTAAGGGTAAAAACTCTGAATCAGGATCTACAACTCATTTAGCTGAATGATGCTACCCACGCTGGGAGGAGCCCCCAAACCCTCCTCCTGTAAGGGCAAAAACTCTGAATCAGGCTCCAGAACGAATCAAGTTGAATGATGCTACCTACGCTGGGAGGAGCCCCCAAACCCTCCTCCTGTAAGGGTAAAAACTCTGAATCAGGATCTACAACTCATTTAGTTGAATGATGCTACCCACGCTGGGAGGAGCCCCCAAACCCTCCTCCTGTAAGGGTAAAAACTCTGAATCCGGCTCCACAACAGTCAATGTGCAGGTCAGTCGATGCTTGATGGAGCAATGTAAGATCTTCTATTGGATGTGCATAAAAGCATAAAGAGAAGGGAGAGAGAGAGAGAGTGAGAGGGTTGATGTTCATGGCCTCCTCCAGGGGAGATTTCTTTCTCAGATAATCCTGCAGTGCAGAGACTGGGTCTTAAATAATCATCTTCGGGGCACTTAAGTCTTTACAACCACTCCTTTTCAAGAATCGTCATTTTTTTTGGCACCAATGGAGTTGAGGGTACTTAAGTCTTTGCAATCGCATCAAACTCCAATGCTAATTAATGCTGACAAACATGGGGATACGAGACGCACATTCTTACATACGTGGTGCTCTTTGGGACCCCCGAACATGAGATGTAGCTAACTGCCCTGTTCGGGGGGGGGGGGACATATAACCTGCTTTGGTAGATTTTGGACCTTTCTTTGGTTGAATGGGTTTTCCTTCGAGCATGTTCAAATGCACAGCGTAATGTCGTGTGTTCTTTTATTTTTTCAAAAAACTGACATCTAGCTGCTGTCATTTTTCTGCCTAGAGACTTACGGCGGTCAAGACCTAAATCTCCTGAGTGTGCAAACAAAAAAATGGTGCAGCATCACCATTTGATCATGCCCAATCAACGGTGGTGCTTCTTCCAATGTATCTTTAAACAGTTGAACTGTTTGAATATATATATATATATATATATATATATATATATATATATATATATATGTGTGAGAAAATGATAGGTGAATAACTCTTGATATACGCTTGCAGATGACATGTGTGATGAATGAGGTACTGAGGCTTTACTCACCAGGGCCCAATGCACAAAGGCAAGCCAAGGAAGACATACAAATTGGGGAATTGTTGGTTGCTAAAGGGACAAACGTCTGGTTGGACATTGTGGGTTTGAACCATGACCCAACCCTGTGGGGCGAGGATGTCAATGAGTTCAAGCCAGAGAGGTTTAAGGAGGGCCAGTCATTGGCCTGCAATTATAGAATGGGCTTCATCCCTTTTGGATGTGGATCGAGGATGTGTTTGGGCCAAAACCAATTCAGGATGGAATACAAGCTTGTCCTGTCCATGATTCTCACTAGTTTTTCATGGTCTCTGTCGCCAAATTATTCTCACTCTCCAGCCATCAGGCTCACCATGAGGCCTTTATTTGGGGTTCCCTTGATTTTTCGGCCTTTGTCTAACCAACACGTGTTCTAACTTTATATGTTAGGTGCATTGCATGGTCACATGTATGACATCTAAAACATGACTAAGTCAATGAACGTCAGTGTTTCAGATAGTACTAGTGATTTTTGAGTGGTGTTCATGATCTTTTCTTCGGTTCACAAACTTGGCCGCTTGTTTTTTTATTCCAAATGAAATAAAATTTTGCTCTTTTGCCTTTCTCTTATGCTTTACTTCACTTTGAACCGAAGGTGCTCTTGTAGGATAAGAGAACAAAAGAGAGGCCTGGGAGTGCTGTCACTGTAAAAAGTAAGAGGGAATCAGAGAAACTAAAAAATCTTTTTACTAGTTTTTCCTTGCATAAAGCAGAGCACAATTTTAGAAATTTAAAGAACAAAAAAATGACACATAACTGACCCACTAACTTCACGCTGGCATGATCCTAACAGTTACCACTTAAAAACTGTTAACACCATCCACTAAGGAACATGTCCACGAAATCAGAAAAACGATTTTTTAACTGAGCATTGGATGCTCCTAAACTTTTGGGCCACTCTCAAACCATACGTTTGAACATCATCTCACAGTTCAACCCCTTGATGTGAAAACTCAGTCACTCCCAATGACTCCTTAAATTTTACACTTTTTTTTATATGGGAGTGCCTTTGTAAAACCATCAGCAATCTGGTCATTTGACGGACAATACTTGACTTCAGTTACACCATTTGCTTCTGCTTCTCTATTGAAGTGATGCCTGAGCTATATATGCTCCATTCTTCCATAAAGCAACGAATTCCGTGTCATCAAAATTGTAAACTTGTTATCACAGAAAATTTCTTTAGCATGATTTTGTGATTGATGCATATCATCAAGGATGTGCCTCATCCAAATAGCTTGACATGTCGCTGCAGTTGCGGCAATGTACTGATGACAATAAGGTTGTAGTACTTTGCTTTTTAGAGCTCCAAGATACTACACCAGATCGAGTCCAAAAATAAACCTGCATGTGCTTTTTCATCATCCAAAGAACCTGCCCAATCACTATCAATAAATCCAAGCAATTTAAAGTTAGTAACTGGTTTAAACCAAATTCCATAGTTAGATGTAGCTCGGACATAATGAAGAATTTGTTTTGCTACTCCCAAATGATGGACTGAAGGATTTCGCATGAATTTGGAAATAAGTCCCACTGAGAACATAATATAATATCAGGCTGGGTGTGAGTGAAATACATCAAACCACCAACCAAACTTCAAAAATATGTTTAATTCACCTTAGCATTCATGGGAGTCGAACAAACCTTGCAATTTGACATGCTAATTTTTTAAGTAACTCCAATGCATATCTTTCCTATGATACAAAATTCCATTATTAGTTTGTCTCACTTGCAACCCAAGAAAATAATGTAATTGACCCAAATCAGTCATTTTGAATTTTTTTGTCATTCCATGAGAATGTTGGAAGAACCTGTACATATATATATGATGTCATCTAGTGGGGCTTGTTTAAGGTCATACAAAGCCTTTTTTAAGTTTATAAACTTTCTCTTCCTTTCTCTTAATTTTAAATCCATGGGATTGTTCAACATACACATCCTTCTTTAGATACCTATTCAAAAAGGCTGACTTAACATCAAATTGAAATACATGCCACTTCATTTTAGCTACCATTGCAAGAAACATTCTAACAGTTTCAAATCTAGCAACAGGGAAAAATGTTTCAAGAAAATCCACTCCATATTTTTTTACATATCCCTTGGCTACCAACTTGGATTTATATTTGTATACATTGTCATTTTCATCATATTTTACCCTATACACCCATTTCATACCAATCAATTTTTTTTCTGGTGACAAATTTGTTAGTTCCCATGTATCATTTTTTTATGGCATGTAATTCTTCTTTCATAGAGAGCTTTCAATTTTCATTCTCACATGCTTGTGCATAACCTAACGGCTCAATCATAAGTGCAAAAGCACACTTATAAGTTTCTTTCATTGAATGTACCTTTTTTTAGTAGAGAGTCAAAATTGCTATCACCTGTAACGCTCTAATTTTTTAAATCAGAAATTTTAGGATTTTTTTTTAAATCCCTTTACACGATTTTTAAGAATACAATGGAATCTCTTTTTAGATTCAGTTCAAACCTTTGGGTGGGTTACAGTTACCAACACACACTTGAAAGACTAGAATAACTTAATTAAATCATCAATTGAATTGCCAAAAATCAATTACTAGTCTTCCAAATATCAGAGTTTACAAGACTATAAAAAAATAATAAAGTAAATAAAATGATTTAGTTTATCCAATAACCTAGAGGACTATGACCCTCTTGATGTTACCCTGAGCCTTTTCTGATCGCCTTGTAGCTTATTCATTACCTGAAATATTAAAATGTAGGGGCATTAGTCACAACTCAAGTAAGAAAACACCTTACACATAGTCATGGAAAGAATACAAATACACAAAGCATACATTTTTCTCAAGGCAAACAAATCATAGCATATAAACTCAACAAAGTTAAAGATCACAAAAATAATAATTTAATTATACAAGATTACACAATAATTCATTCTTATCATCAAGTGATGCACCTGCATAATATCATTAGTAGTTAAAATCACAATCAAACAGATACATATATGCCAACATATACTTGAACTAGAAATTATACATGACATGCATAGAAATTTATTCCAACATTTAATGAATCATTTAACTACTGGTGAACCTAATCTAATGCATTTTTTTTTCTTTTCTAAAGGGTATACACTCAAGACCTAATCCTGACTCAACAATCAGATACGAGTTTATTATGTTATATATTTTAATTAACCCATCAATTCGAAGAGCCAGGTTAAACATCCACTGAAGTTGTCTTTAACCGAGAGAGAAACTTACAGTAGTCTAGGGAATCGATTTTTACTCTGCAGAGCCTGATTGTCTACCTAGGATAAATTGACAGCCCCAGTCCCCTACACCTAAGACTGGGGGCCCAAGAGGTGTCAATACTCTTAAAACATGTTAGTCGGCGAGTGTATCTCATACCCTCTACAAGGTAGGTCACTGAAACAAATGAGTTATTAGGTGTTATTTACAATAGGTTCAACTACGCATTAGGTGCACTCTACACCAGGCTTAACAGCCCCAAGCTCCACTATGGGCAGTTCAAACCACGGCCTCACAAAGCAAGAACCAACACCCCCTATAGTCACTGAGGTGTCCTAACATAGTTCATTTAGACCCAACTTAAGGCACATGCTCTCTAATAAGGAGAAACTATGAGTCTAGTTAAAGTGTGTGTATGTGAGCATGTTTAACATAGTTAAACCAAGTACTCACAAGCACTCCATTGGTTCCACTAAACCTGACTTGCGTTCGATTCCCATGTATGCATGCCTCACAAGACTTACAACATATCTCATGCCACATCCCATACTCCATGAAGCATGAGACTCATTTTAATTTAGCATGAACCATAAATTTTATAGAATAATACATACATGATCATGCATATCATTTGGTCTAATTATGATGCTTAATTTTCATGTTTAATATGCAGTCTCATATGCCATCATGCACAAATAATCCACATGTATATATACAACATATTCATGGCAAATTCTATAGTGATATATACATGATTAACATTTCATATCATAATCAAGCACATGATTTTAGAAAAATAATTTCACAAGTCAAGATATTATCTAAAATAAAAAATTGTATAATATTAGAATTTGTATGTTGTTCATGGATCTAACAAACTATAAAAAAATAGATATAACTCTAAAAATTTATAATCATATCAGAGGATATTAACTTTCACTTTCAAGTGGTATATCTCAGAAAATGATTTTATTTGCCCGTAAAAATTCACAGACCCAAAACTATTCTTCTATTCTTGACAAAACCTGCCAGAATCTTGCTTCTCAAAGAAACTGTCACTAGATCCAATCTGATAGAGATTTCAATCTCCCAAAATTTTTGAAGAAATCTATGCTTGTTAGCTTTCAGAATCATCTGAGTTTGTCAAAAAACTCTATTATATAAATTTTCTATATTTTCTGGATCAGACTCTACCCGAGACAGTTCTAGATCTATGTTTTCTGCAAAATCTTGAATTTTACATGATTTGTGTGAGCTTTCAAGATTTACAAAAAATAAAATGTAATTTTATTTTATTTTTATCAGATCTATTCATATGATGTAAATGACATATCAAAAAATCGGCCATTAACTCTAAATCTTTGATTTATTAGATTTTCTGCAAAATCAACTTTCAAAAATCACTCTGCACGGAGGACAAAATTTTTGTCTTGGGATGCAGCAGTCATAACCCTCACTTTCGTACTACCAATAAGGCCCAATATTTTTTTAAGACACCTTCTAGATATCTGAAAGGTCTTCATAAAAGGGTTTGGCCATTGGTGATTCGATTTGAGAGGTAAATTTATTTTACTACGATGGATCAGTTAAAAAAATCAAGACAACATGAGAAATATAATATAAAATATGAGAAAAACAAGAAAACTCAACCATAAACATGAAATATCAAATTTTAATCATGCATCAACACATGGACAGTATCTAAACACTATATAGAGTCATAAAGAGACACCATATGATCATAATACATGCTTTGGAATCTAATCTATGAAAATAAATCATGATTTTTGCACAAAAATAACTAGTTTAAGATGTTAGCATGTGAAAATACCATGAAACGAATAAAATAAATTTGCAGAGACATGATTCATGTTGTAAACATATACAATAAAGAAAATATATATTCATGCTAAAAACAAAGATTTAACCATCTAAAATTGTGTAGGAACATGAAACTATGCGTTTTGGGTTACCTGATTTCTTAGTTTAGCCACTCGGGTATAGATTTACCAAAAATGATTTTGTAAATCTAGTTTAAAGCATGATAATGAATTAAAAATACTTTCAAAACATTTTTCAAACCTATTTCAGATTTAATCTATCATGGATCAGCCCATAGAATCGGCAAGACGCATGGTTTATGCATTTGCATTTGATCTATGCTACGAGTAGGTTGAATCCTACCTGAAAATATTTTTGAAACCTCCAACACCTTCGTCTCATATCCTAGCACCTTAAAGAAACTTCAATGGCTGTTGAAAAAATCCTAAGGAAGAAGAAGAAAGAAGGAGAAGAATAAGAGAATAGGAAAGAAGATAGGAGAGAGTCCTTCTCTCTTTTTTTGTTTTTATATTAGAAAGTCTACAAAAGGGGGGGGGTCCCTTTCCTTAGAGTCCAATCCTCTTCAAAACTAACATAATCTCATCCCTAAGAATCCTATTCTAGAATTTCACTAACTAACCCTTTAATTAAATAATTAATTAATTTAATTAACTACTAATTTATTTTAATTACTAACTAATTAATTTAATTAGTTGAGGGGTCCACTAGGAAGGCATCCCACCATCTCTAGATCCTTATAGAGTTTTAAAGGCCCTCCTAATAAGGTCTCTAGAGTCTAGAATGGATCCCACTTGGGTCTTGATCTAAAATGACCCAGATCCAAAAAATCGATCCAGATTCAAAACTCAATCTAGATCTAATCTCCATTTGGGTTAGATCTAGGAACTAAATAAAAAAATACAAAATCTAAAATCCATTTAAATATCCATATCTAAATATAAGATCCAAATCCACATTGGATCCAAACTCAGGTTTGGATCTGAACCTAACTCATCCAAGATCCAAATAGCACTGAGTCACCCCTGAACCCCTGTGGGCCATACTGACCGTTCTTGGCACTCTCACTGGGCTGGGCGTGACCCCTATGAGCCTTTTCTGGAACCTAGTTTGATTCCAAAATACTGCTTAGCCAACTTAGACTCTCAAATTTCACCTGAATTAAAAACAAATTTTAACCTGAATTTCAAAGTTAAAACTAAAACAATATCATAGGTGTTACATCATCAATGGGTGATGGCTCTAAGCTCAGCATGATCTTGTCATCAAGATCCAAAGAGGACTAAGATTCAATTTCTTTTTCTTTGCATTCCATAAACTCTATTATGCTTACATCAAAAATTGAATGTTGAGCATCTTCTTTGCTCCATTCTCACGCCCTTCCTTCGTTAAAAACATTTTGTTTGATAATTAACTTTTTTGTAATAGGATTATACAGATGATAGCCTTTGGTTTCAACATTGTATCCCATAAAGATACATTTTTGCTCTTTTTATCCAATTTAGAGCATTAACTTGAGTAATGCATAAGCAATACAACAAAAAAATCTCAAATTACTTACATTGGGCTTTATATTTTTTCATGCTTCATAAGGGCTCTTATCTCTTATATAGCCTTGGTAGGTGATATGTTCGGCAAATGTGTTGGAGTATCTTATGCCCAAAAAATGTTTGGAAGTTGCTTCTCATTTAGCATACTATGAGCCATTTTCATCATTGTTCTATTTTTCCTATTGGCTACCCCGTTCTGTTGAGGAGTTTTTCTTACTATCAATTGCATGTGAATTTCATTTTACTTAACAAAAAGACCAAAATTGTCAGAATTCACCCCCTCTATTTGTGCGAAGGATTTTTATGGAATGTTCACTCTCTTTTTCTACAAAAGTCTTGTACTCCTTAAATATTTCAATGGCCATCGATTTTTTAGAAAGAAAATATACCCAACTCATTCGGGTAAAATCGCCAAAGAATAATAAAAAATGTCTATTACTACTAATTGATATGGTTTTCATTGGGCCACATATATTGGAATGAACAAGCTCTAATGGCTTGCTAGCTCTCCATGCCTTTTCAACTAGAAATGTTAATTGGTGTTTTCCATAAACACACTATTCACAAACATTACTCAAAGAAGTAACTATTGGCAGTCCTAACACCATATTCTTTTGGATTAACAATTTTAGGTGACCATAAGGTAAATGCCAAAGACTTGACTGCTTGTGAACATTATCTACTAGTGCATAATCCTCAAGACAAGAAGTATCAAGGGGAAAATTTTGTTTTGCACCATATGAACTCTAGCAAGTTGTCTAGCCTTCTTCATTTTACATATTTCACCAATAAATAAAACTGAATGAACTTTTTTAATGAGTTGACCCACACTAAGCAGGTTCTGTGCTAATACAAGTACATAATTAAATCATGAATTAATTTTTTCTTAACTGACTTAGACTTAATAGCCATGGTTCCCTTGCCATTGATTTGAATATGATTATTATCTCCAAGACAAACCTGCAACTTTACTGATTCATCAAGACTTTGAAATAGTTCATTTTCACCTGTCACATGATTACTACAACTACACTGTCCAAAAACCAAACATCCTTTTTGCTAATATTTGAGTTAGTATAAGTAAGAAAAAGAGTGTATTCTTCCACAAAATTGACTTGTTTGGCTTTTGCAAAACAATTTGCCTCAATATGACCCATATTTTTTAAAAAATGGCACTGCTTGGTTTTGTAATTTTGATTACCTTTATCAATATTATTATA
Source organism: Nuphar pumila (assembly GCF_984573655.1). Lineage (NCBI taxonomy): Eukaryota > Viridiplantae > Streptophyta > Magnoliopsida > Nymphaeales > Nymphaeaceae > Nuphar > Nuphar pumila. The sequence goes on along the minus strand of NC_143263.1, from coordinate 31,528,047 downwards.
TCTTTGCTGATTTGCATTTGGTCTTCCTCGACCTCTTCCCTGACTGTGATAGCCTCCACGACCACCAACATATCCATGGCCTCTACCTTCACCTCTTGAGTCACCATTATTGCTTTCTTTATTTTTAACTTTGGTAGAAAAAGCTTGTTCCACTGTATTCTTTGATCCCCTATTCAAACGTTGTTCATGTGCTAAAAGAGAACCCATTAACTCATTAAGAGTATAAACCTAAAGATTTTTTTATTCTTCTATAGCATTCACAACATGATCAAACTTTGAAGGTAAACTTTGTAAAACTTTTTCAACCAATTTTTTATCAATGATTTCTTCACCAAAGGTTTTCATTTGATTAACGACAACTGAAAATCTTGAGAAAAAACTTTGAATTGACTCACATGATTTCATTGAAAAAGTTTTAAATTTTTGGCGCAAGATTTGAAGCTTAACCGTAGTTAGCTTCATGTCACCATGAAGTTCGTGTCTCAACATGATCCATGCATCCTTTGACTTAGTAGCATTTGCAATTCTTGAAAAGATGAAATCAGTTACTCTTGTTATAGTACTAAAAGAGCCTTTGCATCTTTTTTTCTATATTCCTTAACATCAACCTTTTCCTTTGATCCCTCTATTTGTGTGTAACCATTTTCAACCAATTCTCAATGGTCATGTGAAATGAAAAAAGTTTTCATTTTAATATTCCAAAATTCATAGTTTTTACCATTAAAAATGGGCACCAAAGACTGACAAATTCAAGGTATTTGAATTAGTTTTCAGCTTTTATGAAGATCACTTGCTTTAGCTTGATTTTTTCACACATTTGCAACACCCTTGTATCTATAACCTGGCTCTTGATACCACAACCTGTAGGATAAGAGAACAAAAGAGAGGCCTAGGAGTGTTGTCATTGTAAAAAGTAAGGGGGAAATAGAGAAACTAAAAAATTTTTTTACTAGTTTTTCTTCACATAAAGCATAGCACTATTACAGAAATTTAAAGAACAAAAAAATGGCACATAACTGACCCACTAACTTCACATTGGCATGATCCTAACTACCCGTACAAACAAGAAAACCCCTTCTAAAAGAAAGCTACCACTTTCAACGGTTACCACTTAAAAACTGTTAACACCATCCACTAAGGAACATGTCCACAAAATAAGAAACAATTTTTTTAACTGAGCATTGGATGCTCCCCAAACCATACATTTGAACATCTCACAACTCTTACCCTATAGATCTTTTTTTTAAGAGAATCTTACCATTTAGTTATCAGAAATGCTTAGGTGCCTAAGCAAGTGTGCTTTGCTTATGAAGCATGAAGCATAACACTTCCTCAAAAGTCGGGGAAGTGTTACAAAGCATGTATGCTTTTCATATTTAAAAATAATATTTGTCTATTATAACAAGTTTGCACGTGGACAAATTTTAGTTTACATAGCTTGGAAAAAATCTTATAGATTGTTGAAAGGTTGGATTACAACTTTGTCTTAAAGTGTTTCTGGACAGTTTTTCTCATTGAGAAACAAACTCAGCCAAGAGCAAAGGATGAGTTTATTTCTCAATAACAAAAATTGTGCCTTTGCCAAAGGCTTGGTGATCATGTCAGCCAACTGCTGATGTGAAGGAACAAATCTGGTAATCAAGGTTTTTTAGCTACTTTATCTTGAACATAATGAATATTGGAAGGAACTCCAACAATCAAACCACGCATGAGGCACCTGTTTAAGCCCATACAAGGCATTTTTTAATTTGCAAATAGATTTTAGAAAATCTAATTTTTTTTATCGTAGTGGTTGCTTTATAAAAACTGTTGCTTTTAAAATTTCTAGAAGAAAGACATTTTTAACGTCTAATTAATTGATTTCCCATTTATTAATGGTGACAACAGTTAGAAATGTTCTAATACTTCCTAGTTGAACAATAGGATAAAATGTTTCATAAAAATCCATTGCTTGCTTGAAGTTTTTATAGACTACCACTAGGCTTTAATTTGGCCTTATATACCCATTTTGACCCTATAACATTCATACAGAAGACTTAGGGACAAGTTCTCATGTTTTGTTGGCATCCAATGCTATAATCTCCTCATCCATAGATGCTCACCACCTAGGTTATGCAAGAGCATCATTTATAAACCTTGGTTATTTTGGAATGCCTAGTTGATGACGACGATCAGGGCTCACGGTGGATAGAGTTAGAGAACACGGCATGGTGGATAATGGTCACAACACAATCAATGATAAAGGAGATCCTATGTCGAATAAATCACTGACCATGCAGCAAACTGATAGCACACGGCAAGGTGGAGTCCGGTCAGGGGTCTCGTAGCAAGGTGGCGCCAGCATGGGTTGGCCAAGACACGTGAACACAATAGCACTGGGGGGTGAGGACGCTTCGGCCCAGGTCGGGGTGCATGGTTCATCGACTCTCTATATATATAGTGTCTCTCAGAAGAAACACACAAAGAAAATAAGACTTTCAAAAATAGTTGATTTCATTTAGAAACTCATACATCACTTAGAGCATTACATGAATTTAAATAGGAAAAGGAGGAGAGGCAACGACGTTCTACTTGCCATCCTCTCACCAAAAAAAATATTTAAGTCAACTAACTATTTAATAAAATATTAAAACTAAGCTATTATACTCACATAAGACAAGCTAATTATGTTAAAACTATTCCTACCTACCTACTATTAAATAAGATTTTAAAAAGCTACCTAACCTATTTAAAACTCTAGCTATTATTACCTTATTAAAGGAATATGGAAAGATGTTGGGGGGGGGGGGGGGAGCTTCCAACATCTACCCTCTCCTTTTAATGCCATCATCCAAGCCTTAAAGGATTTACTGGATTCAATATGCATTAGTTGGGTCCAGACCCACCCAAGGCTGAATCCAACTAAGCTTGGATTTGAAACTAAAAATAATAAAAAAAGTACATGATAAATAAAAAGAAGATACAGAAAATTCAAAAATAAATCGTAAACATTATTCTTTGAAGGTTTTAGCTTTGTTACGCTAACTAAGGCAATAAAACTCCCTGTATCAGACTTTTGGAATTCGATTCACTTTATCCTTGAAGCGCGCAATCCATGCAGCACCTTTGAGGTTTAACGCAAATTGTCGGGGCAGTTTCAGCTTCATCTTCGCTTCACACCATAGATTATGTCAAACTAAGAAGCTCAATAACCTATTCTTTGATACTAAATGATGACAATGGTCGAGGCCCACGACAGACAGAGTTAGAGCACGCAACATGGTGGATGTTGGTCGTAACACAATCAACATCAAAGGAGATCTTACATCTACTAAAATGTTGTCATGTAGCAAACTAGTAGCACACGACAAGGTGGGGACTGGCCAGAGGTCCTGCAACAAGGTAGCTCAAGCATGGGCCGACCAAGATACGTGCGTGAACATGATTACACTTAGGGGTGAGGACATTTTGGCATGGGTTAGGGCGCACGGTTCATTGACTCTCTCTCTCTCTCTCTCTTTTTCTCTAGTGTCTCTCATAACAAACACACAAAGAAAATAAAACTTTCAAAAAAAAATGATTTCATTTAGAAACCCATACATCACTTAAAACATTACATGGATTTAAATAAGAAAAAGATGAGAGGCAAAGACATTATACTTGTCATCCCCCCACCTAATAAAATATTTAAGTCAACTAATTATTTAATAAAATATCCTACCTAACCCAAATAAATATTGAAACTAACCTATTATACTAATATAAGACAAGCTAACTATGTTAAAAATATTCCTACCTATATACCTACTATTAAATAAGATTTTAAAAACCTACCTAAACTATTTAAAACTCTAGCTACTATTTCCCTATTAAAGGAACATGGAAAGATGTTGGGAAATGAGAGATCCCAACGTATACCCTCTCTTTTTAATGTCACCGTCCAAGCCTTAAAGGCTTTATTAGATTCAATATGCATTGGTTGGGCACAGACCCACTTAAGGCTAGGTTCAACTAAGCTTAGATTTGAAACTAAAAATAAAAACAAAATTACATGATAAATAAAAATATATAAAAAATTCAAAAATAAATCCTAATAAATTCTAAACATTATTCTTCAAAGGTTTTAGCTTTGGTATGATGACTGATGCAGGGAAACTCACTGCATCAAAAACTCATGCATCTTTGGGATTCAACTTGAAAATCCTATGCATGCTATGTGTGACAATAGTTTGAATCTCTTGATTTTGATTAAGTGAACTCGATAATTCTCCTTCACTATTTTGATTTTTAGAATTATTACTATTGGGAGTCTGTTATAAACCCACCTTAGAAGGCCTAAGATGTAGGTAATAAAGGTGTGAGGTAGGGATATGGGAGATGGGAGATGAAAGAGGGTAAACAAAAGAGGAAGGAAGAGGGGGTCAGCTAGCTTGGAAGGGGGAGAGAGACAGACTTAATTGGGAATTGGCTTAGGTTTGGTTAGTGAGGATAAAAATGAGTTGGGTAAGTGGTTGTGAAGAATCTCTAGTAGTCAAGCCTTATCCTTTAGAGTAGGGTAAACTCCCTGAAAGCTTTCACAAGTGAACCTCTCTCGTAAGATTGCATTAGAAGCAAACTCAAACTACATGGATGACGATAATGAGCTAAGAGGCTTTGGGTTGGACCTTATATAGACCGTAGCTTTCATAACTATCCCTAATACATCCAATTATTATAATCATGCCCCCATATTCCAAGTTGTACATAAAAGACCCACGGTTACATGCCATGCCGCCCATATAAGTGCCTATTTAGGCTAACCGGTTGGTGTGAGGTGCATGTGTTATCCATGTTTGGCCAACAATGATGGCTCGGTAAAAGAGCAGAAGGGCATGTGATATCCCTACCCCCTTGGAAATTTGCTTTATCCTCAAGGCAAGTGTAGAACAACCAATGGAGATGAACATGATATACTAGCCTTGGCCTTGATGCATTGCATAGTTGCAGCACCACTTTTCAAGCTTAACTGCATAGGATGCCATAGAGTTAGAGACTAAGCAGGTTACTGGACCCTTGGGTTGATTCAATTCTTTGATGAGTTTCTAACAGAGTGCTGATGTGCAGGCAACCATGACAACTACCCAATTATATTCAGAAGATGATTTGGTGATGCAAACTGCAACCATTATGGTGCAGCAAGGATTCAGCTGGTAAATGCAATAGCTGAGCAGACATTTCCTGCAATGGACTATGACACGTGTTGCAGAACTGGATTCTCGCAGAAGTGGTGCACAATTGAGAGTACACTCAGCTAGAAAGGGATGCATGCCGGCTGGTTGTTGTGCTTGTGCACAACATAGTATTGTTTGTGAGTAATTGGTGAGCAGGCTATGCACATGAGCAGAGAGGCAGTTGCCGGTTCGTGTAGTTGCTGAATTATTTTTGCAGAGGATTCGTGAGAAGTAGTCTGAGATGTACAACAGGCAAACATGGCTTGTAGTATCAGAGTATGATACTGCAGCAGAAGTATGGCTTGTTTGGTGCTCACTTTAGAACCAAATGGATCAGATCTTTCAAGCCAAGGTCCAGCCACCTAAGCCCGATCCATGCAGGGGCATTCTTGATATTAATGAAAGGTTTTATCCAAAAATAGAGTGGAGACTCCAAGGAGCTTCTTTAGGTTTCACGAGGCTCTTAGGAATTCCAAGTTGGTTTTAATCTTGCTTTAATATTTCTTGTTATTATATTTGACAATTATGAGCTCCCTTGAACCAATATATAGAGGCTCTCTTGTGCTGAAAAAGTAGCTAAGCATTTTGAATTGAAAAAAGTTTTATATTGGAATATTGTCTATATATATATATATATATATATATATATATATATATATATATATATATATATATATATATATATATATATATATACTTGAGCTCCTAAGCTTTTGCATATTCTCTCTCTCTTTGCCCCTAGGCCTTTATTACCTTGAATCCCTAAGCTCTTAAGTCTTTCTTTCATCTAGTCAAGTCTTTTTTTTGGCTCAACTTTTGGGTGTGCTCGATCCTTGTGGTCAAGCCCACTTAGTAGACCAAGGTCTACGCAATGTTTTCAGCCATCCTCAGCCCCAACTGTGCAAATCAAGCCTTTTCTAGTACTATAAGACATCTCTCCTAGGCCTGGTAAGTCAAACCTACCCTCACCTAGGCTCAAACCCACTTTTTGACCTTCTTGACCCAAACCAGATATAGTTAACCCAATCTCTTATGAATATTGAGATTTGCAGAATTTAGCTTGTCTTTCTTAGGTTATATCTCTCTAACCAGAACGAGTTTGGTTCTTAAATTTGAATCTTAACTCAATCCATATGTCCCCAAAATACCATAAAAAACCAGTCATAAACTCTTAACCAATTAGGAGAACCACTCTTTCACAAAAACCTATCAAAACATAAAATCAGACTCGGCCATATTTCCTATGGTATGATCACAGACTCATAAATCCCTAACCGAGTGAAGTTTGACTTACGATTTATTGCAGTGTCTTTTGTTGCATGTCCCCTAGCTACCCTCTAAATTGAGTTATTTTTGTTTAGCCAATTAGGAAAAATCACATTTTTCCTAAAGTCTATCAAAATTTTCAGAACTTGTTTTGACTTTACCGACCAAACTCGAGCCTAGTTTCAACCCAATTTCACCCTGAGCTCACTCATAACATAACAACTTGGTATCACCTGGTGTAAACTTGTGAATTAACCCTGATGATAGACTCCAAAATTGCCAACCAGTTTGCCAACAAAAAGGAGTAACACCAAGTGCAATGTAATTGGGCATTGCATAAGCGATTCCTAAAGCGTCCATTAAGACATCCTTAATTGTCTGCAGAAAGCTCTCAACTTGGTGGAGTGCAGCCTGGAGGAAATGCAAGCACTCTGATCATTGTGTCAAACCCGTATCTGGAATGGTAATATTCTCAAAGAGCATGTCAACCTTCGACATGTGAATTAACTCCATTACCTCCAACGGTTGACCAACTAGATGAGAGTAACCTTATCATCATTCTCGAGGACAATGTGGTTCTTGAGTTTGATGTAGTTGTTGAGGTCGATGTAGATCCCAAAGGATTACTGAAAGAGGCACAAGTGCAACAAGGCGGTATTCCACTTTCACAAGTAGAAGAAATCTCTTCTATTTCTCCCTTTCTCTCATAAATGAACTCACTTGTTGAGTTAAATGATCTTAGATGATGTATAATCCTAACGAGTTCTTGCAATAGGAGTTTAGGGTATGCCTTAGATCGCCCCAATGGCAAGCATAGACAGTGGAACCTATGGCACAAGCAATGCCTCGGGAAACCTACTAGGTCGCGTTTAAAAAAGGACCCTGAAGTGAGTCTTTACTTCCTAATTGTAAAGACCTATATATCATGCATGAGGTACGAACCAAACCCACCTTGGTAGGCGCATGCCAAAAATTTTTTAGGAAAGAAGTTAGAGACACGTTTTCCCATGTCCAAAATATAATTAACCTAAAGCTCATACTCATGGTGTATGAAGGCCCTTGTGATATTGTGATGTGGGAGGTGGAATCGCCTACTCTTTCGTTTGCATGAGAGAGCTCTTCCTGATGAGCATCAAGAGGAAGGAGCTTAGTGTGTGGGTTGGGCCATGGAAACTAATAAGGATGGTCATCTCACCCTTCGAAGAGCATGAATTCATGGCTCGATGGACCCCTTGAAAATTAGGACATCCTCTAATATCCTACCATGGTCGTAATGTAGAATAACAAGGCATAGGTGAGGAACCTGAGAAGACCATGGCCATGACCTCTTGGCCCTTTCGAAGCCTTGAGAAGGTTCTTTGGTCCTATCGTAGAGGGTCAAGGATGCAAAGTAGAAATTGGAAACATGGCTGACCTCGTGGAAGCAAAGTCGGAAGGTAATGCCTTTGCTTGGTCAAAGAAGTTTAAGATTGCTTTCGAAAGGCTCAAACAAGCTATATATGAGGCCTCGGAGCTAGCTCTTTCGGGTTTTTCTAAAGAGTTCATCATCGAGACTGATGTATGTGATAGCGAAACCAGAGCAATGTTAATGCAGGAAGGCCACAGTAAGAACCTTTCAAATTGTGCCAAAGCACTATCAACTTATACAAAGGAGATGCTCGCAATCATTTTCGCTCTCGAGAAATGAAAGTCGTACTTACTCGAGAGGCATTTTTTGGTCCACACCGACCATGAGAGTCATAAATACCTCATGAAACAACGTATATTGACACCCCTCTAGCAAAAATGGGTCGCCAAGATGATGGAGCATGACTTTAAGTTGTAGTACAAGAACGGATAAGAGAACCCCATAATCGATGCTCTATCCCACTGGTTTGAGGAAGATTAGAGACTCTCATTGCCACCTCAGGAGTCATGATGGCAGGAGGATTTAGGTTAAACAAAAATCGCCTAGTGTATACAGGTCAGACTTCCGTGAATCAAAAGTCAATTTTCACTAAACAAAACCTATAGATCACATCTATGGTGTTAGATATGAGGAAAAAAACTCAAAAATGACACTTTTTGAGAAGGAAGAACTAGAAGGTGGGCAGTTGACCGCATTACTCTATATATGAGCAATGCATTCAATCAGCCCCTATTTTGGGGCCCATTCCGACTAGTACCCTTTCAAACCATACATTGTCAAAAAACTTTGAAATTTGAGAATGAAATAATGATCCCACCCTTGGGACCCCCTCTTGTCATGATCAGTGTCAACAATGCCTGAAAGTTTTTTGAAATGTGTTGTTTGAAAGGGTACTAGTCTGGACTGTCTAATCAAGCAATCAGACAGTCCATATGAGACGGGTTCGATCAGCCCAAAAAAGGGTCTATTCGAACGCATTTCTCCTATATATATATATATATATATATATATATATATATATATATATATATAGCGAGAGAGAGTAGCTACCTACTCCAATCCATGTCTACCAACAACCTACCATACTTCTGAAGGATTTTTTTCATGTTTTTCTCAAATCAGGTTCTAAGTACTTGATTTTATAGGAATGGACTCTTGGATTATCTTATTTAAACACATGGGTAAGTCTTTAAAAGGATTGAAATTCGATGGTCTATAATATTCATAAATATTCAAGTTGAAATTTTCATATTTTTTAATCAAAAAATAAGATCCAAGTATTGTTTTCTAGCAAATTGACTATGAAGAATGTATCTTGGGGGTCAAATTTGCAAAAAACACCTGTTCACTCATATTATGATCCTAACTTTGGTAAGCACCTACTCCCTAATATATATATATATATATATATATATATATATATATATATATATATATATATATATATATATATATATATATATATAGAGAGAGAGAGAGAGAGAGAGAGATGGGAATATACTAAAATGAGCACTATGATAAATGAAACATGCTATTAGATTTTTAGTTTCTTTTCGAAATTCTGATCTTACATATGTGATCTATATGCTTGTTTTTATAGGAATCACTTCTTGAAGCATTTGATTTTGATGAATGGATAGGTTTTATAGCATTTTGAAAGTTAGCTGCCTACAATTTTCATACATTTTTTAGGATCAAAATATCATTTTTTCATTTCTAAACTGCATGATCTGTGTCGATCTCTAGTAAATCAACTATGCTTAACGCATCTATGGAGTTGGAATTTCAAAAAAAAAAACATCAGGCATCCAATTGCATGATGGTAATGATGGCCCGGTGGTGCGCCAGTTTTGTGGGCATAAAAACCACACAACACGCACATGCTATGATATTTCAAAAGCTTTCGCAACTATGGCTTTAAACAGCTTGCAGGACAGTTTATGGTACCCATACATGGGAGTCACTCATCACATGGTCGCAGATAATCATAGTATGGTAAACAAATCAGAATACAACAGTTAGGATGGAGTTACGGTTGGTAACGGTTCAAATCTACCAATTGCAAACATGGGTAATGTTTCCTTAAATCAGTTTTCTCTCTTAGATGTTCTTCAAGTCAACCACAAGGTAAGAAGGAGAATTATGGAGTGGTCGTAAGATAAGCTAATTTTGCTCATGTCTCTCGCAAGTTTTCTAAAATTGTGTAGCACTACTATTTGGGACATTAATTTTAGAACTTTAAATTTGCTTGAAAATAATAAGTTGATATCATGTGATGGTGAATATTTGTATCCTAGTTGTGTTATGAACAAGAATCGCAAATTCCCTTTTGAAAATACTGAATTTTTTGCTAGTTCTACTCTTGAAGTTGTGCATATTGATATGTGGGGCCCCATTCCTTCTCCTTCATGGGAATGATATGTTTACTGCTTGCTTCTAGTAGACAATTATTCTCATTTTGCATGAATTTTTTTTTTTTTTTGGTAAGAAAATTTGATACTTTGTTTTGCTTTGAAATTTTTAAGTTTGTAGTTGCAGCTTGAAAGAAAATTTAAAATATTTCATAGTGGTCGAGGTGATGAATTTGTCAGTGGTACTTTCTCTGAATTTTTGAACAAACATGAGATAAAAAATAGTTCACCTGTCAACACACGCCTCAACAAAATAGAATTATTGAATGTAAACATAAGCATGTTCGCGGGACAGGGATGATTCGTTTGGTTCATCCATCTTTAGATATTAAATTTTGGGTTGATGCTTTCCAGATCAATAGGCTCTCAAGCTCAAAATCTAGGTGACAAGTTTTTATATGAGTTATTATTAAATTATTTTTAAGGTATGTGTATCTTAAAAAATTTTGGTGCACATGTTACCCGTTTTTAAAACCTTATGTTGACTCAAAATTGTCACCTAGATCAAAAGCATGTGTATTTATTGGTTATAGTGTAAATTATAAATGCTATAGCTGTTATGATCTTATTTGAAGAAAAACTTTTATTTTCAAGCATGTTATATTTGATGAATCCAATTTTTTGTATGATTAACAAGAAAGCTACCTATTGGAGACAAACTCCTGAAACGTCCTCAACTAGCACCTTGCCTGCCCCTGTGATGGTAGGTCCCAAACATGTTATCTCTCAAGCTCAAGAAACAGGACTCCAAAACCAAAATCTTGACATATTGCCTCCATCAGTAGAGTTCCCAAGTGTCACCTGAAGATCATCATGCCAGTAGGACTCACCACATGATAACCATGTCCCAGCACATTAAAACCGCAGTTATTTCTTGCTATGAAGTATCATGTTCACATAGATCTCTTGATCGAAGTCCTGCAGGAAGAAAAGGAACTTTATGACTTCAGTCAAACTGACTGGGCCACTTAATAGACCACCCTCTAGAGAGGAAAACTTCGGGTGGAGCGTACTAACACTACCTTAAGTGGCTGACCTTATAAAGCTATGGATACACCTGTGCACCAGCAAGGTTTGATTCAAGGCCTTGATTTCAATGCCTTCACAACTACCCCTCTGGCCATGCAGGCGCCCACGCGGTGATCATGTGAAGTGCTTTATTAAAAGGCCTTGTCTTTCTAATGCCCAAACCGTCAAAGTTCTAGCGGTAGTGTCACTTGTTACCAATTCACATGAAAAAACTTGTTGGCACCAGTAGACCATTCCATAAAAATATCCAAAATTTGGGAATGTTGGATTGCGCCATAGACTTGGGTTACTTGCACCTGAACTTCAGGTGTTAGGGACATTCTCACTGGTGCCTGTCATGTCAATGGGCTAAGTTTGAATTAGATATCCAACCAAACCGATTACTGTTTTAATCAGATTCATCAAATATCAATCTGATTAACTAAATGATTTTTAGACATTCTTCCTCGAATACAAACCTATACTTTTTTTTGTTGATATTTATCAAGGGGAAACCCCACCAAGTTCAGGTGGTGGGGTATGGGAGAGACTGCCGTATGGCTCATCCCCAAGCGGTTAAAGCCCCCCTTGACCACCAGGGAGCCTGATGTTTTGGCCTAAGGCAGGGGACGCACAATCCAGATATGGAACTCGTGACATCCTTCAACTAGAATGTCTTAAGCTGACCGGCCTAGCCAGATGTACAAAAAGTTAAACCAATACCTGATACATCTGAATCCGAATATAAGGTGTAAACTGTTGATCAGATTAACCTCGTGTAAACCATTGATCAGATTAAATAAATGGGTTGGATTCTGATTTATAACAAACTTCAATTTTCGAATTCAGATCTTATTAACATCCAAGTCTGAATGCGTGTAGTATCTGTTTGGGAGGAGGTATTTGGAGGGATTGGAAAGGAATTATGGGAAGTGAAAAAGAAGGAACTCATATAGAAGTAAATTTGAGGGAAATAGGGATTCTGCTTTTTGGTTGGAAGCACCCACTAAATCATTATAGGGATTGTGCTTATTGTTTGAAATCCTCCTGGTTCTCTATCTTGTGGGGAACAACTCTTAATTGTAACATGGGTTACATATAAGAGTTAAGTGGACCAGATGAGGTCTCTTGATCTGACTCAAAACATTCAGGGTTAAATTTGAATAATGGTTGGAATTAGTTCAGCTGTAGGCATTACTGAAACCGACCTAATAGAATGTTACCTAATTGGACCCAGAATCATGCCGGAATTCAGGCAAGAAGAGATAATAGTGAATACAGGCCTGAGATACACATTTAATATTTAGTCAGATTTGGATACATATCCGCTGGATTGAGATTCATTCATATTCATTTGGAACCCTATTACAATTTAAAACTCAACAATGAATCCAAATCCAATGATGTAATCGTGCATTTACTTTATAAAACCTGACCAAATGGATTCTGATTCAGTTTTATAGCTGAACCATCAACATCTACTTAGATCTGAATCATGTATTAGGTGGAATTAAATCCTGACGTTTCTAGTTTGCAACCAAGCCTATACTCCCTGTAATGGCAAATATTTCTCCCACTGCAGGATTAAAAAACAATGGAAATGGAGGAAATAGAATCAGCTGATTCTTTGCATGGTTTACCCTGTTTCCATTTTCCCAAACGGTTCCAAATTGAACTCAAGAAAAACTTTCCAATGTCTTCCCAGTCACAGCCGTAAAGTTGTACCAGATTAGCTTAAATAGCTGATAGGATCCATCCAAATCTGATAAATTACTTTTTTTTCATCTGTATCCAAACTAGACTCCAAAAATAGAATCAGCTGATTCTTTGCATGGTTTACCCTGTTTCCATTTTCCCAAACGGTTCCAAATTGAACTCAAGAAAAACTTTCCAATGTCCACCCATTTATGATGATGCCTACTTCCCAGTCACAGCCGTAAAGTTGTACCAGATTAGCTTAAATAGCTGATAGGATCCATCCAAATCTGATAAATTACTTTTTTTTCATCTGTATCCAAACTAGACTCCAAATCCCGATTAGACAGATCTGATTATGACAGATCCAGTAATGACTACATCCTAACGTGTCATTCAAGTTCATGGTGAAAGCCCAATGTTTCTGCAAATGGAATGTTATGGCTGTAATTGGCATCATGAATGCAACATGCATGGAAACAAATTTTAATATTGCACAGAGATATTGATAGTCTAGCACTATTATGTTGAACAAGCTGTTTGGGTAATTACCGCTTACTTCCTCTAAAGTCATACAGGAAGTACAGAAAAACTTGTGGAAATTACAAAACAGAAGGGAAAAGAAAAAATAATATTTTTGAAATTTTGTAAGACCAAAAGGAGAAAACAAAATATATATATATATAGAGAGAGAGAGAGAGATGATCATGCCCATATTGCAAGCAGTGACATAAGACTCGCACCAAGGAAGAGAGCAAAGTAAGACAAGACTTGTAGCCGGGTGTTGCAGCTCATTCTCTTGCTCAAGAAATCAGCAGCTATCAGGTCTACTAGCGCCATGTAAATCAAGATGCCTGCTGAAATCGAGTCTAAGATGCCTTCCACAACCAATGCCCTAGGACTGTTAGGGTTGTAAAACGAAGATAACCCGATGCCAAGGCCAATGCCTGCTGGAGTTGTGATCGCGAAGAAACAAGCCATGATGGAAGCAGACAATGTCTTGAATTGTGCCTGCATTAACCAATATGATTGAATATAAAGTCATTTTGCCCAAAACAAATGATTTCTCTATTCTTCTTTCCCCATTTACAAGTCAATTCAAATGGCCTATCAGACAAAGGGTGTTGTACCCCAATACAGTTCACTTAAGTGTTCCTTATCAATAATTTAAACCACAAACAAAAAAAATGTATTTATAATGGGAAACTTGGCAAAGTTCATTAAGGCAAATTAATATCTCACAAACTCAGTTCTACTAAGCATGAACGTTGAACTTCATGAAGCGGGCCATGTTTCACATGACCATTTTTTTCTTCCATGGACGGGGAAACCACCCTCAGGATCAGGACTTAGTTGTGCTGGCTAAACCTGCCGTACTTACGGCTGCTTTCCCGACAGTGTAAACCTGTGGCGCACACCTTTCCCTCAAGGATTCGCTGAGCAAGGGCTTACCCGTTGACTTTTATCCCTTGCCCTCATTAATGCAAGGGGTTTGGCACTTACACTGAACACCCGTCTAGTGGCCAAGGCCCCTTCCACTGCACCAAACCAGTTGGGGCACATGACCATTTGCACCCTAAACTTACCTTGACATACAACATGCTTCCAAAGAAAGAAAAGTTGTCATTCAAAATAGCAAAAAGAAAATACAACTAAGATTTATGCCTCTAATAAAGCATATCAGCAAGGCTTCCATATATGACTTCAGGAAAGTTGCTGACCATTAATCTCTTTAATTCTGAATATTCAGCCTCATAACAGTGAATGAAAAATGCTCACGGATAAAAGGATCAGTCCAACCAATGTCTTATTAATTTCAAGGCTATCAGTAACTTCCTTACTTGGCATCAGAATGCTTTAATTGTAGTACCTTATGAATAATCAACCTAATGTGAGTTTGGTTTCCAACATGACCGAAGGAGATAGTAACTTAGTTCATTTAAATGCTATAAATGATCAATTTCTAAAGCCTCTCCATAGGTTCTAAATGTTATTATTAGGCACACTTTTTCACTCAAGCCCAACCAAAACAAGAACCATGCCTAACCAACCAGACCAAGAACAAAGATTAGGAAGAAAACATGATTGTATATCATGCTAACTTTTGAAAGGAAATTAAGAATTTTCCTATGAAAACTTTCAGGAGACACCAATAGCAGAAATCATGGTTACTTCTCTAGGTTGTGTTGAAGGGAAGTTGAACATAAGGTGAGTTGGAAAAAGGATAGAGGATGATGCAAGTTGTTTATATTATCAACTTGGAGATGTCAATGTCCTATCCTACCGATTGATGGCTTTGGCAGTCTTACTACAGGCTAAACCCAAAAACACCATAGCTAAAGCAGGATCATGTTAAAAATATATAAATCCCATCCATAAAAATAAATGGGCTCTTGTAGAAGATCCCATATTAGACAAGATAAAAGTTACCGAAAGCTTCTTAGATAAGTGGGAAGTCCGCTTCCCGGAAACTCGCTTCGTAAGCATGATGCTCCTCGCTTCCGAAACTTGATGAGAATCTCGATTCTCCCACGCTTCTCCTATGCTTTTCACGCGCTTCATCTATTCTTCTTATATGTTTTTTCACTCTACTTTTCATGTTTTTTATGTGTTTTCTCTCACACTTCTTACTCACTTTCATGTGCTTTCTCTAAATTGACTGTCATCATTTTTAGATTTTGTTAAAAATTTAATTCTTACACTAAAAAATCATGAAATTTAAGAATAATCACATATATTTAAGTTTTTATTAGCATTCCATTTCGATTCTCACGCAATTCTTATATTGCTTCGTTTTATTCCTCGCTTCCCTCTTCCTATACATTTTAAAATGTGTCGCTTCTCACTTCCACTTCCCGCATCGTTTCCCACTTCCGCTTCCTAGTCTAGCAACCTTGGACAAAATAAATATGATAATAGCAGCAGGATAGTTTGATGTCATGAACAAAGAGACTGAAAAGCTTTTTCCTTTTTGCTGAACCGAACATGTCAAACATGTCTTTGTTTCAACAACTTGCTTTGCTTTTTCTACACTTCTGTTCTGTAAGTCCTGTGTTAATCTGAACAAACTGATTTTTTTATTGGCAATCTGAATAAACTGATGATCCTGTCCTTGTGCCAGAAAAGGAATAATATTACAAATGATAAAGAGCAATTGCCTATTGCAAGCACTAAGAAATCATGGTCAGGTTGCTAAGGCCCATGCACAATTTTGAGATTTTAGGCAAGTTTCTCTGAGTAGATAGTGCCTCTGATAAACTCTATAAACCTCATTTGAATGTCAAACATCCGTGTGGACTAGACAAGTCTTTCATGTTATATGTAGATATACACCATGTAGTGACTTGTATACACTCCCCACCTATAGCAAATTGCATGTCACACCTGATTTAAGTAGCCATTAAAAAATGCTCATCACTCTTTCTTTCAGTACGATCTTAGTTGCCTATATCAAAACTTCATGCTTCAATTTACTTGACTTGGGTTCTTAAAGCCCTAATTCTATGATTCCTATAACTTAATCTCAACCTACACAAATCGCCCAAGTCAACTCAGAAGACAAGGACACTGACATGAGACAAACACTCAAAAGGGCGTGCTTTGAAACGTAAAACGGCCACTAAAAGTCCCAGAAGGGCTTCACCTTCCTGGCTAGGAGCGGTCATGGTTCATCGCCCGACATTAATGCAATTCAAAACCCATGAAGGCCATCTCTTGCCACAAGGTTGAGACTGGGTGTACTCCCCGTCGGGTAGAGGAGATGTCAAAGGTTTTACCAGGGTTATCAGAAGCGCCAAGTGCCACTTGGCATTGGGAAGTGTGCTCCAAAACACAGTTTGGAAGCGTGAAACATCGTGCTTCCGAAAAGGCACGAGAAGCACACATTTATTTTGGGAAGTGTGCTTCCCCCTAAAATGAAAAACATGCTTTCCCAATATGAGAAGCATGATTCCCTCTAATTGGGAAGTGTGATTCTCAATTAGAGGGAATCACACTTCCCATTTTGGGGAATCAATATTCCCTTTTTGACCTCCTGTTTTGATTTTTTATAAAAAAAAATGAACTAAAATTTAAAATACTTTTTTAAAGGGTATTATGGTAAATAGACCCTATAAAAGGGAAAGTCGAAACCTAATTTCTCTCTCTCTATTTTCCGGCAAGCTCCATCATGTCATTTTTGTCCTTCCGACAATGGCGAAGCACCAAGGATAGAATTGCAAGGTACGCCTCTCTCTCTCTCTCTCTCTCTCTCTCTCTCTCTCTCTCTCTCTCTCTCTCTCTTGTTGTCCCTCTCTCGATCACTTTCTATTTGTCTCTCGCTCTCCCTCTCCCTCTCCCTCTTTGTCTGTCTCTTTTTTTTCTCTCTACTTTTTTCTTGTTTAGCTTTGTTAGCTATATATTTGTCACAACACCATGTTGGGTGAAAGCACTTAAAGTTTCATCAGGTTTTACTTTAATTAATTAACATAACTTATGTCAATTGAGGGTTTTGTAGGTTCATATAACTTATGTCAAAAATAGTTGGTATAGATGTCTTTTATTTTTATGAATGCTATTTTTCTTGACAAAATCACTAAAAGTTGTTCCTAGATATTAGCACTCCTAATGTGTCATTGTAAGCACTGAGCATTCTCCTATCTGCATGTAGTTGGTTTTGTAAGCTTTGTTTATTTTTTTTCTAAATCTTAAACTAATCTTTGAGTCTATTTACATAGACTATCCGCTATCACAAACCCTTGGAAATTTCCAGAAGATTTGTCCTATGTATTATTTAAGTCATCCCTTCGTTCATATAATGCTTCTGGTCTCTTGAGGGTATGTCGAGACCATCTCAAGTGGCATTCCTTGATTTCGCTTGTTTATTGGATTTTGTTTTTATAATCATCCCTTGGAATTATGTTTTTACTTTTTAGTGCTTAAATGTGTAATTTGTTTTTTGCACTTAAAATTTTAATCATATCTCCATGTAATCTTTTAGTTTATTGATTTCTCATTTTCTATCTTTTACGCTTGTTAATCAATTTTATTAGTTTTTTTAATGTATTATTTATTAAATGCTTACATGCATTTGTTAAATGATTACAACAAGAATATGAATTATGATTTTTTTTTATGTATTATTTACTAAATGCTTGTAAGTTGTACCAGGATGCATTTGTTAAATAGTTGCAACAAGAATATGAATTATGGACCTTTTTGATGTATTATTTATTAAAGGATTGCAACATAATGCATTTGCTATGTCACATGGGTGCGGGTGCGGGTGTGAGTGTGACACGGGTGCGGCGCAATTTTAAAAATTTTGGACACGGGGACTCGGATATATATATATATATATATCCTGTGTGCATATATGTGGATATTGTCCTCTAAAGTTTGGCACCAGCATGAGTGTTTTTATAAACTTTGCAAATTGTACTTTTGCCCTTGCACCAACATGAGTGTTTGAGACTCATGCTATATATATATATATATATATATTTTTTTTAAAAATATATAAAAAGAACATTTTTTTGTTTTTTACCCTAAAAATGGACAATTTTTGGACTCAATCAACGTTGACTAAGTCCAAAAAAAGATGGACTCGGTCTGGACTCGTTGACCGAGTTTGGGCCGTGTCCGAAGCCGCACCCGTGTCGGGGCGTGTCGACTCGGGTGCGGCGCCTCCCTAGCTGAGTCTGTGTGACATAGTGCATTTGTTAAATGGTTGCAACATGAATATGAATTCTGAATTTTACTTGATATATTATTTATTAAATGCTTGCAACAAATGTATTTGTTAAATGGTTGCACTTTGCATATATGAATATATGATTCAATTTTTCGACACTCATGTTTTATTTTGTCAATGATAATTAATAGCATAAATCTTATATTTTGGTAAGTTAAAAAAAAATAATAATTACATTTTCGCTTCCCTTTCAAAACATATTCGCTTTCCACTCGAAGCCTATATCGCTTCCTTCTTCATCCCCTTCAAATCTTGATTCGCTTCCGAGACGATGCTCGATTCGCTTCTAAGTCGTCCTGCGCTTCCTGCTTCTTAAAATTTTAGAAGTGTCGCTTCCCAAATCGTTTTCCTGCTTCTTAAACAATTTTTTTTATTTAATTTTTTGTATCCTTTTATAACTCTTATCCTAGGCCGATGAACTTAAGACCCCATTTTAGGTTTCACTCCTCCAAAAGGACCAAAGTACCAAAAGAAATTCTAGTGTCACTGCCAAGAAGACAACAATATATTCCTTGTGCAAAGACAGCTCAAGGAAAGAAATCTCAACACAATCAGGTAAAAGCAACAAGTCTCAACATCAAATTGAATCATGAATATCTATTAACAATTGAAGAATGCAACTGATTTATCAAATCACCCATTTAAGGCCGAAGATAAATGGCCTACCCAATGAACTGAAGAAATGAAAAATCACAAAAAAAAACAGCAAATACCTGGGAGATGCATCCACCAAGTGCAAAGCCTTCAAAGAACTGATGGAAAGATAAGGCAGCCATGAGAGGCCGAATGGTGCAGGGACTCTGGGACACCCCTAGAGACAATCCAATGATCACCGAATGTGATACTATTCCCAGCTCCAACACCTTCAAACCAAAATCCAGCATAATTCAAACAAACATCAGAAAATTATGGTGGAAAGTAATTTGGTGGCTCAAGAAAATCTTTTTGCCTCAAACAAGAGTCCCATAAACACTGTGTCACCTGAACTAACTTGTCTTTCTTTTGGGTAGCACAACAACCACACTTGGATGACCTTTAGGTAGTTTCAATTGATAGTGAGTACAATGGTAGGATATGTTGGATAGCACTTGGAGGAATAAGTCATTGTTCCAACTTAAATCCCACTTTTATAGCTACAAGTTGGTTGCATGCAAACAAGCGCTTAATGTACCAACCAATGTCTTAAAAAACAAGATTTTTCTGGAATTTCAGACTCCTACTGCTGATGAGAACTTCGGTTGGATTTTCTTCTAGTAGGCAAAATTTCAAGGAAAATGGATAAAAGCTACTGTGGTGCATAGAAATATGAGACACAAATATTGGTGATATTTTGAAAACATTGTGACATCTCATGGGTCGAAGCGTTCCTGAAAATGGCAAAATATCACCTTTTTTGAAAATATCTTGCAGGGAACTACCTAGCCTGTCTTCATAAAAAGAGATGTCAAAGGCAACTCATGATGTGCTCAATGTATTTCATTTCTTTGTTATGACAATAAAACGTATTTTTAAACAAAAATTTTCAATTTATCACGCCATTTGCAAAAAATGCACCCATTTATCTAGAAAAGCATGATAAATTAAGAATTTGTGTTGTACTCCACAATGCAATTTCTCACATCAACTAACTTCTTGTCTTGTTCAGCAATGAAACGCTTGGATTTTGGGTGGCCCGGCTGAAAAAGTGAAAATAGACGTGGTCCACACCACTTTTTAGACATCAGAAAGGAAAACCG
The DNA here is from genome assembly GCF_984573655.1 of Nuphar pumila. Classification (NCBI taxonomy): domain Eukaryota; kingdom Viridiplantae; phylum Streptophyta; class Magnoliopsida; order Nymphaeales; family Nymphaeaceae; genus Nuphar; species Nuphar pumila. Next base: position 31,507,603 of record NC_143263.1, on the reverse strand, counting down.
AAACAGGAAACCAACCTAAAAATAAAAAACGATTGGGAAACGCATGGAAAACGTTTAACAAAAAGTTATATAATGAATTAATAAAATAAAAATTATTAAAAACATGTATCCCACTAAAGGGAAACCTTTGGGAAAGGTATGAGAAACGTGTTTCCCAAATATGGGAAGTGTGTTTCCCATACTATGGGCACATTTGGAAGCAAGAAAAACTCTCATAGGAAAATAAAGTTTTGCCCATGAGAAGTTTTGATATAACTTTTCTAAATGAAAAGTTTTCTCTTGTTTGTGTAGCATGAGAGAAACACATTTGAAAGCGAGAAAAACTCTCGTAGGAAAAGAAAGTTTTGCCTATGAGAAGTTTTGATATAACTTTTCTAAATGAAAAGTTCTCTTGTTTGTGTAGTATGAGAGAATTTTTTCCTTCTCTCCCCTGCTCCCTCTCTCCCTCACAATGATCACCAGCGGCATAGCATAGTGGCCGGATCAAATAAAAAAGGACGTCGGCGGCATAGTGACTGGATCACCGGCTACAATCTCCCTCACGGCAAGCCCAACTGGGGGCAGAGGTGTCTGGGTCGACGAGGAGGGTGGAGGTTTGCCTCTGCCAGAGGTGGTGATGGCAGGTGGACACCGTGCTGTTGACGGTGCTGCTGGAGGCAGATGGTTTGGATTGCCGGATATCATCGATGGGTGATGGTGATAGCGGTGGGTGGTGGTGAGATAGTGATGGTGGTGGTGGTGAGATGAGTCGTGGTGGTGGTGAGATGTGGTGAAATGGGTGGTGGAGAGTGTAAATCACCATTTTCTTTTGGTAGAAAACTTTTGGTGGTGGTGGTGAGATGAGTGGTGGTGGCGATGGTGACATGTGGGGAAATGGGTGGTGGAGAGTGTAAATCACCATTTTCTCTTGGTAGAAAACATTTGGTAGTGGTGAGATGAGTGGTGGAGAGCGTAAATCATCAATTTTCTCTGGATAGGGAACATTCATATAAAAAAAATGTACTTTTTACAAAAATTCTCTCAGAGAAAATTATCCTGTTGTTTGGAAGGATAAAAAATCCTTGCAGATTTTTCATTTTGCATCACTTTTTCTACATCTAATTGGCTTCCAAACGTTTCTTGTGAGAAATGAATAGTATGGAAAACGTGTTTTCCAAGATTTTTTTTGTGTTACCCAAACGTTTCGGAAACAGTTTATCAGAAAACACGTTTTTCAACCTCTTATAGCGTTGTGGGTAAACCTGAGCAGGACCATTCAAGCCAAAACCCATAACAGATGATAGCTATCGAAGCGACTACCTAGGCTCGAATCGCCACGAGCCCGAACCGGCCCTAGTCAAAGGCCAAGTAAAAAAACCAAGCCCAGTCAGCGCTGACCTGAGAGACGACGATGTGGCGCACGTGAGAATCGGGTTCGAGAGAGGAGGTGTGGGCGTGCCCCGTCAGCTTGTGCACGTGCGGGTGGGTCAGGTCATCGCATGCATGGTGGCCGTGCGGGTGGCTGTGCCGGTGTGACGCCGCGTGCGCGTGCATCCCGACGATGTGCATCCCCTTCCCCGCTCCGAATCCGTCCTCGCGCTCCTTCGCGGCCGCGTCCTCCGCCTCTACGGCGACGACGATCCCGGCCTCGTCCGCCACCGCATCGGCCTCGGCCGCCACCGCCGCGCCTCCGCCCCCCCGGGCGGCGTCATGCCTCCGCTCGTAGAACTGCGTGCCGACGAAGTCGACGACGAGGGTGGCGAGCGCGGCGGCCATCGCGACGAAGCCGGAGAAGGGGAACTTGGACCAGGGCACCGGCGGGAGGCAGGAATCGGTGAGGGCGGACTCGGCGGCGGGGAGCATGTGGACGAAGCCGGTGGCGAGGATGACGCCGGCCGCGAACGCCTTCGCAGCGACGAAGTGGTTGCCGTCCGTCGGGAAGACCCGCCGCTTCCGGCCGAGCAACGGCAGCGCCACGCCCACCGTCCCCGCCACCAGGATGATGAAGATGGACGCGCTCTTCAGCCGCAGCGCCGCCGGCTTGTCCCTGCACTCCGCCTCCAGCCCGCTCGTTTCGCAGCCGCTGGTCGCGACCGACCGCGCCACCACCTCTGCACAAACCACCACCACCGAACAGAAAAAACGATTTTGGTATTGTGAAGGGGCCAGAAAAGGAAGGAAGAAAGGTTTTTTTCAAGCTTATTATGTAAAGAATTGCCTGCGACGGTGTTGGTCTTGCGCCATAAGGAGGTGAGGGACAGATCGAATCCCCATTCGCTCATTAGATCCTGAAATTTGGAAAGTAAGAAACTTTTGCTTCTTGTTCTGCTTTACCCAATTCTGTATACTTGAGATATACAGAATTGAGAGAGAGAGAGAGAGAGAGAGATTCAAACCAACTCGATCTGTCAGAGTCCAGATTCAAACCAACTTCAATCTCTCAATAGTCCCCATCTGAGAAATTCTCTCATCTCCCTCTCATTCCTAATGTAAAAATAACACCAGAGGGAGAGAGAATTGAATCAAGCCAAATCAATCTCTCTCAATCCCCATCTGAGGATACACCCAAAGGGGGATATTAAAACATATCCCTCTCACTCATGTAAGAATAAAACCAGAGAGAGAGAGAGAGAGAGAGAGTACCATGGTGGTGGCGAGTAGCAGCAGTCTATGAATCGACGGGTAACAGAATTGTTGGTATCAATCAAACAATCAGCACTAAAAATTCGTGGGTGTGTTGAAGGAATCTGATGGGTGCCCATTTGGGTTTCTTGCCCCCTTTTCTAATAGATTATTTCGAGGTTTTTGGGTGGGATCAATTTCTCTATGAGGATGTCGACATATTGAAACGAGGAGCCGCTCCTCCCCCCGTAACGCTTTTCCCTGGCTTGGGATTAATGACGGACGCTACCCTTGTGGTGGGTCGAGTTCGGTGGAGAATGCCGAGTTTTTAAGGAAGGATGGTGTTGTCATTTTGTGTGTCCGTGGTACCCCAATGACTACATCCTCTGCTGTTTGTTGTGGGGCTTCACCCTTCACTAAAATCTATGTCTGTCGCTTGGCATTCCTCAACATGAGCTGATAATCTTAAGTTTAAGAAAGATTTGAGTGTTAAATTTGGTTGTAACATCCATTGTTAAATTCCCTCCCCCGCGTCACCTACTCCTCCCCTATTCACATCCATTGGATCATAACATATCCAACTGTCGTAATTAGGGGTGGCAATCGGGTCGGGTTGGCGGGTCGGGTTGGCGGGTCAGCATACCTCAACCCGAACCCGACCCGTTTATTAAATTGGTCGGCTGTGGCAAACACGAACCCGACCCGTTTAATAAACGGGTAACCCGACACGACCCGCCAACCCATTTAATAAATGGGTTGGGTCGGGTAAACGGGTTTTCAGGTTCGTGGGTCAGGTTGGCGGGTCGGGTTGGCGGGTTGGCACGTTGACCCACCCGCCTAACCCGTTTATTAAACGGGTCAGCCGGGTTGGCGGGTTGGCATACCCCCAACCCGAACCCGACCTGTTTAATAAACGAGTTATGCGGGTCGACCCGTTTATTAAACGGGTTGGCTTAAGCCCAACCCGAACCCGCCTAAGAGGCGGGTTGGCGGGTCGTGTCAGAAATAGCCACCCCTAGTTGTAATCAATGGGTAATTAGTACTTCAAGCCTTTGTATTATTATTGAAAACCACAAATTAAATTAGGGTAGGAAAATTGAAATATAAATAACATGTGATGAGCAATCGATATGATGGAATGACATGCATGCCTCTCTTTCATGACTCACGTTCTATCTATAGGTCTCTCTCTCATTCTCACGGAAGCAGGGATCCAGAGAGAGAGTGAGATCCAAATTTAAATTGATAATTTTATCCTCCATAATTTTTTTGAGAATTTTGCCTACTTTCACAAAATTCATTTTGATATTTGGTTTTATCGTTAGGATAATTTTAGTACCCAGTATGATCCATTTTGTGGTACTAAAGGGTGTAGCAGATCCATTGATAATTTTTAAAATTTTTAGATCTAAATTTGAATTTAATTTTGAAAGAGATTCACTCAACAAGTGTATGTGATTGGCTTTTGAGGAAGGTAGGGAATTAAGCGACCAACCATACTTTCTCTCAACCATCTTTGGTTTAGAATGAAAGTGTCATCCAAGGCTATCAGTCCATTCTCTCTTGGTGGCTTTTTATTGGCCAGCCAAGAAGAGGGGAGGACAATACAAACAATTTGAATAAAGGCTTTTCATTGGCTTTCAAGAGCCCTTATGCCCAATAAAAGGTCATGCTATTGCTCATTCGTATAAAAATCAAATTATAAGACATTGAAAGAGATTTTTGCCTAAACTTGAAAATTTTCTGAAAAAAAAAATGAAAAGAAAGGAAAAAAGATGGGAAAAACGTGAGCTTTGGCGGGTTTGATTTGTGAAGAACTTTGTGGGTGGTACGAACCGAGATTTTCATATGTTTTATATAAAATCTAACCACATAGATGCATTCAGCGTAGTCCATTTGCTTGGAATTGAATATTGGATCATTATAATCGGATAAAGAAATATTGGATCATTGTAATCTGATCAAGAAATATGAACTTTTATAGTTGTATATTTACAAAAATTTTGAGTTGTTGATTTTCAAGTAAAACAAAGCATCTTGCATTGTACGGTAAAATTTTAGAATATATATATATATACTAGTTTACTATTTATATTTGAGATATCCTATATATATATATATAAAGATTTTATAATATATAAGGGTATATTAATATAATTTCATTAACAAGAATGGGGGACGGGGCGAGAGTAAGTCTATCCCCACTTTCATCCCCACAGAGGTATTGATTTTCACCTACATCTCCGGTTCATTTCTTGTTTTAGGTCCTTCATCCCCAGTTTAAATGGGACGGTTAGGATGGATCCTAGTTTTTTCTTCAGTCCACTTCATCCCTAATTCTACTCTTTTTTATTATCCCCTTTTCAATTAAGGGGTGGAGGACAAAGGCAATCAATGGTAATAAGTGTCAACAGGTCAAGTTTATCCAGACTGGACCGGGGTATGGTGATAAATAAGAGGACCCAATTAAGACCCAAGTTTGGACCCAAAGGTCCCACTAATACATGGATCCAGGTATAGTTTGTGAAATTTTATACCGGTCTGAGATTCGATTAAGACCCATAATTTTTTAATATAAAAATAATAAAAAATATTATTTTACCTGGTATAGTCAAGGTCTAGTTCATGTAGTTCTTATCAGGTTCGGGTATGGTTTCTCTTATATGAGACTCGATTAAACCAGGATCCAGACCCAATATCATACCCGAAAATTGGGTCCAAGTCTGGTTTCACCTGGGCCCTCAATAATAACACTTTAAGAAAAAAATGACTAAAAAGTGTATGACATGAGATTTAGAGGAGAGGACACGTACTTTTTCGGTTTGGTTGCACATCGGATTGTCCTTTGTGGAGTTCGCCTCCTCCTTCCTCTGGCAAAAGTGCCTTTTATCTTCTCGGTGACGAGGGACTTTTATGCAAATGGTGAGGGCAGTCTAAGGCCTTGGATCTCTCTGACGTAGAATCTGGACCGTTGGTTCTTATACACGAAAGTTTTGTCTGGATGCCAACATAATGTCGACATCATGGCAAAGTTGGGTTGGCGCGCACACGGTTCCACGTGGATGACTGGTTAAAATGTGGACAAAGAATGGGGTTGCCGGCCGGTCCTTTTTATCAATGGAAGGACCGGTTGGAGACCCACAAGATGCTGAGCTGGAGCGTGCTTGCCAAAGTTAGGAGCAGATTTGAAATATGGTGCGTGAATCATGAGGCAGCGTTTGTTTCACCGACAACACTGGACAAGGACACTGTGTTTTGTCTAATCTTGTATTGACCCTATTCAGGACAGTTGAATGGTGTCCCTGTGTAGGGTTTGCATCACCTACGTTAGAACACTATTGTCAATGTGTCTTACATTTAATTCATAATTGCAGAAAATTTAAACACAAATGTTTAAAATTGATGTATTTTGATAAAATAAAAGCAATTCATATTTTAAGCATTAAAAATTTTAAATTTAACACGTAGTCACAAAATAAATTTAAAAAATAAGATCAAAATACACTCAATAAATTACAAAAATAAGACTTAAAATGCAAAACACCTAAAAATATAAGCATACCCAAAAAAAAATTGAACTTGGCATACATTCATCAAATAAATTGCAAAAGTAGGGATTAAAATAAAAAATTCTTAAAATCTAAAGCGTACATGAAAAAATGGATTTGGCATAATTCAATTAATAAATTACAAAAATAAGGATTAAAATATAAAAATTTTAAAATCTAAAACATATCCAAAAAAATTTTAGCAATATTTTCTTAATAAATTAAAAAAATAAGGATTAAAATACAAAACTCTTAAAATCTAAAGCATATCTAAAAAAAATCTGATTTAGCATCATTCACTCAATAAATTGCAAAAACATGGATTAAAATAAATTTCTTAAAATTTAAAGTATACCTAAAAAACATTCAGAATTAGCACCATTCACTCAATAAATTACAAAAATATGGATTAAAATACAAAACCCTAAAATCTAAAGCATGTCACAAAAGATTATGAATTTAGCTTTATTTACTCAATAAATTATAAAAATAAGAATTAAAAATAAAATTTCCTAAAATCTTAAGCATACGCAAAAAAACATATTTAGCATCATTCATTCAATAAATTGCAAAAATATAAATTAAAATACACAATCCCTAAAATCTAAAGCATATCTAAAAAACTAGATTTAACATCATTCACTCAACAAGTTGCAAAAAATAAGGATCAAAGTACAAAACCCTTAAAATCTAAAGCATATCTATAAAAAAATGGATTTAGCATCATTCACTCATCAAGTTGCAAAAAGTAAGGATCAATATACAAAACCCCTAAAATCTAAAGCATATCTGAAAAAATAATGCCCCAAAAGAGTTTGGCGTAGTGGGATTGGACCTAGGCAGGTTGTCTAAGTTTAAATCCCATGGGTGTCACCCCTTGCGCAAGCCAAAGTGTGGTGACTCCCTGGGGGAAATGGATAAGCCCATGAAGTTTTACACTGTTAGGACAACAATCATAAATACGGCATGCAGAACCAACGCGACTAAGACTCTGATCTTGGGGGTTGGTTCTCTATGTAAATATTTAAAAAAAACTGAAAAAGGAATTGGATTTAACATCATTCACACACTAAATTAAAAAAATAAGGATCAAAATGCAAAACCTCTAAAATGTAAAGTGTATCAGAAAAGAAAATTTGGATTTAGCATTATTCACTCAATAAATTACAAAAAATATGGATTAAAATATAAAACCGTTAAAATTTCAAGCATATCAAAAAAAAAAATTGAATTTAGCAAACCCTAATTCTAAAATTGGATTAGGGTTCACTATAACTGATGAAACGCATTTGGGCAAGCTTGAGAATAATGCAATGAAGACATGTTCACACCTAGTGAAACCAAGCTTGGAGGCTAAAATGCCTATTTTTGGATAATTTTGAAATTTTTTGTCTTTTATTTTAGAGAAAACACATTAGTTTTACCCAAAAATCATTTTGTAGGCTTTAGGAATTATTTATGATTTTTGTAGCCCATTAGGATCTATTTGGGCTACTAGAGGGTGTATAGTGTTTTAGGGTAGATTTTTTTTCTTAATTGATTAGATTTGGTTGGTGTCCCAAATTCATCTATTGGGTCCAAAAGAACTTTCATTAGGCAACAACATATTGTTTGACCCAACCTAGCCCATTGGGTAGGGTTGGACGGCTATTCAAGGCCCAAAATATTGGGCGCTTCTTCCTCTTCTTTTGGTTCATTAAAAAGGAACCCTAAACGGATTAACGTTGGTCGAAAAAGACCTAGATCGATCATTATGAAATCTGATTGTGATAAGTTTTTGTTTTCTAGGAGTTTCGAGTGTGGGTTAGTTTTAGTTTTGAGCCCAAACAACTAGAGTTGAATCAGTTTAACATCGAAACCAATATATGTTTTGACTGAATATTGGCATGATTTTATGCACATCAATTTTGAATTAATTAGAAATTATATACATATTTGTTGTTGCATGATAGGGAACTTAGTTTACGGTATCTTCGCGTTGCGTTCGGACAGTTGCACATTGTTCGCACAATATTTTGGGGACGTTCACCAACTACTCGGTGAAACGTCCCAAAGAAGTAATTGACATGCATAACCTCATTCATCTATGGTACTTATAGGTTCTTATTCATTGTTCTCAATTATTGATTTCAATGCGAGAAAATGGTCTTTGGAGCCCTATTGTAATCCCTAAGCTGTATAAAGAGTGGTGTGTGAGGACCACTACTTGGCTGCACCTGAGACACCCTAATCGAGGTGGTAGGTATGCCAAAGTAAAATCAGCAATAGCATATTTTAATTTAAAATTTTAAAATTATTGTTACTTCGTAGAAAATTTTTATATATGATTGCCTTAAATAGAGATTGAATTCTTCTAAGAAATATCTCCATATTTCAATGTGTTTTGGTCAAGCACGTACATAGGCATGTTGCTAGGACATCTTCTATCATCCCCATCATATAAGCAACATCAGTTTGATATCAAAGCCTAGGGTTACTGAGTTTCTTAATTTTATATGGTCCCCTAGTTTTCATAATATCTCAAAAAAGATGAGGGTTAGGTACGGTTATAAAGTTTCCTAAAACTAATTAGAAAGTATGTCAACAATACTGCTTTAATCAACGTCAAATTAATGACTTTAATCAACGTCAAATTAATGACATGATGCAGAGAATAGATATACTGAAATCTCGAGTTTTGTGTAAGCAGAACCATGAGCTCCAACACTGGTTGGATACATTGGTGCAACAGTTAGCAGTTATGGAGGTCAAACAAGTGTGAAGGGATGACAAAGAGGAAGAACCCATACATGAATTTAAGGGCAAACTCATCTTTGATGATGATGGTGAGGAAAAGAGGTTGTTTGTACCTCTATGATTTTTTTCAGAAGAGTCTCGTGGTGAACCCCTTTGCGAGATCCATGATGAATCGATCTTTGATGAGTTCGAAGATGGTGAGGACAAAAGACAAAGCTCATACATCCCTCTTAGTGATATTGAACATTTCATGGGCGATGCAGCTCCTTTCTCACCTGAGTGTGGTTTGAGTATATTGAGTGAGGATAACTCTAAGGTGTTCATCTTCAATTCTTATAGGCATCATAGATTAAGATTAGATCAGGGGTTGAGTGGAAAACTGCATTCAAGACTAGGGATGGTTTGCATCAGATACACCTACTTTCATGTGAATCCTAAACCAGATTTTTAGGTCATATACAAAAAAATTTCTTGTAATTTATTTTAATGATATTTTAAGAAAGAATAAGCATGACCATCTATTTTAGTTGCAATCTAGATTTTCTATTCTTAGAAAATAAAGTTTTTATGTTACCCTTGATAAATGTTTGTTTTTAGTAGATGAAATCGAACTTTTAGGATATGTTGTTTCTATGAGTATATATGTTGATTCCATTAAAGTTTATTATAGTTTAGTTTCATTTTATCAAAGATTTATTTTTCATTTTAGTAGTATGGTTGCATATCTCACTGATTGCATAAAAAAAATCTTTTTAGTGGACATTAGAGACAAATAAATCATTTGAATTGTTGAACTTTAAATTGTGTGATACCTTTGTTTTAACACTTGTTAGTTCTAATTATGTGTTTGAATTATCATTTAATATTTTAATAAAATATTATTTTGTTCCTTTGTTATGTTGGTTGATAAACTTTTTTCATTATTTGTAGATGATCTAGATCTTTCTAATATTTTGTTAGCATTATTTCAATGACAAATTGTTAAATGCTCTTTTTTTATGAGATTTTGTGTAAAGAAAATCTTTAAGTAATCCAAATTGTCTTTTGTATGTTACTATTTTTGCAGAAGAAAACAGAGGTCATTGAAGACAGGACAAAATTCATTTTATCTATTTTTCACACTTTAAGAAAGTTCGCATGTATTTAAATAAAAATCAACAAAAGGTAATTTTTGAACCTCTTGGTTTGGATATTTTGATAAGAGAAAGAATGTCACTTTAAGTATGAAAATTTAGTAAGTCATTGTGTTGTTCGTCTTAAATTTACAAAAATAGTTTATATGTTCAAGGTTCCATCCAAAATATTTATTGTTGAATGTTTTTCAGGTATTATAGTAATCCAACTAACAAAGAGTAGGATATAAGAACGAAGCCTTTTGACCTCGAAGAAACTGATGCAACTCATCTGGGCGAACTTGAGGAGAATGTGGTGAAGACACATTCACACCTAGCTTAACCCAAGCCTATTAAAATGCTTATTTTTTATATTTTTGAGTAATTTTAAAAAATTTAGATTTTTATTTTAGAGAAAATATGCATTACTTTTATGTGAAAATCATTTTGTAAGATTTAGAAATTATTTATGATTTTTGAAAATTCTTCTCTTTTGAAACTAGTTTTTTTTTCATTTTTGATTAAATCATTGGATAAGATCTAGATCCAGCAACCTGTTAGGATCTATTCGGGCTATTGGAGGTTGTATAGGTTTTTCTGATAGATTTTATTTTATTTTGAATTGATCAGATCTGGTGGGTGACCCAAATTCATAATTTGAGTTAAAAAGAACTTTCATAGGAGTAATATAGTTGTTAGACCCAACCCATCCCATTGGGAAGGGTCGGGTGGATATTCATGGTCCAAAACATTGGTTTCTTCTTTCCCTCCTTTTGGTTTTATAAAAAAAACCCATAAAATGTGAGAACCTTCGTTATCTTTATTACTATAAAAAAACTTCTTTGTGACAGAGTTGTGCATGTGGAAGAGATGTGGTGGTCGCCGGTGGTGAGCATGCTACCCTAAACCTCGGCCGAACGTAGACCATTCCTGGTTTGCTTGAGTGCTTCAGAGTGTTGGATGAAGCCCCTTTCTGCTTGGCCAGCATTGTGATGTTGGAGCTAAGCCTTTCTTCATCTTTCTTCTCTATATATTATTTTATATATGTGTTTCTCGATTGATTGAACATGAAAAAGGCTTACAGGAAGCTTAAAGGGGGATGACTCCTATTTATACAAGCATTGGAGTCATGGGGGGGCTCCAATATATACGTTGGAGCCCCTCCAATGGTTATAAATCTAACCGTTGGAGGGGCTCCAATGTATATATTGTGGGGCCCCTCATGGCTAATTGAAATAATAAAAAACAAAAGAAGAAAAAAAACTGAAAAGTAAAAAGAAATAAATTACAAAACATATTCTCAAAAAAAGAATCTGTAAAAGATTGATATACCCCTATCAGGTGTATATATATAGTTAGTTAGTTAGTTAGTTAGTTAGTTAGCTAGTTAGTTAGATAAATACATATGCATATATATTAGATCTCTCTCTCTCTCTCTCTCTCTCTCTCTCTCTCTCTCTATATATATATATATATATATATATATATATATATATATATAAAGAAGTGGACAAATTCATATTACAATTTAACATTGTATGAGAGGTATTTTGACAAGAATAATTTCATACAATCAAGGAGATTTTCTTAAAGGAAAGGACATATGAGATGGTATCCTTCTGGCTTGTGTATTCAATCATGAAGATGAATGATTCTACTATATGTATTAAGTTAGATCTTTCTAAGGCGTACAATAGAGCAAGTTGAAATTTTCTAGAGAGTTTATTATTGAAGTTTGGCTTTCGTCCAACATGGGTCCATTGCATAATGCTCTGTGTGTCTACCCCATCTTTTCATATGGTGGAGAATGACATCCCTGGGAAGAAGTTTTACTCTGCTAGAAGCGTTAATCAGGGGGACCCGATTTCTCTGTACCTATTCTTGGTGATTATGAAATGCTTCTCTGTATAGTTATGGAAATTTTTAAAAGTCATCTTGAAGTCTCTTTCCTACACTTTCAACATAACATTTCACACTTATTTTTTGTTGATAATGTCATGTTATTTGCTAAGCCAGATTTACGATCTTTCTTATCTTAAGTTAATTCTTAAGGAGTTTGAGAATTCAGCAACGATGAAAAATATTGATAATAAGTTTGTTCCTTTTTATGTTGAGAAGAGTCATATAATATATGCAACATAATTCTCTTCCAATTAAGTATCTTGGCTTGCCTATGTTTGCTGGTAAATTGGAGTCAAATTTGTGTTTGCATGTGGTTGAATTTTTTTTTTTTAATGATTGATTCTTGGAATGTCAAGTTGTTTTCTTATTTAATAAGAATTTTTTTTATTCAGAATATATTGAGCATTATTCTAGTTTTTTGGCTTCTATCTTTTAAACTGCCCAAAAGGATTATTAGCATGTTGGAATCACTCTTCAGAAATTTTCTTTGGCAGGATGGAGTTGCTGGTAAAAGACCATGTGGAAAGTGTTATGTAAGCCCAAGATGGAGGGAGTATTGGCCTTCGTAGAGTTGAGAAAATTAATAAGGCTTGCCTTGCAAAGTTGGCTTTTGATGGGTATCATGAGCAGAGGTGTATTAGTTTGTCCAAAAGGTGTATTAGTTTGTCCAAAAGCTTGACTGTGGCAGAAAGAAGGTATGTTATATTTGGTACTTGTTATGATACTCCTTTCCCGTCTTTGCAGCCTATGTGGAGTCTAGTTTTATCTTTCTCTATTTCTATTGGCAATGGCCAGATATGATGGAAATGTAATTCTAATGTTGATTATATTTTTCATTTAGATATTTGGAACACTATAATGGCAGGGAGAATATCATCAATAGTTCAAAATTATATGGGTAATAGATGTTATTCCTGGGGCTTTTTGGACTATATATTTGGCATGTTTTCATAAGTTATTAACTCAAGAATGGATATACAAGTTTGGTATATCTTTGCCTAATTGGTGTTTTCTTTGTGATAAAACAGAGAAGATCTCATTGCCATTTAATATTTTACTTTCCATGTTGCTTAATATAAATATATATATATATATATATATATATATAGAGAGAGAGAGAGAGAGAGTAGTAATGTGTCCCTTAGGCCCCCTTTTTTAATAGGTCTCTTTAAGCCCATTCCAAAAACATAGTTTTAAGTATTTTTTCTCACCTCTAACACCATAGATGTGATCTATAGGTTTTGTTTAGTGGGAGCCGGCTTTTGGATTGATGGAATCTGACCTGTATACAGGTTTTTTTGTGATCCAAAATCAATGGCCATGAAGGTACCAGTTTTTCTCGTTTCATAAAAGCATGTTTTTTCTCGAAAAACATGATCCATGAGTCGATTCCCACTAAATAGAGCATGCTTAACACATCTAACGGTTCAGATCTATCATAAAATTCTTAAAACCTATGGAGCAGAATGAGAAATGGGGCCTAATATGTTCAGTTCTCTATATATATCTCTTATAAGCCACTAGTTTTTTTAGATTTCAATTCTAACTTTTTAGCTTCTATGTGTGCATTTTCTCATTTATCTTTTTTGAATCAGAAATAATTTTCCATGGTTGTTTTTTTTGTTATACCACGTTTCACTTGGAAAAATAAAACAAAATACGTTTGGCATCTTCTTTTTGTATATTATTAGCAAGCTGAGGTTAGGAGACCACTACTAGTTTCTTTTGGCATCTCATATTTAGTCACAAGAAAGGAATACATCACAAAATATAAGTCCACTAAATTCTAAATTACCATCATATTCACATACGACAAACATTATGTAATGTTTGTTTATTTCATTTTCATTCTCACCTTACATATCGAAATATGTGTTGGAAAAAGTTTCAAAATTTAACTCTTTTTCGCATGATGGAAAAATACAAATCACTTGCTCTTTTATAAAGTTTATGGTTTTCTTTCAAAATGCCTTTGAAATTGTTTAGTCCTATATCTAAGAGGGAGAAAAAAAATTGAGCTTAAATAGAGATTTTTTCTATGTTTTTCACAACGTGCTGGAACAAAAGTGTTGTCTACGACACGTGTTAGTGTGCATGTGCGTAAGGGCATTTAGGTGCTTGAAGCACCCTAGACCCGTTTTCTATGCGCATTCATTTGGCTCGTTTAAGAACTTTTAAATGATTTATTAGGTTTTGTGAGTGCTGGGTGGTTTTAGAGGTCATTGACCTTTGGTCAAAGGCATTAGACCGTTCAAGGTCGTGATGGCAGTGGGGAGGGGTGGGGGACAAGGTCTCCACCCCTGCCTTCATCCCCGGTTCAAACGGGGATGAGGCGGGGCGGGGAAAAGTGGTCGGGGAGGGGATCGTGGCGGGGACGGGAAAAGTGCACGTCCATCCCCCGCCTCCATAAGCGGGGCGGGGCCCCGCTTTCCCCCGGTCCACTGCCATCCCTAGTTCAAGGTTATTTTCATCCAACATTTAAAACGTTGGATTGATGACCATTAAAAGTCATTTACAACCCAAAAAGATTATTTTCATTCTTAAGCCTATAAAGAACTTTCATTTTGACCTTTCTATCACCAAAATTTTTTGTTCTTATGTTTTCTCTGTTATCCACTTTGCTCTTGTTTGGCTTGCAAGTTCTATGTGTAGGAAAGATGACCTGGGCTTGTTTCTAGGCTTGGAATATCAAAATTTTAAAATATTGTTTTTGGCCACCATGTTCTAACAATATGTATTCTTAAAAATATGTGCATGCCTTTGCTTAGTCAAAATTTAATTTGATATATAAGTTAATGTCTCATAAATATTTTGTGTACTTCATGTCTTATGGAAAATGAAGTGTTTCTTTTGTCTTGAAACTGTGTATCCAAACTATATAGTTGTAGCATGCAGGCTGAATATGTGAATTGGGTGAAGCTTTTTATTTGAAAATCAGTTAAAGCACCATAGAAAAAAGTTAGCTTAGAGACTTTCTTCTATTCAATGGATTTCAAATGGATATATATAATAACAGTAAACAAGTGAATAAGAAATAAAGTGAGGGTAGCAAGTGTTATACCTGCATTGTGCTAGGAATCAAGCCTGCAAACATGGATCCGAAGCCGTCCCTCTCAATCATTTTTGCCAAATGCAGCAATCAAGCCGAGCTTGGCAGCCCTGTGAAGTTGAAGCTGCCTGCGTTCTACTTCTAGAGGGTATGTAACAGTTTCTGCACAAGCGCCTGCAATAGCTCCTCCATAAATGACAGTCCTCACAACTCCCAACTCTACCCCCTCCTTTTTCCCTCTGACTGTGGTGAGGATTTGAGATAAGCTGTTTTCAGTGTGACTGCACTTGCCGGTCCCATGCTAAGTAGTGCTGGGGTCAGGCCCTTGTAGAGACAGAGAAACCCTTCATTTTAAATCATATGAATGACACATCCAACAACTCCTCTGAGGGCATCTCCTCCTGGTCCCAAAAGCCTAGTCCTAATCTGCATTATAGAAGCCATTGACAGGATAACAACAACAACTGCGCCTTCATCCCAAAACAATTGGGGTCGGCGATATGAACCAACAAAGAAAATCATTCTGGGTCTTCCACATGAATCCTTCTCCTCTAATCATTTTTATCCAATGTCATGTCCTCGGTGAGGTTCAAAGCATTCATATCTTTTCCTATCATATCCATTCAAGTCTTCCTAGGCCTACCCTGACATCTTTTAACTAATATATTTTCCCATTTCTCCATCCTTTTAACTGGAGCATCATTAAGCCTTCGCTGAATATGTCCAAACCACCGTAAACGATTCTCTCTTATCTTATTTTCAATAGGTGCAACGCCTACCTTCCTACGTATCTCCTCATTTCGAATCTTATCTTTTATTGTATTTTCACACATCCATCTAAGCATACGCATCTCAGCTACACTCATTTAAGCCATTGACAGGATATGCTTCTTTATTCTTTTTAGTTCAAAGAAGCCAATGACAGGATTCTTTCTTTATTCTTTTTACTTTTCTTTATGAAAGGACATGGCATCTTTAGCCCAAATGGGAGTTGGCTTAGTGGGGTGGACCTTAGCCGCTAGAGGGGGGAGTCAATGTTTGATTCTCCCCTCTGCATAAGCCAACGCCTAACATAGGCCCTAGAAGCGAGGATCCTAGTTTCAGAGTTTAGTCTGCTGACATCATGACCGTAGGGTATGGCAGGCTGAGCCGCTGAGCCAGCCAGAGCAGGCAGGTCTTCGTGCTGGGTGCAGTTTCTTTAATGGAGATTTTACAGATCTGTTAGTGCCATCAAATTTTAAGGGCTCATTTGTTTCATGTAGTTTTCACAGAGCTGGCATCTCTTTTCCTTTTTTTCGCAATGTGGACGAAACAAACATCCAAGCATCATGGTGGTGGGGAATGCTTGCACGTGTGCCCCAAATTGTCCCACCACCTTCGTCTTTTCATCTGTGAATATCTGCATGCCTTCCTTCATATGAAAGAATTGCCATGGGAAGGATGAGCAAACAAGAGCTTTTTACAAATCTGTGCCATCTCCTGTGGAAGACCCCTCTTTTCCATGGGAATGAAATAAACAAGCTCTAAGGCCACATTTATTTCACTCACAGTCATGCAAAAAAGATCGCACCCTCTACTCCACCACCCACATCCCCCAATTGGGAAAGAGTTTTCCCATGGGAAAGTTTCACACAAAAACCTTCCCCACGGGTGTAACAAACGTGCCCTAGGGGGTTGTTTTGAAGTAGCCACTTGTCTAGGAGAGCAGGAAGAGTTGGAAATTTGCACTGTACTCCACAATGCAATTTGCCAACTATTGCTTTTAAAGGTGAGAGGTTGCATCCAAACACCCCCCAACTTTTTAACTTTGAAATGGTTCAGAAGTTTATGCAGAAACTTGAACAAAAAAAGCTATTTCAAGTTGGAAGCTCTAGTGCAATGACCCAGAAACGCGATTTTGCTGTACGTAGCAGCACCTTCAAAACAGTGACCTCTTGACAAAAACTAGCAAATGTTTCAACTCACATGAGGACTAAGTGGATGTACCATTTGGCAACAACACTGTAATCTTAGCATGCTTTATAAGCCCCCATGGGGAGGTTTGGTTCTAGTCACCCCTACCGTCATACCCCTTGAGATCTCATTGATGCATGTTGTTTTAATCAAATCGGACTCCATTGATGTGATTTGCATTGTCCATTTATTGAAGATTGGAATTTGAATCACCAGAATCTCACTTGTTTGCAGGATTTTTTGGCAATTAAAAAATCAACTGTTGAAAAAACACTGTTGCCAACTTCATCCTTCCCCGTTACTTCTTCCTCTTTCTCTATGCTGCCTAATTTTTCTCGAGGTCAATGCTAAGATACCTCTAGCACTTGCGGATTGTGCAATGTTGGCAAAATTAAGATACTCCTGTGACTGAACCTGCACGCCATTGATGTTGAGGGCTAGTGCTTGAAACTTGGAGGCCAATTGAGATGCCAGGACGAAGAAACTTGCTGCGAATGCCTTGAGCTCCCCGGCATGGTCTGGCTGGTAAAGGGCTGTTGAAAAGGTTTAGATAGAGAGAGGAGAATGGAAAAAAGTGTAGCTTGTGTCAATGGAAATATGGCTGTATTTTGCTTGTTGGAGTTGTGGGAAATACTTGCGTAGGTTGTTACTGTGTGAAGAAAATAGGTTCATCCTATCTTTCTTCCTAGAGAGAGAAGGGAGGAAGAAGAAAATAGAAAAGTTAAATGTGATGGCCATAAGACACTGGATGATAGGGAGGGATCATTTTGTGGTGGAGAGAGAGAGAGAGAGACTCTGCTTCGTCTAAATGTATACGTCGTCTTGTTTTGCGAGGACTAGAAGAGTTGTGCTACCATGGAGGAGCCAGCACAACACCGTCTAGGTTTTTACCCATGTGGGGTCCTGTGTCAAGCTGAAGGCCCAGGATCAAATTCCGCTGATGCGTGCACGTAAGGCTGGGTGGTCGGGTCCTCAACCCAAAATTTTACAGAGCAGGGAGGCAGGCCGATTAAGTGACCCGGTTCTCGATGAGGGTTTTCCTCCATCATCAAAAAAATTAAGCACCGTCGTGGTTTTTCAGTAACTTGCCAGAACTTTCATCCCAGAGATGCAAGATGGTGGGGAGACATGCTTGACGCTACCGTGCATCAAATGTTTTACATGAAAGTCTAGGAAATCAAAATATGCAGAAGCATAGATAGTCCAATACATTGCAGTGCTGCTACTAGGAGCATTTAATTATCTGTAAGTAATACTATTACCAGCAGTATGCGCCCATCCACATGGCCCAGGCTCTAGTAAAAGAGTTATCAAAATTTTACTAAAATTTGAAGAAGAAAAAACTAAAGTTTCAAATATATTTATACATCAAAAATTTTTTTTTTGTTTGATAAAATTAAGCCCATGCCAATGTACAAACAAAATTGCTACAGAAAATGGTAAAATTAACCAAAGGATCTTCACGTACTATTTTTATTCAATCCCTGGAGAGAGAGAGAGAGAGAGAGAGAGAGTTGGCAAGTTTTTTTTATATATATTTACATGGAGAAACCATCCCCAAGATCAGAGACCTAATAGCGATGGCTCTGCCAGACATACATACTATTACTGTCCTAGCAGCATAAAACTCTGTGGACTTACCTCTTGCCTCAAAGGAGTTTGGCGCAGTGGGATGGGCCTATGCTTCTAGACAGGCGGTCGAGGTTCAAATGTCATGGACATCATCTCTTGTGCAAGCCCAAGCGTGAAACGAAATTTTGATGTTTGGGAAAGGACCGAACAACTTTCAGTTAAAAAAACAAAAAAGAGGAAATGGTTTTTGATATATGAGAGAATCTAGAACGCAGACGTGGGAACCATTTAGGTAGGGAGGACGAACAACATTGCTTTTACAGCAATGGTAAAGGCAAAATAAATTTAAATTTCTTGAAATGTCTTTTGAGATATTGAAAAAGAGTAACATTTCTTATGCAGCTTGCTTCTGCTTTTGTATATGGTATGAAAGGACTTTTATGTCCTTTAAACAGGTCCAAGTATGCCCACTCTTGGTAGATCTAAATTAGATTTCATTTAATTGTAACTAGATACACTATAACCGCATCAATCCAATACATACTTTAACGGAACTACAAGTAAAACATCCCCTACTTTGAACTCATAAAGAGAGGTTTTGACCAAATCTGACCCTATGGATGAGTTCAGCATGATAGGGATAGTAAAAACTGACCCTTGGATAGCATTTTTTTGACATAAAATGCAACTTTTTAAGGATTGAAAATTCAGTATATGTAAGGCGTTGATTCTTTACTCTCCAGAAAATCTGATATATATCGGGAAAACATCATCCAAGAGCCAGTTTTTACTAAACCAAACATGTAAATCACAAAACAAAAGGGTTAGATGTGCTATAAATAAAGGGTTAAGATTTCCAAAAGTTTGTATATGAAAACGGCCTAGCAAATGGGACAGAAACCCCTTGTTTGTTTGTTTTTTTACATCTAACACCATAGATGTGATCTACAGGTTTTGTTTAGTGGGAACTTGGCCGGAATCTGACTTGTATACAGGTTTTTCCAGCAATCCAAAAAACAGTGGCTATGAAAGCAGCATTTTTTTCAACTTATAAAAACATGTTTTTTATCAAAAAACATGATCCAAGAGTCGATTCCTGCTAAATCGAGCATGCTGAACACATCTATTAGGTTAGACTATGTCAAAACAACTCGCACTGTGACATTGTGAGGTTCAAACTAGATTGTAGGTACAATCAATTGTACCAACTATAAACCGATAAATAAATCACAATTTTCTACTAGGGGTTCCTTACCCAAAGGGTAGCAAACTTACCCTTTTTCCTTTTTGCTCTTCCAATCTATGCAGGCATAAGAAGCGTGGTTGTGAATAAAAATGCGTACCTTGTTATCACAATTCAAGAAGGTATAGTCCACAAGACAACAGTTGCAAATGTGAAGGAAACAAGCACATGTTTGTGATGGATGTTAGTAAGGAGTTGGAACAATGGCATGTATCAAGAATTCATGTACACCCCCAAAGAACAGCAGGTTAACTGGGGTTTCTGAGGACAATGATCACAGAGTCTCCACGCAAGAACATCTTGCTGATGAATCGATCCTTGTTCACAGGGTGGGCCTTCTTTTTGCCTTTACCAGTCTTTGGAATCTGCACAACCACAGCTGATAAGACGGAGAAGAAAAGGAGAACAGGAATGAAAGCAAAAGGTTTTCTCACACAAACCTCTGTCCACATCTCTCTAACATTCTCAAGCACCATATTGCAGTGCCGGTCAAATGCACGAACACGTCCCAGGAGTTTCTTGTTGTTCCGACAGTTAATAAGTACCTAACAGCAGTCGAGTCAGACAATTTTCCTTCACTAAAGACAGCACTTCATTGATTGAAAGACAAAATCCAGAATATAAAATAATACAATGTGCAACTTACCTGTGTATTGTTTTTAACGCTCATCATCAACACAGATAGAGGACCAGTGTTGAATTCCTCCTCTTGTTTCTTGGCCTGGCACATGAAAAAAAATCATGAGAAAGAGAGGAGAGAGAGACAGATTGCCGCCTAAGCTAAATAACTTTCCAGAGTGAATCAGAGAGAGATTGCTGCCTAAGCAAAATAACTTTCCTGAGTGCCTATTGCATCGTATAATAATCAAGGATATATATGCCTCAAATGTTGCATAGAGAGTTTATATTCTAACTTAGGCACAGACCTCGGCAATAGAACTTGACCTCCTTTTCTTAAGTGGTAACCTGGTACATTGCATAAATATATTTAAGAAAAATATTGATAAATCTAAATGGAGATCCCTACTTCAACAAACAATGAACATGAAGGGAAAAAAATCATGTCATCATTGCAACGAAACGGGACATATTAAACCCTATTGTCCCAAACTCAAAAAAAGGACGACGAGAAGGCTGAAAAGGTAGTCAAGGTGGGTGTAATGAAACAAAGAAAAAGGTACAAAAGAATGCCTCTAAGGGCTACAAGAGCACACAAAATGCACAAATACAATGAGCCATGAGCAAGATACAAACTCACAAGTCACATAAACACTAGCCACTTAAAGGGCTACACAATGTAAAATAAATAATAATTTTAATATTGAAATGCTTGAGAAAGCATAAGCATACAATGGAGAAGAACCCCCTTTTATAGAGCCAAAAGAGAAAGCACAAGGCAAGACCAACTAGCCAAACGACTAGTTGGGCTAGTCCCAACAGCGAGAAAACAGAAAAAAATAAAAATGTTTTACAAAACTGCCCCTAATATGCAGACCTTATTACAAAAAGGGAAATAACAAAAATGCCCCTAATGGGCATTACTTATTACTTGTATATCTTGAATATTATATATATATATATATATATATATATATGAGAACTGAACATATTAGGTCCCATTTCTCGTTCTGCCCCATAGTTTTGAAGTGTTTTATGATAGATCTGAACAGTTAGATGTGTTTAGCATGCTAGATTTAGTGGGAATCAACTCTTAGATAATGTACTTTCGACAAAAAAATGTCTTTTATGAGCGGGAAAAACAGGTCAGATTCCGGTGATCCAAAAACCGGTTCCCACTAAACAAATCCTATAGATCACATCTATGGTGTTAGATGTGATAAAAAATGTCAAAAACGATGATTTTTGAGGGGCAGAACAAGAAGGTAGCAGGAGCGCATTACTCTATATATATATATATATATATATATATATATATATATATATATATATATATATACACACACACACAATGTGCATCATTTAAATACATATACATTGACACTCCCAATTTAAAAAGGCATTATTTGCATCCACTCTATGGTACCCGGATACTCCATTTTGCCCTCCATACTTGTGTTGACACGTGTATCCCCATGTCGACATGTCGACACCCGGACACGCCATTTTACCCTCCGTATATACAAGTTTGTATTCAATTTATAATTTATAATTATATTTTCAATTTATAACTTTATATTTTCAGTATATAATATATATTTTAGATATAGCATATATATTTAGATTATATTCAGTTTATTTTGTATTTATATGATATTTAATATGTATATATATAGTCGTGTCCTTGTGCCCACATTTTTTGAAATTGTCGTGTCGTACACTCCATACCCGAACCTGAACTCGTACATAGGTGACATAACATCCATTTAATATATGGCCCAACCCTTGACAGCAGGCACAACTATGAGTGTCCTAATAGAGGTCATCCTAGCTACAGGTGCAAAAGTTTCATCATAATCTATATCATACTCTTGAGAATAACCTTTCGCTATTAATATGACTTTATATCTCTCTAAAGTCCAGGCACTTTTGGTTTTGACTTTGTAAACTCACGTACAGTCTATGGTTTTCTTCCTTTTGGTAAATCTTTTATTTCCCAGGTTTTGGATTTCTCATGAGCCTCTAATTCGTCATTCATGGCTTTTATCCATTCAGGGTATAGGTAATTGGTTAAAAATATGACAAGATCTTAACTAGACAGGATATATATTGGAGAGAAAATGATTCATATGAAACAAATCTATCAGGAGGTTTATAAAAGATCTTCTAAGTTCGCCTAATTGTTGTCTTTTTAGGTTTGAATAATTTTCTAAAGCACTAGGTTGTCTTTCATTCCCATGTCTACTATATTCGATTATTATGAGCTAAGTTTGGTCAAGATTTTCACCATCCTGGATATTCAGTCATGGTTATTCATTAACAATGTCATTAACTACACAATCACCATTGCTCTTGGGTAATAAATCCAACAACAATGAATATTTAGTGTCTTTCTTAGGCACATTTTGATAAAAGAAAAACTTTCTTTTCTATGAAATAAATATTTCTAGAAACATAAAGTTTGTCATTTTTTAAATCATAGCATCTAAATCCTTTATAGTTTTCTTCATACCCAAAAAATACATATGGTATGGCTTTTGGGAAAAGCTTGTCATTTTTTTTTTGGTAAGAACAAAACACTTACATCCGAAAGTCCTTAGTAGAATAATCATGAGAGATTTTAAAAAGTAATTCAAAATGAGAAATGCTTTGAAGTTTGGTGGAAGGGACTCTATTTATAAGGTATACGGCGGTTAAAGAAATTTCAGCCCAAAACTCCTTTGGAACATGTTTTGATATTAGAAGTGTCCTAATGGTTTTAACTATATGCCTATGTTTTCTTTCGACCAAACCATTTTGTTGAGGTGTAGGCACAAGACCTTTGATGTAAAATTTCATTAGTTAAAATCTTGACATAAACTCTTCCCTTGAATCTGAATGAAAAATGGATATGTTGGTTATGAATTGATTTTTGATAAGGTTACCAAAGACTTTAAATATTTCAAAAACTTCATGTTTCGGCCTAAAAAGTAAATCTAAGTGAATCTTAGAGAAGTCATCCACAAATATTATATTATAGGCATAACCACCTTTTGAAACAACGAAAGACAAACCCCATACATCTTAGTGCCCTGATTCAAAATATTTGAATGAAGAAAAGGACCTTTTAGGAAATGGAAGAGCCTTCATTTTGGCAAGAATGTAACCGGTATAATGAAATTCTTCATTACAAAAAAAATTCAAATGTGGTATATAAGATAGTTTAGATATGCTAAGATGTCCTAGCCTTTGATGCCACAAAACGTCTACATTGTGCACATTGCAACAAAAAAGTGTCTTGGAAGAATTAGTCGATCTCGAGGTTACTAGACTAGGAAGCAGAAGCAAAAAATAAAACAGGAAGCGAGAAGCGAGATAGTTTAAAATTTATAAGCATTAAGCAAGATAGTTTAAAATTTATAAGCAGGAAGCGAGGAATCAATTTAAAAGCAAAATCATAATAAAAAAAGAAGTGATATGGGATCGAGTGGGAAGCAAAATACTAACTAAAGGAGAAGGCAATAAAAACTAAAATAAAAATGCTACTCTTTAATTTTGTGATTTTATAGTGTAGGAATTAAATTCTTCTCAAAATCCATAACTGATGGTTGTCAATCTAAAGAAAGTATATGAGAAGTGACTAAGAAGCGTGAAAGAAAGTACATGAAAAACATGCAAGAAGTTTCGCACTTTTGAATTGAGTTTTCGGGAAGTGCACTTCCCACCTATCTATAAAGCTTCTTGTAACTCTGGTTTATCCATGTAGTAGAAATTGCCTCTATGGCCTTCTCCAGTCAGGGAACCGCTTTCCTGACGGGAGAACCTGCACCTAACATTGGTTTGATGAGAATGAGACACTACACTCGTGGTCGATAATTTGAGATAAGAAAAGTAGGTTCAAGTTAAATTTTGAAACAATCTAATTTTGAGATAAAAAAAATAAATTTTTGAAATTTTCAATGCCTTTTATGTCAAGAGAGGACCCATCAACCGTAAAAACATGACTTTTAATTGAATCGGTGTCATATTCATAGAGAAGCCTCATTTGGGGTCATATGAAAGGATACTTTCGAATCCAAAAGTCAAGAAACCTTACCGAGAGGTAATGATGTAGAGAATGCAGCCTTCAAGATGGAGGAAAAGGAGTTTTTGAGGAGTGCTTGTAGGGCCTCTATTAGTTTAGTCAAGGTCATGGTTCCAATGGATTTGGAATATACAACGGTTCCATTCTTGTCATCTTGAGAAGATCCCATGAACATCACCTTCTTTTCTTTTCTTTTCTTTTCTTTTCTTTTCTTTTCTTCCTTTGAATTTTGAGCAATAGAGCTTAATGTGCCCCGATTGTCCACAATTGTGATATATGATCTTCTTCCTTCCGTCACCATTGCGAGGTTTCTCAAAATAAGGCTTGGAAAAGTGAAGTCCTTGTAAGTATTGGTGTTGGCTCCGAGTCTAGAAATGGCCAACACATTATATTTTGTTTCTTTGGTTTCGGACATAGATTTTAATCGTGTCTCCTTCATATAAACTTCGGCCAAAACCTCATGTAAAAGAAGGGATTTTTTCCTATGAATGATATTTACCCGAACTTGTTTAAATTTAGGTCTAAGGCCTCTCATAAATTGAAAGAGTTGCTCCATAAGGATTTGCTTCTGCCTTTGGAGATCACCATTTGGAATCTCTTAAATAGGCTCCAATTTGGCCATTTAATCCTAAAGCCTTTTGAGAGTACTATAGAACTCTCTAACGAACTTGTCATATTGATTACAATTATGAATCTAATCTCTCAAATGTCAAATCCCATTTGTGAGAGGCATCTTTTTGGTATAAGTTTGTTTGACAAACTCCCATGCTTTTTCTGCCCTTTCAAATTCAAGTATATTAGAGCATGGTTCTTCATGCATGCTACTCATGAAAAAGGATAGGACCTTGGTATGGTCAACCTCCCATTCTTTATAAGCTTTCTAGTAATCCAACAAAGCATTTTCTCTCTCATTTCCTTTAAGTATCTCTTCTTTAGGTACTCCATCTTCTCCTATTATGGTTTTTGTGAGAATAGGTTGAGGCTTTCACATGGGCACTCAATCCTTCACCACGAGCACGAACACGAATCCATAAGCTCCAAGAGCTCAAGGCTCTGATACCATGTAATGAAACAAAGTAAAAGGTACAAAAGAATGCCTCTAAGGGCTACAAGAATGCACAAATACAATGAGCCACTTATGGGCAAGATACAAACTCACAAGGAGTCACACAAAGAGAAGCCACTACATGGCTACACAATGTAAAATAAATAATATTTTTAATATTGAAATGCTTGAGAAAGCATAAGCATAAGAACCCCCTTTTATAGAGACAAAAGAGAAAGCACAAGGCTAGACCAACTAGCCGTTGGGCTAGTCCAACAACTAGAAAACAGAAAAAAAAAAGCAAAAAAATTGTTTTACAAAACTGCCCCTAATGGGCAGACCCTATTATAAAAAAAGAAATAATAAAAATGCCCCTAATGGGCATTACCTATTACATGTACATCTTGAATATAATATGTATATATACACACACACAATGTACATGTACATTAACAGTGGGATCATCCCAAAAATCCAAAATGGTCAATGATAATAGAGCTACACCTATCAGAAGTATGGCACTTCAACAACTTGTAGAAGTTCTCCAACCTTTGTTTAAAGGACCTTCCTTTACCAGGGCGGTCATTTCCTTTTCATCTCCTCCAAGTATGTGGCTTTTAAATTCTGGTGCATCTTTTCATATGACCCCAAACATAATTTTTCTTTCTTTCAAATGTCATGATGATTCGAAAACCTCTTATGTTTCAATTGCCGATGAAACTTGTCTTAGTATTAAAGGAATAGAAAATTTTGAAAATAATCATGGTTTTCAAGTTTCTAATGTTAGACTTATTCCAAAATTAAACCTAAATTTGCTTTATGTTTCCCAAATTACCCACCATGATTGTAAGGTCGTGTTCCCACAACATGATTGCTATGTGCAGGATTGTCAGTCAGAGAGGTTGATTGGGGAAGGTCATAGAGAAAGAGGCCATAATGTCATGGATTTTGTTTTTTTTTACCAAAGAATGTATTTTGTTGTAATGTCCAAAATCTTGATGTAAATTTGTGACACAAACATTTGGGACATCCTAGTGTGTCAAAGCTTCCTCATTTCCCAAATTTGAGAAAATTTTGTAATATTGAGGATTTACATTGTATTGATTGCATTCTTGGTAAAATGAAAAGTTTTCTTCTTGGACAAAGATCTTTTGTCTTCTAAACCTCTTGGATTAATACATTTGGATGTTTGGGGTCGACACCAATTGTATCTAAGAGACGATATGCTTATTATGTAATTTTTTTGGATGACTTTACAAAATATACTTGGATTTACTTTATTAGACATATATCATATGTATTTATCATTTTCAAAACTTTTTATAATCTTGTAAAGAATAGGTTCAAAAACAACATTTGTATTTTTCGCTTGGATTCAGGGAGAGAATTTCTATCAAATGAATTCAAAAATTATTTGAACTCAAATGGAGTAACTCTTATACATATATATATAGAGAGAGACAGAGAGAGAGAGCACTAAAACATAAAATTATATATACCAATTTTTACATCAAACAATTAGATCCGAGAATACATTTCCTTCTGTTCAGACCGTGGCAAACGCATCTATAAGCACTGATCAACTAAAGAATGCCTACATGCATGATTTTATGCTTAGAGTATTGTACCTTAGAGGGTAGTTGTACATGTATGTACAGCCTTGTAGGATAAGTGTGCTTAGTCTACCTTGATTGCAGCCTTCATATGAAAGATTGTCAAAGTTGGGTACTTCAATTATCATGATTGCCCCAACTCCCAACTACCATCCTTTGGATATTATTCTCAAATCATGTGTGGTTACAGCTTGGCCAGGAAAAAAAAGGGAAGAAAAGATTGTGTAATAGCTGAATGACAAGTTCCCTCTGGTAGATAACAACCATTGATCTTGGAGATGTCCAGAATTAGAGGCACAAGCATAGCATACTGTCACGATTGACCTGTCTACACCATGGGGATTCTGAAGTCAGTGTTTGGATTTACCGCTTTTGGACACGTCCCAACCTCTCCGTGTTTAGATGCACCCAATAATCCTAAAAAGCTTAGATACCGTAACGCCAAACGGGTTTTCCTCGAACGAGTTTGTTGAAAAAAAAAAAGGAATTAGTGGCAGCCCTTGACTGCCGCTAATTCCCTGGGCATAAAAATGACCTTTAGTGGCAGACAGTGACCGCCGCTAAAGGTCATTTTACTCAGAACTAGCGTGCGCGATCAGTGGGATGCGCTCGTCCGACATAACATCGATCGAACACTTTGATCTCTCTCTCTCTCTCTCTCTCTCTCTCTCTCTCTCTCTCTCTCTCTCTCTCTCTATATATATATATATATATATATATATATATATATATATATATATATATATAAGGTAACGTTGAATGACATTACCCTCAAACAGTGTCGGACACGTGCAAAAAGGGGCTCCAGTGGCATGCACGACTGCTACTAAAGACCCAAAAGACATCATTTTTGTGCATGTTGTTGATCATGCACTCTGATTTGGATCAAACAAGAAGGGTGTTGGATGATACACCTCTCTCTCTCTCTCTCTCTCTCTCTCTCTCTCTCTCTCTCTCTCTCTCTCTCTCTATATATATATATATATATATATATATATATATATATATATATCAGAAAAGTGGTAGCTGCCTACTACTTTTCTAGCCTAGCCTACCATGAGTGAATGAATATTTTTGGGTTGTTTTCACAAATATGATCCTGCAGATGTATTCAATATAATCGATTTGCTAGGAAAACGACACTTGGATTATGTTATTTTGACAAAAAAACATAATTTATTAAGCCTTGAATACTTATAAAAATTTTAGATTGTTGATTTTTAAACTTTATAAAAATCTACGTGTGTCGGACAATCGAAGAGTTGATTTCCATAAAATCAAGAATGTAGAACATTGTATGGCCAGATTTAAAAATAATAATGAAAAAAAAAACTTCAAAAGCCCAATAGGATGCCAGTAGGCCAAAAAAGTGGTAGGCAGCTATCACCTAATATATATAGGCGCTTTTATGGTGGTACTATACCACCATAGCTTATGGTGGTACTATACCACCATAGCTTATGGTGGTACACATTTGATTTATATAGATTTAAGCTCCAAAAGCAAAATCTAACAGTTGGATCATGTTTAGCATATTATATTTATTATTTTTGTGTTAAAGTTTTTTAAACTACCCTTATTTTCATGAATTGTGAGCCGTTGATTTTTACTGTCTCAAAAATGGAATTTTATTGTGTATTAAACATGATAAAACCTTCTAATTCTAACATACTAAATAAATCAAGTTAAACACGTCTGTACGGCTGGACTTACCATTTGGTGGCCAGATCTATGCAAACAAGAGTGTACCACCGTATGGTGTCATGTGTATCATGGTACAGAACAAATATATATATATATAGAGAGAGAGAGAGAGAGAGAAAGGTGGGATAGTTCTACCTCTTTTAAGACCATCCAAAAATCATATTTTCAAGTATTTTTTGCTTGATTTGAACCATTAGATGTGATTGTCTTTGTTTACTCAATAGCGAACATGTATTTGATTAAGATTTTTTATGCTCAAATGTGTATTTTAAAGAGGTAAAAATATCAATGGTTGAAGTATTTGCATGTAACGACCCCAACTCCTACCTTTGAAAAATGCGAAATATTTTTTTTTTCTAAGAGTCGCGGAAAACTTCCCAGAGACCTGGGGTCCCTACAGTTCCAATTTCAGTTGGATAACCACACACCACAAAGCAACTTACATTTATCAATCATAACCAATCCACTGAATTCTTTTATTAATGAATCAATAAGAGTAATATGTTCCATGTCAAAAATGAAATATCAAATTGCAGGAAATCAGAAGAACTAAAAGAAAATAACAGTAGAGCCACTCTGTCCGTAAGTGAAGTCGTCTGAAACAAATGTGACCCTTGTATCCCTCAGAAGCGAGTAGACTTCACTGATTCACCTGTGCCTGGGAAAAACCAATAAAATAAGAAGGTCAGAAATCCGAAGAATTCTGCGTACAGGTTTCCCTAATGAATCAAATAAGAAAAAGAGCATAAATAAGATCCATGTAATATTTTGAGGAATACAATTATACTCAATTCCTAAGTCAATTAACCATTCATGCATAATTAAACAGTTAACAGGAGGGAACACGAAATATGTAACATTGATCACAACTTAATCAATAAGACAATTAAATGCAAAAGAGCTCAACATCATACAATGATCAACATAAACAACCAAGTGAACAGGTAAACATGAATGAACTAATGCATGGCAAGAATATGCATGATTTATGTGCAATGCATGAACCATTTATTATCTTTCATTTAAGTTTTCCTCTTTCCATATGCATGTCCTATTAAATGCACACAATCCTTAAGTTCCTCTTTTTAATTTATCATTGCCCGCGGATACACCAAACGGGTACAATCCCCGAGGTCAAGTAGGGTTCCCGGGGTAACTTCACACCAAATTTGTATTTTATTTACCGGGTTCCAGACTTAGCCCTCGACCGATATCAGGAAATGGCACCATCAATCGGAACCTTGGAAAACAGCATCCAAAGTCGGGGACACCAGGAAAAACAGCATCCACTGGCGCCACTTTCTTAGTATAACAAAACAAACTCACAGCTGTGACTAACACACCACTCCCGGGTAAAGTGGCGTATTCTCCCTAAAACCGTGGCCAGGAGAAGAACCTCAATATCGGGTTCAGGGGCAACAAAACGCACACGGAGTTTTTGTATCCTCACGGTTTCCCCTAACCGCAACATCCAAGATTCCCACACTAAAGCAAGGACATCAAGGAGAAAGTGAATTACACTGTTCTTTATTTTCTTTTATCTAGTTATTAATTCATTTCTTTTACGTTTGCAAATTTACATGCAGAATTAATAACATAAGCTTGCACATCAGCATGCTAAGCTTTTCACGGGACCACCGCCCATGACAACATAGAACAGGGTGGTAAAACAACAAATCTCAGATTTGATTTGTTGAAATGCATCAAAATAATTAAAACGGAGAACAACTAGTTCTCGAGGCTCACCCAGCCCCTGATGATCCAATTTGATCATCACAGTATTCATAAGCATTAATCCTCAATCACATGCCACTATGCATTCTTTTCACATGCTTTCCAATGCGCATTCATGTGTGCAAGTTGTGCATGAATCAATAATTTCATAAGCATAAGCATAAATTCACACCCCCACATTAAATGCATGTTTTCATGACATGCACATACTCATGTCAAATGCAAGAGTTCATTCATGAATTGTTCCAATTAAAACATACGAGTACTTATGCCAATACACAAAAGCATAGCAATAAAAATTCAAGATTTGCACATGCCCACAAGATGTGTAACATTACATTTGAAATTTGATCACACATAGTTATTCAAGGCGAATTCCCATTCTAACGTGCACATATCCGAAGCATTCATAACAGGAAAAATCTGGGAATTTAGTGCACTAAACTGAACTTTCAGCAACATATGACAACATATTTAGTGTATACAAATCTTAAGATTTGATCCACATAATCCCGTACATTATCCACATCAAAATTCCTGTGAAATGTGTAACCAGTATGAATCTATATTCATCACATGAAAAAAAAGAAATTCCGATCCATGTCCCTACCCAAGGTAACAATGCACTAGCTGGTCTTACCAGACAATAAAACAAGAGGTTAAATTTCCAGTTTTTTTACACTATGATCAGATCATGCTTAACCACAATAAAGTATGCAGCAAAACAAACTTTAGTACAGAATTTCTAATAACATTGATATGGTCTATACAAACAATTTGTATGAGAAATCTAGGAAAAATGGTACAATAACTAAAGTAGGTATTTGGCATTTAATTTCACCAAGCACAACACTCAAAAGATCCCTTTATGCCTTAAATTAGTTTACAAGTGAAAACGTTTGTATTTCCTTTCACAAATAAGATAAAGGAATTATGAAAACAAATTTCCTCAAATAACAAGCATGTAAAGATAATCGTACAAGTGATAAGCCCTTTATTCACCTTATAATATGTTTATAATTCATCTTGTGCAGTCATAAACAAACTTTCAGTTTTAGATATTTTCGAAAAATAAATACATGTGAAACAAGTTTAAGTTTGTATACAGTGAGTTTTTCAAGTATTTGGTATTCCTATATATGCTTTCTCAAATTAATGTTAACACAGTTCTAGGTAATAGAATTCTGTTTGGAGTAGAAACGACCTACACAAAAAATTACATTCTTGACATGCATTGAAAAACACACAGTTAAGGAAATCTGGAATTCAGGAAACACACCACATGTATCTAAAAAGGATCGAACAAGTGGCCCAGTCAAAACTGGGTCTAGCACACAGCCAGACTCACCCAGCCGACCCAGTGGCTGGGTCTAGGACACAGCCCAGCCGACTTAATACCTGGACCCTATTCCTAAAAATTTATCGACTCTTTTTTTTTCTATTATTGCTGACAGCATCCCAAAATCAAAAAGAAATTTGCAGAACAGCAGGTATGCTCGCATAACTCAAACATACTCAGGTTTATAAAGTTCCTACCTTACGTTCGCCTATATTTTTGGCTTTATTTCCAGATTTACAAGCATTAAGAATCCCTAATATGGTTTTTTTTTTTCATAAGGATCAGAACTACTAGACTGCACATACATAAGAAAGTGGATCAACCTTCTGTTTTAATGTAAAAACACCATTACACGAGTATTATTCCGCAATAAAAAAAAAACATGAATACACATGGATTTCATCCATGGATCCTAGAATAAACGCTTGGATTTACCTACCCACATGCTTCCACCCTAAAATACTTCATGGAATCGAATCCATGTTCGATTTCCTCACTTAACCCAAAGAAAAACCCGTACCTTGTTCGCTGGTTTTCCGGCGATCTTTCCGGCGGTCGGAGGTTGGAGGCACGGTCAGCTGGGCTGCTTCTTGTTGCTGCCGTGACGGGGAGATCGCTGGAGGTCGGCAATGGTGGACGTGGGCTGCCGCAGCTCGCCGGCGACCTCCTCTCACCCAACTCGACAGAGAGAGCGATAGAGGGAGAGAGAGATCAAGGGAGAGAGAGATGAGGGAAGGGAGATGAGGGGAGAGGGTGAGACCCCCCTCTTCCACCTCCCATTTATCGCCGAACCCCCCCTTCTTGCCGAGATGGGTGGGGTTTCGGTTACGCCTGTGTAACCCCCCCCCTCTTTCCTGTTTTGTTAGGGTTTATCGGGCAACCCTTATCGGGTTGCCCCTTGCCTTTTAAAAACTTACAGGGGCGCGGCTCGGGTCCGGACCCGAGGCTCGTAACCCGACCCCCAACTGCATGGATCCATCAGTTGGATCCGAATGGATCCAACTGTGGATCCTCGGATAATAAAAAAAATTTAAATTTTATTTATATATATTCTTATTATTATTATTTTTATTATAGATATGGATATAAAGACCATTTTATGGATCTTAGATCCATATGTTGGATCCATTTGGATCCAAACACGGATCCAACATTAAATACTCAGTTTTTTTCTTTTCTTTTTTCCTTTTTTTTTCTACTATTAATTATTTATTTAACTATTATAAGTATAGTTTTAATACCCCATGGTGGGTTATTTACACGTTCTTTTATGGATCCGGTAACGGATCCGAGGCCCAAATTTAGAAAAATACTCGTTGTTTTCAAATAAATTTAAATAAATAATTTACAAAATTTGAGGTTATTACATTGCAAGTGTGTAGAAGGTCTTCAACCTTTTCAATGAGTCTTCAATATTCAAAGATAGATTGGAATGACAGCATTATGCTTGTTCAAAATAGATTAATCCACGTATTCAGTGTGAAGAATGCTGGAAGCTGTCACATGGATATGACTGTGGACATGAGGATAAGGCATTTTTATGAAGCTTTCTAACACAACTACTACATAAGGGATATGGTACAGGAGTAACGATGGAGTATTCATGTGACAGGTTTGACGTAAGGAAATACGAACTCTGTACAAAGTGGGAAGCAAATTATGAAGTGAAGCCAGAATCATTTAGGAAGCACACTTCTAGAATATGGGCCACATTTGGGAACTGTACTTCTCATACAAAATCTAAAATAAAGAACAAGAGCATTGAAGAAATGCCAATGAATCATGTCACAAGTGTTTGAAAGGGAAAAAAACTGAGACAATATAAAGTCCATAACACTTCAAACGCACTACGGTTCGTACTTTCCTAGTAATGGTGATATTCAATATCCTTCTCTTCACCTTGCTCATGGTTCGAATACAGGCTATTTTCTTATCTTCCTAAACTTCATTGAGCATCTTAAGATCTACAAGGGAACGATCATTGATGAGAGACCTACAGTGAATAGTCAGCGATGAGTGGAACATTGCTAGGTAGAAGTAATGAAGACAAAATAGGCAGCCTTATGCATTGCATGCACACCTTAAAAGAATAGGTTACAGGACTATGAAAATTCTGAGTTTGTTTCTATTAAAGAAAACAACATGCTGAATGCAATTCGATATTTATTTGGAGCTTATGATCAATTTGGTGATCTAGAATAACAGTTAATATAATTGATGAGAAACTAAACAATGTTATGATCTAAGGTTCAATGTCTCAAAAAAAGACGATCATAACATCAGCTCCCATAATTCTACATCAGCTTGAAGAAAAAATGGACACTTGAAATTTATGTATTTCAAGAACAGCAGTTCCCAATTATTTACTCGATGCTTTCTGTTCTTCATTGGCTTCTCCTAAGAAACAATATCTATATGACAATCCAACATTACTTTGGAGTTTGGAGCTTACATTTCTCTTGATACCAAGGACAAGATACATAATCTGGTATATAGCAGCACCAAATTAAGAATTGAAAAAAATAAAAAATAAGGAATGATGCTAAAGATATAGTGTTCAATTGCAAAAGGAAACCCATCAAAACATGAAATTTTCCCAAAATGTTGATCTGACCAGAAGGAATATTAAAGACTTGAAATTCATGGAGGTGAACATAGTGGCTAACTGATATTAACAAAATCAGTAATTGCTGATTATTTTTAACACTGCCTTTAGACAAATCCATGATAGATCTTGCTTAAACAACCTCAAGATGACTTTGGTCAAGAATTTTGATCTCTCAATACTTTGAGTGCAATTAAGCCATTATCACTATCACTGCATTAAGCTATGACCCCCAACCTGCCAAGTTTCAACTACAGAATTACTTCTAATTCACAAGGATCCTGCCATAGAGTGCCGTGGTGTTTAGCCCTTGGCAACTTATGATCCTGGTGACTTAAACTAAACATGACATGTTGTTTGTTGGATGATAAGACCAAGCCCTGTGATAGTCCAAACTCCACCCAATCGCTTTCAAGATGTACATTGAGGCAGATTGATCGCACATTTCAAGGAACCCACTTCAATAAATTCCAATAGAATTTTGTTATCTAACCATTTGCACTCATATTCCTTGTGATTCACGTTCTGCAAAATTGAGCTTGAAATTTTTTTTCTTCATATGAATTAAAGTCTAATAAGATATTATGACACAAATAGCGAATAATTCAGTCATTTCACATAACATGATCCTAAAACTCCACGGTTACAAACACAAGTGATCAAACAGTATAGATCTAGGAAAATGTGCAAGTAACTCCAGTCCAGGAATTCATCATTTTGAAACCCTTTTGGCTATGAATTTGACATCTATCAACGAGACAGTGTCAATATGATCGAGAGATGATAAAATTCCTTACAAACAGGTTCTTTGGATTCAAAACTAGTGTAACAAACAACGAAGATCTAACATTTTAATAGCCCGAGATATGAAGCCCTCCCAAGAATTACGGTGCTTAAAACTGTTCTTCAAGGCTGAAGCTAACAATATGAATGCATCTAGAAACAGTCACCATATACATAAAGCAGTGAATAGGGTCAGATCAAACTATCATTAATCCAATATTGGTAGTCTCTACAAAATGCAAACCACTCATCCCAACTAACAAAATTCTAAGATTCCATCTGAAATATTGATAACATCTGAGAATAAGAGGGAGGGGGGGGGGGGGGGGGGGGAAATAGCATGCAAGGCTGTCTGAGAATGCAGAAACAACCAAGTGACAATTATAAACAAAAATAGGCCTTGTGAATATGATAATAACAGCTAAACGCCAAAGTAAGACACAAAAAAAAAATACAGAATAATCAATCCGAAGATGACAAAGAAGTTAGGCAACTTACATTCTCATCATTATCCATGGCTACACTGCAATAATTCAAAGGAAAAGGATAGTTAGAATTTAGAATCATCCAACTGCTGAAAGAATGACTACCATTCTGCTGATCAGAAAATTACATTAGCAAGAGCTAAATGAAACAGCTTCTGCCTGCACATAGGCACACACCCACCCACCACGCACATTCACATGCACATGCACGTACGATCACACACACACACACACGTGCGCGCGTGCAAGTAGCACTAAGTGGATTTTAGATTCAACCACCTACACAGAAACTGAGAAAAGTTGGGACACACACACACATGCACAAAGTAGCACTAAGTGGATTTTAGATTCAACCAGCTACACAGAAACTGAGAAAAGTTGGGATATTGCATTATAGTGCACAAAGCTCCATCCCAAGTTACCCTGATTTTTTTGGAAAAGTGGGTGGATCCAAACAACATATAAGTGATCTCACCAACAAGCTTATTA
Source organism: Nuphar pumila (assembly GCF_984573655.1). Taxonomy (NCBI): domain Eukaryota; kingdom Viridiplantae; phylum Streptophyta; class Magnoliopsida; order Nymphaeales; family Nymphaeaceae; genus Nuphar; species Nuphar pumila. The sequence goes on along the minus strand of NC_143263.1, from coordinate 31,471,409 downwards.
GCGTGGAAAAGTCGACATCAAAATAGCAAGCAACTATCCTTGACAAGAAACTCATTGACCCCTTCAAATTTTTAGCTACCAACTAGCAGGAAATCAAAAGGGATCCCTACCGTTCAAATGAAGGTCACAACCCCTCTTAGGGTTTGTTCTCCAACATCAAATTCTGATAGATAATCAAGAAAAAAAATACAAATAGTTGAGTTTGGAGAAATTATATACCATCACCATTGCAAAAAACGCAGAAATTAAGAAATTATAGCAAAGATCGGTTTTTCGAACAGAATCGTTGAGAAAAAGAATGAAGAGAAATGAAGACAAATCAGAAAAAATGAAAACAAATGCGCACCAGGAAATTTCTGGCCGAAACTTCAGCCGGAAAACAACTCTCTGCTCCAACCACGACCCCGCTGTCGGTGCGAGAGGAGAGGTTTTAGGGATTGCCTACTTGGGTTTTAAGCTAGGTTTAAGCTCCTGTGAATCTCGGATCTAGATCCTAGGATAGTTCGGGTTGGATGGCCTTAATGCTTAATGGTACCACAGTCGTCAAATTGTACGGCTTATGGAATTTCGTACCAGGCCTAGATCCGACGAAAGTCCCGATTAAGATCTATTTTTTCAATGTGAATTGTATAAATTATTTATATTCTAGGGAACCTGGTTTATGTCGCCCTTATAGGACCGGGGTACGGTTTCACTATTGGTAGGTCCGATCGGGTCCTGACCCAACTATGGCTTTGTGTTTGGTAAGTTGGGTCCGATCTGGGTTGGGACCCACCTTGGCCTGCTTTAGACACCCATAGGGAAGGACATAAACTGATTGGGTTTAGTCTGAATCTAGGCATTTGATAAGATATCACCCAATTAGACTTGGATTTAGATGGGAAAGGAACGGGGTCTGCTAGGCCTTCAAATCTGCCCTTGACGTTCAGTACAAGGTTTGGAAACTGAGGCTCGATGTACGTGGCATAAAAGAATTTCTCTAGTTCAAGGCTCATGTTTTCCAACATCCTTGAGCACCTGCCGATATACTTTAGACTATGACCCTTGGTATGTGGCAGGGGGTTTAACCCAAATAGGTGGCCTAGTTGTGAGGCTTTGTTCCGAACTATGGTTCTGAAAGAAAGCCCAACAACGTAGTAGCCAGGTAAAAGTAGGTGGGGTTGTTTTTTAAATATGATCAACATGCAAGAAAACAGAAGGCTCTAATGACCTAAAGAAGTAGATTTTTGAAAAAATTTGAGAAGCAAACAATGTTTTCAATCAGATCCTAGATTGAGGAGGATTGTATTAAACCTAAGTCTACGTGAGCATGAATAATGTCTCATCAATCGGTCCTACCAAACCATGCCTAAATTTATATGCAATCCATGTCAACTGGGTTTGATTCTAGGCTCCTAGGTTCACAAGATATAAAGCTGACATTGTAGAACTCAATTTTGACAATTCGAATAGAGGAAGGCACAAGATTTATCAGGCGAAGACAGGTCCCATCTCAGTCGCCAAACCTTTTATCATTGCAAAATTTTACTGTTGCAAGTCAAAATGACCATTGAAAAAGTTTTTGAAAATAACTCGCATTCATTTTAAAATGTAGGATAATTTCGAAGAATGAGATTCGCCTGTCGGTACGTGGTTCAACCATTTCTGTCACCTTTACCAAGGGTAATTGAACCAATGATCAATCATGTGTTTTGCTTTATTCAATCATCTAAATCATGTTCTATTTCCTAAATGCACAAAGAATCAAGCATGTGCTATGACTTAGAGAATTTTTTTTTATTGAAAAACATGATGTATGCTTCAGAGATTTGAAATACTTGAAAAAGATGACACATTGAAAATCATGAGCCTTTGTTGAGAGGATACTTCTGAAGAAAAGAAATGTTAATTTATGAGAAATCCAAGTGTTTTAGGAAAATTGATTTCTAAGGAATTTCAAATAACTTTGAAAAAAAACTTGATTTCTTTGAATTCGAACTTTGAAGTAAAGAATCTAACTTAGAAAATCATGGATTGAATTTGATAAACTACTTGAAAAATCCTTGAAAGAACCAAGGTTTTTGAGAAAATCAATTTTTGAAGAAAATCTAGCAATTTTGAGAAAAAACAGTTTCATTGAAATGGAATTGGAAAATAAGTCAAAAGAAGGGGCGTGTAGCTTTGTGAAACTTTTATTTTCATGATGCAATCTAAACCTAAATGATGTATCAATATGATTTTGAGAAAATTGTTTGAAAAAGAGAGTTTATATGCCTTATAGAACTTTAATGAAGTAAATTCGCCTCATATCCCTGACTATGGCCACAGATATGGATTGAATATAACCCATTTGATTCTAAAAGGATAAAACATTTATAAAAGATTGAAATATGCAATGGTTTTTGAATATAGCCTAAGAATGTAGGCTGATTGTGGCTTAAAAGAAGATGATAAATCTAGATTTTGTTTGTATTCTAACTATGGCCATAAATACAAACTCAATCGAGTTTACCAACTCCCTAGAAGCTAATGCACATGTCATTCGTGTAGACCACGGTGAATTTGAATATGCATGAATCATCATCCATCACACAATTAACATTTATTAAAATAAAATTTAACTATATGCACATGTAAACCCTAATCTAAGTAGGAATTTAAACTCTTATTCCAAAATTAGATTTAATTTACATCACTAATTGAATTTAAATAAAGGAAAACAAAAGAAATACAGCCTTGAATATCCCTACAAAACTAAAAAACTCGTTAGTGAAGATATGTTGGCTTTTCTAGATTTATTCTGTAATATCTAAAAATTACTAGATTTTTCTAGATATAAGTCTTTTTCCATGTTTTTCTAAGATAAAAATAATAAAAGATGATATAAAATTTAAAAAATAATAAAATTAATAACTTTAAAATTCAAATTTTGGAGAAAATAACAAAAATGCCCTAAAAACAAGACCGGCCTTGAAATTAGGGTTTTCAATTTTTTTTTGTAAAATTTTGGATTTAGGGCTCAAAAAGATTCAAATCAAAACTAAATCGGATATGTAGCTTCCTAACATGATTATAAACATGAACAAATCCTAAAAACATAAAATTTTATGAAAACAAATTAGAAATATCACAAAAAACATGATTTTGCCAGTGTTTCGCTCAAACCGGGACTCTGCGAGCACCCTCTTTTCATGATTTAAACAAATAATATATCAAATGAACACAAAAATTAACCACAAATTGACATGGATAGCTCTGATGACCCTATAATTAAAATGGAATAAAATAGATATGTTTTTTATATTATTTTAATAGGAAAATCAAATAAAACCCTAAAATATGTGATTTTGCATGTAGGCATGTACTTGTCACAGTGTCAAACCTGAATCAGGGACCAAATCACCAGAAAAATTCATAAAATTTTACAGAAAGATACTATATAGAAGAACAAAGATTTTCCTTTTTACAGATCGGAAAAACCATCTTCGGTTAGGGAGATATTGTTTCGGCAATATACGCTTGATTTTAACAAAGATAAAACATATTAAAACAGGTTCTTTCGGTTTCAAGTACAGAGAAAGATAGCAAATCATATTAAAAAATTATAAAATTTTAGTAGTGAATAGAAGATATATAGAGAAAAAATTCCTTTTTACAGATTGTTGATCGAATCTCCGGTTATGGAGATACAATTGACATAAGTCAGTCTAGGTTTTAAACGAAGTATAACAAGCTCTGAGAAACCAATTCTATCTTCTAACAAAGGAAAAACAACAGTCAGATGGAAAAAATATGAAAACAATATAGTAAAAACTAGACATCAATATGAAACTACTGTAATCTACAGATCATAAATCGATTCTCAGATGATAGAAATATCGCTTCTGCAAGTTGCTCTTGAATCTCAATAGTGATTTCACGGTTTGAAAAATAAGGTTCGGTTTTCTATTTTTTGACAGAGTTTCAGAACCCAAAATAATCTATTTTTTTTTACAGAGAGTCACTGACAAATCCGTGAATCAACTCTAAAAAAGTCAGAAATTTTCAATGAAAATTCAACCATGAAACAATACGATTTTTGAGTGATCGGGGGTGAAGCACATGAATATTCAATAAAACACTAAAAACCCTAATTTAAACATGAAAAAAAATGCAAATAACACAAATAAATTGGAATTGATGCTTGAACATGTAAAATAAACACTAATATGATAAGAAAAAAAAATCAGGGAATACACAGTTAGTTTTGATTTAGCCTCTGAAAAGAGAGATTCGATCCATTTAAAGGGCGAATCTCATCTTTTATTAAGCAAAAACATAAAAAACCTTATTCTAAACCATTCTAACGGATCAAAAACAAAAAATAAACCATGGAACAACATTAGATCATGTTCTTGATTTCACTTTAGGGTTCTTGAAGGTAGATCATGCATAAAACCCATAAACAAGGGGGCAGCAATGGTGGGATTCATGAAATAAGCTTAAAAAAATTAGTAAAACAATGAAATAATATTGAAGAAGTTTACCTTGGGGGCAGCAGCTCCAATAGAGGAAGAAGAGGATGCTGAGAGGAGAGAGAAGCTCTAAGAAAGAGAGAGAAATCCTAGGGGTTGACCCACCCCATTTGGCTTATTTTTATAGATTTTCAAGCCTCGTATTTTAGAAAGAATTTAGGCCAATTAAGACTTTCCTAATTAAGTTTGGATAAGCATGTGAGGGGGGGGGGCAATTTTTTGGAAATTACCTAACCTACCCTTGGCCCTAACTACCTAATCTAAATCCTAATAAAACCCTAAAACCTATCCAAATGTGGCACCAACTTCTGTGGGGCCACATTTGGTTCTTAAAGCTCTAATTTAAAAACTTTAAAAACCAATAGTTTAAAACCAAAGTAAAAAATGGATTTTTAAAATCAATTTTGACTCTTTTAAACTTCTAACCTAACTAGAACATTGACTAACCCTAATTTAACCCCAACTTGTTCAAATGTGGCGCCACCCAAAGCGGTCCCTATTTGATTTATCAAAAACTATTTTAAAACTTGAAAATGAGAGATTTTCAAAAGAGGTTTAAAATTAGAATGAGAATTGAAAGTTTTTAAAACAACACAGAGTCCTGACTGGATCAGAACTCCTTCAGGTATGGCGCCAACTGAGTGAGCCCCACATCAAGGTTTTGAAAAAGCTGAAATAAAGACTGAAAAAGGTTTTGAAACAAAATTACAATCACTAGATGAGAATTGGAGGTTTTGAAAATAGAATCCTAAACGAACTGAAACTCTAGACTCGAGTCCTAAACCAACAAAGACTCCGACATTTAGGTTTTTGAAAGCCAAACGAAGAAGTTTTTGAGGGATTTTCTCAAAACTAATAAAAACAAGTCAGAAAAAACAGTCAGGGTTAGAGTTCTAACTCAATCGAAACTCTAAAATAGAGTCTTGAATCAACTGAAACTCTGTAAAATGGCCTAATTTTTGAAAAACAAGTGAAGAAAATAGAAACAGAGGTAGAAACAATAATCAAGATAGAGTCCTAATTGAATTAAGACTTTGAGTCAGAGTCCTGATCAGACTAAAATTCTAGATTTTTGGCTTTTTCTAAAAAACAGATGAAAGATTTTCAAAAACCAGTGAAATTAGCAACAAGCGGTGAAATCAGAACAGAGTTCTGATCCAATTAGGATTCTCAAGATAAAGTCCTGATTTGACGAAGACTCTCAGAGTTTTGAACAAACAAGAAGTTTTTAGAAGCCTTTTCCAAAGACAGATGAAAACAAGGTGAAAACTGAAATCAGATTTAGAGTCCTTATCCAACTGGGACTCTGGGACAGAGTCCTAGTTTGACTAAAACTCTTAAAGTTTTGGGTTTTCTCAGAAGGCTAAGGCAAAGTTTGTGTTTTTTTGGGAAGTGATAGCTGGTATGAGACAACTATACACTAAGCGGCATGGACGACATGGAATGCGTATTTGGAAATGCACTTGATCAGCTTCTGTTAGGCAGGTGCGCGCGAAGTGGTGCCCAGAGCCAATGAAAATGATTTGTCACATGAAAACATGTTGGTATGCGGCCTTTGGCCGTTAGGCTGTTCAGCTTGAGCAGCTTGATGCGTCACGAGCTTGTGAAGCATTTTATGCCCGTGACAGAGCGATAAGTAGGCTCACGATGGTAAGAAACGATCGTCGCGCCACATTGGCTTATTAAAAAAAGTAAGCCCGTGACAAATTGACATCAGAGTAGAAAGATTCACGGAGACCTTGTTCTTCATTGTGTGCGACACTGAAAAGGACAACAATGCTTTATCTTGGTTACGTAATTTTTCGCAGTTGAAGGGTGGTTGGCCGAGCATAGAAGCAAGATGGTATGAGACATTTTATCAATGATAAGCAGATGTGTAAGGTTGTTGTTCAGTTGGTTAAGAGAACGTAGACAAGTCAAAGATTTCTCTTAGTTATGTGTTAGGCTCACAGGTGGAGAGTGATGTTTGCCTTGTGCATGCAGAGAATGCACATTGGATTCAGCTGGATGGATTTGCACATTTGGGTATGAGAGACTCAATCAAACTTCTAGATTCTCTCCCAAAATTGTGGGTTAGCTGAGTATCCACATTGAGCAGAAGGCTCATTATTTTGGTTCCTTGAGTTGGCAGATCTTCAATGGATTGCGCATGTAGAAAAAGTTGTTCATGGATTGTTAGTTCTTACAGAAACGTTTTGCTAACTTTGAGAGAGAGTACAACGTGTTGACTTCAGGAGGAGAGTGTAACATTGCGGCAAAGTGTCCTTGTGAAGACAAGTGCTTAGGAAGACACTTTGGAGTACTGCATTGGGGTGATACACAAGAAGACGTCCCCCACTTGAGGACTAGTTTGGATCATTGAAAAACAACAAGTTGGTGCTTAAGGGAGTTGATATCCCTGCGGCATACATTGGTAGTTGTCTTTCTCTGCGATGACCACAAAGGGCTTGAACTTGCTCTTCCTGGGGTTGAAAGGTACCCCAACTATGAGCATCAAGATGACAAGTTTGTCGTGCAAGCGAAGATGACCCGCTTGTGTTTGAGACTGTACTAGGGTCTCACGAGCAGAGAATGCTCGATGTTGATAGAGCAGAAGACTGTTGTCTAAGTGATCGGTGATGCGTTAAAGGTATGAGACTTGGTGTGTTAAAGGTTGTGGCGACGATGGATGTAATCCAGAACAAGTTGAGTAGGTTGAAAAAAAAAGATTAAACCAAAGATAAGTATAAAGGGAAACTGGTATATCAGTGAAGACTATGTTCTTACCTGCACCAGCATTGTCGAGGTCGACAGTGTTTTTGGGTAGGTGAGAATGTCCAGGGCTGATCTTTCAGAATGGGGCATGTGCAATGCAGAACTCTACTGAGTGGAAAATGCATTAAGTGTAGAAACGCGCGGTATGCGTTCGCTTGATGACGTGCAGTGGTAGCATGACATGTGATAGACATCGATATCGTCGTTAGTGCATCACTGTGTGGCGGCACATACGGGGAGTGTTGTTCGGTTAGGCAGTGACAGCGGATGAGAGGATGTTGCCTTTGGAGATTTGGTTAAGGACTTTTCAGCTTACAAGATGTTTCTCATGCGTAGATGTTGGATGCACGGGGGTGCATGTGGGTTAGGGCTAATTCCCTCAGAAATCACCTTAAGTGATTCCAACCGAGTATGGTGACTCGGGGCTACGTGAGTGAATGCCTAGGTGCATGCGAATGAGTCTGGGTGGTGCTCTTCGCTATGAACTTCAATCATCAACTGATTTTCGAACTGGGGGCCACAAGGTCTTGTTCCTTCAGTGGTGAGGTTTTGCTATGTCGGGTGCATGGAGCTGTAAGACGCTTCATGACGTGCAAGGCTAAGGCAAAGTTTGTGCTTCTTTTGGAAGTGATAACTGGTATGGGATGACTATACACTAAGCGACATAGACGACATGAAATGCGTATTTGAAAATGCGCTTGATCAACTTTCGTTAGGCAGCTGCGTACGAAGTGGTGCCCCGAGCTAATGAAAATGATTCAGCACATGGAAACATGTTGGTATGCGACCTTTGACCGTTAGGCTGTCCAGCTTGAGAACTTAACGCGTCGTGGGTTTGTGAAGCATTCTATGCCCGTGATAGAGCGATAAGTAGGCTTGCGGTGATAAAGAAAGACCATCACGCCGTATTGGCTTATTGAAAAAAGTAAGCCCGTGACATTACTAGTATATTTCAATTTAGAATATAAGATCATCTTGAGTTATATCACTTGTCTAGGATTTACTAATGGGTTTATTTCACTTATTTAATCTCTAGTTGTGCAAGGAAAAGGTCCTACATCAAACCTTAGTGTTCACAAACTGAAGATGCTAATGTGCTGTGAGTCAATAATAAGGGTTTTCCTTGTCGTAAAAAAAAGTTATTCGATCCGACTTCTAATAAAAATCACATATTCTTGTCTCGAATCTGTATTGTAATCCGTGTACATGTAACAACACCAAACCATCCTCACTCGTTGATAATCTCATACACATTTACCACCTTCGTAAAATAGAAATTAAGAGATAAGATAAACCCATGACTGAAGGTTGGAAGATCTACTAGGGTGCAAACAGATTGAATACATACCAAATACGAGTCCAGTTTCAAAATACAAACAGTTGATCAAAATCTAACTTAAACATATCCAATCAAGTAGGGTTTAATCCGGATCCAAAGATACATTTGATAGAACTGAATGCGGCAAAAAAGGTTTAGCTTACATACAAAAAAAGAAAGCAATGGAACCAGATTTTGGTGCGAACCTGGATTAGATCTGACTTAAAAAATTCAAATCCAATCTGAGTCCAAAAATAACATGACTAAACAAATTCAAACCCAATCCAAATACACATTTAAAACTTATTTTAAACATCCAAATTCAAAAATAACATGTCGGATTCGGATATGTTATCCAACTATATCCGATCCGTGCTGCCATTTGCCAACGCCCAAATCCAACAACCGAAATAAAACTGAAGAAAACGTAGCGTGAGGTTACACGCTGCCTCAAACTCTCTCTCTCTCTCTCAACTGCTTTCTTCCTTCTTTCCCACCAGGGCCACCACCACCACCACCACCCCGGCCGCAGTAGCCTTAGACAGAGAAACTAGAGAGAGGGAGTAAAATCTAGAGAGAGAAAGTGGGGGATGAAGTCGTTCGTCATCTACTTGGCGGTGGCGGTGCTGCTCATCTTCCTCATCACCCATGGCCCCAAGAAGCCGTACGATGGGCCGCACCACCACCGCCGCCTGAAGTTGCGCTCCGCCTTCACCTTCTCCAAGGAGAACCGAGACCCCGTTGCCTTTGACCCTCTCATCGCCGAGATCGAGCGCCGCAGGGAGGACAAGCAATGGGAGAGGCAATACTTCCAGGAGCACCACAAGGAGTTCGCCGCCGCCGACGATCCGGCCGCCCCTGGACACCAAGCGCAGCCGGAGTGGGAGGATTTCATGGACGCCGAGGACTACCTTAACGACGAGGACCGCTTCAACGTCACCGCCCGGCTCATCACCCTCTTCCCCCATATCGATTTGAACCCCTCTGATGGCTTCTTGAGCGCCGATGAGTTGACGGAGTGGAACTACCAGCTGGCCCTCAAGGAAGTGATGCACCAGACGGAGAGGGACATGGAGATCCAGGACAAGAACGGTGACGGCTTCGTCTCGTTCCAGGAGTACGATCCGCCGAGCTGGGTTCACCAATCTGGTTAGGTCCATTCTCAGATTTTCTCAGTTTGTTTTCCTTTTTTGCGATTACTTCGATGATTTTCGCTGATAATTAGTGGAAATTGCCAAGTGGGGTTTCCGAATTTTCTGCATTTATGAGCGATCTGTGATTGGTTTTGCACCAGTTTCTTCATTGATGTCTATTTAGTGGCTGGCATGAATCGAAGTCAAGAATTGGTTGTCTAATGTTGGTGTTCTCAGCTTATCATATGATGGTAACTTTCAGAATGGTGCTGGGGCAATGATTTTTCTGAGGTGTTGAAATTTCTGAATTTGTGTGAATGTTTTGGGAATGCACAGAAACTAAATCAGACGTTGCTAGGTGATAAAATGTCGTTATTTGATTTGGTCTATGTGGATTTTTTATTTGACTGGTAATTCATTTAGCCTAAGGAGGGACATAGAGGAATATATTGATCAGAGTTGCCACTCGGGGAAGGGTGAAGTGGGAAGTGAGGGACTTTCAAAATTTTAGGAAGCTAGAAGCGTCAGACTCGAACCAGGAATCGTCTCTGAAGTAAGAAGAGAAGTGAATCGAAAGCGACCTAGGAAGCGAACCGAAAGAGATCTAGGAAGCGAGGGGAAAGTGGAAAAAGGGAAAAAAGAAAGAAAAAAAAAGGAAAAAACAAAAAGAAAAAAGAAGGAAAAGTGAGCTTCTCATTTAGGGGAAGCGAGCTTTCCATTAATGGGGAAGCGTGCTTCCTAATTTTTCTTGGCACGTCCTAGTATGTTCCAAAAGCACCACATTTCGTTTCGCGCTTCTGAAACGTGCTTTGGAGAAGTAGGCTTCCCCATGTCCTATTGACCTTCTGGTAACCCTGATATGTATCTTATTTATTGGGAAAGTATACTACAATGGAGGGTTGTATGCTGGAAAGATTGTTCTCTCTCTCTTATATATAAGGTTTATGGTGGAGACCGACCATGAGTGGGTTCATGACCGAGACACCGTGTACCTATTATTCTATTGCGGAAGGTTTCAAATTGAGATTTTGGAAATACAGTAGGAACTGTCACTACTGGAATTCGACACAGTAGATCACGAATTTTGGAAAAACACAAAATTGAGAAAATGCAGACGACAAAATGCTCTTTCCAACGAACCAAAAATTGAAAATTTTCGATGTTGGGGTGAGAAGATACACAACGATTATCAGACCTAACTGTCAGGCCAGTAAGACAGTCTCTCGGGGAACTGCTTGTTCTGATCGAGTCTGTTTTCAGAGACTGTAAGAATAAAATCTGCCGACGGACACAACACGAAATTTGAAGATACATTCGTTATCTTTCTAACGAATCTGAGAACACAATTTGTTGACACCATCACATAAACACCGAGACTGACTGATAAAATTGAACACATGCGTGGGAATGACAAAGGTCTCTGTTCAGGTCCGTTTTCAGAGATTATAGAAATAGAATCCGCCGACAGACAGAACATGAAAGTTGTTGAAAAATTCGTCAGCTTTCCAATGAATCCAAGCACGCACAAGTCTGATTCAAAACGAGAGAGATATACCCGAAATACTGTAATTGGGTCAAACAGACCAAAATTCTGAAAAATCAAATAGCGAGCATAAACACACCAAATTATGGTCTGATTGTATCTTTAGGTGTTTAAGGTTCAACCTGCATTCAAACACACTTCTAAAGGTGATTTCTATAATGTCAATATCCCTTCCTCCTTAACCCAACTCCGGTTAGATCGAAAAAAAATATAGGCAACACATGAGAGATGATCAACGGCACAAGCTTTTATAAAAAACATAACTTCACAAATTCATAGTTTTTCAAAAGATGTTCAAGTTTTAAACAAGGTTTCAAAACTCACCGAGTCAACTCGGCTGACTTGGCTCGGCTCGGGCCCCCAGCAAGTCAACCCGGCAAGGCAAACTCGGTTTGCCAAGACTCGGGCATGACTCGAGCGAGTGCTGGGCCTTAGATCATACCGAAGAAAAAACTTCTAGTGCATATGAAAATTATCTCACATTTAGTGCATATGAAAATTATCAGATGTGTTTATTATATTTACTAAGAAGCACACAACATTAGAATGAATGAAAAACTTCATTGGAAACATATAAGATTGAAATTCTTTTTTTTTTTTTAGTTTTTTACCCAAAGTTATGCTCTTAAAATCTATCAATTCTATTTATAATTTCAAATTTCATCAGCCTGGTATCTATGTTAAGACAATGTTCTATAGGCTAATTCATATAGATGCAGTAAGGCTTGGCGATTTATTAGGGGCATATTCCTATAATTTCCAATGTCTGGGAAGGCATTTTTTTAGATAGATGCTAAGTGGTTAAGATGATCTAGGTCATATTTTCTGTTGTTTGATGTTTTATCCAAACATATATGATTATCCAAAGATGTGATTTGCATGATATTGTGCTTTTAACAGTTAATTTTTGTGATGCTCTACTATGAGCATGCAAATTTCAGCTACCAATAATGTGGATAATGAATTTGAACATATGTGTGTATGTGCATGTGTGTTTGCATGCCTGCATGCCCGTGGCCAACACTGCATTGAAGATACCAACCATTATGATTAACAATTCCAGATACAAAATGTATCATATAGATCAAAGCATTGATATGGAGAAGTACCTACCCATATTCAGTGGGGTGGATTTGTTTGTATGTGGTACCGACTACCAATCATCCCTAACACATCTTTGTCTGTGTTGCAAATGTTATTTTAAGAAATAGGTTTTGGTGCTAGAGGGACTTCTCGGCATTTGTTATGATCAATTAAACTAGTAATTAAGTCATTCTACAAACCTTTATATGTTTAAATGACAATTTATATATTGTTTTTCTTTTAAAATCAAAAGTTAACAAAACTCGATCTGAGTCACCGAGTTGACCCGCCGAGTCATGAGTCAATAAAGAACGAGTCGAGTCCCGAGTCACTGGGTTTTAAAACCTTGGTTTTAAATATTGCAGACACATAAGAACTCAACAATAATATGATGGATTCAAAAAACAATAACACTCACAACACAAGTTCAACAAAATAAACAAATTTTTCTAGTCAAATTGAAAATGATGAAATTGGTCGATTTAAACACGATGTTCTTCCAGAACAATGGCAACAATGAAAAGGATGCAGCCCACGACTGCCACAAGTTAACATCAACAACACAAGGATTCATGGCAACAACAAGGGTTCACCACGAATTCCTGTAGCGACAATCTCGACCGCCTTGTAGCTCATGCCAAACACTCCCCACGACACTCCCCACAAGTTCCTCAAGAACCCACAATTTCCTTACTCATGACAAAACCGAACTCTCAAGGATTCAATCTCACGTCACCTTCAATGAAAGCATTCCAGTCATTTTCAGAGCTTCAAAAAATTACAAAACAAGAGGCAAAAAACCCTCTGTATTTTTTTCATCATACTTTTATAGAGAAGTCAAAACTAGCATTGCCTCTTATTGGCCATGTGTGAGGCAACCACTCTTGAGGCCAATAAGAAGCCTCAATGCAAAATATGCTCTCTCCTTGCACCACTCAACTGCCCAATAGAAAATCATCCTGCAAAAGAAGAGAGAGCAGTTGGGTGGCACCTCAAGATGGGTCAATGGATGAATGGTGAGGTGGCTAAAGAGGGATTGGCCATATAAGAGACCACCACACCTCACATCCAATGAAACAAGGCAATATGTAATGAACCTTACAATACAATGGATCTAGATCCACATTGGCCCAATAAATGCATCCTCTCAAGGTGGCCAATGTAGATCCAAAGTTTGAATTTTGGATCCTTCCTAAAATCTAACTTGGAAATTGGACCTTTAGCAAAAGAATGGACCTAAGGTCCAGATCTAAAGCCGGATCAAAAAAATAAAAACTACCCATATTCTCCATACACCCTCTAGTACCCAAAGTTAAGCTTAATGGATACCAGAACTATCCAGATCCATAGAATCCAACACTATATATATATATATATATATATATATATATATATATAAACGAGTTATTCTTAAAGACAAAAATGGAACCACATAACAACATTAATTTTATAAGATGGATGAACAAAAAATTCTCAGAAAATTGAAGCATGCAAAATGAGTAAAATGCCCTAAAATCCATTTGGACCCAAACGGGTCGAATTAGGCTTGGATCTTCTTGGGTAAGACTTTTTGGATCGGGTCTTCAGAAGAGGATCACTCTCCTGCTCCTCGCTAATATCTGTATGCTCTGGATGCGTTGCATCATCCCCCTAGGTTCAGAAGGCTTCATCCTCGGAGTTGGGTCCTCCTTGGTACCGCTCCAAATGCTTGACATTGATTACATTTGACGTCTTGAAATGATCTGGTAATTTAACCCTGTAAGCATTATCATTGATAACATTAGTAATTTCACAAGGATCAATACGCCTATGGGCTAATTTACCATGCATATCACTAGGCATTCTTTCTTTTGTCAAAGTAACCCAAACACGATCACCAGTTTTGAAGATTACCTTTCAGCATTTTTTATCATAACCAGTCTTGTACTTACCAATGCTTTCTTGCAGCTTCTGATGTATCTTCTCATGATTATTATGCAAAAAAGAAACATGATCCTGGACAATATTCAAAATAGGACCAACAACAGGAATAAGAGCTAAATTTGCAGGAGAAAAATGATTAGACTCATATAAAATAGCAAAAGGACTAAACTCGGTGGATCTATTAACGAATTTATTATAAGCAAACTCAGCTTGGGCAAGTATGTGATGCCATGACTTAGGTTTATCTCCTACTAAAGCTCTTAAAAGATTACCTAAAGATCTATTCACAACTTCAGTTTATCCATCAGTTTGTCGATGATGAACAATACTAAAATGCAATGAGGTACCTAATTTCTTCCACAATTACCTCAAAAAATGACTTACAAACTTAACATCTCTATCTAAAGTTATGGTTTTAGGAATACCATGTAGCTTATAGACTTCTTTGAAAAATGAATTTGCTATTTGTGAAACTTCCATAGTTTTCCTACATGGTATGAACCTAGTCATTTTTGTGTACCTATCCATCACAACAAAAATAGAATCTAAACCATGTGATGTTTTAGGCAAACCTAGGGCAAAGTCCATAGTTATATCCTGCCAAGGTTTTTTTAGAACGGGTAAGGGTAAATATAATCCCGCATTTGTGACACTACCCTTAGCTATGTGACAAGTATGACATTTTTCTACAAATCTAGTCACATATTTTCTTATGTGTGGCTGTTAAAGAGACAAGTTTCATGATTTTATCTCTACCAAAATGACATTCATTATGCAAATCTGAAATAAGCCTAACTCTAAAAGAATAATCATGTATGCAAAGTAAATTTCCTTTAAACAAAAATTCATCTACTAAAGAAAAATCATTATGATGTGCTTCATTTATTTCACTAACAATTTTAGAAAAGTAACTATCACTAACATACAAATTCTTTAAATCCCCAAACAAACATTTTCATATTAGAAAGCAAAGAACTTTTCATACTTGATGCATTAACTACAACATTATATTTTCCCGCTTTATGCTTTAAAACAAAATTAAACTCTTGCAAATACTCTACCCATTTAGCTCTACACAGATTCAATTTTTGTTGACCATTTATGTATTTCAATGCTTCATGGTCAGTTGCAAAATGAATTCCTTATGAGGTAATGCCTCCAATGCATTAGGGCTCTGACAATAACATAGAAATCTTGATCATAGGTGCTATATTTGAGTTTTTAAGTTTCTCACTAAAGTAGGTAATGGGTTTGCCTTCTTGACTCAAAACCGCACCTATACCAACACCCAAAGCATCACAAGACAACTCAAAGGAAAACTCACAACTTAGTAAAGCTAAATGAGAAGTAAAACATAGTTGAGCTTTCAATAGCTCAAAAGACTTTTGGGCTTCAGGGTTCCACTGAAAAGTTTTTCCCTTTATGCTCGTTCAATAGGGCAGCAATGCTACTAAAATGTGGTATGAACCTTCTATAAAATGATGCTAACCCATGCAAACTCCTAACAATAATAGAGTTTTTGGCACTGGCAAATCTCTAATAGTTTCTACCTTTGAAGGGTTGACAGAAATACCTTTTTTGAACACGACATATCCTAAGAATAAAACTTCAGTAGCCACGAACATGCACTTATATCTTAAATGATACAAATGCTCATGCTCACTCTTGTTATAAATGAGTATGTCATCAAAATAGACTACTAAATTTTTTCCTATGTATGGCCTAAAAATTTGTTTCATGATTCACATAAAAGTAGATCGGGCGTTGGATAACTCGAAGGGCATCATCACAAGCCACTCATATAGACCATCACGAGTCTTGAACACAGTTTTTCACTCATCTCTCGGCCTAACTCTAATATGATAATAACCAGTTGTCAAATCGAGCTTAGAAAATTTTTTGGACTCTGTCAATTGATCTAACATGTCATCTAACCTAGGGATGGGAAACCTATATTTGATAGTGATTTTGTTAATGACATGACTATCGATGCACGTCTGCCAAATACCATTTTTCTTGGACATAATAATGTAGGAACGACACACAGTCTAAATCTTTCTCTAACATGTCCTTTTTTTAATAACTCTTCTACTTGCCTACGGAGTTTCTCATACTCTGTGGGACTCATCCTATAGTGGGGTGCATGTGGCAATAACGCGCCAAGATGCAAATCTATGTGGTGCTGGACATCCCTAAGAGGTGGTAGACCGGGTGGAAACTTTTCAGGAAAGATGTTCTTGAATTCTTCCAACAATGAGACTCTAGGATCTACAAGTGGGGACTTAGGCTCGCTCGAGTGTGAACTCATAGACAATAGGAAATAACAAACCTTGGACTGCTCTAAGACCTCCTTGAACTCATACCTAGCTCTGAATGCACTGGATAACTTAGCCTTAAGGGCTACAGTCTTGGATGGAGTAGGGTTGGGTTTGGGGGTGGTAGATAAAGATGGAGATGCATTGGATGATGAAGATATCCCTAGAAGGTAACAGATTGATCTTCTTTCACTTATTTGTGAACGAGTAGGTATTTGTCTTACCATTATACACCACCGACCTATCAAACTGCCAAGGTCTGCCTAGAATCAAATGACTCACATCCTAAGAAGGACATCACATCAGACCTGGTCAAAGTATGAGTTTTCAATGAAAAACTTAACCAATCAACATAGACATCCACACTCTTTTGAAGCCACAACATCTGACATGGCCTAGGATGGGACTTCATGCTCAACTTCAACTTGGACACAACTTTTACATATATGACATTTTCATTCTCACAACATCTTAAATCGATGATAAACCTACGCACCTTACCATAGATGGTGCACGCAAACTAAAAAATGTGGTTCCTAAGCCACCTTTCACTCGGGTCCTGCCTAGGTGCTTGACAAATCCTCTTGAAAATGAGTACTTCGCCTCTATCAGGTAATAACGAGTTCTCAACCTTAATCTCCTCAACTTCCTTATCCTCCATATCATAACGAGGCTAAGAATTTGGATCAAAATCTGAGTCATCCTCTTTATGTATACCCTCAGTGAATAAAGCTTTACCCCTACATTCTATGGACTTATGATCTGGTTTCTCACAAGTGTAACACTTAATGGGGACACCTAAACTAGGCAGACTAGACTATGATGATCCTTGAATGCCCTGACTCGCATTCCTAGGTTGGGGTACTTGCATTGGGATGTCTATAGGGTGGTACTGACTTACTTGATGGTGCAACCGGTGCACGACTAGTGGTCTTCACGGGTTGACTCGCTCTAGCCAAAGCCTTCCTCTGAAAAGCTTTCTCCCACTTTCTAGCTTTCTGATGAGCTTTAGATAAAGCCCAACATTCTACAAAATTGAGCATATCATGCATCTGATATCTCAAACCACCTATGTACTTTGAAACTAATTGTTCTTCGCTCTTATGAATGTTATTTCTAGCAACGAGGTC
This sequence comes from Nuphar pumila, assembly GCF_984573655.1. Lineage (NCBI taxonomy): Eukaryota > Viridiplantae > Streptophyta > Magnoliopsida > Nymphaeales > Nymphaeaceae > Nuphar > Nuphar pumila. The sequence continues at coordinate 31,453,717 of NC_143263.1, read as the reverse complement.
ATGAAATTCTTCGGTATATTAATCTATCGACTTCACACCTTGCATGAGTTTAATAGGCAAGAATTGGTTTCAAAGTTTCTGCTCCATGTGATCTCAACGCTCGATAGGCGCTCTGGATGCATACGAGTCTGCCTGAGCTGTCTCCACTAAGCGGCGACCTTACCTTTCAACCTAAGAACGACTAATCCTACTTTCTTCTCCTCGTAAACCTCCTTGAACTCAAGGACCTCCCAAACCTCACTTATCTAGTCTAAGAACTCTTCAAGTGTGCTTGATCCCTTAAATTCAGGAATTTCGAACTTACGACCAGATTCTTAATTGGATCTCCTAGGCGGATCCATATTCTTACCTGAATGCGAATGCGAATGCATATGGGGATCAAACTCGCTATCGGAGTCGTACTGACTCGTATCATGAGACCCTTGGGATCTGTGAGCACTGTGCTCGGATCAACACTCTCTCTCTAATAAAATCATTTATTCTTCAAGTCAACTCTTCGACTTGTCGCCGCGTCGCGATTTTAGCATCTAAGATCGCGCACTTCATTTTTGATGTTATAGTCGCCTCAACCATGACCTCCCATTCGCCTATCCATGGAGAATGCACCCAAGGACACACTAGAATTAGACAAGACCCAAAAAGGCTATGATACCAACAATGGTGGAGACCGACCACTGTTGGTTCGCGACCAAGACACCGTACCTACTATTCTATTGTGGATGCATTCAAATTTAGATTTTGGAAATACGTCAGGGACTATCACTATTGGAATTTGATACAGTAGATCATGAATTTTGGGAAAACACAGAACTGAGGAAATGCAGACGATGAAAGGATCTTTTCAACGCACCAAAAATCAGAATTTTCGATGTCAGGGTGTAGAGATACACAACGATTATCAGACCTAACTGTCGGGCCAGTAAGATAGTCTCTTGGGAAACTATCTGTTCCCTTCAGGTCCATTTTCAGAGACGGTAAGAATAGAATCTGCCAATGGACAAAACACAAAATTTGAAGATATATTCATTATCTTTCTAACAAATTTGAGAACGCACGAGATGTTGCACAAACATCGAGACTGACTGATAAACTAGAACACAAGCATGGGAATGTCAGATCTCTCTGTTCTGGTCCGTTTTCAGAGACTATAGGAATAGAATATGCCAACGAACAGAACACAAAAGTTATTGAAAAATTCATTAGCTTTTCAATGAATCTGAACACGCACAGATCCGATTCAAAACGAGAGAGATATACCCAAAATACTATGAGTGGGTCAAACAGACCAGAATTCCGAAAAATCAAATAGCGAGCACAAACACATCAAATTATGGTCTGATTTTATCTTTAGGTGTTTAAAGTTCAACCTGCATTCAAACACACTTTCAAAGGTGACTTCTACAATGTCAATATCCTTTCCTTCTTAACCCAACTCCTGTTAGATAAAAAAATATAGGCAAAACACGAGAGATGATCAATCACATAAGCTTTTATAAAAAATAAAAAATTATCACTTCACAAATTCAGATTCTTTCAAAAGATGTTAGTTTCAAATATTGCAGACACATAAAAACTCAACAATAATATGATGAATTCAAGAAACAATAACACTCACAACACAAGTTTAGCAAAATAAACAAGTTTTTCTAGTCAAATAAAAATTGATGAAGATTGGTCGATTCAAGCACAACGTTCTTCCGGGACAATGGCAGCAATGAAAAAGATGCAGTCCACAACTACCACAAGTTAACATCAACAACACAAGGGTTCACAACATAAAGGGTTCACCACGAATTCCTGTAGCAGCAATCTCCACCACCTTGCCGCTCACGCCAAACACTCCCCAAGAGTTCCTCAAGAACCCATGATTTCCTCACTCATGACAAAACCGAACTCTCAAGGATTCAAGCTCACGTCACCTTTAATGGAGGCATTCCAATCATTTTCAGAGCTTCAAAAAATTACAAAACAAGAGGCAAACAATCCTCTGCATTTTTTCCAGAGAAGTCATAACTAGCATTGCCTCTCATTGGCCATGTGGGAGGCAGCCACTCTTGAAGCCAATGAGAGGCCTCAATATAAAATATGCACTCTCCTTGCACCACTCAACTGTCCAATAGAAAATCGTCCTTCCAAAGAAGAGAGGGCAGTTGGCGGCACCTCAAGATGGGCCAATGGATGAATGGTGAGGTGACTAAAGAGGGATTGGCCACATAAGAGGTCACCTCACCTTACAACCAATGAAACAAGGCGACATGTAATGAACCTTACAACACAATGGATCCAGATCTACATTGGCCCAATAAATGCATCCTCTCAAGGTGGCCAATATAGATCCAAAGTTTGAATTTTGGATCCCTCTCAAGATCCAACTTGGAAATTAGACCTTTTGCAAAAGAATGGACCCAAGGTCCAGATCTAATGCTGGATAAAAAAAATAAAAACTACCCATATTCCCCATACACCCTCTATTACCCAAAGTTAAGCTTAACGGATACCAGAACTATTCAGATCCTTAGAATTCGACACCTAAAACAATAAAACAATATAAACAGGTGATTCCAAAAGACAAAAATGGAACCACATAACAACATTAATTTTTCAAGATAGATGAACAAAAAAATCTCAGAAAATTGAAGCATGCAAAATAACCAAAGTGCCCCTAAGATTCATTTAGACCTAAATAGGTCAAATTAGGCTTGGATCTTCTGGGGTAAGTCTTCCCGGATCAGAGTCTTCAGAAGCGGATCACTCTCCTTCTCGTTGCTAATATTCGTATGCTCTGGATGTGCTGTATCAGTTTATTTTATATTAAACTAGTTGTATTTAACATTAAATTGATTCAACCTTATTAAAATGACTAAAATACCCTTAAAAGAATGACATTTTTTAAAATGCATGGTTACTTTTTAAGGTCAAAACGGTAACTTTGATAGATTCATCAAGTTAATTTTTTGGAAAAGGTGTTTACCTTTTCATTTTTATGCCTAAAAAAGTAACCTTGCATTTTAAAAAATGTCATTCTTTTAAGATACTTTAGTAATTTTAATATGGTTGAATGTAGCTAATGTTAAACACTATATATATATGTATGTATTGCCAATTTTTTGAAAAGCGTTGTGCGTAGTGCTCGGATGTGCTGCATCAGTTTATTTTACATTAAACTAGTTGTATTTAACATTAAATTGATTCAACCTTATTAAAATGGTTAAAATACCCTTAAGAGAATGACATTTTTGAAAATGCATGCTTACTTTTTAATGTCAAAACGGTAACTTTGATAGATTCATCAGGTTAATTTTTTGGAAAAAGTGTTTACCTTTTCATTTTTATGCCTAAAAATGTAACCATGCATTTTAAAAAATGTCATTCTTTTAAGGTACTTTAGTAATTTTAATACAGTTGAATGTAGCTAATGTTAAACACTAGTTTAATATATATATATATATATATATATATATATATATATATATATATTGCCAATTTTGTGAAAAGCGTTGAGGCATAGCGTAGTGCTCCACCAAAAATTAAAGCGAGGCGTAAAGTGTAAGCTTCAATTTTTATAACTTTAAAAAACATTTAAAAATATCTACAAATGCAAACAAATCAAATAAATGCTTTATTAATGAAGCAACAACCAATAAGAACTAGAAAATCTCAAATAAATATCGAAAAATATGAGATTAAGATGTAAAAGTAACATTAATGCAACAACTTGATCTAGCTAAGTATCTGAGAAATAAAATATAAGCATTTAATAAAAAAATAAGTAATAAAATCACTAACAATCAAATTTCTCAACATCATGCCATCATCAGAAAATGCGTATTAGCATTAACAACCAAATGTTAGTGTATTTGTTCAAAACTCTCCAAAATGGGAATATTACAAGTAAGGAGGTGTAGATAAAAAAAATAAATTAAAAATAAAAAAATTTAGATCTCACAGAGAAAGTAGATGCTGAAACACTATATATAATATACTGAAATAAAAATTATATTGCAGAATATACATAATTACATATTTATATATATATATATATAACTGTATATACATGTATAAATATTTATTCAATTACAGAAGCACAGTAACGCACAAACATGCTTTCCGGCTTTTATAGAAAAATTGACAGAAACAAATAAAATTCAGAATGTAATAACTATGAATATATCAACAAAATTAACATGCTTTCAAGCTTTTATAGAAAAAATTAATCAACAAAATTAACTATGCATGCTTTTGGGATTTTATAGAAAAATTCATAGAAACAAATAAAATTCAGAAAGTAATAAATATGCACATATCAACAAAATTAATCAACAAAATTAACATGCTTTTGGGTTTTGTAGAAAAATTCATAGAAACAAATAAAATTCAGAATCTAATAACTATGCATATATCAACAAAATTAACATGCTTTCGAGCTTTTATAGAAAAAATTATTCAACAAAATTAACTATGCATGCTTTCACAAAAAAACAAAAATCCAACTAATAAAATTCGAAAAAAATAAAAACATACAAATAACAATCAAAAGAAGAGGGAGGAGGTGAACGGAAGGGAGGAAGAATAGGGGAGAAGAAGAAGTGAGAAAAACAGGGGAGAAGAGGCGGGAGAAGAAGGAGAAGGGAAAATACAGAGGAGGAGAAAGAAGAAAGGAGAGGAAGAAGAGGGAGGAGGCGAGCAGAAGGGAGGAAGAACAGGGGAGAAGAAGAAGAAGAACATGGGAGAAGAGGAAGAAACAGTGGGGGAGAAGAGATGAGATGCAGGAGAGAGGGAGAGTCAAGCGACGAGGGAGATGCAAAGAGAGAGGGTGAGCCAAGAGAGAGGGTGAGCCAAGAGAGAGAGAGAGAGAGAGAGAGAGAGGCCCTCCCCCAAAATCTTGGTCAAATGGGTTCTTTGACCCCATTTGACTTGGATTGATTGAGGCGTGCCTCGCCCTAAGGTGTACGCCTCATAACATTGTATATTGGCAAAGTTTAGTGGCCCATCCATATGGCTGGGCCCTAGATAAGTCATGTTTATATTAAAATTTTTATGAGAAAGAAAATTAATAAAAATGTTAAGTAACACATACAAATATACATTAATTTCAACATTAATTCTCCAAGGTGAGGTGAGGTGAGTTTTTAAAAATCACAAGTATACGATGTAAGTAACACTTTATTTTTTAATACACATGCCCAAACAAATTTATAATTACATTACTAAAACACATATTAGAAATGTCATTTAAAAAAGTTATAAAGAATCAAATTGTTGATGTGGACTACCCTGTTTCTGCTTTTATATGATTTATGATATGACATGTGTGTGCGTGCACACATAGTTTCAAATCTCATTATTGGGATTTTCTTAGAAAAGTAAAATCTCAAGGTAAATAAAAAAATTTATTTCCCCCAGAAAATCTTGAAAAATATTGGTAGATTTAAATTTTAAAATATAAAAATATAAGAAATTCATGCAAATTTTTTTTATAAATATTGCACTAATAATGTGATGTGTTGCATTAAAACTCAATATTTTCAAAATATCTGTGATTTTGAAAGTATCATGTTTTTTTTTGGGATTATATCAGTTTTTAAATTCTCGCGAGACTCAATCAGGAGATTTTCAAAAAAATAGCTGATATTTGTGACTGTGTGTGTGTGCCCGTGTAGTTTAGTGTAATCTGGGTTTTGGTAGATTCATCTCTAATCCGGGTGTTTTTTTTTTTTTAATTTGGTTCAAAACCCATGTACATCACCTGTGTTTGTGCTGGATCAAGGTTAGACTGTGTACTTATATCCAACAAACACACTTGTGCAGGATTTAGTTTGATGCAACACATCTTGTGTGGAAAAAAATGAGAGTTTATCTAATATATGAACACTATTGGGAATAGCTTCATCCCTGCTTTTGACCATTTATTATTAATGACTTTTGGCTTTTATTTTTTTGATGCTTGCATGCCCTATTCAACAGTTAACAATTTTGTTATTCTTATTTTCGTCCTTCATTTCTCATGTTGTGAAGTTATAGTATAAGGTCTACCACACTAAGACATTTCTGCATGCATTTTGATTGTTATATGTTCTTTCATGTGGATGATTTTATTTTTTATTTTTTAACATATTGTTCTTTAGTAGTAATGATGATGCATCATCTGCAATTTCAAAACCATGGGCAGTAATTCTATGCAGTTTAGATTTCTTGAAACATTTCATCTAGCTGGTTGATCTGCTTTTCTTTATCAGATAATGATTCACATGCTTCTGAGCTGGGGTGGTGGAGAGAAGAGCACTTTAATGCTTCAGATGAAGATGGAGATGGTCGTTTAAATAAGACAGAATTTAACAAGTGTGTATTTTCATTTAAATTCTGGTTGCCTTTTCTATGTACCTGTGTTCACTAATCTATTTTTCTTATCTTCTTTTAGTTTCTTGCATCCGTCTGACAGTGATAATAAAAAGCTCCACATGTGGTTGTGCAAAGAGGAAGTAAGGTATCAAAATTTACTTAAAAGAAAATTTTCCATTTGAGAATCTTTTTCCATCATGTTTGGCTTCTATAAAATTATTTTACACCCTGAATCTCTTCCCTGCTTTTTTTTTCTCCATTTTTGGTCTAATTACATCTCCTTGGGGTTTGAGCAGAGAGGGGTGCTTCACGTAGTTTCATGAAACTGAATTATGCATTATTTAAAAAAACAATGCACTTGAAACTAAAACTGAAACAAAGGAGAGAAAAGTTTTGATGATTATAGATGGGCTTTAAATAACAAAATGTAAATAGAGCTTCATGATGATATGCATAAGAGAGCTGTGAAGAGCATGACTAGCAAACAAGCATAGCCATTGCAAGACCTAGCATGTTAAGTTGAAAAAAAAAAAAGAAACTGAGAGAACAAATCCCTGATGGTAATGGTCTTTAAGTAATGAACTATGTGGTGGATTCATGATATGCACAATGAACTGTGATGCCCATTGCTACAATTGATTGTATCGACAATTTACTTGGAATCTCATGATGCAAGTCGTTTTGACTCCATTTAACCTTGTAGATGTGTTCAACATGGTTGATTTAGTTGGAATTGGCTCTTGGATCATGTTTTTTTTTATGAAAAAACAGGTTTTTTTAGTCACAAAAATCAATGCACCTGTACACATGTTAGATTCCAGTGATCCAAAAGCCGATTTCTTCTAAAAAGGACACTATATCATATTGATGGGGTCAACTTGACCAGAAAAAAAAGAAAAAAATTGGAGTTTGCTAAGTTGTCTGTATATATATACAAATGATTGTAGCAAACATTAATCCCTATATATATGGGCTAATGTTAACTTTTTTATGCCAACAACTCTCTATTCTCTTCCATTTTGTATATATACAAACTCTTGTCCCATTTGTTAAGTATGCTTTTTGCATACTGTTATGAATAAGAAGTTCTTATTTTTTTATATGTGTTTAAGTGCACATTTGATCTCTTTATTCCCTTTGTGATTGTGCCTTAGTGCACGGTTTGTGTGAGAGCCTTTGAAGTTACTTTTCAAAGCTCTTTTGTCTCTTCATCAGCTCATTTTAGAGCTGATTTTATGTGTATATATATATATATATATATATATATATATATATATATATATATATATATAATCACTGTCACCAACATCACAGATATATTGGAAATATCGTGATATTATCGGCTATTTCAAGGTAGCCGATAATATCGAGAATATATCGTGATATTTTCAAAATATCTTCAAAGACAAAATATCTCGATGTTTTTTAGATTTTTTTTTTTTTTAAATTTTAAATTTGCATTTCCTATTTTTTTGTTTCTTTTATATTTTAAAACCTTTAAAACATGTTTCTTTATATTTTTGAAAGAAAAATAATACAAAACTTATTATTTTTTTAGTTTTTTTGTTATTTATATTTTTTTCAAAATTTTAAACTCCCGAGATTTATCAACTTTTAAAAATCTCTCCAAGAAATACCTTCGCCTAGAAATTACCTTTAACGATACAGGTGACTATGACATATATATATATTTATATATATATACACAAAGAGAGAGAGAGAGAGAGAGAGAGAGAGAGAGAGAGAGAGAGAGAGAGAGAGAGAGAGAGAGAGAGAGAGAGAGAGAGAGAGAGAGAGAGATGTCTTAACCCGTCCTAAACACTTTCAAAAAACATAGTTTCATGTGTTTTTTGCTTGATCCTAACCTATATATGCATTGATGATATTTTATTCGCTAAACACCATGCATTGGATCTAATTGATTGGATGAGAAACCTTGATTTCTATTTTACCAAACTTTTGGTGCAATATGAGCCATAAATTTTTTACCGCTTTGCATCTAAACATGAAAAATACTTAATCTAATACATGTTTCATACTAAGCTATAGAGAGTACATCTATGAGTTTGAATTAATTAAACACCTGAAACTTTGTCCTTTAAAGCTGTTTAGGATGGTCTAGGAGCTACTCATCTCTCTCTCTCTCTCTATATATATATATATATAGGGAAACTAAAATATGTTTACCAGGAAAACATGTTTGCTGGTATGAACTAGGCATTTCCGACATTTTTTTGCAAATCTAACCCAGCAGCCCTGCAGATGCATTCGGTGTGGTCCATTTGCTAGGAATTGACTGTTGGATCATGCATTTTTTATCAAGAAATGTGATTTTTTATACTTGAATATTTATGAAAATTCTGAGCCATTGATTTTCAAGCCTTAAAAGATCCTTCTTATACATCATAATCGAATGATCCAAGAGTCTTTCTATAAAACCAAGCATCTAGATCACATCCTACCGGTGAAATTTTAGAAAAAAATAAAGAAACATATGAAAATCTCGGTTCATACCAGCAAACATGTTTTGCTGGTAAACATATTCAAGTTTCCCTATATATATAGTCTAGCCAAGTAGGGAGTTGCTGGGGCATGGGTATTTTGTATTGTGCTTAAACAGTAGACTTGAGCTTGGCTTGCAGAGCTTGTTTTCCTGGGTTTGCATGATGGTTTCATAAACCGATGTCAAGTAGCTTGGAAGTTGATCTGCTTGCTTATGGCTGATAAAATTCTCATGAATGCCACCACCAGACTTTCTGCTATTTGCACTTGCATGCGGCATCAGTAGCCAAACAAGTAGGTTATTAGTATTGTTTTGATGTTCTCAACATGCCAAAAAAGTTGATGTTCCCTTGTTTGGGCTTGTCATTCTGGCTCACTGTCAGCTAATCTTGGGGTTAATCTCATCATGAACGCGAGCACAATTGCTTGTGCTCGGCTTGCCATGAGCTTGAATTGTCCTAAGCTGGCTTGTTAAATTAAAAGTTACTATTTTTAGGAGGGACATAACAAAAACTTGAACACCCAACTTAACGTGGAGGTCCACACTAAGAACCAAGATTGCCACAGTATTGTATTGTGTAAATTTGATGAGTCCAACCTAGCCTAACTGCAGATGAGTGTTGTTTATTCAGGCTTGGCTTGTTAAACATAATGAGCTTATACATTAAGTTCATGTTTGGCTTGAAAAACCTATTTTAAAAGCACGAATGAGCTCAAAGCTCAGCAAACAAAGCTGAGTTGTGAGCATCTTGGCTATTTGGAGGCCTTGCAGTCCCTATTTCAAAATTAACAGTATATTGCTTGGAATAAGTTTGCTAACTGCATTGGCTTTTTTTTTTTTTAAATGTCAGGGAAAGAGATTCCAATAAGGATGGGAAGATTGACTTTCAAGAATTTTTCCATGGTTTGTTTGACTTGATACGAAACTATGATGATCCAGATCCTAATGCTACACATGTCTTTGATACCTCAAGGGAGATACCAGCAAAGAAATTATTCGGAGAGATTGACCGAGATAATGATGGGTGTGTACCTATTTTTGCTGCTTTTGTAGAAACTTGATGTCATTTTTTCTCCAATACTAGAAGCATCCTTTTACTGTTCATCATCTTTCATCTTCTTGTGTGTTTGAATGTGTGCATGTATGTGTGCGCACATGTGTGCTTACATGTATGCGTGTCTGTGTGTGTGATTACCTTTTCATATTTAAGAATCTGAAACTTTTGCTTCTCAATCAGGTACTTGTCAGCAGCTGAATTACTGCCTGTCATTAATAAACTTCATCCAGGGGAACGTTTCTATGCAAGTCAGCAGGCAGACTACACAGTAATGCAGGTTATACTTTTGGTACTCTGAGATAAAGATTCCTTGTTAGAATGTCATGGTTTGCATAATTTTCCACTAATGGTAGCAAATAATGTTGGTATTTTATCTGGTTCGTCAGTCCATATCAGTGCTTCCTTCTGGGATTTTGTTAATAATTATGTTTTGTGCCTCTTATTTTTCTTTCTTCGAAACCAGTCCATAGTTATGTAGGGCATCTGGCTATCTGCTTGGTTAACTTAATGATGAATTATCCACTGATCTTCTGTTAGATGATGTCATCCTAAGCGCATGAAGTCATAATAGTTCATTGTATGGAATGGTCCCTGAATAGCAGTAGATCCCAGTTCATTGGTAGCTATATTTTTTTTTGAACTTATAACCCAAAGAAACTGCACCTGGCACGAAGACCTGGTTGTGCTGGCTCAGCCTGCCATACCTATGGTTGTTGTGCTGGCAGCGTAAAATCCCGAGGCTAGGACTCCTGCCCCTGGGTCCTATGCTACACGTTAGCTTGCGCAGAGGGGTGACACCCATGAGAATCGAGCCTTGACTGACCGTCTAGCAGCCAAGGCCCCACCCCATTACGCCAAGCCCCCTCGGGGCCATTGGTAGCTATATTGCTTATGAAATCCAAAATTACAAATATTTTTCTTTAACAATTGAATCTACATGACAGATTAACCATTCAATGTAAAAAAATTTCTTGGACAGTGTGGGTCTCAGGCCTAAGCCTGTTTATTTCTTTTTAACTGATCTTGACTGAAAATGTCATGGAAAAAATTCAGATGCTAAAACTGACATACCTGCATATGCAATGGAATCTTTTGATGATTATCAAACCTTGCTTTCACCTCTTGATGATCTCAGGTCATTTGAATTATTTCAGCTCACAGCCTCACAGCACTTTTTTCAGAGAGCATGCTTGATCATGGTTTACCGTTGTAGCTATCATTGTTCAGTTGAATGCATTTTGAAACTTTTATCATATACAATCTCTCACTTTTGAAGTACTCTTTTTATAGGTTTCTTCTCCTATTATAAGGAAAATGACCCTTAAATTATATTCATCTTCTGTTGAAATCTCAATCTACCAACTGATTTTTCAAGATGTTTAAAGTGCGTTGGAAGGGAAGGATACTCAAAATGTACATGGCCTTAATACATTGCTATTCTGCAAGCCACCTGGTTGGTTATTTGAATTAGAGATGGACATTGCATAGGAACAATTAATCACAAGATTGGGACGTTGCTATGGTTTTGAATTGCAAGTATTTACTGATTCACAAACTAGATAGCATGTGTTTTTATGCCTAGGATAGCAAAACCGATATAACAATGACACTGGTGATGATGATGATTTGTCAAGGCATTAAGAAAAACAAAATTTCACCCTTATGTTGGAAATAATTAGATTTCTTTGATATGAAATCTTACGTCCAGAAAGAAGCCTCCTTGTGCATCATTATACAAGATATATTGAGTGGATAATAGCCTTGTCTGGCTGGTTTCTAAATGATAGGAGGTTCTTTCTAGGGAAAGGAATAATCTTAGACAACTGCATTGATAGCGTTTTGCTAGTCATATTGGGTTGGCTAATCTTGATTGACTGATGGCATTTGCTGACTGTAGTGTAGGGGTTGATTCTTAGTTAGACATGAACTTTTATTTTTGTGGCTTTTTGCTTTTATGTTTTGTGTTTGAACTACTAGTGAAATTTTTCCTTCATTGATCGAGTTAAAAGCTCAGAGAATCAGAGATGCTTTTATCTATTTTCAACTAAATATTATTATTTCTTGAGGCTAGAATGATAGAGCAAGTTCTTCAGTAAATTATTATACATCCATGTCATGGTGATCAGAATCTGTTATATGACAGCATTTTGCGTTAATCTTAATTTTGTTTCCCAACAAGCATAATAAATGGTTTCATTTTCAGAAAGAAAGTAATGAGTCGATTCTGTATGAAAATTAAACAGTAAATTAAATTAGGAATAAAGTATGTATGAACTCTTTCTGTGGATTTTGGTAACTCGAGCAGTCTACTGGGTGGAGGTGTGTTTATATCATTGATATATCACAATTTATGTTCCAAGCTGGGAGTTGCGTTAGCTGTTAGGGGAGTTATACCAGGCCTTAGGCATTCAAGAGAGAAGGTATTCAGAAAATGGAGGATTCACAGACATGTCCTCTATGGAAGATTGGAAGTGACTTCTGGATAATATTCTTTTACAAAACCAAGGGGCCAATTTCCTACCAGGTGACCCAAAGTCCTGCACAGTATTCTCCTCCGACATGAGAAAATTGTAGAATTTTTATTTAAGTCCCTCTGGCTGCCTTTCTCCTGAACAATGCTTAATCTACCAGTAGCATTCTGCAGGAAAATAAAATCAACCTACTTGTTATATCTATTTGATAAGCTATTTTTTATTAAGCAACATACATGAGTCTGTGCATTTATGTCAGGAGTATGTTGTTTATTTTCCTTTTACTTAATTGATTTATATTTAATAATTGCAGGCAGACAAAAATAAGGATGGACGACTAGATTTGCATGAGATGATTGAAAACCCATATGTTTTTTATAATGCTGTCTTTGGTGATGATGAAGAAGATGGATATGATAATCATGATGAATTCCGTTGAACACCTATTGAAGTGGGTTTCTACACCATTCATTCAAGTTATTTCACAAATCCAGTTCTACCTTGTGATCTTGTTGATGGATATCATCATGTTTGATCAGTGACCCCATGGAAGCCGTACATAAAGAGATGATTCAAGAATTGGATTTATTTTTTTCGTTAGGAAGTTTTTGTAGTTTTGGAGTATTTATGACACAGTGGACTAGTCCAAGATCCGGGTTGGTAGAATCCCTTGATTGTAAGCTTATCTATTTTCCTGTTTTTCAAACAAATATTGCTAAATGGCTAGATTGCTAATGTTGTTCTTTGATAGAAACTAATCATGGTTTTACCAAAGGGGGCTCTGCTTGTCTGGTAGGAGCAGCTAGTGCACGTCACCTTGTGTTGGGACGTCGCAAGTTTGAATCCTAATGGTATCGTTGTATTACTGGTAGGGGTCTGCCTAACCCCAGCTTGCCTTTAAAAAAAAAGAAGCTAATCATGGTTTGGCCTCTCCTATTCTTTGTGCAGTTTTGGTACATTTGATTTATAGATGGAGGAGGAACTCTTGCATGTAGCTATGTAGCTTAACAGCAAAGGACATGCTCTAACTGTTCACACTTAGATTGTAATTTATTCTATGAACTTGTTAATGATCACATCACCAGTCATTTGGATCACGTATTATAAACTTTACCAATATTTTTTTCTCCATATCATTCCAAGAAAGTTTTAGCATTCTTTTACATCTAACACAATGTTCATTCTCCCTGATTTTCCTTTCTTTATATATAATTATGCACTGTGGTAACTGCTCTGTAACATTACGGGTCTGCTTACATGGTTAGAGTGATGCATGATTGTTCGTTCTTTCATGGACATCTCCCAATCAATTCCGTGTCTGCACACCATGTTAAAGCCTTGGAAACAACTTGGTAGTGGCCGAGGAAGCGATCATAAGGTTTTAGTGTCCAAGCAGGGGGGCTAGTCCTAGGTTTTGAACCCACCTAGAATGGTCCAACACCTTGGACAAGTTTCCTCATCATGAAAAAAATCTGTTTTCCAAAATTGGTCGAGTTTTTCCTTCCACTTTCCCCCCCTCTGAATCCTCCAAAAAGAAAAAGAATCATTTATGCGAGAAATGTGGTCACTCTTTGTTACCACTGAATATCCAGCCCTCTTCTGTTATGGAATCAAAACGGGTTATTTGTTTTCTAAGTCATTTTCATCAAATACACCTATCTGCATGACTGGATCTTGTGGAATGGAACTGTCTTTAACCAAGGGGTCTGGTGTTTCAATCCCCAAGCTTCACTATCGTGTGTTTGTATTTGGGAAATTTATTGGGACTGATGCAATTCCGCTAAACCTTTCTGCCATTTTCCAGCCACAAAAGGGGAATTTTAGTGGAAGTGAATTTCAACTCCGCTGAATTCTGTGAATCCAAACACGGTATCAGAAATTGAAAGAAAGTTCAGTTCTTCTGTATCACTGACAGGTTTATTATGTCCATCATTTGGAGATGTTCATTAACCATAAATATCCCTCGACTATCAAATGCCGGCATGAATGGGAAGAATCATTTGATAGCCATGTATGTGAGTGAGGGCATCCCCTTGTTGCATCAAGTTAGCTGAGCCAGGGTGGGTGTAAAACTGGATGGATCTAGGTTGGATCATGGCTGATCTGTGTTAGGATCCAACCCTTGTCAAAATTTGATCGAGGACCAGTTTCCATAGAAGATTCAAACTCTCGAACTTGAATTAGGTCTGATAGTGCCTATATAATGAAAAGCCTGTTACATATTATCACAGCTGGGGCATGTAAGGCTGGGTGGTTGTGCCCTCAACCCCGAGTTTTACTTCTCAGGCAGAGAGATGGGCTTATTAGTGACCCGGTTCTCAGTGAGGGTTTTCCTTGGCCATAAAAAAAGAAAAACTTGTTACAAAGGGATGTCAACTGATCAGATGTTATCCATTATCTGGCCTAAATCGAACTTCGATTAGTCTGATTGGGATTTGGTAATTTGGTTTACTTTTATTCGATAACTTGAAATATGTATGAAGAGGGGTAAACCATCTATACCAAGGCAGGTTGAGAATCGTCTATAGTTGAGAAACTAGCCTGCCTTTTTTCTTTTTTTCTTTTTCCCCAATTGTGAAACTGGGGAAAAGGCCCCACCCTAAGACTTCCAGCAATGAAAGTGCTGAAGAGTCAATCATACAGCCCAATCAGAGGCTTTATCTTTCCAGTACATATGACTTGCATTATTGGAAATGAAATAAAAAATCTACACAACCCCATATCTGGACTCCTACACCTGAAGGTTCATTTTGATGGAAACCTCTTTAACATGTTCAAGTATGGCCTGAGAGATCTGCGACCTTCAGCAATATATGACATCCAAGCGATCCATCGAGCTTTATTAGCATATACTGTAATACTAATATTACAGAATGTTTGATCTTCTGGTTCAAGAGTAGTATCAAGAATTTCAGCCTATGGGAAAATCAACTCAAGGTTCCTTCTAAACACTCCTGCCCTTAACATCCTGATCTATCTCAATAATAAGCTATTAACATGCAGTCACCCTTCAACACAGTGGCTACCTGCACATCAAGAGTATTCTGAACTGAGGGTTCCCAATGATAAGGTGATTACATCATATCTACACCAGGATTCAATAGCAGCTCTGTCATTATCTGACCAATTTACCTTTAGAAAATTTCCCTTACAAGCAGCCCAGATATCCTTTTGCATCCTCTGTTGAAATTTTGGGACTTTTTCTGCAGCAATCGATGGGACTGATGCTCAGAGGCATGAAGTAGGGGCACTTTCTTAAAAGCCGCAATTACCCCACCGGGTTGAACTTGGATGCAGTGGGGTAGTGGTCAACCTTGCTTTTGCGATACAACCATGTGCAATGCCAATCACTTGTTGCACTGAGTAGACATGCCACCACGATACAACTACCCTTGAACAACTTAGTAAGAGAGAGAGAGAGAGAGAGAGAGAGAGAGAGAGAGAGAGAGAGAGAGAGAGAGAGAGAGAGAGAGAGAGAGAGTTCATAGATGGTCTGACCTGTGGCAGTTGGAGTTTATATAGACCGAGTTTGCATGGGTCCATAAAGGCTCATTAAGGTCCAAACGGGCTGCATACACCCATTATCAATAATGACTCAAACAAACACCCTCAACGGGCTGCCTATGTCCACTAACGTCCCGACATCTTTGGACACGTTGAGACTACGTGTCACTTCCCAGTAATGTCATAAATGACCTTTGATTGCTTTGGTCAACTATCAAAACGTTTTAAGAAAATAAAGCTTCTTAAATGGTTTTTATGAGGTACAAATTTATCCAAAATAAGTGATAAAAAGTTTAGTCAAAGTCAAACCACAACCAAGATCAGATCGATCGAACCAAATTGAGTCGGTCTGAATCCGAATCTAAAGCCAAATCCGAACCCGAATCCAAATTCAAGTCCAAAGTTTAAAGTTTAATTGACAAGCCCAAGATTCAAGCCCTTTGAGGGCCTTACCCTCTAAGTCAACTCTCTAACATTTTAAGTTCAAAGTATTTTTCAAAGATGATCAATGTGGGATTAAACAATTTTCATATGTGGGTTTTTTCCTTCAAAATGCTTTATCAAAGAACTAGGCAAAAACGAGAATATTTTTGCCAAATAACATTGGTTTAAAAAAGGTCTAATTTTGAGCCACATACTAACAATCCCCACATAAGTCAAAATTATAAAGGAAAAACACAAAGCTATTCGTGAAAGTCATATGCATAAATAAAGATACCTTTTGGGTTTAAACCTTCACTTAGTGTGAATAAGATTCAAACGTCTCAAAAAATTAAGTAGCAAAGCTTTGAACTTAATCTATACTATGAACTTCTTAGGCCCATTTACACACATAGTCCTTTTAGGTAATTATATGTGTGATCAATATATAAAAACTGCATATATTTAGGGTCCTATACATTATCTCACTTCATGAGTGTTCTAGAAACGACATCAATCTCATAGAAAATGACCCACACTTTCACACTTATATAGGTGAGTATGTCAAAAGTGAAAACCTGTTTAGACCACTTTAGCTCATTTGGCCTACAAATCTCATTAAGTCATGAGACTTATCCTTATATCACAAGTTTTCGAGCATTTACATCAGAATGAGACTTAAAGATATTCTCTATCTTTATATATTCTTTAATGCATACCCAATTACTCCAGTGACTTGTTTTTTTCATTGAATCAAGAACTCAGTTGACCCGAGTCACTTGGTTGAGTTTCTATTATGAATAATTTCTTTAATAGGTTTAATTACATTCCCTCAGATGTATTTTTAATGATTTTTCATGAAAGCCCTTTCATAAGTGGATCCGCAAAATTTTGACATAATTTCACATATTCTATTAAAATTTCTTATTGCTTGAGTACATTATTCAAAATTTTATGCTTTAGACTAATATGTCTAATTTTTTCATTGTATATATTGCTCTCTGAGTTATATATAGCAACTTGGCTATCACAATAAATTTTTATAAGTGGCAAGGGTTTGCTACTCAAAGAAATCACAATTAAGAGATTCCTTAGTCATTCGGCTTCTATACTAGCAGATGCTAGTGCTATAAGCTCAACCTCTATAATAGATTGAGTTATGATGATTTGCTTTTTGGATGCCTAGGATATTGTTTCAGATCCAAAGGTAAAGACCCATCAATCTTGTAGATATAGAATAATCCATATCTAAATTCTAATTCACATCACTATATCCCTCAAGATTATCGGGTTCCTCTCGTATAAAATAACTTATAATCTAATGTCCCTTTAAAGTACTTTAAGACCCTTAAAATTGTATTCTAATGCTCAGGTCTCGGATTGCAAGTATATCTACTTAGTTTGCTCATGCAAAATGTTATGTTTTATATAGTTTCATTCATAGCATACATATGACTACCAATAATGCTAGTATAGTGAAGTTGAGAAATACCGCCTTTAGTGTATTTATATAATTTAACACTGGGATCAAACATAATATCAACAACTTTGTTATCAAAACAATTAAATTTTTTAAACACTTTTTCAATGTAATGTGATTGAATTAAACCATACCCATGTTTATATCTAACAAATTTAATTCTAAGAATTATATCATCAAGCCCTATAACTTTCATATCAAAATTAAATGAAAAAATTTCTTGGTGTCATTTATGCATTTTATACTATTGTTAAGTATCAACAAACATGTCATCTACATATAAACAAATTATGATAATGTTTTCATAATCAACCATAGCATAAATGCAATTTTCAGATTCAAGGGTATTAAATGTATAGCTAAGAATCACTTGGTCAAATATTTTATGCCATGGTTTTGGAGTTTGTTTTAATCCATGTAAAGACTTTAGCAATTTGCCAACTTTATTTTCTTGACCAAAAACTACAAAACCTTTAGGTTATTCCATGTAAATATCTTCTTTTAAATTGATATTTAGAAATACAGTTTTAACACCCATTTGATTAATTTAAAGCTTAAAAATTGAAGCAAAGGCTATAAGTACGATTATTGAAGTAATTTTAGAATTTAGAGCATACATGTCAAAATAATCAATCCCTTATTTTTGTTTAAAGCCTTTTGCTATTAATCTTGCTTTAATTTTGTCAATTGATCAATTTGCTTTAAATTTTCTTTTAAAAATTCATTTACAACCAAGTGGTTTAAAACATATGGTAATCTAGTTAAAACCCATGTTTAATTTTTAAGAATAGAATCAATTTCACTTTGAATCACTTTTTTTAAGATGCAACATCAAGTGAATACATAACTTCAAAAAAGGCTAATGGATCTCAATCAATCAATGTAGAGATGAAAAGCTGTTTTAAAATTCTTTTGGTTTTATTGCTCTTATTTTTTTTTTTAATTTATATATTTTCATGTTTCAAAACACATTTTTTGGATACAGGTTCATAAAAAATATTTGAAGAACAAAGATTTTGCAAATTTTTAAGAGTATCTAAATTCAACTTGCAGATTCACAAATTTCTTTAGTCTCTAAGTTCATGAATCTAAATGCTTTGCTGTTTTGAGAGTAGCCAATAAAGATGTGTGCTATTTTTAGGTCATAACTTAGTTTGTTTAGGTTTATTCAATCTCACATAAGCAATACAACCCCAAACCTTAAGGCAAAATTTGGTTTTTTGTTCTTTCATAATTCATAAGGACTAACTTTTAATTTTGAGTAAGGTACACAATTTAAGAATAACATGAGCTTCTCTTTATATAAATTAAAATCAAGACTATAACTAATAAACATTACATGCACCATATCAATTAAATATTTTTCATTATGGAACACCATTATGCTCGGGAGTGTAAGGTGCAATGTTTTATCTATGTATGCCATGTTCTTCACAAAATTTGATAAAATCATGAGATAAATATTCTCTATCTCTATTTGATTTAAATGAAGTAATTTTGCAGTTGTGAAAATTCTCAACTTGAGCTTTAAAAATCTTGAATTATTCAAAGGACTCGTCAATGAAAGTCATAAAATACAGATTACCTCCACAAGTTGGAGCATTTTTCAAATCACAAACATCACTATGTATGAGTTCAAGAATTTTAGAATTTCTTTTCACTTCATGAAAATATTTTTTATAAAACTTTGTTTGAATGCACACATCACATTTATTATAATGATCATGCTTGCAAATAGAAATCAATCCTAATTTACTCATTTTCTTAATGAATTCAAAATGCATATGACTAAGTCTAGTATAGCATACATCAAGTGAGTTAAGCAAGTAAACAAAAAATAAATGTATTAGTATTGATCACATTCAGTTTGAACATGCCATCACAAATAAAACCTTTTCCAATAAACACATGGTTCTTCGACAATATTAAATTGCTAGATTCAAACATAAGCTTAAAACTATGTATTGTCAACAGGAAGACAAATACAAGGGTCTTAGTTACGGCGAGTACATGATACCCATTCACCGACTATAAATTTGAGTTTTATAGTCCCTTTTCTTTCAATATTTGTAGGATGAGAGTTTCTTGTGTAGACTCAATTTTTTTTATTGTATGTTTTAAATATACTCCAGTCATTACAAGTGTAAATTTTAGACCCCGAGTCCACATACCACTCTTTGTCCATTTGAACCATAAAGATTGAACTCATTACAACAACTAGCTTATTTTTGGGACTTTCTTCCTTGGTACCTTGTCATTTGCGATGATGACACTCTCTCACATAGTGCCTTGGTTTGTCACACACATAGAAAAAAATAATTTCTCATTTGGATTTCTTAAAAAAATTTGCTTTCTTCTTTTTAGAGTTTAAACTAGGCTTGAACTTAGCTTACAATCCATCATATTTATTTTGGCAACTACTTCTTTAACTTTTTTTTTTTATCTTTATAAGAAGCTTCTTCTTTAATTCGAAGATGAGAAAGAAGTTGTTCTAAAATAAAATCTTTATTTTTATGTTTTAACATATTGCTATAGTCTTTTCATGCGCTTAATAATTTCTCAATTGTCATAACCATTTGGAAAGACTCATCAAGGTCCATGCCTTCTATCTTACGTTGATAAGCCAATAATTACATTTAATCAACTTAAGATAGAAAATGTTTGTCATAAAAAAACTTGAAATCCATCTATTTATTAACAAAGAATTTATAATTTATTGCATCTTCTGTGTTGTATTTATTTTGAAGAACTTCCCAGAGCTTTTGCGTAGAGTGTACTTCAAAGTAGAGATTAAACAACGAGTCAGACCGGACATTCAAAATGTGCCCTTAGTATACATAATAATCTTCCTTCCACTTGCAACACTTCTTGTTCTCAACAATAGTTTATTCTTCTTATTCTAGAGGGTAGGGTTCAGTCAACAAGTACACTACTTTAGCCATGGTTTGAATATCATGATTCCTGACCTTCGATGTGGATACCATGAAGCTAGAATGTCACTTTTAAATTGTTGAAATTTTAGGACTTTTTCTGCAGCAATCAATGAAACTGATTGGAGTCACGTAATAGGGATATTGTCTTAAAAGCGACTGTTGCTCCACTAGGTTGAACACGAGTGCACTGGGTTTGTGATCAACCTCGCTTATGAGAAACAACTAAGCATGCATCTCATGCGGAATGTCAGTCACTCCTTACACTGAGTAGACAGACCACCATGACACAACTACCCTTCAACATTTTTTGGAAGTGAAAATAATGAGACAAAGAGAGCACTAGAAGAGGCAATTAGCAAATGATCTGACCTGTGGTAGCTGGAGTTTATATAGACCTACCTTGTATAAGTCCATAAAGGCCCATTAAGGTCCAAACGGGTAGCATGCACCTATTAAGTTTCAAATGGGTAGGATGCACTCATAGTGGCCCAATCAAACACCCTCAATGGGCTGCCTACACCCACTAACATTCCAAAGTTTTTGGACACATTGGTGTCTCCTCCCAGCAAGGTCACAAATGACCATTAAGCGCCTTAGTTAATTATCAAAACATTTTAAGAAAATAAAATATCTTAAGTGGCTTTTATGAAGAACAATTATCCAAAATAAGTGATAAAAAGTTTAGTCAAAGTCAAACTATGACCAAATCAGATGGGTATGAAGTGAGCTAGGCTAGGGTGGTCGGAATCCGAATTCGAATTTGAATCCAAGTTCAATGTCTAAAGTTTAATTGAGGAGCCCAAGATCCAATGCTCCTTGAGAGCCTTGCCCTCTAAGCCACATTTTAACTTAAAGTGTTTTTCAACTATGATCAATGTAATACTAAACCTTTTTTATAAAGTGGCTTTTCCCTCTAAAAATGCTTTATAAAAAAGCGAATATTTTTGCCAAAGACATTGGTTAAAAAAAGGACTAAATTTTGAGCCAAATACTAACATCCTCATGACAATTTTGGTAATTATCATGTGCAATCTGATTCCTCCATACCCAAACCTTACAAACAACGTGTTAAGGTCTGAGTCTAGCATCTTTGTAGCCACTGTGGTTTCACCTTAGTTCAATTCTACCACTGTAAAACTTGAATGAGATTTTGAGCTTGAACATTTCAGTTAAAATGACTTACTATAGACAGCCAAACAACTTTAGTAACATCATAGTCTATGAAAAGGTGGTGGTTACTCTCTTGTTCATGCTCACACAGAAAGCATCTGTTCACCAAAGGAATCCCCATCTTTTGTAACCTGTCCAAGGTAATCAAACGTCGCCCAAGAACAGGGTTCAGGACACTCTTTGCAAATGATTTTTTGGCCATAATCCATCTCTGTTTGTAATTTATCTCAAATTTCATTCCTTTCTTAAAACAGAGCTTATCTCCCTCTTGAAACATGAGACTATCCAACCCTGCAGTTACACTTGGAACTTGAAGCACAACCTAGCTGGACAACAAAGGCCACACATTAAGCATAAATCTGTATAAACTAGGAGCCGTGACAGATAATCTAAGGTCTTTATATATAAGACCATAATTATCACCACTAATTTGATCACGGAGTCGCTGAGGGCCCCAAAGATCTGGGTTTGGTGATAAATAAGAATGTCTGATTAGAATCGGGTCCGATTAATATATGGAGCCTGGTATAGTTTGTGATATTTCATACTAGACTCTGGCCCTACTTGAGTTCTGACTAAGCTCCGCAATTTTTTCAAAGTAAAAAAAGCTAAAAAGTATTATTTTATTAGGTATGGTTCGGGTCTGGATCATGTAATCCTTATAGGATTCGAGTATGGTTTCTCTTATGGTGGGTTCCAATATTGGACCCAAGTCTGGACCTGATTCCATCATCTCAAATGAGATCTGAGTTTGGTTTCACTTGGGTCTGAACCAAACCCAACCCATTGGCACCCTTAAACACTCGTGGTTAGCATGACTTGTTGCCAGCATGGTTTTACCACCATTTTATCTAGATTCATGCATCGATTAAGGATAACTCTTCAGAAACCTCCTATTCCTATCACAAAAGCTCAAACACTTGAACTATAAACCTAGACTCTATTTATAAACTTCATAAATCTATCTTGTTTATCTTGTCATTCTAGAAACCAAAGGCCCAAAGCTAGTTAACTCTGGCAAACCATGGATCCAAATATTTAGACCTTAAATCCAATAAGATAAGATCCAAACTCATTAAAAATTCTATAAATAAAACCATAAAAAACCCATAACATTTAGATTGTGTTTGTTGTGAGAGTCTAACCTATCCCAAATACTCTCACCATGTCAAACCTATCTTCAAAAATCTAGGTCTAGATCACTTATCGTAGGGTCTATTCCGCTGTCAGCCAACTTTGGACCTGACTTGATGCGGGGATGTAAATGACTCATATTCAGGATGGAGGTTTTGCAATTTTTGGCTGTTCTAAATCTGGCCGGATCCGAACTCCTATATGTATTTAGCTGTTTCGGACCCGAACCGTTTGCATTGGGGTTTGCTAAGCCTATTTGGGTTTGGGTCTTTATACTACTGGTTCAGACCAACTCAATACTTATCGCTCCTCGTTTGAGGATAACCAAGAGAGAGAGAGAGAGAGAGAGAGAGAGAGAGAGAGAGAGAGAGAGAGAGATGGCTCTGCAACTGTTCCCACCCTGTTTTGCAGTCTCAGCCAAGCCTAAACCCCTCGGTGGAGTCTTCTCGATGCATTTCCCAACCAATTCCGTCTCTTTCCGATCCCTCAGCTTCTCCGCCAACCTTCAGGGCAATCCATTCCATCGAGGTAAATTTCATTTCCCTCGTCATCTCTTCCCGTTTCTCGTGATACCAACTTCCCCAAATCACGTATAATCACGTATACGTTACACGAATCGTTATTTTTTTGAGGTTCACTTTGAGTTCTATGGTGAATTAGAACGACAGTTTATAGCTTCTTCTACTACTACTACTTCTACTACTACTACTACTACTACTACTACTACTACTACTACTACTACTACTATTACTTTTGTAGGCACATTGTGTTCTAGAGGAATCAGTATAGCGCCGCGGAGAATTTCTGTTGTTTGCGAGGTGGGTTCGGGGAAGAAGCCCGATTCGGCCGCGAAAAGAACTCGGCAGGCTGAGAAGAGGCGAGTTTACAACAAATCTAGGAAATCCGAAATCAAAACCAGGATGAAGAAGGTATGGACGAACTTTCTTCTGGGTATTTCCAGTACAAATTTATGCTTTTCCTTTTTACACCGGTTCCGTGAACGTAATGTGTTTTGATGCAGCTTTTACGTACTAATGCTACTTGTGCATATTATGGGTTCCAGAGAAGATGGTTGTGAGGATTTTAATGGGGGGATTTTATCTTTGTGGTGGTCCTTTTGTGATGGTTATTGATTGTTGGATATTTGAAGGGCTTGACTTATAGTGGCTTGAAAAGCAAAATTACGCCATATCACTGTAATTGTCTCTATGGATTTTGATTTTAATGTAACTGTTGTGTTTTTATTAATGGTGAGTAGTTCCCTATGATTTTTGGAATAGTGGAAATTTGAAGGATGAGCTCAACATATATTGTAGTAATGGTGAGTTATTTCCCAAGTTTCTATTATGCATGTTGATGGCTTAAATGGGTGGACGAATTGGAGAAAATCCAGTTTCCTGATTGTGTTGGATGGCTCAAACCAGGATGAACTCTACCTCATGCTTCAGCGCTCAATATTTTGTCTTACCTTTCATGATTTTGTGCAAGCAATGGGTTGATTTCAGCTTGAATTAAGATGATGTGCAGAACACCTCATCTTCAATATAAATTTGGTTATATTAAAGTAAAAGAAAATTTTCACATCCGTTTTATCTCTTTTTCTGCATGATGATAACTAATGAGTTCATTTTCTATCAGTGAAGATTCATGTTTTAAGTGTTCAAAAGAATGGTCGGCTTAGTATCAAACATTCTGAATCCTCCTTTCATCTCTTTGTTGGGGTCGTGTAGTGCCCTATTTGGTCTCGATCTGAATTTATGGGTTGAGAAGATATGGTTTAGAAGATATGGACAATATAACATCTTACCAAAACTATTCTTGTATTCTCATGAGATTGGCCAGGAACAGCCACTTGACCTGTGAAATAAATAAAGAAAAACTTACCTGAACTGAACACACCTAGGTGTAGTCTCCTAATCTGCAACTTCATTCATATGCTTGAAGGGATGCATGGTAGATTTAAGATTGTTTGTAAGAAGCAGTAGTTCTGTGGCTTGCCATTTTTCATGTGGATTGGTGCATAAATGGACTGAGAACATGACGAATGCCAATAAGAGCTCAATGAAGGTTGTTCTAATATAATAGGATACCCCTGTTTTGGATTGATGGAGGTTCATTTCTAATATCTGATTTAAGATTGTTTGTAAGAAGCAGTAGTTCTGTGGCTTGCCATTTTTCATGTGGATTGGTGCATAAATGGACTGAGAACATGACGAATGCCAATAAGGGCTCAATGAAGGTTGTTCTAATATAATAGGATACCCCTGTTTTGGATTGATGGAGGTTCATTTCTAATATCTGACAAGCGGCAGAGGAATCAATCCCAAATAGCCCTGGAGTTGGTGAGTTTTTGTATAGCAAGAGATATATAATTTGATAATATTGAAGCTTTTGAATATCTTGTCCATTAAGAACTTTAATTCAGAGGAGAATCTATCAAATTCATGGAAAAGATTAGTCTCTCTTTGGAGTCCTCATTCTAGGGAAACAAGTTCGCTGGTTAAGTTATTTTTCATTTTCATTTTAATTTTTCAGTAGACTTGGTGCCACCACATGAATTTCCAAGGATAAACCACTACACAGTTCAACTGAATCATGTAGTTTACTTTCCCCTTTTGTATATTGTCTTCAAGTGGGAAATGCACATACTTTTTATAAATAAATTAGTAAGGGCCTCACTAATCCTATGTACTGAAAGTTGGTAGATGAGGACTAGGCTGCAATTCCTGATGAGGTCAGAGAAATTAAAGTGAAACTCAAAAGTACAATTATTGACATAAAATGTAAAACCATAATAGCCTTCTTGGATGAGGATTATGTGATCTGGGCTGTTGTCATCTAGCTGGAACTAGTTCACCAAAGGTGGAATGACTGGTCACAAGGAACTTGCTTACACATTGTTTAGGCTACTACTTTGTTCACTTTGCGTATAGTCATCCCTAGCTTTCCTTGATAAGAAAATAAAAGATTTGGTAGTCTAATGATTGTTATTGCTGTTTTGAATATATCATAAACAATTGTACAACAACAACTACGCCTTCATCCCAAAACAATTGGGGTCGGCGATATGAACCAACAAAGAATATCATAAACAATTGTATTAAAAAAATATTGCTATTGTCTCACTGTGAAATTATTAGGAAGCTATTGTTCTACCCTTTAATTGTTAACACTTTGCAAATGATATTCTTGGACAGTTTGTTTGAATTACACTTGTTAATAGCTTTAAAAATGTGGCCGTACAGTCCCTTTTCTATGCTCTATGGAAATGGAAACCTTCATTATTGTGTAACGGAATTTTTTGGTTGGCACTATCAGTCACTTGGTACTATTTGTTACTTTATGATTAAATCAGGTGCTGTGAAAGTTTTGCATACACATGCATCATTGTGGTAAATCAACTTATTTGCTCAAGTAGGGCATTGCCTATAATTAATGCAGTGATCAAACCGCTGAATGCCATGCCAGTCGTTGGAAAAGTAGGAATTGGGTCATTACTTTGTGCAATGGCTGCCTAAAGTAAATCATCAATTTTTCATGCTGTCTTGTTGAAATCCTTTGCCTTGGGCAACTAGGCTAAGTTAATAGGCTTGGACCAGGTCGGTGGTTGCCCTGTTGAAGTGGGACGTGAGCAGAAATAAGAGCTCTTATTGCTCTTTCCTCGTTTAGTCATATTTCACTGTGACCAGCTATTGTCATGCATTGTGCTTGACGAATTGTTGCTGGAGTTTGTCAACTGGTCCTAGTTATCCAAACAGATTCACCTTTGAGTGTGTTTGGATTCATGGAATTGGGTGGAATTGGAATCCAATTCCTTCCAGTTCTCTTGTCCTTTGTTTGCTTTAACTGTTATTCACATAGAATGGGATTCCCATTCCACTGTATTCCTGAGAATGTAATTCTCACAGTTTATATTGAGAATTGAATTCCTGTTCTATTATGAACCTAAAACACGAGACCGATCCATCTCGGTCCTCTCTCGTCTCCCCCTACTTCCTTCAACCTGGTATAGAGGTAGGGTGGCCTGTGTGATGGCGATTATTGGCCGGCCAGTGATTGGTGGCTGGAAAAGCTAGCTAGAACTAGCAGTAAGCTGCTGCCGGTTCCTCTTCTTCTTCTTCTCTCTCTCTCTCTGATCCTCCAATCCCATCCACGGCACTCTTGTCTTCTTGTTCTCCTCTTTCTTCAATTCCTTCTTGTTTGTGTTTGCTCAGCCATAAATTAGAGTGAGGAAGAAGAAGGAGAAAAGGAGGAGGATCAATTTTAAGATCTCTTCACTAATAACTTAAATCCTAATTTTCAGAAGAATGCAGAAGATGATCATTTAAATGTTCCATCATGAATCTACCAAAACCATAAGTTCAAATTCCTCTTAACCATGGCCTAGATAGACCTCTTTGATGAAAAAATTCACTGGTTTTATTTTCAGCTGGGAAAATTATAAGAGCATGTTTCTTTGCTTTTGCTAAACTTCTTTTTTGCTTCGCTTTGATGTTTTATTGTTAGTTTTTTTCCTTGTTGGATCGTACACACAACAGCTAGAATGATATCCTCCAGTGTCCTCTAATTTGCAACTGGTTTGAATAATCTAATTAATGCCGAAATCCTCTTAAGTTGGATTGTTATTCTGCCCTTAGTTTTTCTCTTGGTAATTTTCATAGTTCAAGAACTTTGGTTAACAATTCATATTTCAAGTGGTTGTCTTTGCTCACTTCATAATATTACTTCAGGGAGATTTGTAAATTTAGTCGATTTTCTTTGATAATGTAAGTAGAGTCTTGAATTACAAACTGTTTTACGGGGTTAATATATTTTCCTGTTATATCTGATAAAGTTTCAATATTCTATCCAATCAGTCAGAGTTGGGCTGGACCCAAATATAAAGTATGAAAACTAAAACTGGAATTAGATTCCACATTCATAATTTGCATACAAACAAAGGAAAGGGAATCCAGTTCCAATTTCATGAAGTAGTACAAAAAAAAGAATTGGAACCCTTGGGAATTCAATTCCTTAAATTGGATTCCCCACAATTCTTTGAATCCAAACACACCTTTTCTGGAATGAAGTGTCGTGAATTCTCCGGAATCGTTCAACTTCTACCTTTTTGCTTGGATATGATGAATTATAATTTCATCAAGAACAAATACTCATGTAAGCTTAACTGTTAAACGAGGATATGGAGTGTTTTGTGTCTACCAGGTCCAAAAGGTGTGCATGTGTGTGTTTAAGCATTTGTATGACATAATGCCATGCATAGATGAATGAGAAATCAATATAAAATAGTTTAGACTTTTGATAATAAACTCCCTCTCTCATCATGTTCCTAATCATTGAACATGACTTACTAATCTTGACGCGGGGAACCTTACAAGAGGAAGTCCCATCTCCTCTCCTTTACTCCCATGTCTTCAGTTCACATGGCTGTTGTCCTTGTGATTATGATGTGTTTCTAGTTTTATATTTCTCAAGTAGGCTCTGACTTCATGTAATACCTGAAATTTTTAAAGGTTTAATAAATTCTTTTATTCTGATGTGTGAATTTTGAAGTAAGCTTGAACCCCATCAAATTTGAATGAGATTTGAGGTCCAGAAGCTCGATCAATGTGAGATAAGGATCTGAATCCTTTGTTGGTTCTGGATACTGATCCAGATCCATGCTCAAATAGTGACTGGATCCTTTAAGCATATATGAACATTATCCAAATAGATCTTTTTAACGGATCTGAATATTAACTAAATGGATATTTTTAATAGATCCGGTAATTAATCTAAATCCATATTTTAGGGATATATGTTGGGAAATATTTAAATTGTTTAGGGGCAAAATAGTAATTTCACAACCTAGGAGGGGGTATATTTTGGGAAATAATTAAATTATAAGAGGGTAAAATAGTAAATTTACCAAGACATTAAAATATTAATTAAAATAATTATTTATGAAACTGACCAGGGTTAAAATAGTAAATATAAATAAGAATTATGAAATAAACAAAATAAATAAATAATAAAAAATTATAAAATACCCACCTTTTTCATAAAAACCATCAGATTTAATATTTTTTATTAACTGTTTTATAAAACTAAGTTCCAAAAACCATTGGTAGAAACATAGTTTTGCTGAGGAGAGGGTGAGTCTGTAATGAAATATGCGGAAAAGTAAAGAGTGCTCTAAGCACTTACAACATCCACTAATGAACAAACAACAAGGGCTAATACCCAAACCCAAAGGAGACAACACAACATAAAAATATAAATGCCTCTTATTGAAAGAGAGAGAACTCTCAAGAGTGAAAAATACAAGAGGGGTTCACCCCTATTTATACACAAAAGAAGGAGGGGAGGAGTGACCATATGGCCTTAAAAGAAGAGCCACCTAGGGGCTCCCATGGAGTCGTTGGGAGCCCCCAACGGTCACAAATGTGACCGTTGGGGGCCCCATCGACTCCATGGTGGGGCCCCTATTAGGTGGACAAAAAACAAAAAAAATAAAAGATAAAAAATAAAAAAGAAAAAATACAAAAAGAAAGAAAAGAAACAAGTACCCCTATCGGGTACTTGTGAAATGACTAAAATACCCCTATCGGGTATTTTAGATTATACAAATATATATGTATATAAATATATACATATATATGAATTACATATATTTTAACACCCTCCCTCAAGCTTTACGGGGATATAACCGAAAGCTTGTTAAGGAGAAACAAAAACCGAGGAGCTGCAAGAGCCTTAGTGAAGAAGTCCGCCAACTGGTACTCTGATGTGACGTAAGGTAGTGCTATGGTTCCTCTTAGGTATTCATCACGAACGTAATGGCAGTCCATCTCTATATGCTTAGTACGCTCATGGAAGGTGTGATTGCTTGCAATATAGATTGCGCTTTTGTTGTCGCAACACAGCTTCGAAGGAGTAGAGATGACAATGCCCATATCACTGAGGAGGCTTCTTAACCACACAAGTTCCATGGTTGTAGTGGCCATAGCACGATATTCGGCTTCCGTTGAGGACAAGGATACTTTGTGTTGCTTCTTGCATCTCCAAGAAATCATAGAGTCACCTAAGAAAACACAAAATCCGGTAGTTGAGACTCGGTCATTGGGATTTCCTCCCCAATCTGCATCAGTATAAGCAATTAAATCAAGGGATGAGGCAGAGGAAAGAAAAACTCCCTTAGTTATGGTATTTTTGATATATCTGACGATCCTTAAGACTGCACTCATGTGCACAGTTGTAGGTGCATGTTGAAATTGACTGATAGAGTGAACGGCATGAGCAATGTCTGGCCGTGTGATGGATAAGTAGGTTAGAGACCCAACAAGTTGCCGGTAGGGAGTAGGATCCTCGAGAGGTGTTCCATCTTCCAACCTTAATTTTGCATTGATGACTTCTGGGGTTTCTGTCTTCTTATCGTCGGAAATACCAGATTTGGAACAGATGTCAGCAGCAAGTTTCATCTGAGAAAGAATGTACCCTCGAGGAGAGTACGCCACTTTAATTCCTAAAAAATATCTTAAGAATCCAAGGTCAGACATATCAATTTTTTTTTTCAAAACCTTTTTAATATCATTAATGCCTTTCTCATCACTTCCTGTGATGATCATATCATCAACATAAAGTAGTAAAATAACTACTGAAGACCCTGCACTTTTCACAAACAAAGCAGTGTCGGTATAACATGAACGAAAATTCAAACTTGTCATTACATTACTAAATCTATCATGCCAAGCCTTTGGGGCTTGTTTTAAACCATATAATGCCTTTTTAAGTTTAAGAATTTTATTTTTACCAATACATACTCCTGGTGGGGGATCCATGTAAACTTCTTTATTTAATTCGCCATTTAGAAAAGCATTCTTAACATCGAGTTGATAGATAGGCCATTTTTTCACTGATGCAATAGCAATAAGAGTCCTAACACTAGTCATTCTAGCGACAGGTGCGAAGGTTTCTTCATAATCTATACCATATTCCTGAGCATATCCTTTAGCTACTAACCGTGCTTTATAACGTTCTAATGAACCATCACTCTTGGTTTTAATTTTGAAGACCCATCTACATCCTATTGATTTCTTTCCAGTGGGTAACGAAGTTATTTCCCAAGTTTTTGCTTTTTCAAGGGCACTAAGCTCTAAGTTCATGGCTTCAACTCATTGGGGAATATTTTTGGCCTCATTATAGTGTGAAGGTTCATGAAATGAATGCAATGCAATTAGACATGCTCTATATCTAGGAGTTAAGGACTCATAGGAAACAAACCTATTAGGAGGATTGGAGATCCGACTGGATCTCCTTAAAGATGTTTCTTCAATGTTGGATCCTTGAGAGTATTTTTCTAAGGCACTTATTTGAGTTTGTTGACCACGCCTAACATATGTTTGGATTGGTCTATTATTCTCATCTATAGCATTATCAAGAGGAATTTCCTCTAGGTCATTCAAAGACTCATTAGAGATTTCCTCTTCTTGAGGAGTCTCATCTTCTTGAGATAGAAGATCAAATAAAAAAGTATATTCACTTTCGTCAATATCTTTAGTTTTCACAAAACCATTCTCATTTTCCAAAAATGTTACATCTTTGGATACATAGAGTTTGTTATTTTTCAAGTCAAAACATCTAAAACCCTTTTGATTTTCTCCATAACCCAAGAAAACGCATTCAATAGCTTTAGGAGATAATTTGTCCCGTTTATGAGTAAGGACAAAACATTTGCATCCAAAAACTCTTAATCTATTGAAGTCTGGTGTTCTTTCAAATAGTTTTTCGTATGGAGATGTATTCTGTAAGGATGAAGATATCATTCTATTTATTAAGTAAGTTGAGGTTAAGGCCGCTTCGGCCAAAAAATTCTTTGGAATTTCTTTGGAAATAAGGAGTGTCCTAGTGGTTTCCATGATATGTCTATGCTTTCTTTCGGCCAAGCCGTTTTGTTGGGGAGTCCTAGGACACGATCTTTGATGACAAATTCCATTTACTTCTAAATAGTTTTGAAATTCATTTGATAAATATTCTCCACCCGAATCGGATCTAAGAGTGGAGATATTACTTGAAAATTGATTTTTAACTATCATATGAAATTTTTTGAAGAACTCAAAGACTTCGGATTTTAAATTGAGAAAGTAAATCCATATATACCTAGTGTAGTTAGATCCGCATTTCTATTTCTGCTCTCCCCCTATTTATTCTACCCCGAATCCGAGTTTTGCCGAGGTTTAATTCACTTTTATTCTTTCTATTTCCCTACTCAACTAAAGTAAAGGGAGGGGCTTTTTAACAAACAGAGAATTTATTATTTATTGCTATTGTTAGCCAACATCTTCTTCATTCCTTACCACATCGATAATACCACATCGATAACTAGAATGAAAAAAAGGGGAATGTCAACGCATCTGGGAATAAACGATTGATCTCTATCAATAGACCTGCTAAAGAACCGAACCATAGAGTAGTTAGCACAGGCGCCACGGAAAGGTATGTTTTGATATCTCGCATTGAAAATCGATGAAAGTGACATAATAGGAGTACCCTCCTTTAGACATGACGGGGGAAGGACCCCAAACATCCGAATGGACTAACTCAAAAGGTCTTTTGGACACAAAAGTTCGGTTTGGAAAAGGAGTAGATTTCATTTTGCCAAAAATACAATTCTTGCAAACAAAATGTTTCTCATTACAAAATTTCTTTCCAAATGGAAAGGAGTACATTTTTGAGAAACTTGGATGTCCAAGTCTTTGATGCCAAATATCAATATTTTTATCTTGGACATGGTTACAAAAAGAGTTAATGGGGAGTTTCAAGTTGCTCATGTAATAGAGATCTCCCCTTCTATGGCCTTGCCCAATCAGCTTCCCGGACCGGAGATCCTGTATAGAGCAATCCTTAGTTGAGAATGAGATTTTACATCCATGATCGCATATTTGAGCAACAGAGAGGAGATTTAAATTAAGTTGAGGTACAACTCTCACGTTTGGCACAAAGAAGTCTTTTGAAAAGTTTAAAGTTCCAAAACTTTTTACTTGTAAAGATGTACCATCGGCAGTTGAAACATAGGAGTTTTTATAATTATTACATAAATCAGAAAGCTCATTTTCAAGGGGGGTCATATGAAAGAAAGCTCCAGAGTCAAGGATCCAAGACGACATACCTGGAGGAGAGGAAGAAGCTACGGCGGCACCCGAGGTTGATGGAATCTTGAGTAGAGTTTGTAGTGCCTCCGATAGTTGAGCAAGAGAAAAAGAGTTCATTCCTTTGATTGCTTCCTCTTTCTTTTGAGTGGCTTCTTCAACGGAAGCAACTTTATTTTTTGGTGCTTCATTCAACTTAGGGCAATTAGGTCTTATATGACCCGGTTCTTGACAATGATGGCAAATGGCTTTTCTATAGTTGCCATTATAGTTATTTTGCCTTCCAAAATGAGGAGGTTTGTAGGTTTTCATATGGTTGCCGGGTTTAGATACGGCCAAGACATCATTTCCTCCTTTAATCATGCCAAGACGGGTTTCTTCTTGGCATATTTCTGCAATGGCATCTTCCAAAGGAAGAGGCTT
This sequence comes from Nuphar pumila, assembly GCF_984573655.1. Taxonomy (NCBI): domain Eukaryota; kingdom Viridiplantae; phylum Streptophyta; class Magnoliopsida; order Nymphaeales; family Nymphaeaceae; genus Nuphar; species Nuphar pumila. The sequence goes on along the minus strand of NC_143263.1, from coordinate 31,420,159 downwards.
TGATCTATGTAGGAGGGAGGATCTAACTTGTTCATACTCGGGCCTAAGCCCATGTAAAAATTGGAAAAAGTGTTCTTTTTCCATTTGTTCTCTCCTTAATTCTACATCTATACTAGAAACCCATTTTGGTTCTAGCAAGGATAACTCATCCCATAGAGGGCCAAGAGTGCTAAAGTAGTCCCTAACACTCATTTCTCCTTGTTTGATAGTCCGGATTTTTTCTTGAAGAAAGAATTGACGAGCAAGGTCTTTTTGGGTAAACATACCTTTCATGAAGAACCATGCTTCATTTGCCATCCGAAATTTGGCAATGTTGACGCAAATCTTAAGCTCCACATTGTTCATGAACCAAGCAAGAATCTTGGCATGCTTACTTTCCCAATCTTCTATTTTAGATTGGTGATCTTCAATGGCCTTCATGCGGGCATCTCCTTCAAGAGCTTTTTCTTGATCGCCTTCCATCTTAGTTAGTTGGAGTTGTGGTTCCGAAATGGTGCCCATAACGTATCCCCAAAGCTTTTTCCCTTTGAGGTTGTTTTCCATGGCGGCGGCCCACATCATGTAGTTGGATCCATTGAGCTTGAAGGAGAGATCAATCTTTTGTTCTCCTTCCATAATAATCACACTTAAAAGGATAAAAGAAGAGAGAAACAACAAAAAACAAATATAGCTACACAACTAGCTATATTAAGAAGAAGAGCATACACAAGGCTCTGATACCATGTAATGAAATATGCGGAAAAGTAAAGAGTGCTCTAAGCACTTACAACATCCACTAATGAACAAACAACAAGGGCTAATACCCAAACCCAAAGGAGACAACACAACATAAAAATATAAATGCCTCTTATTGAAAGAGAGAGAACTCTCAAGAGTGAAAAATACAAGAGGGGTTCACCCCTATTTATACACAAAAGAAGGAGGGGAGGAGTGGCCATATGGCCTTAAAAGAAGAGCCACCTAGGGGCTCCCATGGAGTCGTTGGGAGTCCCCAACGGTCACAAATGTGACCGTTGGGGGCCCCATCGACTCCATGGTGGGGCCCCTATTAGGTGGACAAAAAACAAAAAAAATAAAAGATAAAAAATAAAAAAGAAAAAATACAAAAAGAAAGAAAAGAAACAAGTACCCCTATCGGGTACTTGTGAAATGACTAAAATACCCCTATCGGGTATTTTAGATTATACAAATATATATGTATATAAATATATACATATATATGAATTACATATATTTTAACAGAGTCACCCTCTCACCCCTTCCTAAATGAGGACACCCAGGAGGTGTGGGCCCCACTTGGGGTGCTATAAATACCCCCCGACCTCTTTTCTCTCTCACCTAACTCACCCTTCTACCTTTCTCTCTCCCCTTTTCCCCTTTCTCTCTCTAAAAATCCCCAACCTCTCTATAGAATTTTTTAGTTTTAGTTCTAAACCGTAGAAACCGTATTAGGTCCCCTCTGCTACCTATCTATGGTTTCAGAAAAATTAGGAAGAGTTTTGGCGGTTCAAAATTGAGGATTGGAGCGTGGCCCACAAAAGTTCTGTCTGATTCAGTAGCTATTTTGAGGTAGCACTGCGGAAGTGTTACCAAGATTTCTGTAAAACAAGTATGTACTTGTAGCCTTGATGTGGTAATTTGTATGCGCTTGTAGGACCTCTTAATTCTTTCCTGAATCTTTAGGATCTCTTTTACGCATTACATTGCGTCAATTATGCCAAAAATTCGTTCTCATTATGCCCCTGTATAGGGGAGGTTCTGCTAATTTTTTTTAAGCAATTTTGGAATTTCAAACTGTTATAGGAGAGGTTTTGTTGAAACTTTTATAAATATTTCTGTATTTTTGAATTACTATAGTGGTGGTTCTATAAAAAATTTTATAAATATTTCAGTAATTTCGAGTTGCTATAGAGGGAGTTATGTTAAAATTTTAAGAACCCCTTTTGGGTATTCGAGCTGTTATAGAGGAAGCTCTGTCAAAAATTTTATAACAATTTTTAGAATATAGAGAAGGTTCTTTAAAAAAGTTTTATAAAAATCCTCAAATTTTCGAGATGGCATAGAGGAGGCTCTAGTAAAAATTTTATAAGGATCTTTAAATGTTTGAATTTATATAAATGAAGTCCTGTCAAAATAATTATTGAAATTTCGAATTAATACAACACAAGTATGGTTTAAAATTCAGAAGATTTATAGACATTATTGCTAAAAAATAAAGCAGGTACTATCCCAAAATTTTTGGGAAATTCAATTTGAATTAAGAACAGGCTTTTGCCAATTTTTTAGAAAAGCTTGAAATTTTAACATCCCAAAAAAATGAGGTAACGATGCCTGTCATTTTAGGAAATCCCAAAATAAGAAAAAGAATTCTCAAAATGATTGGTATGAATTATTTCTGAATTTTTGAAATCATAAACAGTGAGACAAAATAAGAAATTTTGTCTTGTTTGAGCTTAAAGACTTCAATTTGAATTTATATGAATAAACTCTATTTTTTGAAATTAAATTTTGTGTTGCATGATTTGGTTAAGCCATGAGCGCTAACCTAGGACTTTGGAATTGCTCAAAGATCCATTCATGATTGAATGATTGAAAACACGTAATGTGATATGTTAAATTATATAGATGTAAATGTTGCATCATTCTTAAAAATCATTTATGATAATCAAATGTGATTAAAATATTTTAAATGCATATTGTAATGCAAAATGTTTTCTAAAATGAAATAATGTTTTGTGATGTGAATTCATGCTATTTATGTTAAATTTCAGAGCCTACTTCATCAACACCCTTGAGCTTATATGCCTTTAGACAAATTGCTTTCCCGGCCTTGTCAAAGCACATCTCCATCTTACTAAAGTTACATTGGACCTTTTTGAAGGTTCGGATCCAACTCATTTCAAGAACCATGTTGGCACCTTTCATGGGCAGCACATGGGCATCCCAAGATTCACACAAGATCTTCTCGCACAAAATTGTGGGTCGATCCCGTATCAATGAGCACCTCCACTTGCTCCTTGTTCCAATGTCCTCTAACCCTCATTGAATTCAGGACGAATACACCAACATGGGCATGGTAAAAAATTCCATGTTATAAGATCTTATTGTGAGAGATAACGCACCTTTGGCCAGTCTTCATCCACTGCAGAGATTTTCATTTTACACTCTTTGGGGTCCTTCCTAACTATACTTATAACCAAACCCAAATCCGATTCCAACATCAAGACCAAGTTTTTATAAGCAAGGCCCAGATGGTTGGTAGGAGGAGCATGGGCCTCTGTTACAACCGCGATCAGAAATGGGTTCTCGGTCATAAGTGCAAGACTCTTAAAATGTTCGTTGCTTGCGAAAGCGAAGATGAGAACGAACAAGAAAATGCTTCGGATGATGAAAGCGGACAAGGACATGGAATTTCTTACCATACCCTTGCTGGTGTATCCGTCCTGAATTCAATGAGGGTTAGAGGACATTGGAACAAGGAGCAAGTGGAGGTGCTCATCGATACGGGATCGACCCACAATTTTGTGCGGGAAGATCTTGTGTGAACCTTGGGATGCCCATGTGCTGCCCATGAAAGGTGCCAACATGGTTCTTGAAATGAGTTGGATCCGAACCTTCGGAAAGGTCCAATGTAACTTTAGTAAGATGGAGATGTGCTTTGACAAGGCCGGGAAAGCAATTTGTCTAAAGGCATATAAGCTCAAGGGTGTTGATGAAGTAGGCTCTGAGGAAGCTCTCAAGATTTATAGAGCTACCCAAGCAGCCTTACTTTGCACGATCGAGGCAAAGGACCCAAAAGATGTCGTGGAGATAAAGGAAGTACGACCCGAAATGAAGGAGATCTTTGTCCAATTCAAGTAAGTGTTCGCGGAAGTAACCGGTCTACCCCCTAAAAGTCCCAAGACCATCACATCACACTCATCCTAAAAGCTGGACTTGTGACTGTTCGGCCCTACCGGTATGTGCATTCCCAAAAGGACAAAATCAAAAGATTTGTCTGGGAGATACTCGATAGCGGGGTGATCCGACCTAGTTCGAGTCCCTACTCTTCACTGGTGCTTTTGGTGCGAAAAAATGACAACACTTGGTGCTTTGTGTTGACTATAAGGCCTTGAACATTGTGACCATGAAGGATAAGCACCCCATTCCAGTTATAGATGAATTGTTGGACAAGTTGCACGGGGCTCGATTCTTCACAAAGATCGATCTCCGATCCGGTTCTCACCAAATCCGGATGGCGAATGAAGACATTCTGAAAACGACATTTAAGACTCATGACGAACAATATGAGTTCCTCGTAATGCCTTTCAGATTGATTGATTCCCCCGCTACATTCCAAAGGGTCATGAATGACGTATTCCGGTCGATGATCTGTAAATATGTCCTCGTATTTTTTAATGACATTGATTTATAGTCGAACATGGGAGGAGAATTTGGGACATGTGAGTGCTGTTCTACAAACCCTTAAGGAGCACCTGTTCATGGCTAAGAGGTCCATGTGTAGCTTCGGACACCTTGGACATATTGTTGACGAGCAAGGCATGAGTGCAGACCCCGAAAAGATTGAGGCTATGCTCTCTTGGCCTAAACCCACATCTCTCAAAGCCTTGAGAGGGTTTTTTGGACTCATTGGATACTACCGAAGGTTCGTGAGGAATTACAAAAGTATTGTTACCCTTTGACTTCAATGTTAAAGAAAAATGCCTTCGCTTGATCGGAGAAGTCCGAGCTTGCTTTCGATAAGCTCAAGCAAGCCATGTGTGAGGCACCCGTGCTAGTTATACTAGAATTCTCCAAGGAATTCGTAGTTCAAATCGACACGTATGGCAGCAGAACCAGGGCATTATTAATGAAAGAAGGCCACCCCTTGGCTTTCATAAATAAAAATCTCTCTAATCGCAACAAGGCTCTCTCCACTTACGACAAGGAGATGCTCGCAATCATGTTAGCTGTAATATCCAAAAATTTAATCGAATATTGTAATGATATATAGAGGATTTTACCTATTCAGATACCGATCTACACTGATGAATTTCAATTATTTAACGAGTTATTCTTATTTACGAAAAATTATTATTAATTAGCAAATTTAATTGGGATTTACAAGGTTCTGTACGAGGTATTTGGATTTGGACTTCAGTAGAGATCCAAGATGATCAACTCAATTATTTAACGAGTTATTCTTAACCGGTTTTTGGTTGCCGTACCCGTCGGGGGGTCGACTAAGCCTTTTGACATGCACTGATTTTTTCAAGCATTCTTCCACCACTCTTGCCTTCACGAAATACTCCTCAAGGGTTTGGGGTCTAGAGCCATGAGCTCAACTCAAATATATTCTTGAAGGCCTCCTACGAATGCGCCGACCAAGGCGGATTCTGACCAATCCATGCACATAGTTCTTAGGTCCTCAAATTTCGCTTGGTATTCTTAGATGAACCCCTTTTTTCTAATATTCATCTTTTCATTATGATTAACGTATAGAGAGAGTCTAAACTGTTTTAGTTCCCTTTCGAACTCATACAAATTTGTAGTTTCGTGGTGTTGTTCGTGTCAACGGTACCATCTTATTGCTTCACCATCAAGGTAAGCCACGACACATCATAGTCTACTTTCTACGGGTATCATTTGGCTTACATAATACTATTTCTCTTTGTACAACCATTTATGGGGATCTTTCTTCGAGAAAGTAGGGAAAATTTTTTAATGGGGGCGTGGGAGAGAACCCGGAAGTGTGAGCTCTTGAGCTATCTCGCCGATCATCCAAGTGCCTTCCAAGGATAGATCGTTGCACGTCCTCCTCCCGCTCTTCACGATCCTCTTCTTGGAATCCTCCACCTTTGCCATTGAATTGGAACTGTTGCTGTGCTTGCACGCTCATTTGAAGTTGGTGCAGCAAGATGGTGATGGTTTGAAGACTATTCTCAAAGCCGGTCAATCGGTTTTCAACAATGCCAAATTTGATGTTGGTTTCCTCGAAGAACTTGTTAATGACTTCGGGGTTCATCTGTGGAAGTTGGTCTTGGCCTTTCTTAGGAGGCATAGGGTCAGACCAGGTTTGCTCTGATACCAATTGTTGCGTGCCTCACGGGATTGGGTTGGGTTCAGACAAGTAGGTTAGGTTGATTAAGTCAAAACAGGTTTTGATTCTGTTGGGTTTTGACAGAGCTTGAGAGAAAAATTATCTCTCAAACCACTGCACATTTTCAAATTTTAGGTCAAGCTTCTAGACACATGGAAGAAGGTCCTATCAAAATTTCAGGGCCTAATTCCACTAGGTTTGGGAAATATAGGTTTCAGGAATAGACAACAAGATTTAGGTTCTGGACTGGGATAAGACTGTATTTTGGCTATGACAGGTTGTAATGGAAAAATCAGATCTCCCTAATAGAATGAAGATAAATTCTGATTTTTGGAGGGTAGGCTAGGATTCAAATTTCAGACCTAGACTCACTAGGGTTAAGGAGATATGACTTCTGCAAGTCTGACAGAAATCTGCTGTTAACAGCAAACATGTTATGTCCAGATTTTGTGTACTTGGGACAAGGGGGGTTCCGACGTGGGTTTGGGCTTAGGTAATGGACAGGCTACTTTACTCGGGTTGGCTAGGCTCGGTTCCATCTGATATGCGGTTCGGGATGGCTGGGCCATCGGATCCTTGGAGTGAGTGACCGAATTAGAATTTGGGTTCTTGGATTGCAGCAAGGGAGTACTGAACAGAAAAACCTACTAGAGGTCTGCCTTTTGAGCTTGAGAGAAGCAGCAGAAGAAGAGAGAGATTTCAATATCAATTTCATTCCTTCAAGTGGGGGCTTTACAAACCTATATATAGGCCAAGAAAAGGTATTAACACCACCTCACAAGTTACAAAAACAGTTTAAGAGCTACTCTAATTTTAGATAGCACCCTCCTAGACCTAAGACCAAAATTAGATAACACCTTAGGACCATGGCTAACTTTAGATAACACCTCTTTGACTTGGCCAAAATTAGCCAAGCTAATTCTAGCCACTTTATACCATTTTTCGACCTCCCCACATGTCCTTCCCTGCTCCAAAATAGGGGACTTCAGATCCGGGTCCAACCCAATCCGTATCAAGTTGGTTAATGCTTCCTTTACATGTCTCCTTGGTATGCATACCCATGTGCTTTTCATTGTACTGCTATTGTCAGTATCTGAAGTAAATTGTGTTTTTTTGTGTTTGCCTTCTGTATTAAATGACTTGAAATAAGCAAAAAGTACCTGAATCTGACATGTATACTTATCTGTGAATGAGTTTATGAAGTCTATTGCACTCGATGATTTGGTGTCTGATTATTAAGGGTGTATGAACGCCCCACACAGGACATGCTGCTTGGAAGCTCTCTTTGTTTGTTTCATTCTGCCATGTTTAGGGATGGCTATCTGGAGGGGGACACATGCTTATTTTTTTTTTTGGTAGTGTTTGGTTGCTCATCTGGCATGCATGTCCATACTCCATAGATGTGCTGCACATGAATACAAACACCATGTGAGCATGGATGTGCCTAGTTTTGTATTTATATGTAATGTATATTCTCATTTTTCCAAACTCCTAGTGTTTCATTAATTGTGGGGTTATATATGAAACTGGATTGCAATTTTTCCTGTATGGGATGTTCCTGTGGGCTACAGTTACTGCCACTAAGCAACAATATGAATCTCCTATTGTTGGATGTTATTAGATCAGGCAGTTGTCAAAATAATTTTGGGTGATACTGTGGAATCCATAGTCATTGTACATTAGAAACTTCAATGGTTTGCCAATTGAAATTGTTGTCCACTTTGATGATTTTCAGCTCATCTATAGGCTTTAGCTTGCCAATTGATGTCAAAATAATATCTTTCTCGTCATATTATACAGGTGTTTGATGCACTTGATGAACTTTATAAGAAGACTGATGCACAGACTGAAGAAATCTTACCTATTGAGAAACTGATTGGCGAAGCATATTCTACCATTGATAAAGCTGTGAAGGTTGGGACACTGCACAGGAACACTGGAGCGCATAGGAAGTCTCGGCTTGCAAGGAGAAAAAAGGCTGTTGAGATCCACCATGGCTGGTATCTTCCGGTTGCAGCTTGAGGCTGTTCATATTCCAAAACAGGATGGGAATTGGGAAATCATGAAACTCTGTATCCATATTTTCTTTCTTGTGCAGCTCACCAAGAGATTACATTATTTTACTGCCTCTATATTAATTTTTCCATTGAAGTAATGGATCCTAGATCATATGAATTCATTCAAAGAATTTTTGTTAAATGCCTAAAATCTTGCCAAACCAACTTATGATTTGCAGAACATCAACCCCACAAATATCTACTGCCTCTTGACTTCTTACAATTATGATTTGGAGTCAATTGGTTAGACCTAGTCTGCAAATATTGAGACCACTTAGAGAGAGAACTTCCTTTTAATTTCACTTAATACTTAATCTGTTCTGTCATGAGCCCACTATAGATCGAGATATGGTTACTACTGTAATTCCTGCGTATTCAAGTCCAGGTTGGTTTAGTCAAGCATGTTTATGTGGTGCACTATGAATGGGAAAGTCCTATGGTTCAGTCGGGATGTTTGACCAAAATTATAAATATTTAGCTAAATCTGACTTTGGCAAACTGATAAGTGGTTTAGCAAATGTGTGCTCGGAATGGACTTTGGTGATGTTGCATAGTCACTGTCTCCAAATTCATTTTGATATTGCTTTTTCAAATCCAAATATCTCAAACATATGAATGATTTTCTAGATCTGTAAATATTCTGGTCTGTATAGATTGTTTTTGCATGTAAATTTGGATATAGCAAGGTTAGGGGGCTGATTAGATTTATATCTGGTAAAGCTCCTCCCACCCACCTACTCAAATCTGGACCAGCTCACCGGGCTGGACAATCATGCATCTGCATCTAAACCAACTTGGAGCCATTTACATCCTTAATGGATGCCGCTTTAGGCACCTGAACGATGCTTGAGTGCATTCCATGTAGTTAACTCTCAGCTTTAGATGTTGAGGGAAGTTCTGTTTTCTACGCCCTCAAAGATTGAGATGCTTATATTATTGCATGATGCCTGCATCACTCTTTTTAAGAAATTTACATATAGCTGCCTAAGGTATGGCAATTTTACATTTAACTGTCCGTACTATAAAAAACTATGATTTAAGACCAAACTTATCTAGAAATTGATCAAATCGGTTCTTCAGTTTACTTGTCAATTTTAACCATGATGAACAGTTAACTCACTACATAACTAGAAAAAAAAGAAAAGCTATTTTTCCCTTCCATAGTTTTCTTTTTAGTTATGTAGAGATAGTGAACTGTTAAATCATAATTAAATTGACATAAGTAAACCATGCGCTTAATTTAGCACTTTCTACATGATTTAGGAGTTTACTCTTAATTTTTGATAGTGCAGAGGGTTGACGCAAAATCAGCACATTGTACGCGCTATATGTAAATTTGTTTTTTGGCAGAATAACAGTAGACGGTGTGACACCATAAGCATGCATTAAGCCCGAACCTGCACATCGCTGTTAGCATCTTTTTTTTTATTTGATGAGCTGCTCACACCATGAGCACATGTTTAACGCCAACACTATTGATGTTGCTTTAGAGTCTGAAGAAAGTGCGAATCTTATAAATAGTGAAGGATGACATAGGAATCAAAATAACCACTGATATGGGTGTCATCAGAAATGCCATTGCCAGAGACAGGGGTCCTTTTTGAAAGAGCAATGAATAAGATGATAAACTCAAATTTCACTCTCTTGTCCACCAAGAGGATTGAATATTCTATTTATAAGCGTGACAGTGTTTACAATGTTTAGAATACACAGTTATTGAATATCGACATACAAAGTTAGATGCGATAACAAAACAACTAACAAATGATAGCAGTTAACGTTTTTTATAACTTTATAAAAAGCGATAATATCAAATACACGGTTGGCTCACGATACTCCTCATTGAATCTGACTTCTTGTAACTTCATTTGACTTATCTTTCTGAACTTCATTTGAATTGTTCAAAACCTGTTTGGCGCATTTGGTTTATGAGAAACCATTATCATCATGAAATATAACCGTATGAGCATTATCCTTAGCATGCCCCTGCGAGTTCAACGTGGGGTCGACCACGTTGAGCTTGTCACGAATGAAAACAAATCTTGAAAATGGAAGAGGCTTAGTGAGACCGTCAACAAGCTGGTCAGAGGAGGTGATAAACTGAACTTGAAGATGAACCTTTTGCACATGATCCCAAACAAAATAAAAATCAATTTCAACATGTTTGGTGCGAGAATGAAAAACCAAATCCGTTGTGAGATATAAAGCCCCAACATTATCACACCAAAGAGTAGGTGGCAAAGAAGAAATGAAGCCAAGCTCAGTGAGAAGGGACTTGAGCCAAAGAAAATCAAACACAGCACAAGCGAGAGGCTTGTACTCACCCTCAGTGCTGGATCGAGCTATGGTTCGTTGCTTGCGAGAAGACAAAAAACCAAAGTAGAGCCTAGAAAAATAGTAAAGCCACTGGTAGACTTGCGGTCATTGAGGCTACCCGCCTAGTCAGCATAAGAGAAGGCGTTGAACTAGAGAGAGGAAGACCGTGCGAAGAACAAACTATGTTGAATAGTATCCTTGAGATAGCGAATGATGTGTTCGACAACAGACTAGTGGGTAACCATGGGTTGATGCATGAACTACCACTACAAGAATTCTGCGGATTAGCGATGGACACTATCCGACGACAATCCATCGCAAATTCATCACTAATATGTTTAACGATGGATTGGCGATGACTTAGCGATGGATAACATCCGTCGCAATTTCCTGGTCACTAATTAGGGCCAGAACTTATCTGTCGCTACTTCCGTCGCTAATTAGCAATGAAGTAGCAAATGTCATGATTCATCGTTAAATAAGGACTGATTTGGTTTTGCGACAGATACATATTCGTCAATAATCCGTCGCTAAAATGTAATGATGGGAGACAAAAATTTTCTATCGCTAATTTTGCAACTAATTCTGATTTAAGGACGACTATTTTTCTCTCGCTAATTTGTCGTAAAATGGTGATGGATTATTTCCATCTCAATTTTTTGTCGCTAATTAACATTTTGCTTGTAGTGTAATAAACCATGTTGACCACAAAGGCAATGTCAGGCCATGTGATGGTGAGATATTAGAGACTACCCACGATGCTCTAATATAAAGTAGAGTCATGAAAAAAGAGGAATCATCCTTAGATAACCGGGTAGTGGAGTTCAGAGGAATATAAATTGACTTCGCATCAGTCATAGAGGCACGATGAAGGAATATAAGAGCATATGTGCACTGACAAAAAAAATATCTGAGGAAGCATAATGAACTTTAATACCCAAGAAATAATTTAAGCAATCGAGATCTTTGATGGGAAATGTAAGAATAAGGTGCTGAATCAACTGCTTAATGGCAATGGTGGAGCTGTCGGTGATGATGATATCATCAACATAAACCAGTAAATAAATAACCAGACTGCTATCTCAAAAAATAAATAACAAATCATTAGAAAGAAATATACGAAATCCATGAGACTGAAGATAAGAGCTGAGATGCTACTACTAGGCATGCGGAGCTTGCTTGGGGTCGTACAAGGCCCAATCCAGCTTGCATACATGTTGAGGGTAAAAATAATCTTAAAAACCTTGAGGCTATGCCATATAAACATCTTCAGAAAGGAGATCATTTAAGAAAGCATTATTAAAATCCAATTGATGAATCGGCCAATCTGATAAAACCGCAAGAGAAAGAACAACGCAGATGATAGTGGGTTTCACAAATGCACTAAAAGTCTCAAAAAAATTGATGCCTTCCTCTTGATGAAAACTCTTAGCAATGAGACAAGTTTTATAGCGAGCCACTGAGCCATCAACATGTCATTTAATTTGAAAAACCCATTGGAGCCAATGATATTATAATGAGGACAAGGAGGAACGAGGTGCCAAGTATGATTAAGTTGGAGATTGTTAAACTCATTTTGCATGGCCGTGCATCACTTGGGGTCAAGATTAGCCTATTTAAACAAAGTAGGTTCAGGTGTGAGTAGAACAGAACTAAAACAAGCAAAAGAGAGGGGATAGCAGGTAGTGGTGAATACACGGGGTTTAAGAGAGTTGGTCATAGAGCGAGTGATCATGGGATGGGTATAATCAAACATACGACTAATGATAGAGTCAGAAAGAAGAGAAGAAGATGGCAGTGGCGAAGAAGAATCAGATGGTTTAGAAGTGGGAATGATATACTAGCAAAATGTGTGTGCATCTGCATGCGAGATTCATAAATGAGAATTTTCTTACGTAAGTAGTAAGAAAGAAAATAAGAAAAGAAAAATATTGATTACATAAAAATGAAAGAAGTAATATAATTCAAGGCATAATTAACTAACACATCATAACAAATCATTTATATGTGCCCCTAGTGACAAATATCGGTCTTTTGTTTTAATCTCGCAATTTATTACATGATTTGCAAAAACAAACATAATCCAAAAATGATAGTTTTAAATATCAGTTATTTAAAAAATATTGCATTCTTATCACGATATTATGACACTATTAACATGATATTTATATTTTTATATTTTTGTAATATATTTTTTATTTTTAAATATACAAATATTGTTTGAGATTTTCCAAAAAAACAATTTATCACATGATTTTCCTTTGTTGAAGAAAAATCCGGACAACAAGATTTGTGAGTGTTCATATGCCAGACTTGGTGCATTGAGAACGACATCAATGCAATGCAAACCACCTTAAAGTTAAAATATGGAATCAAAGAATGGCTGAAGACTCAAGCAAAAATCAAGCGGGTGGATATTCGATGAATATTCTGATATCTTGCGGCTATTTTGTGAAATAGCATTATTCTCAAGGGTCATATGATCATTTTTTGATACGTAAAATATGAACTATTAAGTGTGATATATAAAATATATAATGATATACATATATATTTTTTAAGTCTAATATATAGGAAAACCTGTAACGTCCAACCGGTTTTCCTCAAACGAGCGTCGAATGATGCTCATTCATGAATGTGTTGAAAAAATAGAACCACCGCTAATTCCCTAGGCAGAAAAATGACCTATAAAAGGTCATTTTACTCAAAACGAGTGTAAGATCAATGGTGCATGCTTATGCAATGTAACGTCCAACACTTTGAGTGATCGACATTACTGGTTACTATATATAGATATATACAGAAATTGGTAGCTACTCAATCCATATGTGCTCAACATGTACTAAGATTAAAAAATCAATGGTCTACCATTTTAAAAAATATTCAATGCTTAAAAAATATTTTTTTTCTCAAAAAAAATGATCTAAGTGTGATTTTCGAGTAAATCGATCAGTCAAATTTTTGAAAAACAACATGAAAACCCCTATTCAAGATTGGTAGGCAGAAAAAGCATCAGACAACTACCTCTCTCTCTCTCTCTCTCTCTCTATATATATATATATATATATATATATATATATATATATATATATATATATATATATATGGTCCTAATGAAGGTAAGGAACTAATGAGCTAGAAATCATATGAGCAAGTTGTATCAACTCAATCTAACCACATAGATGTGTTTAGCATGAATTGTTTGCTAAGTATCAAGTCTTGGATCTTGCATTTCTGATGTAAAAACATGAAATTTTTGGCACATTGTGAGGCCATTGATTTTATAACCCCTTTAAAAGCCTAATTATATGTCATAATCACATGATTCAAAACAAGTTTCCTACTAAACAAACCATGGAGATCACATATGTAACATTTATTCTACAAAAAATATGATTTTTTTGAAGAAAAAAGTGATTTCTATTCATTAGTTCCTTACCTTCATTAGTAGCCAATATTTAGATGGAAAATCTGTTCCATCTAAACAATAGAATGATCGATCTAGACCAATAAATAAAATTAATACACTTAATTTAAAAATCGAAGCTAATTACTTGGGTTTGGCTATGTTGTCATGAATATAATTGGCATAATGAGCATGTCTACAGCGTGAAATGCCAGGGGAGGTGGTGGTGATGCATTGTACACATATATAGTGAGTGGTAACTGCTTCATCCATAGGTGTTTAATTAAAACATAACTCCTTGTCCATAGGAAGTGATGGACCTTCAGCATTTTTTGCACAAAACACACGGAAAAGAAAAAAGAGGCTTTAGCAGCACTCCAAAACGCCGCTAAAAACTTTTTTAATATCGCATGTGCCCCGCTGGGGTGTTTTAGCGACGTTATGAAGCACAGTTAAAGGTGATTTTAACCCAAAAACTGCACCGAGCATCCACCACGCACTAAGCATTTTCATTAATCTCTTGTGGATTAAGCAGCTACCATTTTTCATATATATATATATATATATATATATATATATATATAGAGAGAGAGAGAGAGAGAGAGAGAGAGAGAGAGAGAGAGAGAGTGAGTTTTGCACCCCATCTCTAATAGCGGGGCAGCCACTACGTGGCTCCCTGTAGCTGGACAGAACACCTTATAAGGTGTTTCGTCATCAACACTGGATCTGCTCACCAAGGTGCCGGAATGTCCAGTCTTTGTGTCACCTCCAAAACCCGCTAAAAAATAAAAATCAACAACACACCACCAACAAAGGCTCTGCTTGTCTGATAGGAGGGTTAGTGAATGTCACCTTGTGTTGGGACGTTGAAAGTTCAATACCCAATGTCATGTCATGGTTGTATATTTGGTGTGGGTTTTCCTAACCCGATCCGATGAGTTTTTACAATAGATTGGTTGAACTGGATCCAGATTTTATCGTAAAAGTTATGAAATCTCTGCTTGTAAGTTGAGTGTCTTTCCTTCTTCAGTGAGAAGGGATCAACCTCGCTAAAAATATCGCCCCATCGATCTTGGCTTTGGTGTGAAAATTAACATACCTCATACACAATCTTAAAAAAAGTTGAGCTCGGTAGTGTAGGGACATCACTAAAGGTCGAAAAGATCAAAAAAGATGAGTATGCAAACTGTTACATAAATCCACATTTAAATGAAATAAAATATGAAACAAGTGTGAGGAACAGAGTCTCACATTAGTCTCAGGTAGTCCTTTTTATGACGATGATGAGTGTGATGGCAGATGAGCAATGCTTAGAGATAGGTGAGATAAGGATTTAAATCTAAGAGTTTATGGGTCAAAGCTCGAACAGTGTATAAATATAAGTGCATTTGGCTAGGGTGAATCCGATAGAATGCTAAGTACTTAGATTTTAAATGTTGGACTAGGGGGTTTGAACCTCTGTTTATAGGTGTATGACTGGATCTTGGATCTAGGTTTGAGATTCAAGTGTCATGCAAGAGCCTAAATATGATTGGCTAGAAGAATGACATGGTGCAATTTGATTGACTAAAAATTTAGCTTAGGGGCTAAGTCAAATGGATTTGATAGGTTAAAGTGCTAAGTTTTGGTTTTTTGGGGCTCAAAACACCTTTCATTGCATGAAAATAAGTTCAGAATGGCAGGTTCAGATCTGGACGACAATCTAGATTGTTCAGAGGTTCAAATCTGGATCCGAATCCACTCACAGGAATGACAATCTAGATTGTCGTCCTGGAGTTTGAGTCTGGACCCACTCAGATAAATGATAATCTGGCTTGGATCAGGTCCAAAACTTTGATCTGGAAATAGATCATTTAGTATGGACAACAATCTAGAGTGGTCCATGTGTGTGCTAAGAAGTCAGAGAAGAACCATCCTTTTTATGCCTTGGCCAACATTCTTGTAGGAGCTATCCATATTCAAATTTATTTCCCTCTCTTTTTTATTGTTGTTTTGGTTGAATCTTAAATATTTGTAAAACAATTTGTGAGTGAAGGAAGACTGGATTTGTTATTTTCTATTTTGGGTCCTTGAAGAATGATCAAATTGTTTGTTTGCTCGTCTTTCTTGATTTATTGCTGAGTGTATAACCTCTTAGATTGAACATACATCACTATTGCTGGATTGTCCATTTAGAGATTTGAAACCCTTGTTTGTATTTAGACTCATGAAATTTCAGCTTGTAGAAGTTGATTTAATGAGTCTACTGCTTAAATATGTTATGAACTGATTTTTTCTTGTTAACAATCATGAATGATTTAATATGTGAGATTAAATATGATTTCTGTTCCAAAATTTCAGTTTAATCTTCCAAAACACCCGTGAGCCCTCCAACATATCCAATATATTATCTAATTGAGGTTTAAGAAATCGATATTTCATAGTTATCTTATTTATGTCTCGGCTATCAACACACATACGCCAACTTGTATCCATCTTAGAAGTCAAAAGAGCATACACATAACATGTCCTCATGTTTTCTCTGATATGACCCATCTTGAGCAAGTCTTCTTGGAAAATTATATTCTCTTGAAAACTCATATGATAATGTGGAAGGTTTGGTAAGCTTTCATGTGTGATGAGATCAATATAATGTTGAATGTTCTTTAAAGGATAACCCATTTAGTAGATCTTATGGAGTGATCTCTTTAAATTCTTTTATCAAAAGTACAAATTTAGCAGGACTACTTGTAGGTTCAACTTCTGATCCTTTTACTATCAAAGCATATAATTCTCCAAATTCTTTAATCTCTTTTTCAAAGTCACTAACTATAAGAAAGAACTTTCCATCCACTTTAGAAGTGTTGGGCTTCTTTCATAGATGTATGCATGATCTTCTTCCAATTTTTGAAAAAGATACACACATTCTCTTTTCCTCTATGAGTCGCATCTAAATCAAATTATCAAAGTTGACCAAGTAGCATGTGATAAGCATCCATATCGACTACGTCACATATTACTTCATCCTTATAATACTTTCCAATTGAAAAAGGAATTTGACATTATTCAGTTACCTTTACGTCAACCACTTTCTTGATCCATCCAATTTTATAAGAAGTTGAAT
The DNA here is from genome assembly GCF_984573655.1 of Nuphar pumila. Classification (NCBI taxonomy): domain Eukaryota; kingdom Viridiplantae; phylum Streptophyta; class Magnoliopsida; order Nymphaeales; family Nymphaeaceae; genus Nuphar; species Nuphar pumila. Next base: position 31,403,198 of record NC_143263.1, on the reverse strand, counting down.
GTGGTTCAGTCTTGTGCTTCAATTTTTTACCATGATTTTTGACACCTTGTTCTTGTTGCCACCATTATAGATGATAACATCACATGCTCTTTAATCACCGTACATCAAGTTTTGAAAATAGTATGGCATTGCATATATTCTTCTGTTTTGGAGCATACATCAATATGCTCATGACCAAAGAAGCCCTTACATCTGCATAAATCACATCTTCATCATCATCTTCTTCTGAATCGGTTTCTTGCCCTTTGATAACTTTTCAATTTCTTTTTTAGCAATATTTATGGTCATTCTCTTGGAACATTATTGGTTAGACCTATGTCTCACTTCCCCACATTGATAACACTTAATAGGTTTAGAGGGTGCATAAGATTTTTTTTTAGTTGATTTGGATTGTTCCTTGCTGCTATCCATATGTAAGCCCCACTGTTTTTCAGAAGAATTTTAAATGAGATATACTTCATTATTAGAAATTTCTTGTTCCAGCACGAGCAATACTCGTAAATTTAGCAATTATCGCTTTCTGAGGTTCTGACTCGCGTAGATTTGCTCTACGAGGTGATTCGGGGCAAACCGCGATGGATCCAACCTCAATATTTGTAGATTATATGTATATTGTGTTCGCATGAGTTCGCCCCGGATTTGGGGTTTAAACGAGAGCAATATCTCGTTATTTCATGGATTTTGGCGAGATAAGGGTATATCGGTAATTATGAGTCATACCGAGGCCCAATTTCGCCGTAATTGAGAAATTAAATATACCTTATGAAAGCTTAAACCTTAGTTTACAAAGTGTAATTTAAAATCTTGATTTTTAAATTAGTTTAGATTAGTTCTTTTAATACTTACTATATTGAGATTTTACAAAAGGAGAGAAATGAGGTAAATTGCAAAATCCTCAAAACCTAGAAGAGGGTTTTTGAAAACTTTTTTACAAGAGGTAGGTTTGTGAATTTAGAAGAATTTGGCATGGGCTCAACCTCAGCCCATGTCTCCTTTTTAAGACTTATGAAAAGGAATATTTACAAAAAACCACTTTTCAAAATGGAGATTTTGAAAAGTTGGAAAATTTTCAAATGGAGGCCTTGAAAAGGTATTTTCAAAAGTGGGTGGGCTCAGCCCACGTTTTGGGGAGTAGGCTGGGCGCCCCTTAGAGGGTAGCCCTTAACCTTTTTTCAAAAAAAAAAATATATATAAAAAGAAAAAGAAAAGAGGGAATGGGAGGGGCGATTTTTTTGGGTTGACCTTGACCATGAGGGGTCAAGGCCAACCACTCCCCTTTGATTAAGGGGAGTGGTTGGAAGGTACCAAGTACCTTACACCCCCGCCCCCCCACAGGGCATAGGTGACTAGGGTGGGGCGTGGGAGGGGGAGACCACCCATCTCCCCTGCTCCACTCCCCACCACTCATCTTTCCCCCCCCCCTTTTTAAGCAAGGGAAGGGAAGAGAGAGAGGGTCGACATCCTCTCTCTCCTTCCACTCTTCTCCTTCTTCCTCTTCTACACTCCCTCCTTCCCCCTTGGTGCTGCTGCTCAGCTGGGCCAACCTAGCAAGGTGAGTCCCTCCCCTTTTGTCATTTTTAAGCTTTTTGTTTCAAATTTTTTTTTGTAAATGTGTGTGTGCTTGTTTTCGTGGTGATGTTAGAACGCCCCCCCCCCCCCCCCCATAGGGCTGGTGCTAGGCTGAGAGTTTGCTCGCCCAGCTCAGGCCGTTTGGTGGCCTGGCTGAGCCCACAAGTGGTGGGCTGGGCCGTTGCAGGCCTTGGGACGGGTCCTGGACTGACCCGAGTTGGTCAGTCCGGCTCTTCCTTTTGTGGGTGGGCTGGCTGCAGCTGGTGCTGCAGCCCACGGTTGGCTTGAGTGGTCTGGGCCACACTGGACCCAGACCTACCCGAGGTGGACCCATCTAGGGGTGAGCCCACCACGGGTGAGCCACCAGGGGTGAACCCTCCCCCCCCCTTTCTTTCCTTGGTTAGCCCAAGCGCACCACCCGGGTGCCTTAGCACCCGGGGGTCTGAGTTTGGGGTTTGACCGGCAGGGACAAGGGCTACAGCCCTGGCTCGAGCCACCACTTGGCTCGAACCAGGGGCCTGTATGGGCCCCTTCCCTTGTGGTTTGCCCTGGCCAATGCCCTTTGGAAAGTCGGAGGCCTGGTGCGCATGGCACCCGGGCCACCTCCTTGGCACAACCACTAAGTGGGTGCGCCAGGTGGGTGCGGCCTGGCTCAGCCCATGGTTGGGCTAAGCCAGATGCTACAAACTTGGAGTCTGTAGCAGGCAGCTGACCCCCCCCCCTGGACCTGTTGGCTGCTAAGCAGCTGGGGGCCGGGTGCTTAGAGCACCCGGGGCTTGGTGCTGGGCGCACCACTTAGTGGTGCACTGGCCCCTTTGTGGGCCTGGTCTGGACCCACGACTAGGTCAGACCAGACGTAGCCTACCCCCAGCAACCTCTGTTGCAGGGGTAGTGGAGCTGGGACTGGACCCCTTGTGGTCCAGACCATCGCCTTGGTGTGGCGCTACCTAACTCGGGTGGGCGCCCCACCATCTCTCTTTAGCGCCCTTGCGGGCTGGCATGCACCCGCTGGGTGTTCTGGTCTGGACCCACCCGTGGGTCAGACCAGGGGTGCCTGTGGGACACCTCAACTGGTGCCCCTGCCCCTGGTTGTCGGTTGGGCTTGGACCCACAAGGTCCAGGCCTGAGCCTTAGGCTTAAACCACCTAGCCGGGTGGTTGGGTTAGCCGCTCCCCTCCGGGTGTGAGCTAAGGCCCAACACCCTGGTCCGAACCCATGGCTGGGTTTAGGCCAGGGGTTTTCGGGACCCAGCTGGGCCTGGATAGGTGCTGACAAGACCCCGCTTGGGGCCTTGTTTTGTTTCGGTGGGCCCCGGGCTAGGCCTAGCACCCTTAAGGGCGCTCTAGGCTTAGCCGGGTGCGGGCACACCTGGATTAGCGTGTGCGGGCTGAGGCCAGTGGCTAGGCGGGGACCAAGATGGTAGGGCCCCCGTGACCTTGCCTCTTGTCCAGCCCCCTTTGGGTTTTTGGTTCCCCGATGGCGCCATAACGGCACCGGGTGCTAAGGCACCCGGTAACCTCGTTACCTTGTTGGGCAGCCCCTTGGAGTGCTTTAACCCGGGGTTTGACCCCCTTGCGGGTTGCAACAAGGTTGGTGCAACCCCTTGGAGTTCCGTGGGAGCTCATCCGTGGCGACGGTTGCCTTTCTATGCCGTTAGGAAATGTCGAGCCTTAGGTGGAGTGTGTCTCTTGGTAGCAACATATGTCTCGGTTAGAGGCTTCTATTTCTCGTACCCCGCAGCCCCGCAAGGGAGGTAGTGCAGATGGATTGCAAGCAATGTTGCGACACACGCACGCATAGGGATGTCCGGTTCTATGGACCTTTAGGGTCTCGGTCACATTCGTGCCCCAGACGTGCGGACTGCACATTTGGATATGCCAATGTTATTCCCATTAGCATGGGATTATATTGAATTCTATTTCCCCTGACACTTGTGAGTGTGGGACTCGCGAGGATCCCTGGCGGATGGCTTCGCTACACGAGAGTTTGTCGCGTTATGATGATTGCACGCGTTTTTGGACAAATTTGCACTTATGCGGGTTGTCTTGTTTCGTGAGAGCAAGTTGGCACGTCCGGACACGTACATCACTAGCTCACTTTTCGAGCATTTTCGTGTTTGGACCCCCTTTCGTATATCAATGGATATACACTGCACCAGAGGCGTGCTTTACACTCGACTTGGCATGCACTTGGAAAGGTACGGGAATTATCATAGGGTTTGACACTTTGACCTATTGAGGTCTTGAGACTCGGTTGGGGTCTACGGGCGATGGCCCGGGTTGGTGAGAATGTGCTCACATGTTCGTGTCGCCATAGGCATAAATAAAATGTTATATTATCGTCTTCACAGGCGGTGTGCTCGTAGTGGCCGTGTGAGGCCGAGCACGTGGATGGGCAGGCCAAGTCCTCGTTTGCGTACCCCACGGGGACCACGAGGACCACGAGGCGCGACTACCTCGAGAGGAGGTATGACTTGAAGTGTGAGCCTAAATAAGATAAACCTGCCGCGCCCCATTCACAATTTGGTCACCCAGGGAGAGGGTGAATGGTACAGCCCCGAGTGACGTGTCGTTACTACGACTTGTTCTTTAGAGGAGCCGATGTGCCCTCTGACCTCCAGTCACTCGGAGTTAGGGAGGTCAAGGTACCCTCTGCAGGGACCTTTACTACTGCAGTAGTACGGATTGCAATCCTTTACCCCTGCGAAAGGTTTCTCCTGGCTATGTGTCGCCCGCAGGTGGTTTTCTCATTCTGTAGCATCCCCGGTTACCACATTAGAAATCGAATAACAGACGCTGGGTGCATGACTCACAGAACTCGAGGGTTTTCTTTCGCGTACCCGAAGGAGGTAAAAAGATGAACATAAGGACTAACCAAACAGACTGACTTACTGTAGTTGTTACTCTAGAGCAGTATACACTTTTGTTCAGTTGCTACCCTCTATTGGTTGGTTCCTACTCTGTTACTTTAGCTGCTACTTTGTGTTGTTCAGTTTCTTCTTTGTAACTTTAGTGGCTGCACTGTTACTTACTTGTAGTTTTACAGTCTTATGGCACGTGCACCTACTTGACACACACTTGTACTTTTATTTCAAATGTTTCTAACTGTTCCATCATGCTAGTTATAGTCTGGTACTTAGCACACTTGTAGCTTGTTGCTTACCTTCTGTTTTTCCTTAAAAATGATAATGTATGGATAGTTTGTCTCACCAACTCGCAAGAGTACTGACCCCGTTTTATGGGGATACAGGTGACGAGTAGACGCAGCGCGATGCGACGGCGCACAGCAGAAGCCTTGAGACCCACACTTTGCAGTAGATTTTGGGCTTCTTCTGGTTTTGGGGTTTGAGGGGTTGTGCCTCTCCTTTTTGTGAGACTGTCTCTTTTTGTACCCAGTCTCATTTTGTATCATTGCAACTATTGTGGAAATGAAAAATATCTTACTTAGCTTGTGGTTGGTTTTCTCACTGTGGCTCGCTCAGACTTGCGACCTTTGGTTTGCCCCTGTTTCCCTCCTTTACTTCCGCTAGTGTTTTCCACTCTGTATACCCTTTCAAAAAAAAAATTTCCTCAAAAACCCAGGGTTTTAACAAGGTCGGGGTTTGGGGGGTCACAGAGATTGGTATCAGAGCTGCAGTTTATAAGTGTGGTCCAAGACTTCTGCGTGCAACGTTCATCGCACTGTAAGTATGTTCTGAATTATTACTTTCATTTGTTTCTTAATGATTTTTGCTGTATTTAGCTTTACATGCTTGACTTGTTGCATAACCTGTTAGATGCTTGCTGATTCGAGAAATGAGCGAATGCTCGGAGCTCTTATCGACTTGATTCGAGGCACAGAGGCCCTCGATCAAGCGGTTCAACAAATTGTGCGGAGTGCCCGGATACTTGCACACCCGGCACCTCCTTGTGGGAGATGTAACGAGTATCACGCATGACAGATTTGTCCTCGTGCCTTGAGCATATGCCCCTACTGTGGCTTTAGGGGGCATATTGAGATCGAGTGTCAGTGCAAGTTGGGCGACAAACTCATAATGGGTAACGCTGAGACCGAAGAGAACGAGGCTTCTGAGGGTGGTCAGGCACAGTCAGCAGTTGACCCAGTGGGAGATGCACCGGTGGCACTGGTTGCACCAGGTTCTCCCGAGTACACGCCAGCTTCCTACTCACGCTCTGTTTCTCCCGAGTACATGCCAGCTTCACCTCCACGGTCTCAGGCAGTGAGTCCTCCTGAGTACACACCTGCTTCTCCTACTCGTCCGATGCAAAGACGATACGGAAATCGGAACACCTACCGCAACTACTACACCCTTAGGGAGCGGTGATTGTGTTGTTCATATGTGAATATGTGTGGTTGGAACACTGAGTCAGTGTTCATTTTGTAGACTTGCTTTGTTTTGCTTTTGCTGCGGAGGTTTATGTATCGTAACCCTGTTATAGAGAGAAATTTTGGCTTGTACTGATGATATGTATGCATCTGCTTTTTAAGTAATGAAGTTATGCTTTGACTTGTCTCATCGCTTACACGTATCCTCTTTTTGCACAACATGGCTTGGCGCGAGCGTTGCGATCGTATCATGGACACTGTGAGCAACCTAGCTGAGGTTGTGGGCAGGCAGGCTGAGGCCATGCTATGGGAGAGAACATGCGGACCTCTCACGAGCGAGAGACCCCGGTTCCTACTCCCTCTCCAGTTCCAGCGACAGCCGTGCCCTATAAGCAGTTCATGGCTATGAACCCTCCCTCCTTCGACGGAAAGTCTACGCCAGAGGCGGCCGAGGACTGGATACGAGAGATCGAGCGGATCTTTTGGGTGTTGCAGGTCAGTGACGACCGGAAGGTGGATTTTGGCACGTATCGGCTCCGGAAGGATGCCGAGAGGTGGTGGGCGACCACCTTGGATATCAAGTTCGCAGGCGGAGTAGTTACATGGGAGCACTTCGTAGAAGTCTTCTACACGGCTTATTTTCCTACGCACGAGCGTAGCCAAAAGATGCAGGAGTTCCTCGATCTTCAGCAGGGGAACTCTACTTTGGCGAACTACATTACAAAGTTCAGGAGCCTGGAGCGCTTCTGCCCTCATGTCTATGTAACTGAGAAGGAACGAGCAATGAAGTTTGCTCGTGGACTGAAGTTAGCCTTACGCCTAAGAGTGTTCACGCGTGCTCCCTCGACTCTAGAGGAAGCCCTGGAGACGGCTACACTTCTGGAGCAGGAGTGGACAGAAACCCAGAAGTCTCCGCAGACCAAGGGTAACCAGCAATAGCAAGGCCAAAAGAGTTGGCCTAAGAAATGTTCATTCTAGCAGAATTCGGGTGGAAAGAAGTCCGCCCCGCCAGCAAAGAGGAATCACAACAACAACCGGCAGCGGCAGAATCGCCAGCCCCAGCAGCAGCAACAGCAGAGACAGGTGGTGGCAACATGAGGTTGCCCAAAATGTCGGATGGATCATCCTGGCCGACCATGTCCACGGGACCTTGGAGGATGCATCTACTGTGGCAAAATGGGCCACTACATCAACGATTGTCGAAAGAAGCAGTCCGACGATCTGAGGAGGAACACGCCAGGAACATCACAACCAGCGCCTCAGCGACTTCCTCAGCAGCAGCAGATGTACCCGCCGCAGCAATCTTCCCAGCAGAAGACGGGTAACCAGAAGACGGTGGCAGGGCGTGCCTACGCATCCACTATCGAGCAAGTGACCAAGGGAGAGTTGGTCCAAGGTACTATTCCAGTCGCTGGTCATGCAACTTTTACCTTGTTTGACTGTGGTACTTCGCATTCTTTCATAGCTTCGAGATTTGCTAGTTCTTTGCCTATGTCTGCTATATTGTTGAATTATCCTTTGAAAGTTCGTACGCCGACTGGTGATCAGTCTTTATGTACTTCGTACATTCCGAGCGTAGATGTGTCAGTGGCAAGTCAGGACTTGCCAGCTGACTTGATCTTGCTAGATATGACGGAGTTTGAGGTCATTCTAGGCATGGATTGGTTATTTGAGTATCATGCTCAAGTTCTATGCAGAGAAGGCAAGGTGGTTTTGTACCCTCCTGACTGTCCAATTTTGGAAATCAGCCTTGCTCGACCTGTTCGAGACAGTCGTATGATTTCGTCATTTAAAGTTCAGAAATATCTGCGGAATGGGGGTACTGCTTTCTTGGTCAGTATCGCCCCGGTTGAATCGGTGTTAACCCCTATCGAGGACCTTGAGGTAGTTCGGGAGTTCCCCGATGTGTTTCCTGAGGAACTGCCTGGATTACCTCCGAAGCGTGAGATCGAGTTTTGTATTGAGTTGTTACCTGGAACGACTCCGATCTCAAATGCACCATATCGCATGGCTCCGGCAGAACTCAAGGAACTGAAGCGTCAGTTGGAAGAGTTGATGGGGCAAGGGTTTATCAGAAACAGTGCATCACCGTGGGGTGCACCTGTTTTGTTCGTAAAGAAGAAAGACAGATCCCTGAGGTTGTGCATTGACTATTGAATGCTTAACCAAACGACGATTAAGAATAAGTATCCGTTGCCGAGAATAGAAGATCTCTTTGATCAGTTGCATAGAGCGGAGATATTCTCGAAGATCGACCTCAGATCAGGTTATCATCAACTCCGGATCAGAGAAGAAGATGTCTCGAAGATGGCTTTTCGAACTAGGTACGGGTTGTACGAGTTCATTGTGATGCCTTTTGGGCTCACAAACGCACCAGCAGCATTCATGGATTTGATGAATCATATTTTCCGTCCGTTCGTGGATACATTTGTGATCGTATTTATCGATGATATCTTGATCTACTCAGAGACCCCTGAGCGGCAATGAGAGCATCTGCGTATTGTGTTGGGAGTACTTCGGGAGCACAGATTGTTCGCCAAGTTCTCCAAGTGCGAGTTTTGGCTTCGACGAGTCATGTTTCTGGGTCATGTGATATCCAGTGATGGTGTGTCAGTTGATCCAGCAAAGGTCGAAGCAGTGTTGGACTGGAAGCAGCCTCAGTCTGTTACGGATATTCGCAGTTTTCTCGGGTTAGCTGGTTACTACCGGCGTTTCATACAGGACTTCTCCAGGATTGCGCTTCCTTTGACAAAGCTTTTGCCTAAGGGAGTCAAATTCGAATGGGCTGACTCTTGCGAAGAGAGTTTCGAAATCCTGAAGACGAAGCTGACTACGTCTCCGGTGTTAGATTTACTTTCTGGCAGAGGCGGTTTTGTGGTGTACACAGACGCCTCGGGTACAGGATTGGGATGCGTGCTCATGCAGCACGGTCGGGTTATTGCGTATGCTTCACGACAGCTAAAGATTCACGAGAGGAATTACCCGACTCATGACTTGGAGTTAGCGGCTGTGGTGTTCGCCTTGAAGTCCTGGCGACACTATCTGTACGGAGATACGTTCGAGGTCTTTTCTGACCATAAGAGTCTCAAGTATTTATTTTCCCAGAAGGAGTTGAATATGAGACAGCGTTGTTGGCTCAAGTTTATCAAATATTATGAGTTTACATTGTCTTACCACCCTGGTAAGGCGAACGTCGTTGCAGATGCGCTTAGTCGCAAATCAAGCAGTGTTCTGGCTAGTCTTGTGTGAAGCCAGAAATTGATCGAAGATTTTGTGGCTTGGAAGCCATTTGCGATCGGAGGCAGAACCATTAGATTGTCTGGGTTGGCCATTCGATCAGAATTCTTGCCTAAGGTTATCGAGGCGCAGAAGCGGAACGCTCAATATCAGAAGATTGTGGACCGAGCTCGTGAAGAGGGCTCAGTCTTTCGCATAGACGATAGCGGTTGCATCCGCATGAAGGAACGACTTTGGGTGCCAAATGACCCCGAGTTGAGAAAGGAGATTCTTGATGAGGCACATCTGTCGAAGTACACCGTCCATCCAGGTGGTACTAAGATGTTTAAGGACCTTCAACGAAGGTATTGGTGGAACGGGATGAAGCGTGAAGTCACAGCGTATGTTTCGAGGTGTTTGACTTGTCAGCAAATCAAGATCGAGCACCAACGTCCCGGTGGCACCATGCAGAGGATTGAGATTCCTCAGTGGAAATGGGAGGATATCACGATGGATTTCGTGGTAGGGTTACCGCAAACCAGGCGAAAGCACGATGCGATATGGGTGATTGTGGACAGACTCACCAAGTCTGCTCACTTCTTACCTATCCGGATCAGTCAGCCGCTTGAGAGCTTAGCAGACTTGTATATCCGAGAGATTGTGCGGTTACATGGTGTACCTACGTCTATCATTTCGGATCGTGATCCTAGATTCATGTCGCGATTATGGGGACAGTTGCAGTCAGCTTTGGGAACGAAGTTGAAGTTCAGTACTGCCTTTCACCCTCAGACTGATGGTCAGTCAGAGAGAACGATTCAGACGTTAGAAGATATGTTGCGGGCTTGTATGCTCGACTGGAAAGGTGATTGGGATTCACACTTATGTTTGGTCGAGTTTGCCTACAACAATAGTTATCACGCTAGTATCGGTATGGCTCCGTACGAGGCTTTGTACGGGAGACCTTGCCGATCACCGTCATATTGGGACGTTATCAGCGATCGATCCAGCGAATCGCCGATTGTTCTTCAGCACTACACTCAGCAAGTGCAGAAGATTCGAGAACGTCTGAAGGCAGCCCAGGACAGACAGAAGAGTTACGCCGATAAGAGACAGCGAGAGCTACAGTTTGATGTCAATGACATGGTTTTTGTGAAAGTATCCCCGACGAAGAGCGTCTTTCATTTCGGGAAGAAAGGAAAGTTGAGTCCTAGATACGTTGGGCCGTTCAGGATCCTTGAGAGGATCGGTGGAGCAGCCTATCAGATTGAGCTACCGCAACAGTATGCTTAAATTCATAATGTTTTTCACGTGTCGATGCTGAGGAAGTACATTCCGGACCCATCACACGTTATCCGATACGAAGAAGTCGAAGTGCAAGAGGACTTAACTGTGGCTGAGAGACCGGTTGAGATTGTCAATCATCGTGATCAAGTTCTGCGTACCAAGACCATTTCATTGGTTAAGGTACGGTCGCAACACCATGGCATTGAAGAATGCACATGGGAGCCAGAGGCCAGTATGAGGGAGAAATACCCTGACCTTTTTGTGGTCTAGCGTTCGTGATTTCGCGGACGAAATCCCTTTTTAGGAGGGAAGGATGTAAGCCCCACTGTTTTTCTGAAGAATTTTAAATGAGATATACTTCATTATTAGAAATTCCTTGTTCCAGCACGAGCAATACTCGTAAATTTAGCAATTATCGCTTTCTGAGGTTCTGACTCGCGTAGATTTGCTCTACGAGGCGATTCAGAGCAAACCGTGATGGATCCAACCTCAATATTTTTAGATTATATGTATATTGTGTTCGCATGAGTTCGCCCCAGATTTGGGGTTTAAACGAGAGCAATATCTCGTTATTTCATGGATTTTGGCAAGATAGGGGTATATCGGTAATTATGAGTCATACCGAGGCCCAATTTCGCTGTAATTGAGAAATTAAATATACCTTATGAAAGCTTAAACCTTAGTTTACAAAGTGTAATTTAAAATCTTGATTTTTAAATTAGTTTAGATTAGTTCTTTTAATACTTACTATATTGAGATTTTACAAAAGGAGAGAAATGAGGTAAATTGCAAAATCCTCAAAACCTAGAAGAGGGTTTTTGAAAACTTTTTTACAAGGGGTAGGTTTGTGAATTTAGAAGAATTTGGCATGGGCTCCACCTCAGCCCATGTCTCCTTTTTAAGACTTATGAAAAGGAATATTTACAAAAAACCATTTTTCAAAATGGAGATTTTGAAAAGTTGGAAAATTTTCAAATGGAGACCTTGAAAAGGTATTTTCAAAAGTGGGTGGGCTCAGCCCACGTTTTGGGGAGTAGGCTGGGTGCCCCTTAGGGGGTAGCCCTTAACCTTTTTTCAAAAAAAATATATATATAAAAAAAGAAAAGAAAAGAGGGAATGGGAGGGGCGATTTTTTTGGGTTGACCTTGACCATGAGGGGTCAAGGCCAACCACTCCCTTTTGATTAAGGGGAGTGGTTGGAAGGTACCAAGTACCTTACACCCCCCCCCCCTCCATAGGGCATAGGTGACTAGGGTGGGGCGTGGGAGGGGGAGACCACCCATCTCCCCTCCTTCACTCCCCACCACTCATCTTCCCCCCCCCCCCTTTTTAAGCAAGGGAAGGGAAGAGAGAGAGGGTCGACACCCTCTCTCTCCTTCCACTCTTCTCCTTCTTCCTCTTCTACACTCCCTCCTTCCCCCTTGGTGCTGCTGCTCAGCTGGGCCAACCTAGCAAGGTGAGTCCCACCCCTTTTGTCATTTTTAAGCTTTTTGTTTCAAAAAAAAATTTGTAAGTGTGTGTGTGCTTGTTTTCGTGGTGATGTTAGAACGCCCCCCCCCCCCCCCCCCCCCATGGGGCTGGTGCTGGGTTGAGAGTTTGCTCGCCCAGCTCAGGCCGTTTGGTGGCCTGGCTGAGCCCACAAGTGGTGGGCTGGGCCGTTGCAGGCCTTGGGACGGGTCCTGGACTGACCCGAGTTGGTCAGTCCTGCTCTTCCTTTTGTGGGTGGGCTGGCTGCAGCTGGTGCGGCAACCCACGGTTGGCTTGAGTGGTCTGGGCCACACTGGACCCAGACCTATTCGAGGTGGACCCATCTAGGGGTGAGCCCACCACGGGTGAACCCCCCCCCCTTTCTTTCCTTGGTTAGCCCAAGTGCACCACCCGGGAGCCTTAGCACCCGGGGGTCTGAGTTTGGGGTTTGACCGGCCGGAACAAGGGCTACAGCCCTGGCTCGAGCCACCACTTGGCTCGAACCAAGGGTCTGTATGGGCCCCTTCCCTTGTGGTTTGCCCTGGCCAATGCCCTTTGGCAAGCCGGAGGCCTGGTGCGCATGGCACCCGGGCCACCTCCTTGGCGCAACCACTAAGTGGGTGCGGCCTGGCTCAGCCCATGGTTGGGCTGAGCCAGATGCTACAGACTTGGGGTCTGTAGCAGGCAGCTGACCCCCCCCCCCCTGGACCTGTTGGCTGCTAAGCAGCTGGGGGCCGGGTGCTTAAAGCACCCGGGGCTTGGTGCTGTGCGCTGGCCCATTTGTGGGCCTGGTCTGGACCCATGACTGGGTCAGACCAGGCGTAGCCTACCCCCAGCAACCTCTGTTGCTGGGGTAGTGGAGATGGGACTGGACCCCTTGTGGTCCAGACCATCGCCTTGGTGTGGTGCCACCTAACTCGGGTGGGCGCCCCACCATCTCTCTTTAGCGCCCTTGTGGGCTGGCATGCACCCGCTGGGTGTTCTGGTCTGGACCCACCCGTGGGTCAGACCAGGGGTGCCTGTGGGACACCTCAACTGGTGCCCCTGCCCCTGGTTGTCGGCTGGGCTAGGACCCACAGGGTCCAGTCCTGAGCCTTAGGCTTAAACCACGTAGCCGCTCCCCTCCGGGTGTGAGCTAAGGCCCAACACCCTGGTCCGAACCCATGGCTGGGTTTAGGCTAGGGGTTTTCGGGACCCAGCTGGGCCTGGACAGGTGCTGACAAGACCCCGCTTGGGGCCTTGTTTTGTTTCGATGGGCCCCGGGCTAGGCCTAGCACCCTTAAGGGCGCTCTAGGCTTAGTCGGGTGCGGGCACACCCGGATTAGCGCGTGCGGGCTGAGGCCAGTATGGCTGTCATCCCCACTTGGCCAGTGGCTAGGCGGGGACCAAGAGTGGTAGGGCCCCCGTGGCCTGGCCTCTTGTCCAGCCCCCTTCGGGTTTTTGGTTCCCCGATGGCGCCATAACGGCACCGGGTGCTAAGGCACCCGGTAACCTCGTTACCTTGTTGGGCAGCCCCTTGGAGTGCTTTAACCCGGGGTTTGACCCCCTTGCGGGTTGCAACAAGGTTGGTGCAACCCCTTGGAGTTCCGTGGGAGCTCATCCGTGGCGACGGTTGCCTTTCTATGCCGTTAGGAAATGTCGAGCCTTAGGTGGAGTGTGTCTCTTGGTAGCAACATATGTCTCGGTTGGAGGCTTCTATTTCTCGTACCCCGCAGCCCCGCAAGGGAGGTAGTGCGGATGGATTGCAAGCAATGTTGCGACACACGCACGCATAGGGATGTCCGGTTCTATAGACCTTTAGGGTCTCGGTCACATTCGTGCCCCAGACGTGCGGACTGCACATTTGGATATGCCAATGTTATTCCCATTAGCATGTGATTATATTGAATTCTATTTCCCCTGACACTTGTGAGTGTGGGACTCGCGAGGATCCCTGGCGGATGGCTCCGCTACACGAGAGTTTGTCGCGTTATGATGATTGCACGCGTTTTTGGACGAATTTGCACTTATGCGGGTTGTCCTGTTTCGTGAGAGCAAGTTGGCACGTCCGGACACGTACATCACTAGCTCACTTTTCGAGCATTTTCGTGTTTGGACCCCCTTTCGTATATCAATGGATATACACTGCACCAGAGGCGTGCTTTACACTCGACTTGGCATGCACTTGGAAAGGTACGGGAATTATCATAGGGTTTGACACTTTGACCTATTGAGGTCTTGAGACTCGGTTGGGGTCTACGGGCAATGGCCCGGGTTGGTGAGAATGTGCTCACATGTTCGTGTCGCCATAGGCATAAATAAAATGTTATATTATCGTCTTCACAGGCGGTGTGCTCGTAGTGGCCGTGTGAGGCCGAGCACGTGGATGGGCAGGCCAAGTCCTCGTTTGCGTACCCCACGGGGACCACGAGGACCACGAGGCGCGACTACCTCGAGAGGAGGTATGACTTGAAGTGTGAGCCTAAATAAGATAAACCTGTCGCGCCCCATTCACAATTTGGTCACCCAGGGAGAGGGTGAATGGTACAACCCCGAGTGACGTGTCGTTACTACGACTTGTTCTTTAGAGGAGCCGATGTGCCCTCTGACCTCCAGTCACTCGGATTTAGGGAGATCAAGGTACCCTCTGCAGGGACCTTTACTACTACAGTAGTACGGATTGCAATCCTTTACCCCTGCGAAAGGTTTCTCCTGGCTGCGTGTCACCCGCAGGTGGTTTTCTCGTTCCGTAGCATCCCGGTTACCACATTAGAAATCGAATAACATACGTTGGGTGCATGACTCACAGAACTCGAGGGTTTTCCTTCGCATACCCGAAGGAGGTAAAAAGATGAACATAAGGACTAACCAAACAGACTGACTTACTGTAGTTGTTACTCTAGAGCAGTATACACTTTTGTTCAGTTGCTACCCTCTGTTGGTTGGTTCCTACTCTGTTACTTTAGCTGCTACTTTGTGTTGTTCAGTTTCTTCTTTGTTACTTTAGTGGTTGCACTGTTACTTACTTGTAGTTTTACAGTCTTGTGGCACGTGCACCTACCTGACACGCACTTGTACTTTTATTTCAAATGTTTCTAACTGTTCCATCATGCTAGTTATAGTATGGTACTTAGCACACTTGTAGCTTGTTGCTTACCTTCTGTTTTTCCTTAAAAATGATAATGTATGGATGGTTTGTCTCACCAACTCGCAAGAGTACTGACCCCGTTTTATGGGGATACAAGTGACGAGTAGACGCAGCACGATGCGACGGTGCACATCAGAAGCCTTGAGACCCACACTTTGCAGTAGATTTTGGGCTTCTTCTGGTTTTGGGGTTTGAGGGGTTGTGCCTCTCCTTTTTGTACCCAGTCTCATTTTGTTTCATTGCAACTATTGTGGAAATGAAAAATATCTTACTTAGCTTGTGGTTGGTTTTCTCACTGTGGCTCGCTCAGACTTGCGACCTTTGGTTTGTCCCTGTTTCCCTCCTTTACTTCCGCTAGTGTTTCCCACTCTGTATACCCTTTCAAAAAAAAAATTTCCTCAAAAACCCAGGGTTTTAACAAGGTCGGGGTTTGGGGCGTCACACCATATCTTGTTTTGGGTTGAAAGAAGATCAAGATTTGGCCTACATCGTTGCTTTGCCCTTGTCTTTCGTAGCAAAAGACCATTTATGATTTAATCCTAATTGCCAACTTTACTGCATCTGCTAGAGTCCAAATAGGTTGCAACAATATCTTAGTTTGGATATCTCAAGGTAGACACCTGGTAACCTTACCACTTGTGACTCGATTTCAAACAAATCATTAGAAAAAGCGAGTTGATAACATTTTTTAGCACACTCTCTTATTGTACTATCTCACTGATTGAAATTTTGGTATTGATGAAATAAGACTTGATCATAATTAGGTGGTAGAAATATGTTTCTCAATAATTGTTTCATTTTTTGCCAAATCTCATAGGTGCTTTGCCTTGGTGAGTCCTGATTAATTGTAAGTGCTCCTCCCAAGCTGAAACTCCTCTCTTAATCTTGCAAGCAATAAGCTTAACCTTCTTATCTTCTCGAATATTCATATAGTCGAAAAATCTTTCTACTTCTAAGATCCATTCTAAGAAGTCCTCAATATGAAATTGGCCATTAAAAGTTGTGATGTCAATCTCTATTAGAAACCTCCCTCATTTGTTAAATGATCAAAATTTCAATATATGCATTACAGTGGTCTATTGTACCCATGTCCTTAAGGTTGAAATTGTTGTACTGCTACCACCTATTGTTTTACCAATCTTTGAAGATTTCTAAACTTGGTTATGGTTACAAGCTGATCTTTAGAAGTACTATCACTAGAGTTGTGGTCTTCATACCCGTTGTTGGCCATTGAACAATTAAAGAAAGAAGGGGGCTCTTATACCAGCTAGCATAGATGGAAGCGTGAATAAAAAAGAATACCATCTAATTAGAAGAGTTGATCTTGAATTCACAAGACATTCTCCGAATTGCCAAAGGGAAAGCTATGATCCCTTGAACCCAAAAGAGTTTTCTTAAGTCCACTTGGACAAGGAAAAAAGCATATAGCACAAACAAATCCTTAAATCCTTAAATCCATAAGGAAGATAATTGGCAAATGTAAAGAAAAAAGCTCACTTTATTAAAAAAAATTTGAATACAAAGCAAAAAACACTTCTATTTATAGACCAAAGTCCAAACTCTTTAATAACTTTAAAACATCCACCCTTATCTAAAAAGTAAAAATCCTACTGAAACTCACTCTTTGCATTTTCTTAAGTAAATCATAACTCTAAGACTTAAGACTTTGACCTCATCTTAGATTTATCTTGATTCTCTAAAACTTTTCAAGCCATGTGTTCTACATCAAATTCACTTCTATAGATGCCACTTTTTTACTCTTTTTTTTTTATAGGTAAGCTGAGGTTAGGCAGACCCCTACCAGTTATACAACAATACCATTGAGATTTGAACTCGCACTAGCTACTCCTACCAGACAAGTGGAGCCCCCGTTTGTACTTTTTTTTTTTACTCTTGCTACAATCATTTCTCCCATGTTTCACGCCGGGACCAGACCCCCACAGCGAATACAACGAATGCATAGGGATGACGGTGTTAGATTCTATTGATGGATCGTCCATACTAAAGGCTGATTGCACCCCATTTCTTGGTTGCTAAGTTGCTTAGAAGTGTTGTATACAGACTATTATTTCAGCGACCTTCTTGGCCCAATAATTATTTTAAGAATGTACAGTATTGTGTACAATATCTTTACTTTCAAACCCATCCCCCCCCCTCTCTCTCTCTCTCTCTCTCTCTCTCTCTCTCTCTCGTACGTGCATGTGCTCTCAAAGACGTGGGGGTGTGAAAACGACAAATTCACTGCAAAGCCTGTGACCACACACCCCTGCGTCTCTCTCTTTATCTCAGCCGTGAAAGTGAAGGGTGAACATGGGGAATATTCCACTCTTGGAGCTACACGAAGCCTCCCACTTGGTGATCTGAATAAAACTAGCTTAGCTATTTTACAGAGGGCCCAACAAATTCCCTTCAATCGTTTTTTTTTTTGCTTATTAAGAAGAGAGTGAAAATACAAGGGCTTAGCTCATCTGGTAGGGGCGACTTATGAATGTCATCAAGTTGATGAGATGTTGCAAGTAGGAAACCCACAAGTGGCGCCCCTTGCTCCAAATTCCAAACTGAGTTTACTCCCCAGTGATCAGGGGAATCTACCAACCAGTGGCCAGCTACTGTGATTGGGAGGTTTTTTCTTTCGACTATAAAAAACACAGAATATATATATATATATATATATATAGAGATATATATATATATATATATAGAGAGAGAGAGAGAGAGAGAGAGAGAGAGAGAGCCCGTCAACCCGAAACCTTCCGTACGCTATCCTCTCCGTTGACACACCGTAGGGTTGGTGGCGCTTTCTAGGTGGCCCCCACCCTCCTACAAAGGCCCTGGCAACGGGATTTTTATATAATATAAATACTAGATTGACTAGAGGCTAGCTAGCCTTATCTCCCTACTTTCTTGTCTTTTATAAGTTCAAAGCCGTATTACTTTTTACGATTTTCTTCATTAGTCCTGCTCCATAAGAATGTGGACTTAATTCCCAAGTTTGCAATGTTGAGCCCAAAATTACACTAGTTGCATGAACCGATTAAGTAGATCTTGTAACTTCGTAGCCATCAGCACAAGAGTGTGCACATCTTTGGGGCCGCATACAGATCAGGCATGGCTCCGCCTTTACTAACTTAGAGCATCAAATTTGAAATTAAGACATTGTATCTTTTCAGGTATCTTTTTTTTTCTCCTTGAAAAAAATTAGAGTGCAATTCAGAGTTTTATTTTTTCCTTTTTTTTTTATCAGGATAAGTAAATGGGAAAACCTGGTTTTCATCGGCTACAACTGGAACGAGGGTAAACTCAGCTGGCCCTAGTGCAGGGCTTAATCGATAAAGCCCCCCTTTTTTTTACGATTTATAATCCGAATAAACTGCACCTGACACGAAGACCTGATTGCTCTGGCTTAGCCTGCCATACCTACGGTCATCATGCTGGTGGTGTAAAACTCCGAGCAGTGGCGTAGCTAGGATTTATGTGGGGGGGGGGGGGGGGCAAACAGGGGTGTAGGAAAAAAAAACTGGTTTGATAGTCGGGGGTTCGGGGGCAGCGCCCCCGAAATTATTATTTTTGAGATAAAATAAAAAAAATGGCTACAATTATTAATAAAATTCTATTTCATATGGACAAATCAAACTATTTGCTGCAATCAGAGCTGGGCTGGGCTAAAAAAATGGATAAAAATCTATTTCATATGGAATCAGGGCTGGGCTAGGACTGGGCTTTTACAAAAAAAAAAAAAAATTAACTGTTAGCCCAGTCCTGCCCCCCCCCCCCCCCCCCCCTAGCTCCGCCTATGACTCCATGGCTATGACCCCTGCCTCCAAGGCCTATCTGGGCGTCGGTTTGCGGAGAGGAGACACCCATGAGAATCGAACATTGACTGCCCGTCTAGGGATGGCAAATGGACCCCCTTTCCTTAAAAAAAAATCAATAAAGGGCCTAAAGTCCATCGCAACCCCTAGCAATGCTCTTAGCTTAATTGGGTCTTTCGGGAAAGGACACACACCCATGTATCGAGCTTGGGTCGTCCTTGAACTTGACACTTTTAGGCTGGCATTCGAGAGCTTAAGATCTCAGGTAGGGGTGGCAAAACCTGACACGACCCGCCAACCCGCCTCTTAGGCGGGTTCGGGTTTGGAAAAAATGCACCCGTTTAATAAACGGGTTGACCCGCCTAACCCATTTATTAAACGGGTCGGGTTCGTGTTAGGGGTATGCCAACCCGCCAACCCGCCTGACCCGTTTAATAAATAGGTTAGGCGGGTGGGTCGACCCGCCAACCCGACCTGCTGACCCGCCAACTCGTCTGCCAAACTGCCAACCCGACCCGTCAACCTGCCAACCCGATCCGTCAACCCGTCAACCCGACCCGCGAACCTGAAAACCCGTTTACCCGACCCAACCCATTTATTAAATGGGTTGGCGGGTCGTGTCGGGTTACCCGTTTATTAAACGGGTCGGGTTCGTGTTTGCCACAGCCGACCCATTTAATAAATGGGTTGGGTTCGGGTTGAGGTATGCTGACCCGCCAACCCGCCAACCCGACCCGATTGCCACCCCTAATCTCAGGTATCCGAGGATTCGATGTAGCGTTAGGATGACTGATGTGGTGCAGGCCCCACCTTTAGATATGAGGCATTCAATTGAAGTATATCAAATCCTCACTTTCTAAGATGCACATTTACAAGGGAAATCTTCGGTTCTTTGGCCTGACCCAAACAAAGAACCTAAGTTCTCAAATCCAAGGATCTTTGATCAAATCCCTCAGATTTGAGAATCAAGGCCCTTAGGTGCACCCAGCTAGTAAGATTATATCACCAACAATATTTGAATATTCTTATCTAAAAAAAAAACAATATCTGAATATATTAATCACGAATCACGTATTTGAAAAAGAAATCTTAGCATAGATGCCTAGACATAATTCTTATCTTTCAACGCGGTTTTGAAAACGAACACTTTTAGATCGTTGCTTCACAATAGGCCTCCTACCACAGAAACAGAATCACTCCTGCTAATAAAACGCGGTTGTTGGCTTTAAAAGACAACACTGTTTTCTTTTTAATCTGTCTTAATTATGTAACTTTTTTGCTAATATAGATTCCTTATTAAAAAATAAGCAAGATTATATAAAATAATTTAAGTTAGACCTATGAAGCAAGGCTATACTTGGTTCATAGCCCTTGGATGTCTATTTTTTATTAATTAGCAAATTCCTAACATTGTTTATGTCGTTTCATGAAAAGGTAACAAGTTTTGAAACAAATAATGACACCAAATCACCTTAAAGAATTCCGTTCAGGAGCATGATCATTGGGAAAGCCATGATGTAGACCAGACATCTTGACAAATCCAAGGGTCCAAATTAATAGGGTCACTTTGGTTGTTAATCTGTCTAAACTAAGGCGTAGCCTCCCTAGGTAGATTCTAACTCTGTACACCACAACCAAGATGCTGAAACTTCACCATCCAAACATCAAATTTGATCGCCACCCATCGTACTGTGATATAAGGCATATTGTGGGTCCCACATAGGTATCGGCTGTTGGTTTAAAGGATGATGATTGGTTAATCTTGGGTGTCATTTTTCATAGCTAATTGCTGATCCAAAGTTCCCCATCGTAACAGCAATGACATATTTCTTGAAGTCATGTCGGTACTTTTTATGCTTAGGGTTACTCTTGGAATATTCTTTCTGAAATTTCTATTGCAAACATTGTTCTTGGTTATGGGGAACCAGTTGTTTACTGCCACGTGTCAGAATCCAGCGTGTCAAGCAGTCTGAACTCTGAATTTCCTGCTTATGCACGGGATTCCTTGGAGTGATCAGTTCTCTCCAATTTATTTAAATTTTAATTAACAATTGATTATTTTAAACCAACCCTTGTGCTGTGGCACAATTTATCATACTAGCCTTCTTTGATAAAATTTCCAACTGTTTACTCAATCCAAATGAAGAAAATAGGAGTACCCACAAGTGTCATAACCTTCTTTGTATATGTTATATCTTAATTATAAAAAGAAAAGGAAAAACCAACTTGGGTATATAGGATGGCTTTAGTTTATCAATGTTTAATTCTTTGAAATGAAATTTTAAATTAGTATGATGAGCTGTGGAAGCATATTTTAAGAGGCCCAACTTAAGATTAACAATTTAAAAATACTAACAAGAAGAAGAAAATGACAAGACATGAATTAATTTATTATAAACTTTAATATATATTTGTTTACAAAAAATATATATTTCAGCTTATTTTATCGAGGTATTTAGGAAGGTGGGCCAGCGGGACGAGGGATCACGGACTCTTGTTTGTAAGCTTCGGATTCCCTTCACACACAGACACAGAGAGAGAGCCCCACTTGCACAATTTATGTATTTATTTTATTATTGCATAATTTTATGTAAGTTCCACTGCAAAATAGAATAATTGCTTTATGTATGTACTGTATGACAAAAGATGGTGGGGTTGGTCTGAAACATCCTGCTAGTTTAAAAATTATAATATAAGACTGAATAATATTAACAAAATTATACTGCAACTACTATTTTTTTTGACTGGAAAGAAAAAAATATAAATAGATAGATAGAATTTAAATACAGCAGCGAGAGTGCCTGGTGACGAGTTATCACCCTGAAGGAAAACAGAATATATAGCCCAACCCTGAATCGAGGCACAAATGAAACCACAAGATATGAAAAATACTAAATACTATAAACATACTATTGCTACTGTTGTTAATATTACAATGGTAAACAGTTTTATATTAAGGATTTAATATGATATGGAAAGCCACAAAAACAAATAAACCTTTAACGTTTAGTGGTCTTCTTGTAGCATTCATGGGCAACATTTAGGACATGTTTGGGCACCTGAAACGTGATTACTTTCATGAACTAAAGTTTGTGCCCCACAATTTTCACTAAATATTTAGAGCAAGAAATCAAATCCTCAAGCTTAAGCTTAAGCATTCCCTTGTAATCAAATATCAACTGCACTCATGCAGTGGTAATTTCATAAAATAAGGGGCTTGGGGAGTGTCACCTATTTCTGATAGCAAGTTGGCGTATTGGATCATCTGCTTTCTTGGCTACAAGTTGCTGTGGTTTGTCACCTAACATGGGATGACTATGGTTTGAAATCTAGGGAAGCGTCTCTTGCTGAAATGTTGAATTTGGGTGGACTCTTTAGGACCTCAAGGGTTTTGCCAATCAGAAGCCTACTAATTAATGTGCAGTCGGTGCCGGGAAAATAAAAAAGATTGGCACCTTGGGACTCCTATTTTCCAAGTGACATCACGGCTTTATGGAACTGTAATGCCATTCGGCATGCAATAAGAAGGGACAACACCTAAGGGCATTTGTTCGTGTAGGCTTGGCTTGATACAATTGTGAACCATAGCTTTGCTATCGGTGAACCATTGTAACAAAAAGGAAACATCTATTTTATTTTTCATTTGAAAAAAAAAATCTTTTTTATTTTTTTATTCAGGCCCTGTAATGTATTTGTTTCTGGTCTTTCTTGTATTCGGGCCTGTATAAAAAAAGGAAAAGGAAACACCTATTTATTGGTGAATCCTAAATGACAGCGACACTAGCATTAAGGAAAGTAGTATTAAATTACGGTTGCACTTTGAGGTCAAGCAGCATATCATGCATTACACCCCTTCTCAAAATAAAAAGATCCCACTATGTTCCATTAGGGGTGGCAAAATCTGACACGACCCGCCAACCCGACCCGCCAACCCCTGATGACCATTCATCACAACATTTTTTCGAAATAAACACCACACCTATCTCGAGAAATACCAATATGCATTGGGCTGTCAAGGCATGCCCACCATGCAGCCACGCTGAAATGAATACTAATGATAACGGTGGCGGACAGACCTATTTTACCACACGGTTACACATGTACACAGAAATAAACACAAGGATATGCTGTAAATGAAATGGTTATAATTGCCTTAAAATCATAAAAAAAGATCATGAATCCGCTTTTTCTCTAAACAGAAATAAAAAAAGGGAAATTGCAAAAGAGAGACTGGGTTTGTGTTGGGAACAAAGGAAAAGACAGAAAATGAGACGTCAGAATAAGCCTATTGGAGAAAGGAGGGCGTGGGTATTGAATGGGTGGACGATTATAGAGGTTTTCCTCATCCACATCTCTTTCTCCTTTGCACAATTCCCCTCCTATCCTTTCTCTTCTTTTTTCTTCCTCTCCCTACAAAATCAAAGTGTTTTTATGACGTGGGTGTTGGGTGTTTGTGGCCTTTTTTGTTGACTCTCTCTCCTTGCATTAGCAGAGAGAGAGAGAGAGAGAGAGAGAGAGAGAGAGAGAGAGAGAGAGAGAGAGAGAGAGAGAGAGAGAGAGAGAGGTTCAAATATGGCGGCTAGGAGCCTTCCCTTCTCTCACTGAGAGACAAGGGCCCATGACACAGTAGACATGAAAGGGTGCATGTTCATTTACCAAGTGTGAGAGGTCTTAGTTTCATATATTGAAAACTCTTTTGGAGCCCTCTTCTTTAATTTGTTTTCTTCAACATGAAGCAGATGAATTAATTATCACACACACACACACACACACACAGAGAGAGAGAGAGAGAGAGAGAGAGAGAGAGAGAGAGAGTTCATGGTGGTTCAAGTTGTTGAGATACAAGATACTATTTCCAGACTGAGAAACAATTATCTTGGTTAGGAGCCAGTAGAAGTCTATGCAATGATGAAAATCTACTGGTTTCGGGAATCATGATGACTGTCACCCCTTGGATCTAGTGAGAATAGGTCCTGTAGCCCGGTGTGGCTTCTGCTGGGCCTGGGCGTTGGAAATCTCTTTGAGGTCTGCTGCTTGCTGCTGATTTACCAGAATTTTGCTGAGAAAGAGTGACAGGAAATCATGAAGCCCCAATTTTCCTTTTACTTGGGCAACTGATGCAGTTGTTTCTGTTTCTTTTGTTTGAGATAACAACTCAAACGTTGCATGATATCTGATTTGGGTCCTGGTAGCTCACCTCTTGTTTCAAGAGAAACATGTCCAATTTAACCTCAGTTTCTGGTGAGGCCAGTGTTTCCACAGGCAACAGAAGTGATAAAGGAAACTTGTATCAGTCCTTTGCTTCAACAAACCCAGCTCCTGTCAAGAAGAAGAGAAACCAACCAGGAAATCCAGGTTAACAACAATATGATTCTTTGAATTCCTTTTATTTTTTCAATTCACCATCAACCACCATTTTTTTTAAGGTTCAGATACGTTTATGCTATTATTTTCCTTCTTTAATACGTATATTTTTTTCTGAATTTTGTTGCTTGAATATCTACTCAGACCCAGATGCAGAAGTAATAGCTCTATCACCCAAGAGTCTTCTGGCCACAAATAGGTTCATATGTGAGATTTGCAACAAGGGATTTCAAAGAGATCAAAACCTTCAGCTCCATAGAAGAGGCCATAACCTTCCATGGAAGCTTAAGCAAAGGACAAGCAAAGAGATAAAGAAGAGGGTTTACATATGCCCAGAGCCTTCATGTGTTCACCATGACCCCTCAAGGGCACTTGGGGACCTCACAGGCATCAAAAAGCATTTCAGCAGGAAGCATGGTGAGAAGAAGTGGAAATGTGAGAAGTGTTCAAAGAAGTATGCAGTTCAGTCAGACTGGAAGGCCCATTCCAAAACTTGTGGCACCAGGGAGTACAGATGTGATTGTGGAACCCTCTTCTCAAGGTAAGATATATATCAATAAATAAACGATACTCATAAATCCTTGCTGCTTTCTACTTAATTTGTTCCACAAAACCCCAACTTGATCCACCACTCACCATCCATCCATTAAATTTTCATCCCTTCCATGCTGCTATCAATTATTTTTAATATCTTAGCAACTTCTGTCTAAAAGTTGATGTGCATATGCATGCTGAAACCATGTGTCAGAATCAAGCTGTTTCAGTAAATGATTCATGATTTAACCATAGTAAACATGGGATGCTTTTTCAGGAGGGACAGTTTCATCACCCACAGAGCCTTTTGTGATGCATTAGCAGAAGAAAGTGCAAGGGCAACATCAGTGCCTATGAACCCACTCCTGTCAAACCAAACCTCCACAATAGGACATGGACCTACAAACATGTCCCTAATAGAACCATCCCCATCCACGCTGCAAACCCAGTTCCCACTTGACCTCCAATCAACAGGAATAACCCCAAGGGGAGAGGATAACTTCAGCATGAGACCAGATATTCCTTTTTGGTTAGCAGCAGGAGCACCACCTAACATGAACCAGCAAGAGATGCCTTCCCCACTATTCTCAGCACGCTTGAACCATGACTACCCCAACCAAGAGACAAGGGTTCCATGCAACACTGCACAGATGTCAGCTACTGCACTGCTGCAGAAAGCAGCTCAGATGGGTGCAACAGTAAGCAAGCCTTCATCCACATTAAGAGCCCCTACTCACATCCCTGGTGCAGTACCATCTGGTAATTCTGGCTTTGGTTTGGGACTCGATTCATGGCAAAAAGCTCCTGGTTCTTCAGGTGCTGTGGGATCTACTCCTACTGCAGCAGCTCCAAGTTTGCAAGAGATGATGAATTCATTGTCAGGGCCTGGATTTGGGTCCTTCGAAGAGGCATTCAGTGGGATCTTGAGCTCAAGGGATGAAGGAGGAAATTCAGATGGGTTGACAAGGGATTTCTTGGGTGTTGGTATGCCTTCTGGAGTTTCTGGCTTTAGGGGTCTTTCACACAGAGATATACTCAGCATGGCTGGTATTGATCAGTGCATGAACCCTCCATTTGATGAGAGTGCAGTAGCCACAAGCAACCACAGTCTTAAAAATGACAATACATCCACTGCCCACTTCTCCAATCCAAGACCGTGGTAAGGTTATCAACCAAGCCATCTTTTCTCTTTTCCTTGTCTGTGTTTTAGAGAGCCAAAAGGCTGGACAAGTCTTCTTCTTCTTCTTTTGCCTTTTTTCACCTTTTCTTTTAAATATTTGTATTTCTTCTCTAGTTTTTCTTTCTGTTTATCTTCTTCACTGCTATTCTATCCCTACTAATAGACCTCCTTTGCCTCTTGATTTGTTGTACTCAAGCTGGATAATAAGGATTCTTTTATGCATTACATATTTTATTCATTGTATTCTCTGAGCTATTTTGGGATATGTACTCTGGGTTGTAATCTCTGTGGTGGGGAAGCATATGTTTCTTCAGCCTTTCAACAACCTAATAACAACAAGAAGGAAATCCAACCTTTTTCCTTTTGTCATTATTAGGTTATTTTGTTTACCACAATTCTGCGATCTTGCTTTATTCACACTCACGCATACCGATGCTGCCATTATGTCCTCATCGTTTGCATGTTAATATCATGAACAGCTTTGCCAATTCTTTTTTCTTGCATTAAATTCTGATTTTCAACCTTTCGTAACATCACAATAAACTAAAATAATCTTCTTTCATATCACCAACCATATCAACAGAGCGTACTATTCATCCTCCTTATCTCCACACACACACATATATATATAGAGAGAATATTGCTTTTCAAAAAAAAAAAGTGAATGCTATATTATATTATATAATTAGTTTATAAGAAAATTGTATTATATTATAGTCTCTTTTTTTTGGGAAGATATTATATTTGTCATATACAACTGTTGAAATATATAAGAAAGATTAACCGAGTTAATAGGAAATATTAGCTTTCCTGATTGAGATTGGAAGCAATAGGATAATTTTCATGACTGATTAAGAAAAAGCAAATCATGCTTTTTATTCTAGGCTTTCAGGCAAGAAAACTTTTGTTTTTTATAATTAGCCTTCTATATATGCTATGTAGATTCTGTTATATTGCAGGATCCAATCTGACAGTAGTTGGACTAGTAGAGTACTAAATCAGAATACTACCAGGGATCGTACCAAGTGTGCAAGCACATCAAACAAAAAATAAAAATAAAGTTTCTCTTGATGTAGCATGAAAGCTACCCTCTAGGTGAGGTGAAACCATGTAGTGACAAAATAGAGTGCATTAAATGGTCGCACTAACTGTATGAGATTGCCATGGAAGTGCAGCCTTGTCTTACAAGACGCTTGTCCTACATGGGTTGCATTGTTCATACAAGAGATGACTTTAATGCTAGACAAACTTATAAGAAAGAAAAACTTATATTCATATTATTATGCTTTTCTAAAAACTCTATGTACAACAATTATTTTATGGGGAAGGCTCTTTTTTAAGTTTGTTTGAGAAATGCTACATTAAATGGTTGCCTAAATATATGAAAGATTGTTGACTGCTTATGTTTAAATTTGTGATGCTCTCTTTCAATTTAGAGATTTTATCGTTAGGTAATAAATTACTAAATTACTTGTACGTCCAGGCGATTCAAGCTAGGAAGGTTAGATTTTATATGATGCAGAAATGCACGCCAAGATAACTTGATCAAGTTACAGACGTTAGAGTGCATAACGCATCACATTTATATAGACTAATTATATATGAAGCAACGTAAGCATGACGATGTAATGCCTAAGAGGAAAAGGATAATTTGATATTTATTTATTTTTTAATAATCGTGAAAAACCACCTCACTCACTTGCAAGCAGGGATGCAGAAGGACCGGATCCAGTATGTCACTTTTATGATTTTTGGTTATTCTGACCCCATCCAGATCCAACTTTCCTATAGATTTAGCTGATCCGGATCTGATCCGTTTGCATCCCTACTTTCAAGCTCATTGGTGTAAAAATCCCAAGCTCCCCTTGCCCATCAGATAGTATACTCAGCTTCATCCTCGCAACAAAGGATGCACACAAGGGCGTAGCTAGGGGGGGGGCAGGACTGGGCTGTAGCCCAGTCCTGCCTCCCGAAACAGTTAATTTTTTTTTAAAAGCCCAGTCCTAGCCCAGCCCTAGCCCAGCCCTGATTCCATATGAAATAGATTTTTATCCATTTTTGTAGCCCAGTCCAGTCCTAGCCCAGCCCTGACTACAGCAAATAGTTTGATTTGTCCATATGAAATAGATTTTTATTAATAATTGTAGCCATTTTTTATTTTATCTCAAAAAAAACAATTTCGGGGGCGCTGCCCCCGAACCCCCGACTATCGCACAAATAATTTTTTTTTCCTACACCCCTGTTTGCCCCCCCCCCCCCCCTCACATGAATCCTAGCTAAGCCCCTGGATGCACATCCATGAATTTTGAATTCCGGATGTTCCTTCAGCTTGGCGACATTCACAAGTCACCTTTACCAGATGAGCGTGGGCCAATCAGATATTTATATAACGATTTGTCCTTAACTTTTAACATCTACCATAGAAAGGAAAAAAACACCTATCAACTTTATACCATTTAATAACTTGAAGAAGTGTGCACCAAAAGCACTGTTAAGTTCTAGTAGGAATGTAAGAAAACCTCAATCATTCACTAAAATCATCAAGAGTGAAATTTAAACTCTGATATTTTAAAACAAAAAAGTTAATCTCTGATATGGTGCCCACGAGTCACTAGAATATGAGAACTGGAAATATGACGACTAATGTGTAAACTGAGATTTTCATGGAATTTTTATTCTTTTCTCTTGAATCTAACCATACAGATGTGATCTACATATTTGGTTTTATAAGAACGCACTCTTGAATCATCCAATTTTGATGCATAAACGAGATTTTTTTAAGGCTTTAAAATCAATGGCTCATAATCTTCATAAATATTCAAGCATTCAAAAGACACATTTTTACATAAAAAATACACGATCCAATGGTTGATTCCTAGCAAATTCATCATGCCAAGCACATCCACATGGTTGAATTTGCAAAAAAGTGTTAGAAATGCCCATATTTCTAGTTCTCATATTCTAGTTCTCATATTTCAGTGACTTTGGTGCCCACTAGGGTATGTTTTGCATTTCAATATTCAACATCTATAGTTGAAAATATCCTAATAGGTTGAAGCTTAAATAGACCCTTATCAGCACAAAAATAATTTGTATGATTGATAAGTCTCCCACACCTACTTTCAATTATTGTAGCCTTGTGACATTCAACAGGCATCCCTTCCAATATATGATGGATTTCCATGTATCTTTCAACTTGCCAATGATTAAAATGCCTTATCTACTGGTAGACGTAAGCCTTCAAATTGACTAGGGCTTTTGAATAAAATGCAATACAAGACCTGTAATAGAAGATTATGAAAGTTTTTTTCTGTTTTTTTAATGAAGAAAGTTTTTTTCTTTTTATGATAAGAATGAACATATGCAAATGTTTTTAAGGGTTTATCTTTGACAGTATAGATAATACCATACTATTTAGTAACCAAAGTTGTTGGCTTTATTTTGTTTAATTAAACCCTCAGAAACAAGCTTTGAAACTAATGGTTTTTGATGTAAATTTTGATCGTAAAATTTTGGTGCAATATGGATGATTATTTAATACTCTTTGATAGGCATGTTCAAACATCCAAAACTCTTTGATAGGAGTTGAGGAAACAAATTTCCTAATTTTTAATCAATAAAATTCATTTTTGATTTTTTAATATTTAAAAAATATTTTATTCAAATATTATTAAAAAGTAACAAAAAATATTAACACAGTGGTCGTACTAGTTCATGTCCGAATGAGCTTTGTTTGGTTGTGTAACCTGGACCACATGGCCAAAATGGTGTATATATCACTGTGACAGAGTTTAAAAAAAAAAGCTTTATTTTTATTAGAGAGTACCTATTTTCCGTATTGCAGTTCTCATTTGCTTTTGAAAAAAATGGTTATACACAGATTCATACTCTGGGATGCCAGGCAAGGGCATATTGGGGCCAATTCTATTTATTTATTTGCAAGAAGTGGGTGTCCCATGACTTGAGCTCCTGTTTCTACTCTGTCAGCTCAAACACTTTACATCTACACCAAACAGTGGCCCTCTAGGATATGTCTTACAACTCATTTAGTTTTGTACTCCCATTAGAGATGATTCTTTGGCAAACATGCCTGCAAAAAAGTTGATGAGTAGCCCAGCATTTAAGAGCAAGAATATAAAGTTATCATACAACTTGTGATTTAGAAATTTCATGCAAACAACAAAGAAGCAAGAGATTAGTGTCTACCTTTTCAAGCTCTAGATAGCTTCAAAGCCATCGTTTGGGACTTTAACATAATGCATTAAATTCAAAATTGTTATTCTATTCCGCAAAACCATGAAAATAATGCACCTCACAAAGTTACAGTTCTAGATAAAAACTGTCACATTCTCTGAAAAAGGGAAGAAGATTCGGGAATTTCAGATAATTTTATTCATTTTCAATATTTAGATAGGAATCCAAACCTCTCGTGGTCATTCGTTGTCCATCACTTCGGTGAGGTCGCAATTCACAAGTTTCACCGATCGAGGGACAATTTTAAAGCAAAAACTCGTTTAATTTTGGGCTCCAGTATTCGTATTCATATATATAATGTTTCGAGAGAGAGAGAGAAAGAGTGCAAATTACCAATAATCATCATTCTCCCAATGGCTCGATGTCAACGGGCTTGCCAAGAAAAGTTTTTCAAACTGCTCAGCGTAACTTTCTCTCTTGCAGCTTTTTCATATCTCTCTCTCTCTCTCTCTCTCTCTCTCAGCAATTCACCATACACTAAAAGAATTAATTCCATAACAAAAAAAATGCACGAAGTTAGAAGCGTTCACGGGGCAAAAAGCAAAAAGCCTGGTGATGTGGGGGCGTGCGGTCTCCACCGCCCTCGTGATCACTGTCCCCCCTCACTTTCCCACCCTCCCCTCAAAAACAAATTCCTTCACTATATTTTAACACCTACATATATTCATATTAAATGAAGCTTGCTGTGGATTTAATAAGGACCATACACATTTTATATCAATATCTCCATGCTCTCATATGCTTCACTGACCATCTCAAGCGAACAAAAAAACACATTACAAGAAGCGATACTTCTTCTCTTTACACTACGACAGCACAGGGTTGACCCTTGCTCTCCTGATCATAAAGAATGACAAGTGACGCCACCTAAAATACTGAACTTGTTTTCCTGCTGTTCTAAAATCTAGCATTAAAGAAATGACCTTTGTAGACGTTCTTACCCTATCATCCCACAATTGCATGTTGGGTCGTCTGGGTTTTTTTCCGGCGAAGCCTCAATCGGCGTTCCGCAGCGTGGCGATGGCCCTGCATAAAAAGAAAACAGCAGAGCGTACCTGATGCCGCCATTGATGGAGCTACTGTGGTCGCCGGAGTTGGTCGCCAGAGTTTTCTGCTCAGTCAGACTGCAGCCCTTCACGAGCCCAGGCTACCAGATGCAGTCGGTGAGTAGACCTTTGATTTCCCGTCACAGGGTCGCTCATGATACCCTGTTTTTATACGCATAGGGTGGAAACAATTTGCATAACCGTTCCCTTTCATCCTATGCTGATCTATCGGCAGGATCATCCCTCAACGAGGATGTATCCACATTGTGGATAACCACCATGTTAATCATGGTGGTTAATCCAACATTCTCCCACTTGATCCGACGATAAATCTTTTTAACCAGAAAACCTTATGGAAATAACTTGATGAATAGATTGGCCTTTATAATCTATTCTAAAGGTCCTTAGTTGAATCTCTAATCCTTAGGAGATTGACAACAACCTTAATGAGAATCAAAAACTGAAAGTGATCACTTCATTTATATATGCATATGTCAAAAAGAGTTTAACAATTTCATCCTCATTATATGTTCGGAATATAATCTTGGTGCTAGCCCTTTAGTAAGAGGATCAATGATCATCTCTTTGGTACCACTATTGACAATATGCACTAAATGATTCTCCGTCCTTTCTTTAACAACAAAATACTTCAATTCCATATGCTTACATGACGTAGTACTTTTGTTGTTGTTCGAAAAGGACACCGCAACTTCATTATCACAGTAGACCTTCAGTGGCTTCCCAATGGAATCGACCACCTTTAACTGTGATATGAAGTTCTTTAACCATATAGCCTGCGAAGTAGTCTCGTATAATGCAATGAATTCTGCCTCCATGGTGTGGGCAGCAGTGGTCGTCTGTTTTTCACTCATCCAATAGATCGCTCCCCCAGCAAGTAAGAAGACATACCCAGTAGTAGACTTTCTACTATCAAGGCATCCTCCTAAATCTGCATCTGAGTAGCCAATGACCTCAAGGTGATCAACTTTATGATACGTTAGCATATAGTCTTTTGTCCCTTGCAAGTACCGCAAGACTTTCTTGGCAGCCTTCCAATGGGGTAAACCTGAGTTAGACTGAAATCTGCCAAGTACCTCTACTGCAAAAGAAATATCTGGTCGAGAACATGTATGCGCGTACTGCAAGCTGCCAACAACTGATGCATATGGATAAGCACTCATCTGTGCTTTGTCAATATCGTTCTGTGGACAATCCTTTAGGCTCAGCTTGTCACCTTTTGATATGGGTGTAGAAGTAGGAGAACAATTCTCCATCCCATATCACTTTAACACATTTTCTATATAGGATCTTTGAGAGAGGCCTAGAAAACCATTTGCTCGGTCTCAACGAATCTCAATGCCAAGAACGTAAGCACCCTCACCCATATCTTTCATATCAAAATATGATGCAAGAAACTATTTTGTCTCTGAAAGTAACTTCATATCGTTGGTTGCAAGTAAGATGTCATCCACATACAACATCAATATAATGAACTTACTCCCACTTTCCTTAAGGTATATACATTGATCAATAATGTTTTCTGTAAACCCGAAAGTCACAATGACTTGGGAAGATTTAATATACCACTGTCGGGAGGCCTGTTTAAGTCCATATATTGATTTGTTAAGCTTACAAACCAAACGATCATTTTCAGAGAAACCAAGAGGTTGTTCCATGTATACCTCTTTATTCAAATCCCCGTTGAGGAACGTTGTTTTCACATTCATCTAATGTAACTCTAAGTCATAATGAGCTATGAGGGCCAAAATAATCCTCATTGACTCTTTAGTTGAGACAGGAGAAAATGTCTCATTATAGTTAATGCCCTTCATTTGGGTGAATCCTTTAGCAACCAATCTTGCTTTATGTCTCTCTATGTTACCTTTGGAGTCCTTCTTGGTCTTAAAGACCCATTTACACCCTACGGGCTTTACTCCTTTAGTTAACGTGACAAGATCCCACACTTGATTTTTAACCATAGAGTCTAACTCTTCTTTCATGACTTCTATCCAGTGTGAAGATTGTTTGCTTTCAACAACTTCCATAAAAGTCAATGGGTCATCATCCATATCTATGAAATCACCAGGCTCCTAAAGGTACACCACATAATCAGAATGTATGGCAGATCTCCTAATCCTTGTGGATCTCCAAACAGGTCGTTCCTCAGGCTCAGATTGAACCTGATCATCCTGTTCGTGCTCTTCCGCATTGTCCACAATAGGTTCACTTTGGATTTATGCATTAACAATCGAATGATCAACCACACCATCATTAGGAATAACAATGTGGTATCTTTCAATGTTTTCCTTAACAGGTGATGAAGCTGGATCCTGTATTTCCTCAAAACCAATGCTTTAAAGTGCACTCAATCTTACTGAACCATCTTCTAGGAATTTAGCCTTATCCGTTTCAACAATCTGTGGTGAGTGAGATGAGCAATAAAATTTATACCCTTTTGATCTTTCTGGATAACCAATGAAATATCCACTAGTTGTTCTTGGATCAAAGGCTTTAATGTGGGGGTTATATAGTTTAGCCTATGCAGGACATCCCCATATGTGCATATAAGACAGTGATGGTTTTCTATCTGTCCACAGCTCGTAAGGAGTTTTAGGCACAGATTTTGTAGGAACCTTATTCAAAATATGCACAGTTGTCCTTAAGGTTTCACCCCACAACTTTATGGGAAGTGTTGAATAATTCAACATAGCCCTGACCATTTCTTTAAGCGTACGATTTCTCCTTTCAGCTACATCATTCTGATAGGCACTACCAAGCATGGTATATTGAGGCACAATGCCTTCCTTTTTAAGAAATCACGCTAATGGTCCTTCCCTTTGCCCTATCTCAGTAAACCTACCATAATATTCACCACATCTATCAGACCTGACTATTTTAATAACCTTATCGGTTTGTTTCTCTACTTCTTTCTTAAATTCCTTAAACATCTGAAAAACATCAGATTTTTCGAAAATCAAGTAGAGATACATATACCGAGAATAGTCATCAATAAAGGTGACGAAATATTTTTCGCCTGTGTAACAGGGAGAAAACGGTCCACATACATCCGTGTGGACTATTTCTAATATCTCACTACTGCATTTGACACCCTCTTTATATGTGTTTGTATGCTTAGCCTTTATGCAATCAACACATGGGTCATTGTCAGTAAAATCTAGAGATTGCAAGATCTCTTCATTTACCAGTCTCTTTATTCTCTTTTCAGAGATATGACCCAACCTTTGATGCCAAAGCATGAAAGATTTATCATCTGTCATGCTACGTTTATTTCCAACCAATGCGTATTCAGAAGTCAAAGACTCCTGAGTTTGGATCTTCACATTCAATCTATATAAACCATCATAAATTGATGCATAACCAATTTCAATTGAATTTCTGAATATGAACAATTTGGAATTTTCAAATTTAAAACAATATCCAAATTTATCCAACTTTAAAATTGAAATTAAGTTTCTACTATACGATGGAATATAAAAGACATCATGAAGATCTAAAACTACGCCTATATCTAGAGTAATCCTGCAGGTTCCAACACCCTTCACATGTGAACGCATCTTGTTTCCCGAATAGATGCTTTTCTCATGCATTGTTGGTTCTCTTCTGCTCAGAAATAGTTGTAGACAGTTGGAAATATGAACAGTAGCACCAGAATCAATCCACCAACTATTTTCAGAAATTTGTAATAAATTACATTCATGAGAAACAAATGACAAATTACCTCGCTTTTCCAACCACTTCTTGTACTTTATGCAATCTGCCTTTATGTGTCCCTTCTTCTTGCAAAAGAAACACTTTATGGGAGCAGAGTTAGATTGCTTGCCTTGGGATGACTTATACCCAGTTGGCTTCTTCCTAGCATTCCCCTTAAATGCATTCTTCCTTGGTCCTACCTTGGACGTATGAGAAGCCATATGTGCACTCTGCACCTTCTCACCTTTCATCCTCTCTTCTTCTTCAACACACTTGGACATAAGTTCATTAAATGTCCATTCATCATTATGTGTGTTGTACGAGATTTTGAAAGGTTCGTATTCCAAGGGTAAGGATGTTAGGACTAAATACACTAGGAAAGAATCAGAGATGGTGAGCTTCATATCATTCAACTGAGATGCTATGTTTCTCATCTCCAAAATATGCTGGCGAATGTTTCCCCCTCCAGTATATTTCATAGATATTAGTTTTGACATCAGGGTACTGGTTCTGACCTTGTTTGAACTCACAAACTGTGCCTCAATGGCATTCATGAATTCCCTCACTGTTCTGCATTGTGGGATAGCACTTCGAATGTTCTTAGCTACTTTAGATTGCAAAAGCAACAAGCTAAGTCTATTTGAGCGCTCCCACTTCTCAAAAACAATCTTTTAATCAGTGAAGGCAGCGGGTTCATCTATCCTTAGGGCCAGATCTAGATCCATATACCCTAATGCAAATAAAACAGTTTCTTTTCAATCACTAAAATTGGACCCATCTAGAAAAGGTATAGAGCTTGAGTCATCTAAAATCACAGAACTAGAAACTGCAAGACAAAAGACACGTATCAGGAAGCATTCATACGAGACTAAAACTTTAGTGAAAAAAATAAAATAATAAAGGCCCTTGATATGCTTCTTTCCAGGCGAGTGAAGGGGGTCATCGAAGTCCTACTTTGGTAAGAGCTCTGACACGCGAAACCACTTCGCCTACCGATCATATTCGGTAAAACTAAGGTTCTTGTGAAGATAGACCATCAACAAAAGGTACCTTTGGATACTCATGTGTGATGTATCTCGATACATTTACCTTATTCTACCCTACTTAAATTTCAAACACGATAAAACTACCTTTGGGTCATTTATCATTTCATGAATATAAGTACAACATTAATATTGACTAAAACCATATGATAGTACAACATTTTTGACAACATACGTGTATTCAGTCACTTTGGTGACATGAATACACTAAGTTATCTGACTATCCTTAATGCCAATATTATATATAAAATAATATCTTAAAATAGTCCATAAACCGAATGGACTAGACATATGACTCTCGAAATGGTTCTAAAACTGAATAAACTTGTCATATGTTTCATGAACCGGTCTTAAAGCACTCTGAACCGGTCTGAAACAGCCCCGAATCGGTCATCCAAGGGTCTGAAACGGTTCTGAACCTTATGAATTGGGTCAAGTATGAACAAAAGTTCATAAAACCTTATAATCGTATGCTAAAATCCCTATATTTTCTAATATTTAAGAAAACAGGGTATTAGTATCTCAGAACTAGTGAGAAACTGGAAGGAACCGACCAAAACCGGCTCTGAATCGGTCCCGGAAAGAGGCTGAGTCAGTCCCTGATCCGGTTCAGGCCAAATAGTGCCTGAACCCTTCTGAATCTGGGTCGAAACCCGACTGTAACCGGATCTGGGTCAGACCCGAGGTTATCTGGTTCCGGGTCAGACCCAGTAAAATCTGGATCTGGGTCAGACCCGGTTAATACCTGGATCCGGGTCAGACCCGGTAAGATCTGGATCCGAGTCAGACCCGGTTAATACCTGGATCCGGGTCTGACCTGGTACAAACCGAATCCAGGTCGGACCCGGTACAAACCGGATCCGGGTCGGGCCCGTTAATGACTGGATCCGGGTTGGACCCGGTACTGTCCGGATCCGGGTCGGACCCGGTAATGGTCGGACTCGGTATTACTGGATCCGGGTCTGACCCGGGGTTAACTTTATCCGGGTCAGACCCGAACGGGTCCCCACCTGAATCCAGGATCCGATCTGAATCAACTTTATGGATCAAATTCGGGTGGGCAGGTCCGGTTCAAAAAATGAACCCGACCTGAAACAAAAAAAAATTTAAAAAAGGGCAGAAAACCCGATCTTTTAGAAAAGAGGGGTTTTCCCCATTTTCATTGCCGGCGACCTATGCCGCCCGCCGTCGATCAATGTCGGCCTGCCGGCCG
Organism: Nuphar pumila; assembly: GCF_984573655.1. Classification (NCBI taxonomy): domain Eukaryota; kingdom Viridiplantae; phylum Streptophyta; class Magnoliopsida; order Nymphaeales; family Nymphaeaceae; genus Nuphar; species Nuphar pumila. The sequence goes on along the minus strand of NC_143263.1, from coordinate 31,366,052 downwards.
GTGACCAAAGTCGCCGCCTGCCGGCGATCAACGCTGACGACCTATGCCGCCTACTGATGGTGTTTCTTCTCCGGCAAAAGCAGCCATCCATCCGCCGACGAAAAACTGGAAAACTGCAGGATCCTTTTTCAGAAATCCGGTGACTCAATAGTCGTCGGTGACAGTTCCAACATCACTTTTAATGGCGGATGAGGAGTGAAACGCCGACGGTGTCCTAGTCGACAGAAAACCCCCAAAACAGAGGTACCAAAGTTTTTTTTTATACGCATGTCTGTTGCCCAATGGCGACAGTCGCCAAATTCCGGTGACCAGCAGCAGTGTCACCCCACGGTGACCTGCTTTACTGGACTGCCAAAAGCACACCCCGCAGCGGAAGCGGGGTGTGGGCCCATAACCCATTGTTGGGTCGTCTGGGGTTTTTTTCGGCGAAGCCTCAATCGGCGTTCCGCAGCGTGACGATGGCCCTGCATAAAAAGAAAACAGCAGAGCGTACCTGATGCCGCCATTGATGGAACTACTGTGGTCGACGGAGTTTTCTGCTCAGCCGGACTGCAGCCCTTCACGAGCTGAGGCTACCAGATGCAATAGGTGAGTAGACCTTCGATTTCCCGTCACAGGGTCGCTCATGATACCCTGTTTTTATACGCATAGGGTGGGAACGATTTGCATAACCGTTCCCCTTCATCCTATGCTGATTTATCGGCAGGACCATCCCTCAAGGGGGATGTATCCACATTGTGGATAACCATCACGTTAATCATGGTGGTTAATCCAACATTGCACACACGCCCACAACCGCTAAAGCTGCAAGAGAGAAAAGTTACGCCATGCAGTTTTAAAACCTTTTTTTTTGCCACCCCGTTGACATCAAGTCATGGAGAGGGAGAAGCTCGTGACAGTGGACACACAAAGTGTCCACTGTTAGTGGACGCTTCTCCGCCGCTGATCTGATCAGCGGCTATACTCTTTTTTAACGTGTATAAGTCATTAGCGGTGGTCGCAACCGCCCCTAATGACCTTTTCTGCCCAGTTCATTAGTGTCGCTCTAACGACTGAAAATCACCAAAGATGAGCGACACTCGTTCGACCAGAGTTACGGGCTCCTATATATACATACATATACGAAGCAATGACGCGCATCAAGAAAATTTTAAAAAATGTGCTTGTAGCAGCGGTTCTGGACCACCTCTAAAAATGGGTTTCTGCCCAGGTCTTCAGGAGTGGTCAAGACCACAGCTAAAAACACTTTTCACACAAAAAATATTTGCGCAGCTCATCGCGTGCAATCAATGGCACAAATTCATCCGATTTTGCATTGGACATTTTGGGTGTTTCATGATCTCTCTCTCTCTCTCTCTCTCTCTATATATATATATATATATATATATATAGAGAGAGAGAGAGAGAGAGAGAGAGATGCGTAGTTGTACAATCACTAGGAGCCCAATGCCAGCGGAATGACGCAGTGCGATGGACGCTCTACATCAATTTCTACAAAAATAACTTTACTGGCACACATTTTTAGTGCGCTAGTAAAGGTCTTTTTTATGAAAATTAGCATTGAGAGTCCATTACTCCATGTGATGGACTCTCAACATCATCCTGCTGGTAGTTGTGAAACTCTCTCTCTCTCTCTCTCTCTCTCTCTATATATATATATATATATATATATATATATATATATATATATATATATATAGACAGACACACACGGACAAAGGCGTAGCTAGGGTTTGCAGGATTGGGCTGTAGCCCAGTCCTGCCTCCCGAAACGGTTAATTTGTTTTTTTTTTAAAAGCCCAATCCTAGCCCAACCCTGATTCCATATGAAATAGATTTTTATCCATTTTTGTAGCCCAACCCAGTCCTAGCCTAGCCCTGACTGCAGCAAATAGTTTGATTTGTCCATATGAAATAGATTTTTATTAATAATTGTAGCCATTTTTTATTTTATCTCAACTTTTTTTTTCGGAGGAGCTGCCTCCAAACCCTCGACTATCGCACAAATAAATTTTTTTTTGCTACACGCCTGTTTGCCCCCCCCCTCACATGAATCCTAGCTACGCCCCTGCACACGGAAGGACGTAACATCAAATGGCCTTATATTGAACAACAATCGAGCGTGTATGATTTGTGTGATTTAAAGCTTTTAGAGGTGGTCTTTGATCACCACTAAAAGGCTGGGGAGAAATAAATCTTTTAACATCGGTCACAACTTCCGCTAAAAGCTTTATTTTTGTTAAGCACATGACGTAATGTTGAACTCCTTTGTGAGTTCAACATTACGGCCTCTCTCTCTCTCTCTCTCTCTATATATATATATATATATATATATATATATATATATAGGGTCACTAAAATATGTTAATTTAGAATATATAAACCATAGTATAAACTAAAGGCTTTTTCAATGTTTTTTTTGCAAATCCAACCTTACAGATGTATTCAGTGTGGTCCATATACTAGGAATCGGCTGTTGGATCATGTATTTCGATGAAAAAATTATAATTTTTTGTTGCTTGAATATTTAAAAAAAATTGAGCCATTGATTTTCAAGCCTTAAAACATCCTTCTTATGCATCATATTCAGATGGACTTCTTTTGATAAAACCAAGCATCTAGATCATATTTGTATGGTGAAATTTAAGAAAAAAATAAAAAAAACCGATGAAAATCTCAATTCATACTACAGTCAACATATTCTAGTGGCCTTTATATATATATATATAATATGCACTTTTATGGTAGTACATACTTTATTGACATATATCTAAGCTTCAAAAGCAAAATCCAACCATTGGACCATGATTAGCATATTTTATTTATTATTTTCATGTGTTAAAGTTGACTCAAATATGACATTTTATACCATTTTTAAACCATTCAATTTTAATAATCATGAGCTGATGATCTTCACATTCTCAACAATAGAATATTATAGTGCATTAGACATGATAAAACCTTCTAAGATACTAAATAAACCATACTAAACACATCTATAGGGTTAGATTTATCATTTGGTGTCTAGATTTATGCAAATAAAGGTGTGTACCACCGTATGGTATCATGGTACTACATTCTACTTAAATCTAACCATATAGATGCATCCTACATGCTTGATTTTATAGAAATCTACTCTTGGATTATCTGATTCTGATACACATATAGGTTTTTATAAGGTTTAAAAATTCAATGGTCTATGATTTTCTTAAATATTCAAGGATAAAAAAATCATGTTTTGCATAAAAAACATGAACCAAGTGTCGTTTCCTAGTAAATCAAATATGTCGAACACATATATATAATCAGATTTAAATAATGCATGGGAAAATCCCTTCGAAAGCCAAATTAGCAGCTCTCTCTCTCTCTCTCTATATATATATATATATACATATATATATATATATGTATATATATATATACATATATATATATATGTCGTTTCCTAGTAAATCAAATATGTCGAACACATATGTATAATCAGATTTAAATAATGCATGGGAAAATCCCTTCGAAAGCCAGATTAGCAGCTCTCTCTCTCTCTCTCCCTCTCTCTCTCTCTCTATATATATATATATTAGTTCCATCTACCATCCATATGATATGGACAATGATATTTTTTTATTTTTTTATTTTTATTTTAAAAACGGACTTATAGATGTGATTTATATGGTTTGTTTAGCCAAATTAGTTTTTGGATAGTTTGATTATGATAGTTAAGCATACTGTGGATGGGCTTAAAAAAATGAGTGGCTCATAATTTTTTGTAATTTTAAAACTAAAAAATCATACATTTTTATCAAGAAAACATGATTAAGTAGCTAATTCCTAGCAAATACACCATGGTAAATACATCTATGAGAACTAATTTGTAAAATATGACTTAAAACCACAAAATTTAGCTCCCTCTACAATATATATATATATATATATATATATATATATATATAAAGCGATTCAGATTATTTTCAACAATATTAGATTTTTGAAATTTAGATTCATCCTATGCAATAAAGCAATTCCGGTTATTCTCAACAACATTAGATTTTTGAAATTTGGATTTATTCTATGATATAAAGCAATTTGGATTATTCTCAACAACATTAGATTTTTGAAATTCAGATTAATTCTATGATATAAAGCAATTCAGATTATTTTTCAACAACAATTGGATTTTTGAAATTTGGATTCACTCTAAGACATAAAAAATGTGGATGATTTTGACTCAACAATAATTAGATCTTTGAAAATTCGGATTCACTCAATGATAATAGATTTGAAATATTTGGATGAATTATGTCTCTCTCTCAAGGAAGAATAAAACTTGAAGTTGATGAGTTTAGAAAAGTAATTTCCTAAGAATTCTAAACTCCCAACCAAACCTTGAGAAAATGTCAAAAATATTCTGCCAAAAGAATTTTTTTTCAAAGAAATGTGTCTTATGCAAATTTTAGAAATGGTTCGATACGAAACCCACACATCTTAAGGGTATTATGCTCAAAGGGATGATACTACAAAGAAGTTCACATTCAATACTCAAAATTAATATGATTTCAATCATTACGTGAGTCATAAATATCATGGCCATAAGAAGAGCTAGATGTGTCTATACTTAGACCTTAGCCAAACACGACTTGAAAAGAGCTCACAAGAATATGCATATGCTAGAGGCAAGCAAAACTCTATAAAGCTCATGCCAAGGGCTAGGCAACAATATGACGAAAATTACGTATGAGAAACATATACATGTGCTTGTAAATGTGTCAAATGTGCATTGACTTAAACTAACAACTTATGCTTGAAGTACATTACATACTTGTCTATGCATATGCCAAATGTCATATAGATGTATACAACACTCACGTGATAGTGTGTGTATTGCCTACAAAATTGAAAGGTTAGACAAAGAAATTGCATATGACAAATAAATGCATGTCACACATGTTGCATATAGACCAATGATATTGATGTTCATACTTTCATACATGATGCCTTTGAAAAATGAAATATTGTTGCACCCAACTTAGCATGCTAATTATTGATGCATTAAGGCATGATGAACATCTCATATGTGTGTGGAATAAACTAACCACAAAAGGCATTAAGTGCTCTAATGAGAGCTGGGTGGCTGCACCCCATGCGAAGAAGTCTCATTACTTGTATTAACTCTCACACATTTAAATATGATATTTACGTCATTACTGGCAAGGTATTTTTTGAAGGGGCACATGATTTGGGCTAGGCATAAACCTTGTCATGACATACTGCCCTACGGGGAGTATGGGGCTATTGAGCCTTGATACCTCATCTAACACAAGAGCATGACTACTAACATATTCATAATGAAGATGAAGTCGCCCATGTCACCCATTCACAATTGGTTCACCAAGAGAGGGTGGATGGTATAACCTCGAGTGACAAATGTCGCATATAGGATTTTATAACTACATGTCATACCGACTTAAAAAATGAAGAGCAAGGCGTCCTCAGACCTTCATCACTCGAAGTCAGAGAGGTCCAGGTCACCAGACAGATGGTAGACCTTAGTTACTCCAACGATAAGCATTGTCATCCAAATTTACTCATGCACTACTCATCTCTCGGTCCTTAGGAGGCTGCAACTTGGGTTGAGGGTCCGGATGGTAGAGACTACGATAAATTTACCCCTTGCATAACAAACATTATAGTATCTCTCGTTGTCGCGATGACCACCTCTGCGTACCTAGGTGAATAAGACTATCGAAACTTAATACTAACCTTGCTAACATACTAACATAGATAGTTGTAATTTATTTGAGATTATGTTGTTATTTCTGAGATTATATTGTTTTTACTGACATCTCATTATTATGATCATGCTATTGATGTTGTTAAGCTTATGAACATGTCATTTCATAATTCTAGCATGTTAGTCGCATTGATAATTGTATATTGGAGAATATGATAGATATTTTGATTTCTTATCATAATGCATGATGTTTAAGTTTGCTTACCTGCTCGCAAGAGTTTGACCCTGTTATTATGGGGCGCAGGTAATGAAGAATGATGCAGTGCAAGAGCTCGATGCATGGCGGAACCTTGATCCAAACATTCCTAACTACGTTTTGATCTTGGAACCAACTATTGCTTATCTCATTGTAATAGAATATTTTATTAAACTTTTGATTATGTATAAAATTGATAACTTATTCTATTAATAATACATGGAATGGTTTTAATTTCTTATGATTATGCAATGAAACTCTGTTTCAAATATATTTCTCATTTCTGTAACCCGCCGAAATCATCTGACTCTTTCAAAACCTAAACTGTTTTCGCTGTGCTATTTAAAAAAAATGGGGTTAAAATTCTAATTTTTAAGTTAAAAATTTTGAAGCATTACATTGAGGATCCGCAAACATTTATACCCATTATTTTATGTCAGTCTCTTTCACCCTCACCACATCTAGCCCTTCTTCTATGCAATCTGCTCTCCTTGTCCCTATGTGCACCCACCCTATGGTGACAAGGTTTCATGATAGTACCCTTAAACCAAGGGCTTATCTTGCTACCAAAAATCCTCTTCCCATGGCTCTTTCGGTTCAGCTTTACTCTGAACCAGAACCCAATACATTTGTTGTAGCACAACACTCTTGGTGGGGTTCTGTTATGTCTCGAGTTCTCAACTTTACTAAACCATGGCACTTGATATTTGGTCCCACTTGATCCCTCTCAATATATAATCATATGGAAGTGGATTTATGAAATCAAGTGAAAGGTGGACTATTCCTTTGAGCTGTTTAAAGCTTGCTTTATGGCCACTTGTTTTCACCTACGCGAAGATATTGATTCTTTTGACACATTTAGTTCACTCATTTTGTCCACTTGATGGTAATCAATCTCAAGTGAAAATTTTGCATAATGCCTTCTTGCATGGACCTCTTGAAGAGGAAGTCTACATGAAGCAATGCAGGGGTTTTCAATATCCTCAGTTTCCTAATCATGTATGTTGCCTTCACAAGGTTCTCTATGGGTTGAAGTACGCTCCTAGGGTTTGGTTTCATAAACCTAGCTTTTGCTTCTGGTCTTTGGATTTTCATAACTCCAGAGCATATACATATTTGTTTATTTTTAATAATGGCTCCTTGGTGTTATTGGTTAATTCACCGTCTTAGCCAGGAATTTCCATTAAAAAATCTGGTCATTCTTCATTTTTCCATGGGCATTGAGAAACCATTTTCTTATACATCTTACTCTGAAAAAAATATATTTTGGATCTTTTAAATTGTATGAATATGCTTGGGGCCAAACCAATGTCCAGGCCGGTTAATACCTCACTCTCTGTTAGAGGATCAGATATCAAATGCATTGGATCAGGATCAGGTCCAAATAAAGAGGTCAGTCCAACAAAGGGGGCATTCAACGGAAGAAATCCTAAAGATTAAGCCCACTGAGTTTTACCCTGTGAGGACAGTGATCATAAACACGGCAGGCAGAACCAGAGTGGCTAGATCTCTGATCTTGGGGGTGGTTTCTCGGTATAAATATAAAAAAAAGTATCAGTCCTAAAAAGTGTTTCAAGATTTTTTGAATGCAACAAGATTCCTAATATGTCCATAGATCTATTTGGAAAGTTGTTGAGAGGTAGATCTCATCCTAACGTATAATCTCTATATATTGATTGCTTGAGTAGAGTATCGTGGATATAGCAATGTAGGTCTGATATAGACCGAACCATGTTAATTTGTGTTTGCACTCTATAATAATTACCTTGCATTAGAAGTTCATCTCATCCAGTTCACTTAAACTAGAGATATGCAGACCGGTGGAGACCTCCGGCAGAAGGTTGGATCTCTCTTTGCATTTTCAGCATATTTCATGGTGATTTGCTTGATTCCTCCGGTAGGGGTCTAGTTAACCCCAACTTTCATTATAAAAAAAACAAAGTGATCGATCTGCCAAATGGTCGATCCTAGGTAATCTGGCATCATCATCACCGTCCACATTTCTATCGTTTTTCATCACATCTGTCCACTGCGCATGTTGTAGGGCCCACCCTAAAAACACAGATGGACGGTGATGATGCCAAATCACCAAGGTCACTGTTCTCATGAAAAGCAACAACGACATCCTTGTAGTGTCTGTATTTCATGGGATATCTGCAACTCTTTTTTTTTTTTTTTAAGGCAAGCAGGGTTAGGCAGACCCCTACCAGTTATACAAGGATGCCATTGGGGGTTTGAACTTGCAAAATCCCAACACAAGGTGACTTGCGCTAACTGCTTCTACCACACAAGCAGAGCCCCCCGTTGGTGATATCTGCAACTCTTGTCAATTTCGAAGGTGACTTTTTTTCAGCATAAAAGTTGATGGTAATTTTTCGAGGTGGGGCTCATGACCACCCTACCTTACGTGGCCCACTTCTGAAAGCTAAAGATACACCCATGCACCAGTGGGATTTGATTCAGGGTCTCAACTCAACACCTTCACAACCCCCAGCTGGCGACCCCGACGGTGGTAAGTTCATGGTAGGTTTTGCATCTTCACAATAACAATCACACCTAATGCATTTAATAACGTGTCTGGTGCATCACCCTTGGGAAACCAGACCCCTATTTTGGTGGGGGGCATGAAATTAGTAGTTATTGTGGCTTGATGATAGGTGTGCATTGGTTGCAGCAGCAGCATGGAAAAGAACAAATATGACGTATAGCATCCATTCCAATTATGTTTCACATTTTTTTTTTGAAAGGCAGGCTCAGTTATTATTCAACTGACCACTGGGGTTTGAATCTGCAACGCCCCACCACAAGGAGATGTGCACTGCACTGACAGCTCCTACCAACCAGCTTTTCATTGCATAAAAGTGGTCTATGGATGAAGAATAGTCGGTGGACTTAGGGTAAAGGTAGTGCCATTAGTGCAAAGCCAGTGGTACAGGGACTCCATTTGCATTTGCAACCCTACTTAAAGGAGGTTCAGTTCTGCCTGTCTGGTGGGAGACACTCTAATTGCTTAGATCTTGTAAGTACAAATGAAGTTTGGGCCCCAGTACAACCACACACTATCAAAGCTTGACATGGCATTAATTTGGCCATCAATGATAATTCATGAGTTGCAGGTCTTCTTAGCCTGGCCAGCCAACTGATAGAATATGATAGGGATCAAAACCCAATGGTATAGTTGTATAACTGGTAGGGATCTGCCTAACCCCAGCCCGCCTTTAAAAAAAAAATGTTTTGACATCTGCTGCTCTCAATGAACATATTATTGAGGAAGCCGCAAGACACTGCTCCCAAACAGCAGCGGGTATGGGAAAACCGCAACGGACCTCCAATTCACAGCTCCCAAACAGAGCCATTTCTCATGCAAAAGTGTCATGTTTTTTTATGTTTTACACAATAAATGATTACCATCTTGCTAATAGTGTAAACATTTTTAAAATAGCCAAAACGCCCTTGGAGTGAATACATTGAACCTTATTAAATGGAAGCTGAGAGAGAAAAAGAGAGAGAGAATTTTTTGGTAAGGCTTTTATTTTGTAGGGTAGCAAAAGAAAGAAAGGAGGAAGCACTTTCACCGTAAGCTGACAAGCATTGAAGAGGATGGGGATACGAAGCTCAATCCAAAGCGGCAATCAAGGCAGAGGAAAAATGAGAAATGGGAGACAAAATATCGTACATGTCGATATTAACGTGCCAGAGAAATGGGAGACAAAATATGGTATACCTTGGCACTAGTGTGCAGTGTGATAAAATGACGATGTGATAGGACCAGCAAGGTAAAGGATAACAACATAGCATAGTAAGAATTAGGGGTGCAAACGGGTAGGATTCGAATCCAAATTGTTTAGGGGTGTCGATGGGTCGGGTTTGACCTGGACCTGACCCGTACCAAACCTTATAGGGTCAGGGTTTGGTGATAAATAAGAAGGCCCGATTAGAATTCAGGTTGAACCCGAAGGGTCTGGTTACTACATGGAGCCGGGTATGGTTTGTGAAATTTTATATCAGACTCGGGCCTGACCTGAGTTCCGATTAAGATCTACAATTTTTCAATGTAAAACTGATAAAAAATATTATTTTACCGGGTGTGGTCTGGCATTGGTTCACGTAATCTATAGGATCCAGGTATGGTTTCTCTTATAGTGGATCCGATTAGACCCGAGTCTGTACCCAGTAGCATCATCTCAAATCTGGTTTGAGTCTGGTTTCACCTGGGTCCAAACTAAACCCGACCCGTTGACACCCCTGGTTTTGTTCAGTGCGTGCCTGCTGCTAGCTACAATTGGCCATCCATCTCAAGAAGAATGGATATGATTCCACAGTACGTAAAACTATGAAGTCACCACCTTATCCATCCACCATAAGATTGGTTTGGTTCTTAAGGTAATCTGTGAATGCATACAAGGAGACACACAGACAGATGGATGTATACTTGACACCTCTCAAGAGTCCATGTATGGGTAGTTTGCTGCTAATTAGTAGGCCTGCTTGACATCAAAACATTTTTGTCTGCAGTGACTATTAAATTTCTTTTTTCTTTGATTAAGTGTAGGTTATGTGCATCAAGACTAATCATTGAATTTTAGTCTCATGAGAAAAGCACATGTAAATTCCCGTTTTAAACTTTTGTCACTATAGCCTAACTTGAAGCTGAATAGCTAAGGATGTAATGTGATGACTTTTGAATAATATGTATTATTAAAACAAATACATGCATGAAGCACAAGCCTCTCTCTCTCTCTCTCTCTCTCTCTCTCTCTATATATATATATATATATATATATATATATATATATATATATATATATATATATATATTGCTGGACAACATCGCATGACATGTTCTTAACAAATTTGAAAGGAATTTTTTTCTAAATAATAGAAGACCAAGGTCAGTCTAAAACTATTGGAAAAAACAAAGAACCTGGCCTTTTCAGCATGAGGGGGGATGAATCAGATGCAATGTGATTGCACACTTTTAATGTGCTGCTACACCTGATCATCCACCATCTTTGGAATGCAGCCTGTTAGATGTGGCACCCAATAGCAGATCAGATGATGGGTGATCAGGTGAAGCGGCACGCAAAAAGTTTGCAAATTCTTGAGATTTCCTAGATTTGAGAAGTGAAGATTTTAAAGTGGAAGATTTTAAAGAGTTTCTACTTTTTTTTTTGTCAAGTTACTGGTTGTGAAGTTTGCTCATTATTCACAACTGTAGTATTATGCTCTAACTCTTGAGTAGGTACCCCAGAATTATTTATGATATCTAGAAAGACACCATCTTCAGGATAAAAATTACTTTCTTTAGTTTTCAGGAATTCCACTTCCATGTTCTCTATAAATAATTTCTCAAGATTATATAGACGATATGCCTTTGATCTCTTTGGATATCCCATGAATATGCATTTGATAGTCGTGTTATCTAACTTGTTCTTCATCTGACTATTAATTAACACATGAGAGGCGATCCCTACTTTTATAAATAACTCAAGTCTGACTTTCTGCCAATCCATAACTCATGGGGTATACGCTCTACAGCCTTAGAATTAACCTTATTTAAAATATACATGGCAATGCATATTGCTTCTCCTCAAAACTTCTTGAAAAGATTTGCATGTGCCAACATTAATCTTGTCATATCCATTAGGGTTTTGTTTCTTTTTTCTGCTACATCATTTTGTTGAAGTGTATAAGACCTAGTTGTATAAGGAGTTATATTATTATCATTGCAAAAAGTCTTAAACTCATCGGAGTTATATTCACCTCTATCAGATCTAATAACTTGGATTTTCTTTCCTAATAATATTTCAATTTCATGTTTATATGCCTTAAACTTTTCTAAAGCTTCAGATTTTTAGAGATTAGGTAAATATATTCATACCTCGAGTAGTCATTTATTAATATGATGAAATATGATTTCTTTTCATATATTTCTACTGTTAAGGGTCCACATATATTTATGTGTACTAGAACTAGTAACTCACATACCCTACTATCCTTAGAAAATGATTGTCTAGTCATTTTACTTGATATGCATGGTTTACATATTTCAAATTTTATATTTTTAATAGAAGGTAATAATCTCATGTGAATTACTCTTTTTATTGACATTTACATGTCTTAACCTTAAGTGTCATAAATATGCATCAACATTAAATACACAATCAATATAACCAAAAACATTCATTGCATTATTTATCTAAGGAGTTATATTTAAACGAAAAAGATCATGGTCAACACCAAAGTGACCCCTGAGCTTCACTTTTTCATCTTTCTCAATAGTGACCTCGTCACCCCAAAAATGAATTTTGAAGCCTTTCTTAGCAAAGTCCCGCACTGTTAAAAGATTTCGTCTCATGAATGATATACAAAGTATATTTGTCAGTAAAAGACTAGTCTCTTCTATTTGAAGCCTATAGGTTCTTATCCCGACCACATCATTATAGGTGTTATTTCTCATATACATCTGTGATCTTCAGGCTTCAACTCCTTCATCTTCATAAGTCCTTCCTTTGTCTTGGTCACATGTCATGTCGCCCCTGAATCAATCCACCATCCTTTCATACTTTTCAACCCTCTTACATAGTTCTCTTTAGATTCAGAGAATTAGACTTTTGTTTTCTGTATGAATCTCATACGTTTGCAACACATTGCACTTATAATCATGTAAGGAGTTCAAGTTTGGAACACATCCCTAAAGAAATCCCTTCAGTCCCAAGAGACGTGTCTTTTTGAAATTTGTGCATATAATTGTATCTTAATGTATATTATTATCTTATATTTTAATTTTGTTAGTTTTATACTTTAATTGTTATATGCTTGGACAATTACAACCATTAGCCCTTACATAAAATAAAACATGTATCTGTGATCCTAAAAAAAAGTGACTATTTGGGATGTGTCATTTGGTATGACTCATATCTGGGCATGGGCCCTATGTCACCTAACTGCCTCCTCACCATATGAAATCCTCAGGTTTGAGATCAGATATTCTCAAACACGCCCAAAGACTTTTGTTTTGACTCACTTCTAAGCGGTGATACCAAACTTGTAATCAATGGCATTTGATTATCATATAACAACGGGTTGGGATCATGTGATATTAATTCAATATTCACCGCAAATCATCATTGGTGGTGATTTTCTATATCACCAGGTCTCAAGAGCTGTCACAAGGATACTTCAATCTTACAGCCAAAGACGGAGGGCAACCAGGTGCAAAGGCACACTCAAAGTGTGCCATGTGTTGGCACCTGATTCTGGCTCATAAACAAGCTGGCGATGTTCGTTTCTAGGGCAAGTGGCAAAAGATAAGAAGGCAAGAACATGCCCAGGGAGTGGGATTTGATGCATCAAAGTTTGCCAATTTTTTTTTTTAAGGCAAGCTGGGGTTAGGCAGACCACTACCAGTTATACAACTATACCATTGTGTTTTGAACCTGCAACGTTCCAACACAAAGGTGACGAGCGCTAGCGGAACCCCCTATCAGATTTTGCCATTTTGCTAACCCATGATTCTACCCTTCACAAGTCCCCCGATCACCCAAACAAGAAAATCACATGAAACCCTCTGGAGGAGGTCATCATGTAAAACTTTGATTGATTACAGCATGAAAACTTAAGTTTCCTCACCCATGTATAGGGTCAGTATCTTGTAATACACCTACAAGGGGTCTCTTCAATTGGTTGTGGTTACCATGAAAGTCACCAAGCTGAAAGAACGTCACAAGTTCAAAATTTATGAGTGCATGTTCCTTGCGAGGCTGAAGCTGGATGTACTCCCTGATAGCAAGAGGACTTTAGGTTTTACACCAATGAGCTCGCTCATGAGGGGCCTAATAGAAGGGGGCGAGTGATTCATGTAAGCTGGAGACTGTTTACATCCCATTCTGTGGTAACTTGCAAAAACTGCTCCTACCAAACAGACAAAAGCCACAGTCATAAAAGGAAAAAAGTACAATACATGAAAATTGAGAAAGTAAAAAGCTATTGGAAAATAAAATTTTGTAAAAATAAGAAAGTTGAAGAAATTACTAGAAGTTGCCAGAATGATGTACTTAAGAAATTCTATGTTTTTTTTTTCTAAAACAGGGAATACCATCTCACTCGCTCGTGAGCCCATTTGTGCAAAAGCTTTGATTCCTTCTTACTCACTAGGCAGTACACCCAGCTTTGGCGTTGTGAAAAGGGATGCATGCTATGAGTTTCAAACTTGTGACGTCTCTTCAGATTGGTGACTTACACAAGTCGTCCCCACCATATGAGTGGAGCCCTCGTGCAAGGGCAACAAATCTCATGTTTTAGACTCTCCAAGTTATTGAAATTTGAGGTACTAATAATGACTAACATCAAAGTTTGCAACAACTTTTCTGCGAAGCAGGTTATATGTTCCCCCCCCCCCCTCCCGAACAGGGCATCTCATGCTCGGGGGTCCCAAAAAGCACCACGTATTTAAGCCTGTGCATCTCGTATCCCCATGTTTGTCAGCATTAATTAGCATTGGAGTTTGATGCGATTGCAAAGACGTAAGTACCCTCTCCTCCATTAGTGCCAAAAAAAATAACGATTCTAGAAAAGGAGTGATTGTAAAGACTTAAGTGCCCCGAAGATGATTATTTAAGACCCAGTCACTGCACTGCAGGATTATCCGAGAAAAAAATCTCTCCTACAGGAGGCCATGAACATCAACCCTCTCACTCTCTCTCCCTTCTCTTTCTGCTTCTGTGCACATCCAGCAGAAGATCCTACATTGATCCATCAAGCACCGACTGACCTGCACATTGACTATTGTGGAGCCTGATTCAGAGTTTTTACCCTTACAGAAGGAGGGTTTGGGGGCTCCTCCCAACGTGGGTAGCATCATTCAACTTGAAGAGTTGTGGATCCTGATTCAGAGTTTTTACTCTTACAGAAGAGGGGTCTAGAGGCTCCTCCCAGTGTGGGTAGCATCATTCAACTTAAAGAGTTGTGGAGCCTGATTTGTAGTTTTTACCCTTACAGAAGGGGGGTCTGAGGGCTCCTCCCAGCATGGGTAGCATCATTCAACTTGATTCGTTGTGGAGCCTGATTCAGAGTTTTTGCCCTTATAAGAGGGGGGTTTGGGGGCTCCTTCCAGCGTGGATAGCATTGTTCAACTTGATTCGTTGTGAAGCTTGATTTAGAGTTTTTGCCCTTACAGAAGGGGGGTCCGGGGGCTCCCCCCCCGGTGCGGGGTCAGCGGGCAGGGAGCTCGGGGTGTAGCGCCCCCCGAACCAATTTTTTTTGGGGCCTTGTATAATTTTTTTATTTTCTTTCCCTCTTTTAACTATCGAAAAAGAGCAATAAAGCATTTTGTTTAATCGTGGGGCTCATGTTTCCTTTAGTTGTTTCTTGCTCGAGGTTTTTGTAACACTCTTTCTCACGATTTTTCTATTTTTCTTTTTCTGTTTCTTTCCCATGATTTTTTTAATGACTCCCCTAAAGTGTTTTTAAGTGTTATCGGGTCTTCAACGAGCCCCACAACAATTTATAGTGTTGTCCGGTCTTCCAACAACAATTTGTAGTATTGTCGGGCCTTTCTACAACGATTTATAGTGTTTTTGGGTCTTCAACGAGCCCCACAATGATTTATAGTGTTATCCAACCTTTCAACAATGATTTGTAGTATTGTCGGGCTTTCCTACAGTGATTTATAGTATTTTCGGGTCTCCAACAAGCCCCACAACGATTTATAGTGTTATCCGACCTTTCAACAACGATTTGTAGTATCTTCCGCAAATCATTATAGAGATGTATAGTATTTTTGGGTCTCCAACGAGCCCCACAACGATTTATAGTGTTGTTGGATCTCACTATAGTGATTTGTAGTGTCTTCCGCAAATCACTATAACGATTTGTAGTGTTATTCAGTAAGCAAATCGCTGTAAATCGCTACCCGAATTAGGACCAACTTGTCAGGGTCATATCTCTATAACCGAAGGTCATATTCCAAATTCGTAAAAAGTAGTATCTTCGTTATTGAGTCTAGTTTATTCTTGTAAATTTTCAGTGATTTATATTATCATTTCATTCCTCATTTTAACTAAAAATCAGACCCCTGTAAATTTTGTCCTTTTTTTGAACCATTTGTTTTCCTTTTTTGAATGAAAGATATTTTTGTCATTTTCTCAAACCATCGTTCTATGGCAAGAATAGCAAGAAAGGGTACTTAAGTCTTTGCAACCGAACCATACTCCAATGGTGAGTGATGTCAACATACACGGGAATACGAGCCCCATGTGCTTATATACGTGGTGCTTTTTGGGACCCCCAAACACAGACGTAGGATTCAGTGAATCATCGGGGGTGAACATACACCACCCTCCCTTTTCTGAGAACCTTTAATAATACTTGCTTCATTACAAAATTAAATAAATAAATAACAGATATAATGAACCCCCAGTTTATTATAAAACTTTATAATGAAAATAATCTATTATTATAATAATTTGCAATAAACAAAAATGTTCTTAACACAATGCAAATGATTAAGTGACGCCGGTCAAGCATATTGGGAAAAAAGAAGTAATTTACAAAAAGGTGTGTAACTTATCAATTATTTTAAAAAATGCATAACATTTCAATAATCATATTTAGCTACCTGCTTTGTTAGTTAGAATGACTAAAAATGCCCTAGTTAGTTGATTTGTTTATGAAAGAACCATGAGAATAAGATGACATAAAATGAGTTATTCTACAAAAAACTATATAAAAAAAGTCATTCTATACCTCAAGCTGGTAAATTGAAGTACATTGGATAAAGGAGATGGTTAAATATGATAACCCAAACGTTGGGTCGTTTTCCATAAATATATGGTACTTTAGATTGAATCTTGTAAATTACTAAAAAAAAAAAGTTACTTGTAGCAGCACGTGAATTTCACGTTGGTAATGGTCGCATTTCAACGATATCATGAATAACTGCTTTATTTGATCAACATTTATGCGTTCCTGTATTTGATTTATATAAGGGGATAGTTGTTGGAACTAATTATTTTGTAGGGGCTATAAGTAGGGATGGCAGTGGACGGGGGGGGGGGGGAGAGCGGAGCTTCCGCCCCGCCTCCGTTTGGACCAGGGATGAAGGGCATGAAACGGGGATGAAGGTTAAAATCCATCCCTGTGCGGAGATGGAAGCGGGGATGGACTTATGTTTTTCCCCGCCCCGCCCCATCCCCAACTCAATCCCTGCCTTACCCCACCCCATCCCATCCCCAATCCTTCCAAGGGATGACACTAGACCAAGGGAAAATAGGTCCCTGCCCCGCTTTGCCCCCGTTTGAACCGGGGATGGAGGCCGGGGTGGAGGTTAAAATTCATCCCCGTGCAGGGATGGAGGTAGGAATTTTGAGACGGGGCTCGGGTGGAGACCTTGTCCCCCGCCCGGGCCCTGGTCCATTGCCATCCCTAGCTATAAGGCTTAAGCAACTTCTTATACAGGGTGTTATTAGAGTAAATTATTTGGGATGTGATGTTTCTCCCATAAAATAAAATGTTAATGCCCTTCAAAAGTTGCTTTACCTCGAACCCTTTGTAGGTGGCTAATAGGGATTTTTTTTTTTTTTGTAAATTGAAACGTGTCAATTCTTTGTGGTGATTTATACAGCACATGTTAACAAACTAGCATGAAATTTTCCAAAAAAGAAGGATATTGATAGCACAAAGATAGCCAGAAATCTTCCCAATTGATTCAAGTTGCTACCATGAGTGAACTGGACTTTGTCACATTTTAGAGTTTAATGCAGTTGGTGTGATAATTTTTGTCAAACTCATGTTTTTATTTTTTTGCTTGATTTGCTGTCTTTTTACAAGGTAAAGTCTTACCCAAGCTGACACTTTTGATACATACCTGACAATGACTATCTTTTTATAAGCTAAAGCTTCTTACCCAATTTGATACATCACTGAAAATGACTCTTCTATCAGTGCTGTAAACTAAAATTTATGGATCAGTTCAGGTTTTTGGATAGGCTATACTTCAAAAAAAATTAGGTTTTGTAAATAACTTTCGTTATTCATAATGAATTTATATACCAAGTTTTTATTGGGACTTTTTCAATATATAATCTAATACAAATAAAAGTTTTGGTATAACTATGAAACAAATTTTAGAGAAATAAAATCGGCAAAAATCTTGTTCCAAATTTTAAAGACAGTAACTTCTTATTCGAAACTCGAACGAAACCAAAATTTCTTCTGAGACTTTTTTCTATCATTAGTTGATAAGACTCGTCTTGGCTCTTGAACTTGGTTCATTCCATTTCTTTTTTTGGTTTTCAATAAACAACAAATCCACTAGGTGTTTACCAAGGAAACTCAATGTTGTTTTATTATCTGACATATATTATTGATTTGGTACTGGGTTTTGATGAGATATTGATTGTTAACGCTTGGATTTTAAATATAAAATTATTTTGTTTCTTTGATAACTTATTGTTTTTATTTATTTATTTATTTTTCTTCCTCAAGCTGAATTTAGGCTGTCAAACCCATGGCCAAACTGAAATTTTGATCTTTTATTAACGGCGTTATTTGGTTAGTAGCTAAAGGACAGATGTTTTGTCCCACAGAAAATGCTTTAGTCAGCACGTACGGGAGAACATTTTTGAGGTATTTACATGCGGACACCTAAGGTCACGGTCTACTTGGCACCTCTCGGTCTGTAAATTTACATGTAAAAAATGCAAATGAATTGGATTTTGATCCAAATTCAAATTAGATCAAACTTAAAATACTAATCCAGTTAAGCAAAATTCGAGTCCCAACTGACTGCACATTCAGATCTTATGTGAAGGATCCGAATCCAAAAGTAATATACCACATTCAAACCGTATCCAATCCGTTTGTGCCCCTATATAGGCACATCTACTTGAGAAGAGGAAGCTTTGCATCGGCTTTATTTTAGTCACCATGGGATTACCCACACTAACTGGTTCACATATTTTCCTTATTTGGTTGTCAGCCACGTGTACCAGGCCTAATAGTTCTATGACATGGAACAACTAAGACATGTCTTTTTTCTTTTTCTTTTTCATTTTTTATGAGTAGAAATCTTCGGCCAAGCCAGAAAAATACCTGTTGGGGTCCTAAAGCTACCTTGTCTTACATGACCTACCTCTGAAAGCTACAAACACACCAGTGAGCCAGTGAGGTTTGATCTGGTGTCATCATAAACAACTAAGACGTGTCATTTCTCTTGTTTACCTATTTGTTATTTTTTATCTCTTTCCCCTTTTTTTTTCCAAGAAACTAGATGATAAGCCCCCACTTGGGATTTGTTTTTTCTTTTAATATTAAATGTCTTATCTTTTTTGTTTTTTTATCTAAAAAATCTATCAAGCCATCAATTAATAGTGTCACTATGAAAATGCAACTGGGTCATCTCCAAACTTCACCTTCACTAAGCTTAGGTTTTTTACCAATCTTTTTCTTTTCATACCGAATCATCTCTTTTTTGTAAGAATAAACAGAGTGATAAGTAAGAAAAAAGGAATCAAATCGCACCATCTCTGCAATAGGTAAATGCCTTTTTTTCTTCCAAAGTTGTCGGAATCATTCCTAATAAAATATTGGCTACAATTGAAGAGGTTTTATAAATAAAATTTTCATTTATTCGAGATCTAGGCATAGTTTGCAATCCATTTTATAATTCTTCTCATTACTCCTTCTGGGTAAATGATTCCACAACAAAGGAATTGTATGATAAGAAATGACATAAAAAAGACTAATAACTAATTAAATTATCAAATAAAAAAATGTGAATCTTTTACTCAGTCCCTTTGGGAACGGATCAATAAGGAACTATTTGAATACGATTGGATTTTCAATTCCAATTTATTTCAATTCCAATTTAGTAGTATACCAATGATCGAGAGTGTTAGCTATTTAATCGAAATGCAAGAATCAAAGAATTTTTCTACGGATTCTAATACTAATATTAATAACCCATCCCATAATAACCCAAAACCGACGTGGTCTACAGCGTCCTGTGTCAAGGTGAAGGCCCAAGATTGAATCTCTTTGGTGCATGGGAGTTGCCATTGCTTTATCATGGTTGAGGCACTTAAGGTTGGGTGGTCGTGTTCTCAATTCAGAGTTTTACCTTGCAGCGTGGCAGGCCGATTAAGTGACCCACACTACAAGAAAAATGCTAATTAGCGACGAAAATTTGCGACGTATTTTTTCTGTCGCAACCGTGGAATGTTGGGTAAGTATTGTTGCGATGATTTGAAATAATTCGCTAAATTTTTATTTTTGTTTAACTGATAGAGATGTTGCTAGTTGGTGCTCTGCAGCGATCCCTCTGTCCCTGTCTCCTCCTACTCGGGCACCAACGACACCTCCATCCTCCGCGTCGTCGTCCAACCCAACGCCTCCTGCAAGTTCTCCCCCGTCAACCTTGGCTACGCCGCCTGCCTTGATCGCTCCTCCCGGCGGTTCCCCTCGCCAGTCTCCACCGCCTGTCCCGCCTCTCCCTCGCCGGATCCCGTCTCCACTATGACCCCTTCTCCCGCCGTGACTGGCTCACTGCGGAAGAGCGTCCCGACGCCGAAACGCGCCGGTTCTGTGAAAAAAAAATTGCTCCCTGCCGAAGAACGCGTCAGCAGCGAACAATTTTTTTTAAAATTTAACGACAGATTAGCGACGGATATTATCCATCGCTATTTTAAAATAGTGAAGGACTCGCGATGGATCATATCCGTCGCAAATTAACGACAGAATTAGCGGCGGATAAGTTCTGGCACTACTTAGCATCGAAAAATTCATGATGAAAGTTATCTGTCACTAATTCGATGTTAATCCATCGCTAAATAGTTTAGCGACGGATTAACGTCGGATTTAGGTCATCGCTAATCCACAAGTTTCTTGTAGTGCCAGTTCTGGGGTGAGGATTCTTTCCTCAACAAAAAAACTATTGTTAGTTTAGGTCCCTTTGACATCAAATACGTCAGTGACACATGATCCAATTAATAAACACCCCCCCCCCCCAAGTTAGGGAAAAAAAACGCCACAAATGCTGGCCCATTAACATTATATAAACTACATCCAGACCCACAACAGACAGCCCCTTATATTCACCTCTTTCCATCACATTACATTACACTAAATGATTGAAAATGTATTATATATGTATGAGGGTTATTGTTTGCTACTGTTTATTGTATTTACAATTAACTAGGCAAACAGCATTTTTTTTCTCATATTTAACACCATAAATTTGATCTACATCTTTTTATTAATGGGAACGAACTTCTGTATTGCCAGAATCCAACTTGTATACATGTTTTTTCGGCCATCCAAAAATCGACTACTATGAATACATCAATTTGTTATCATAAAAACATAATTTTTCATGAAAAAAACATGATGGAAGGGATGGTTCCTACTAAACCGAGCAGTTGAGTCAAAACAACTGGCATAATGAGATTCCAAGTCAATTTTTGGTACAATAGATTGAAGCAAAATATATATATATATATATATATATATATATATATATATATATATATATATATATATATATATATATAGAGAGAGAGAGAGAGAGAGAGAGAGAGAGAGAGAGAGAGAGAAAGAGTTTCATGTATGTTTTTGGCTTAATCCTAAGTTATAGATGTGTTCATCATTACTTATTTATTAAAATGTTTTAGATCAAATTGATTCAATTGATAAACTTCAATTTTTATTTCACCAAGTTTTGGTGCAATCTGAGTTGTCAATTTTTTATAGCTCTAGATACTCATCCAAACACGTAAAATACCTAATCTGAAGCATGTTTTTCTACTAAGCTATGAATTTGGATTAAGCAAATACCTCAAACTTTGTCCTCTATTCGGCCTAATTCGGCCTAGCAAAAACACGACTTTTCTATTTTTTTCACTTTTTTTAGATCTAACTTTACAAATGAGATTTATATAGTTTTTTTAGTAAAAAATAAATTAAATCATGTTTTTTGCAACATGTAAGTTGGTTTTTCATGTATTTTAGAAATTAACATCACACATTATATTAAAATTTTCATGACTCAAATAAAGATGATCCACAGAGTGATCCAAATAAACAAAGTTAAATACATCTATAAAGTCAGATTGAGTGGATACAACTTGCACCATTGATTCTCATCTACTTTGAAAAATCCAAGCACCAAAACAACAAAACCTTTGGAGCCCATCTGGACCCATCCATTGCATTTCCTACATGGAGGGCACTAAAAAATGGAACCCAAGTATGGAAAAAATCAATGAGCCCATACACAGTCCCAGTAGAGTGGCATACTGGTAGATATGATGATCAAACACCAAGTGAAGCCATCAATCATGGATCTGACCACATGCATGTGATCTGATCACGGAACCACCTAATGGTAGGTGGCGGGTCCCATGTATCATGCCCAGGGATGTGCATGAGAACTTTAAAATATTCTATGTTTAAACATATTAAACTGATGAAACTTGAAGGGAAATGTTACCGTACCATTTGGAATTTTGTTGTCATAAAAAAATAGATCAAAAGAGGCTAAAACCCTAAAACCCTAAAACCAAAGTCGCGTTTATTTTTTATCTATCCATTTCTAAGCAACCAATAGTGTGAGGGAGGGATAGAGATGTCAGTGGACTTGGGGAAATGGGCCCCACCCCACCTAGCCTCGTTCGGATAAGGATGGAGGACATGAAAAAGGGATGGAAGTCAGTGGACTGGAGGATAGTGGGCCTGCCCGGCCTAGCTTTGTTTGGACTGAGGATGAAAGACATGAAACAGAAATGGAGACGAAAGTTAAAATCAAAACCCATACGGAGATGAAGGCGGGGATGGATGACATAATTTTGAGAGGAGGAGGAGGAGGAAACCTTGTCCCCCGCATCCACCTCGGTCCACTGCCATCCTTAGTGTGGGACACCCACAATGAACGTGAGAAGAGTTAGGTATTCTACACACCATGGTCACAAGACTAACAATAAAATGAATTTTTTTTAGCTCACTAAACAATGACATATATATATATATATATATATATATATATATATATATATATATATATATATATATATAGAGAGAGAGAGAGAGAGAGAGAGAGACTATAATATAAGAGTTGAAATATAAGAACTAGAAATATAGGCATTTTCAACATTTTTTTTGCAAATCCAACCTTGTGGATGTGCTTGACATGGTGAATTTGCTAGAAATCAACCATTGGATAGTATATTTTGTATTAAAAAGATGTGATTTTTGAATGCATGAATATTTATAAAGATCATGAGTCATTGATTTTAAAGCCTTAAAAAAACCCCGCTTATGCATAAAAACCGATGATTAAGAGTGGGTTCTTAATTATAAAATCAAGGGTATATATAGATGACATCCGTGTCGTTAGATCCAAGAGAAAAGAACAAAAAACCCATGAAAATTATACTTCACACATTAGTTCTCATATTCTTGTGACTATATATTATAAATATATCAAATACATATAAATATAAGAAAATAATAAAAGCATAAATATCACATTAATAATTAATGCAATTAATATCACTATAAAGCATGATATTTTCAAAGTAGGTGATATTTTAAAAATGCCACTTTTTCTTGGAATCATGTTGGTTTTTAAAATTCTTGCTATAAAAGTGAGTTTTTTCTAAAAAAATAAGGGATATTTGTGCCACACACTATCTCCAAATTTCCTTGCATTTATGGATGGATGGTCATGGAAAAATGGTTTAATAAAAAAAAGTTTGCAGTCTAGGATGGTGGGAGTGGGTGTGATGACTTGGAATCTCATATCGGAGGATCGCATGTGGTGTGGGCCTTACGCCCAAAATCCGGAGAATTATTTCACATCCTCACTTTTGAAAGATCTAAGAAGCAATTTTTATAGCTAAATTTATGACTCTTATAAGATACAATTCTCACAGCTAAATTTATGGCTCTAATTCGGCCCCATCTACTTGGAAGAGTAAGTAGTGGCTCAAGCTTATTTTGGAAGTAAAGTTTTTTTTTTTTTTTTTGACAGAGAAAGTTGCGGTTAGGCAGACCCCTACCCGTTATACAACCATATCATTGGGATTCGAACTTGCGACATCCTAACACAAGGTGACGTGCACTAACTGCTCCTGCCAGACCAGCGGAGCCCCCATTGGTTATACTCTTTTATCTTCTTTTTCTATTTTGTCTTCCAAATGTTCCCTTTTGAAAGGAGTTGAGTTGGAGGACTAGGGATCTCTTAAACCTCAGTTGTGGGATGTTTAAGTTGGAGAATTGAGGGAGCTTTTCAAGCTTATTTGGGAGAATGGGTGCATACTTGAATGACATCAAATCATCCTAACGCTTTTAACACTAACTACCTTTTTGAATGGCAATCATGTGGCACAGCCACTTTAAACTGAGCCTTTTTGACGTTCAAAAGTTTGGAAAAAAGAGAATAGGGTGATGCAAAGTATTCAACGGGTCGGGTTTATCCAGACCCGTCCTGGACTAAACCCTATAGAATCTGGGTATGGTGACAAATACCAAGACTCCATTAAGAATCGGGTTCAGACCCGAAGGTCTAATTAATTAATACATGGATATCCCGGTATAGTTTGTGAAATTTTAGACCAGACCCGAGCCCGACCCTAGTTTCGATTAAGACCTGCAACTTTTCAATGTAAAAATAATAAAAAATATAGTTTTACGGGGTATGGTCCGGGTATGGTTCATTTAGTTCTAATCAGGTCCAAGTATGGTTTTTCTTACATTAGACCCTATTATACCCTTGTCTGGACCTGATTATACCAGGGACTGGACCCGATACCATACCCAAAAACTGGTTCAAGTCTGGTACCACCTGGTTCTGAACCAAACCGGATGGATCTGGTATAAAATTTCACAAACTATACCTGAGTTCATGTATTATAATCAGACCCAAGTATTAATCGGGTCTTCTTATTTGTTATCACACCCGAACCCTATAAGGTTTGGTCAGAGGGGGGTCAAAAAACCCATTTAGCAAGCGGTTTAGCATCAAATTGGTTTAGCATGGAGAAGATTCCTTGGGCTAATTTCTTATACAATTTTTTTTTAAATTCAATGATACAAAAAAGCACTCATTTGATTAATTGTTTAATTTTTTTATTGGAAAGCTGGGGTTAGGCAAACCCCTATCAGTTTAATTGAAAAAACTGAACTATATCATATTTACGACAGATTCATAATTCCCCAAAATTGGGTGCCAGTTTGGAGGATGATCTTCCATGATTTTATCATCACAAGCTCTGTCGATCTTATTAGGGGGTTGCATGGTTTCTAGTAAAACGATATTGTTGATATTCTGGCTCCTCAAAATCTATGCGAAGGCCTTATGCATCCATCGCCTCCCTAACCATCCCAGTATCTTCATTGATGGAAGGTTGGGGACTTATGAATCTGTTGTAAATATGATATAGCTCAGTTTTTTCAATATCGTTTGTCCCTGGCATCCTCTTCGCCACTTGACATGTTCCCCCCCATAAGCTATGGTTGTGTTTTTGAAAAGTGAAAATACTGTTCAAAAGAGATCTACTTTCAAAATCTCATGAGACCTTGTGAGATAGTAAATTTCAAGCGAATAAGATTCACTTTTTAAATCTTACTTTTGGGTATTTTTTTTTTAACTACATATTTCTATCTCAAAAGTTTTCGGAAAGGTTTTGTTCATGTTTTAAGACAGAAATTTATGAACAGTTTATATTCTAGGAAGGTTATCTAGGCACTCTAATGTTGAAATCATGTGATTTTTATTTCATCTAAAAGATAACTCATTTTTCTAAATTTTATCTTTTGAGTTTTTTCTTGAAAATGAGAATTTCTGGGTCTAAATCACCCATGAAGTTTTTGTTTCCTATTTGGTAGCCGGTTCTATTTTGAGGGGTTTTCCTCTTTGCTCAAGTGTCAGATCTGGACAAAACTATTTTTTTTTAAAGCTGAAATCTCAAGCTTTCTCTGATCTTTTGAGAGAAAAAATCTATAAAAATAATTTTCTTGGTTAAAACTCTCTGAAAAAAATCTGCTATGTCATTTTTGGGCAGAAAAACTCACCGGTGTTTTGGCATTTCGAATAGTGTATCTTCGCGCTCTAGAATCTAAATCTCATGATTTTTTTTTCTTTTTGGAGATAATATCATCCTCTTTAACGTAGCATGTTAGTGTTTTGTTTGTTGGTTCTTTTTTTAATTTTGAATATAGGATTTGCATTAGGTCCATATAAACATATCAGGTTTTGGTTTTATCACATTTTAAATATACTTTCTAAAGAAAATACATATCACATAGAAAATACAAAAATACAACCTCCAGCAAGTTAGGGTTTGTTTGAGACATTGTTTGATCTCATTGTGTGCTTCTTATTTTTTATCTTTATTCTCTTAAGAAAAAAGTTTTTTTATTGAATTTTTTTTCAAAAATCTCTTGTCTTATCATTTGGATCTTTAGATCACACCACTAGTACCCTTAAGTTGTTAGCTTGAGTATATCGATGGTAGTATTATTAGAGTCATATCATCCACACTAATACTTTTAAGTTGTTAGCTTGGGTATATCGGTATAGACCCAGAAGAGAACCCTAAAACCTTACAACCTACAGAGATCATGCAAATCAATGGATACAACTTTCTAGGATACCCATTATTTTGAAAATCACTCGTTAATTATTATGGGTCATGTGGACCAATTGTTTGGGATATAATGAGTACTTGATCTAAGACCTGAAAACTCCAAATCCAATCCATTATAGAGGAATCACCCTTAGAGAATCTTACATACGGGATGCCACCTATATGATGCAAAACATCATATTTGATGAGGATCCTGAAGAAAGGACTCATATTGACATCCCTGATGAGTCTATGAATGACCAACAAAAGGAAAAAGCTCCGATGTTCTTTGAGTTCAACTTACGAAAGTACCTTCATCAATCTTGTAAAGTCTCTCAAACGAGTTACAAGACAGATAGTTCTACCACAAATGAGTCTACTAAAAGACAAACTCCCAAGACCTCATATTTTTAAGTTTGGTTTGAAGAACGACACCCCCATTAGTCTCATAAAGTCTCTTATATGGGTTACAAGATGGATAGTTCTAGCATAGGTAAGCCCACCAAGCAATGAACCCCTATGACTTTGACTTTCAAAGCCCAGTCCAAGAAAGAGGATATGGTAGCACAGACCAAACAAAATCTGAAAATGATGAAGGAGAAGATGAGAGAAATCCATAAACAGTTGGGACAGGAACATACAAGAGCTGAAAGAAGAGCCCACGAGTTTGAATATAAAAGGGCACAGTCTGATAGAGAGACCAGAAAAAGGACCAAACGAACTCTGAAGCCGCAAGAGAATAGAGAGCTCAGTCAATCGGGAGAGTCCCAAGTGTCTGCTGTGAAGAAGAGAGTCCACAGATCCAGGCTGACCCGTGCAGTCCAAACCATGTCGTCTGAGTCTAACAGAAAGATTAAATCAATGGAAGACGTGATCTAAAGCCTAATCTTGATGATGGGATATATGAACCTAGATCAAAGAGAATATTTCATGAATGACTTTCCATCAAAAGGGTAAGGCGTCGAGGATAATGAGACTCATCTAAAATTCCTAAAGTTTAGTGAAAATAGAGACTCAAAGACTTATTTGTTCTTATTTATGTGAAGTATGACCAAATATCGAAACAATGATAGAAGGCTAATTAATTGGATGCACAAAAACTTTAAGGGAGAAGCCTTAGAATGGTTTGTCACCTTAAACCTTCAAAATATTAGAGAATGTAAGCAGGTCATCAACCTGCTCACGAAGTGATTCAGATTTAATGTTAAGGCCCTACCTATCATAAGCTAGTTGTATGACCTGAAACAAAAAAAAGAATAAGGGGCTCATGAGTTCATAAACTAATGGTGGTCCATGGCCAGCAGGATAAAAATGGTGACCTTCTCGTAAATCAAGAGCAAGAATAATCCCAAAAAAATGAAGACAAATTACAATAAGGAAAAAAAAGTTCAAGCTTGTGAGCCCAGAGAGGAATGGTTTCTGAAATGGGTAAGCGAGCACAAAGAATTCACCGACACAGTGGTCTGCATTCCTTGAGTCATCTCATATAGTGACGGTCCCTATGAGCCATTAGTGATTCCTCGAGTATGCTACCAACGGGGCATGAAAGTATAAAAAAAATACACTCTATAGGAGAAAGAAGAAATTATAGGAACGTCCTCTCAGATAACTATGATTCGCCCGGATCCACCAAACGATTATACTATGGTCTCCCCTCCTATGCCTTGCAAGAAAGATCACATCCTACAAAAAAAACAGCCTCCTTGTGCTCTCACCCAAGATTTTTTCTCACCAAATCATCTCTCGGCACAAAAGCCTCAAGCACAATAAGAGGATAGATGATTCTCAGTTTAGAGGCCACCCTGAACACAAACAAGTCTCTGAATATCTCAATGGGTAGAGAAGCACCTTCAACATAGGGTACCAACCTTTTCAAGGATTGAAAAAAAATCAGTGAGGCATAAGAGATCCTCTCCCAGCAATGTCCAAAGTAGGAACCTATGGTCTAGGCTATAAAGAGCCTGAACAAAAAAAGAGTAAAAGAGAAAAGGCCACATGGGTCCTGAAAGATCATTTCAAAAAGAGGTCCACCATCATAAGCTCAATGAAAAGACCAAACATGACAGATAACACAAGACTAACTCTCCCTCTAGAAGGACTCGGCTTAGGACAGAAAAAACTACAAGGCGACCTAGACCCCTTCATCTCTCCTTCATCAAAAGGAAGATACCACCTTCAGAACATTGCAGTCACAGGTCAGGGCAGAGTCACAGCAGTACGAAGGGAAAATGATATCTCACATGAGTCAGGTAAGCTCTCAAAACCAAGACTCTGTAAATAGGTTTTTGAAAAAACCCAAAAAAAATCAAATCCAAATAAATAAATAAAAAAAGTCAAGAAAATTAAAAAAATATTTTCTTCTCCTGAGGTCCAAGTTATCCTCCTCATTGTAGGAGCATATTATTTTTGTTGATGAAACTAAGAAAGTTATTTGTTCTCTAATCATTCTCAATTATGCTTTTATGTCAAAACTATGTGGGGGCATATCAAAAGAGTCTAAACATATGCAAAACCTAAGGATAGGGCATTGTAAAGCTATTCAAAGTTTAAATCTCTTAGGCAAGA
Organism: Nuphar pumila; assembly: GCF_984573655.1. Classification (NCBI taxonomy): domain Eukaryota; kingdom Viridiplantae; phylum Streptophyta; class Magnoliopsida; order Nymphaeales; family Nymphaeaceae; genus Nuphar; species Nuphar pumila. The sequence continues at coordinate 31,336,882 of NC_143263.1, read as the reverse complement.
ATGAACCTCTATCAACCAATCATATAAATCCCCAAATTGGCTCGACCTCATTCAATGAGACCCATAATGGTCTTCATATCCCAATTCTCTTATATAATACCTCAATATCATTTGACGAGACCACAAAATGGTCTTCATACCCTAGTCGTCCTTAAACTGATCTGACCTCATTTGGCAAGACCCAGGACCATCTTGACAGTTCAGTCTACCTTGGCTCCAATAGTCATAGAAAGAGGATAGAGTTTCATCATGATGCTAAGTGTATTATTGAAAGATCATTAAAGGTCAAGGATCTTATCCCAAAATGGATCTAGCTCTCTTCAAAATAGTCTTTTCCTAAAGTATGTCTTTACACCTAAGAGTCTACCACATAAGACATCTAATTCTTAGGAGGAGATAATGTAGCAATACAATAAAACTAAGGGACTTTAATTCAATAATTTTAGCCCATAAGTCTATAAGGATGAATTATAGGGGCACTGGATTAGTACCAATACATGAATGTAGAACCAACAAAAACTCACTTAGGCAACTAACTCTTTAGGAAAAAAGTTGGGTGTTGAATACTTTCAATTCTAATAAGCTTCATAGGTTGGTTTCTTAAGGAGCCTTTTCTTTTATCTTGATAAGAAAAAGCAAAAAACAAAATGAAAAGAAAAAAAAAAAAAGAAAAGAAGAAGAAAAAACTAATACTTACCTCTAGATCTATGACATAGTGGCAGACTTGGGTTATATAATTGCCTCACGGGCAGAGGTTGGAATGAAAAAAAAAGAGGTAGGAGAAAGTTAATATTTACCTCTAGACATATGACAAGGTGGAAGGCTCTTATCATACGACCTTAGGAGGCAGAGGTTGAATAGCTAGAGGCATCCCTCGTAGATCGGAAAGCCATGAGACCCAGGGTTGTCAGGCTTTAAGTCAAAGGATAGCAAAAGTAAAGCCTCTTCGAGCTAACAACAAAGACTTTAGAGAATTCACAAAGGGACAAGATATGCACTTGAATGCATTCTCATAAAGCTTTAGTCCTTCAGAGTTCAAGTTTTAGTGGGGACCACTAAACCAAATAGGAATGTCTTAAGACTGAATCTCATATCTCTATAACTAGTCACTTGAAACTAAGGCAAAATTAGAAGAGGAGAAAAGTACTGGTGAAGTCGAGTGCCACTATCTTGGACCAATCTAAGAGAAGGAAAGTCTAAAGTACATGAATTTCAAGTACAAAAATCAACTTGTTAAAAAGGTTCTATTTTTTAAAGAAAGAGCAAAGATCCATAACCTTATAGGATCAATCATTTATAGTTGTCATAGGCTACAAACTCTATTACAAATGTATGAGTCCTACTTCATAAAAGTTCATTGTATACATCAAAGAGTTTAGCCATAATGATCTTGAGTCCAAAAAATACATAGAAAGATCTGCCATATCTCTAGTGCTACCTGACCAAAGTATGTCTGACTCTCTTCACTGAGGTAGGAAGTCTTACGTCTAAATTGATCATTTTAGGAAAGATATCTAAACCATAAAGCCTTACTAGGACAACTTCACCCTATCCATGAACCCACATCAGATGTAGGACTCCTGATGTTTGCCCCTACAAATTCTCAAAAAGAAAATCGTTCATAAAAGGCATCAAAAATAAAAATGAGCCTAGAAGACATGAAAGGGAGCCATATTTCTTTTATGCTACCCTTGCCTGAAGCTCATCATTTTCTCTTTCTACTATAAATAAAGTATTTTCAGATGTTGGCCCAACCTCATTTGGCAAAGTGATCAAATAAACTTGGCAATCCAGTCATCTATAAACTGACCCTACCTCACTAGGCTAGACCACAAATGGTCTTGAAAACCCAGTTCACCTTCTGACACTAGCACTAACCTTGCTCGGCAAGCCTACTAAATGGTCTTGGCAATCCAGTTATCCTTAGACTAATCTGATTTTTCTCAGTGAGACTTATAATAGTCTTGACAGTCTAACTATCTCCTTTATATATTAGCACCGATCTCGCTCGGTAAGACCAATCACGGTTTCGACAATCCAATTTTCTTTCAAACACTAGCCCGACCTTGTTGGGCAGGACTGAATCAAATCTTGACGACTTAGTATTTCAAGCCTTGAGTGTCTAATTCTTTATAATAAATTGAATCACATCGATTAATGATAAAGAAAGACATTTGTAGACACCAAAATTTTATGATGCATAATTGCTAACATCTTTTGAAGACAAGTATTTACAGGCACCCAACAAGAATTGGACACCCTCACATGGATGACAGAACTAATCGTTGTTTGTCACGAGACAATAAAATGAATTGCCATCCATTACCAGATGGAAAAATGAGAATGTCATCCGTCATAGTACGACAAATCACAAAATATTATTTGCTATTTGATGACACTATCCTTTTATTGTTCGTTGTACTTAATACATGGATAAGCTTTGAGGCTTATCCCTATCCCATCTCAATCACCCTGCACGTCTTTCAAGGTGAAAGGACTCTTCTTGGATGGGTTTTCGTATGAGAAGACTCTCCCGGATAAGTAATCCACATCTCATACTGAACTCTATAAATAGGTTCTCACCCTTAGACACGCCGACAGGCTGCGATTTGTGAGCAAGATATCGTGGCGCCTTATCAAAACTTGTGCAATGCCTAAACAAGCTCGATGGCTGAGTTTGACTTTGCCTTGGAGTACAAGGTTAGAAAGACCAATGTTTTGGCGGATGCCTTAAGTCGTAGGGCTGAACTAGCAGCTGTGCGCGCGGAGCCTTCTGAAGTGCACTTGGAGGGCGCATTGTTGAGCCGCATCCGTGAAGGTACGCAGCAGGATCCGACCGCATAACACCTTGTTTCTTTGGCGCAGGCAGGAAAGACTCGGCGATTTTGGCTACAGGATGGTCTCCTCGTAACAAAAGGGGGACACATCTTCGTGCCGCGGTGGGGAAGCCTCCACCGAGAATTGCTTAAGGAATGCCATGATACACTATGAGCCGGCCATCCTGGTCAGGAGCGGACCTTAGCACTCCTTGAGCGCGGCTACTATTGGCCGCAGATGAGGGACAATGTTGAGGGGTATGTGCGAACATGCCTCATCTGCCAACAAGATAAGGGGACAAACCAGAAGGTTGTCGGTCTCCTTGAGCCTCTACCAATTCCAGAACGTCCTTGGAAAAGCATCTTTATGGACTTTATTGTTAGTCTGCCAAAGGTAGAGGGCCTCAGTTCTATTTTGGTCGTGGTGGATCGTTTTTCTAAGTATGTCACCTTCATCCCAGCTTCCAAGGAGTGTCCTGCAGATAAGACTGCAGAGTTATTCGTAAAGCATGTGGTGAAGCATTGGGGCATACCAAAGAGCATTGTGAGTGATCGCGATGCTCGCTTCACGGGCAAGTTTTGGCGTGAAGTATTTCGGCTACTTGACTCTGATTTGCTGTTTTCAACAAGCTTCCATCGGCAGACAGATGGGCAGACAGAGCGCATCAATGGGATACTAGAGCAGTACCTTAGGCACTTTGTTAGTGCCAATCAGAAAAATTGGGTGAAGCTCCTTGATGTGACACATTTTTGTTATAATCTGCAGAAGAGCGAGTCTTCAGGCCACAGTCTGTTTGAGATAGCCACGGGGCAGCAACCACTGACCCCACACACTCTTGCCGCACAAGAAAAGGGAAGGTCATCTTTCGCCTATCAGTTTGTTCGCGACTGGCACGAGCAGAATGAGTTGGCGAAGGCATTCTTACACAAAGCGACAAAGAGAATGAAGAAGTGGACAGACAAGCACCGTCGGCCCGCAGAGTTCCAAGTTGGGGACCAAGTGTTGGTGAAGCTATATCCTGGTCGCACAGGCATCTTCCGCGGGCGGCACCGCAGACTACTTAGAAAGTATGAGGGACCCTTCACCATCACAAAGAAGGTGAGCAAGCTGGCATACAAGCTGGAGTTGCCCCCAGACTTCAAGGTGCACCCAGTGTTCCACGTGTGCAACCTCAAGCAGTTCCATCCAGATGAGGGAGACCCGGAACGCAGTGTGCCACAACGCGCTCCCATCATGCAGAGGGCCCCAACAGCTCAACGGGCCGAGAAGCACCTCAGTCAGATCCTTCGCCACAAGGTCAACTACTTGGGACATGCGAAGAAATACTTGGTGCAGTGGGAGGAAACAACAGAACCAACGTGGGAGCCTGCATTTCGAATGAACAGCCGCTACCCGACTGAAGTCAGGGCTTACCACGAAACAGATGGCGCCGAGGACGGCGCATGATTTGAAGGGGGGAGCATGTTCCCTTGCGACTTACAGTGTACAGTTGCACTTAGAGTCTGTTTTGCTTTTGTTGAGTCTGATGTAAGCTGCCCGGTTCAGGTGAATCAATACCCTAAAGGGGCAGCCCATATACTTGAACTGTAATAGCCTGCGGGCAAAATTGTGAATGAAGTAAATGCGTTGAGCTTTCTTTTGTTCACCCTCGTTGTGATTGCTTCTTGTGATTGCAATTTCTCTCTCTCTATTCTCTCTTGCTCTCTGATTACAAGCTTCTGCGATCGGCAAGCGAGCTGATGAGTAGGCTTGCGGCGGTGAGGAAGGACCGTAGCGCCGCACTGGCCCATTGAAGGAAATAGGCCCGTGACAAAAACAGGGTCACAATCAACATGGTACTAGTTACTAGCAAATGAAATGGATGCCGGAAGTGAGGGTTAAAAAATAATATGAAGTAGGAAGCTAGATGTGTAGATGTGGCACTTGACAAATATAAAGAAAACATATAGAAAGCATTAAGAAGCAAAAGGCAAATAAGAAATGACATGAACAAGGTATAAAATGATATAAACCAACATGCAAGGTGAGAGAGAAACACTAAGAAAGAGAAAGAGATCTATTTGGGAAACAAAGAGGAAGCAAGCTTCTTGCTTAAGGGAATCGAGTTCCACATGTTTTTGGGAGCCGGTTTCCTAAAGCTTCTCCATGCAGCAAGAGTTTATTGCTGTCGGAGTGAGCTTCTGAATGTAACAAGAAGCTTTGGGTAACTATGGTCCAAACCATACCTGTGGTTTCTTCTCGTTATAAAAGAAAAAGTTTTCATCTTTTTGACAGTGGAATATAGATCATCAAAGCTTACATACATGCAAACAGATTCACATTGATATACATTTACATACCTACATATAGGGGTGGCCATCTGAGCAGAGTGCTCGATGGGCTGTCGGGTACCCTACTCATTTCAGGTCGGGGCCTGATTAAACTTGAGCAGGGTCTGGCTCAAATCAGACCGGGCCCCTGTGCAAAATGCGCAGGCCCCGACGAGAATAGACCCGTTGAATAGGTCTGGTCTAAAAAACTCAAGTCCATAACTGGATTGAGCCGAGCTCAGGCTGGAATATCGATCAGGCTAGTTGGGCCCTAATCGGGTCATAGGGTTGGGTACCCAAGGAGCTGTTGGGTACCAAGCCTGTTTCGGGTTGTGCCTGATTAAACTTGGGGCGGGTCCAAACAAATTGCTCAATCGGGTCCGAATGGGACTGGCCCATGGCAAAGTGCACAAGGTCTGACAGGCCCGGCCAGTTGTTAAATAGGTCAGGCGTAAAGGTCCTGAAGTGAGTCCAATTATCACTGGGTTAGGACGAGCTCGGGCTGGAATGTGAGTCGTCACGGTGTCAGTTGGGCCCTAATCGGGCTCGATGGCCACCCTGCATACACATGTATGTATGCATGCATGCATGCATGCATATAGCATGATACATGATTCATGAGACCCATACTCATCTGTTTGCCCACAAGACTTCCCAATCAATATCTTCTCCAGCTTTCTTTCCTCCTGTTACGCTTTGTTTTGGTTCTGTACTTTCCGCATACCCCGAGGGAAAATAAAATTTCACTCCCTAAACTTAGAATCCGTCTTAAAATCTCTTGACTTCTTGTAACAAATTGTATAAATTTTTTCAGCTGAACGAACAAGCCAACTTCTCATTCAACGCTCCTTCCTATCCGAGCCCATCTGTAAATCCTCCACTAAATTTAGCAGAGGGATACGAAATCGTCGTTTCGAGGGCGTTCCCTTTCGTGGGTACCTCAAATTCGAGCACAATCTTCTCATTCCCGAATTGGGTTGTGGGTTTCTGATCGAAAGAAATCGTGGGTACTCGAGATTTCTCTCTGTTACCTCGATTGTTCTCGATTTTTGGCTGTTTTTTGGGCTCAGGATGACGTCGGTGAAGAACAGTTACCTGCCTCCGTCTCTAGTTTCCAATCTACAGGACGTTTTGATGAATAGGAAAGGTGGGGAAGGGGGGGAGGAGTCGAAGGCAGAGGTGGGAGTCGGAGGACCCGCAGAAACTGCGGTGGAGAGGGAGAAGCAGGACGGGAAGCCCATCGTTCTTGTTACGAGTGGAGATGGGATCGACTCGCCAGGGCTGAAGGCGCTCGTCGATGCGCTCGTTCGCGATGGCCGATGCGACGTTCACGTCTGTGCTTCGGAATCGTGAGTTTCTTCCTCTTATGAAGCTACTTGGTTCGTTTTGATATGCATATTGTGTTGGTTCTTATTCAAAGTGGTGGAAAAACGGTTTTTTCTTTGTTGGGATTAAGAGATAAATCGGTATCGGGGCACTCGGTGACGTTGCGGGAGACGGTTTCTGTAAGCTCCGTGGAAATCAATGGGGCTACTGCTTATGAAGTGTCTGGTATGATAGGCCTTGTTCATTGGGTAATTCTTGCTGTCGTTTCAGTTTGTGAAATTTTTGGTCTTGTTTATTTGGTATGGATTTTGTTCGTTTAGAGTTTGAATTCGCTTCTTATGTTAATTCAAAAATGCTATAATTGAGCCCAAATGGGTTGAATGTTGAGGATTACAAGGAGTAAAGCCAATTTCCTTTGAATGATTGTGTGATTCAGTTTTGTTATGGAACTAAGCTAATGATTTCCGATACTTCTTTCATTTGGTCAAATTTTTTTTAAGGGCCATGATGTTTGGATTGATTTGTTAGCTCGTAGCTATTCTCATTGGTTGCTGATTGCGACAATGCTGATGTTTGTTATGATTCCGGAACTTTCTGTGTCAATGACTGTATAGGAACTCCGGCTGATTGCATCTCTTTAGCATTGTCGGGCTCGCTGTTCTCTTGGTCGAAGCCTGCTCTGGTAGGAATATGTTCCTAATCCAAGAGTGCGTGTTTCATTTCTCGGATTTCATACGATAGATTGTGGAGTACTCAGAGAAGTGCATTTGGTTTTTCTTTTTGATGTAGGTAATCAGCGGAATTAACAAGGGTTCGAGTTATGGTCATCATATGTAAGTCTAGGATTTGCATTTTTTTTGCTCTCATAGTTGGTGTGTCGAATTTTCATTGTTATCTACTCATAGACAGTACCTATTTTTTTAATTCTAATGCTACATTCATACCCCAACAGAGATGCTTTTTTTCCTTTGTTGAATCCCATTTTTCGTTTATGAATATTTAGTGGTGTTCTTTCAATATGTCAACCAAACGTCATTCCTTTTTCCTGAAAATTATAGTTTAAAAGCTAATCAGCTTCAAGATGCCAGAATCCTTAATGAAGATCCTGCCAACACCATTGTTTCTTCTCAAAAGGGCACATTGATGATGTTCATCCCTTTTCTACAAACGTATTTACAATTTTTCCAAGTGTTTAATTCCCTGTGTAAAATTTTGCAGCATCTACTCGGGTGCTGTTGCAGGAGCCAGAGAGGCTTTACTTTCTGGGATACCTTCTTTGTCAATTTCACTGAACTGGTGAGTGACCTACATTTAGGTTTTTAAATACTCAGTGTTAGTCTAGATCCTTTAATAACTTGATCACTTGGTCATTTTAAATGGCTGCCAGGAAGAAGGATGAAAGTCATGACAGTGATTTCAAGGAAGCAGTCAATGTTTGTTTGCCATTGATTAATGCAGCAATCCGGGACATTGAGAAGGGAATCTTCCTAAAGGGATGCTTATTAAATATTGAGGTCCCTTCTAGCCCATCTACACACAAGGTAGATTTCTTTTGAATCTGTTATTTCCGAATGGTTGTTAGAATATCCATTTTAATAATGGCAGAAACCTTAGACAACACAAGTGAAACATCTGTCCCATTTTCTGAGGACAAACTTCTAATGTGGGGATAGTGGACCGGTGCATTATATGCAATTAAAAAGTTGATATAGTTGGATACCTGTTTGCTTAGGGCACGTTTGGAAGCGAGAAAGATGTAGAAAAAGTGGTGCAAAATGGAAAATCTGTTCGGATTTTCTGACCCTTCCAAACAGGAGAGACTTTTTCGCTGAGAGAGTTTTTATAAAAAGTATACTCTTTGATAAGAAACATTCTTCCATTGAGGAGGGGTGGGATGGGGTGAAGGAATGTTTCCTACCAAGAGAAAATTTATTTTTACACTCCCCACCATCCATCTCACCACCATCACCCACCATCTCACCATCACCACCACCACCCACCACCCTCACCACCACTCTCCTCCTCTCTCTCATTTTTTCACATTTTCCCACTCTGTTTTTCTCATGCTACAGAAACAAGAGAAAAAATTTCTTTTGGAAGACTTCTCATATAAAAAACTCTCATAGGCAAAACTTTCTTTTCCTATGAGAGTGTTTCTCTCTTCCAAACGTGCCCTTAGTATGCCATTGTGATGGCGCTGGGTTCTATTCTCCAGAAGCATAGCTGAAGGAATGCAATCAGTTGAAGGCAAACTGGTGCCACCCTGATGATTCAAAAGATGTATGATTAGGAGCATTGTGAGAGGTGGATGAGGATTTGGAGATGGGCGAGGATGACATCTTGGTGGTATATTTGGTTAGAAAGGATCTGTCGATCATTATTTTTGGACCAAGGAATCCAAGGTAGATATTATTCATGTGCTTGTCCAACTTGAGATTGAGCACTTTGACAGTTTGGAACAAAGGGGATTTGCAGTGGTTCGTATGAGCAGACTTGGATCTGCTTCTTATCTGAATCCTCCCAGTGCCACCTCCTCCCCTCCTCCCTTCCTATTGCACTCTTTTATCAAATTTAATATGACTTTGTCTTTGCTATGCTTTCATGCATGTGTGTGTGAAGGAAATTCAGTTATAGCCTGTGTTACATAGGTATGGTTGTGGGGACAGGGTCCATCACAAAAACTTTTAGAAAGATAAGTATATATATATATATATATATATGGGTTAATATTTGGTGCTATTAAAGGCACAAAACTATTGAGTATAAATCACCTTTTCATATTTTTTAGGTCTTTTTTGTAGATCAGACCTTATGAATAATATTTGGTGCTATTGAAGGCACAAAACTATTGAGTATAAACTATGTAGTCAAAAGCCCCGACTAGTCCGCCTAGTCAGTCTAGGTCTAAGTAAAACGCCTAGGCTTTGAAATTCCTAGGTGGGTACCTTAAAAGGTACCAATTTTACCGACTAGGCACCTAGTCAGCGACTAAGGTGTCTCCGCTTAGGGTAGGAGGGCATTTTAGTCTTTTGTTATTTATATATATATTTTAATTTTTTGTATATATATGTGTCTGTGTTTGTGTGATTTGTTTTGTGAAATCATGAAAACATGCTTAGTTATTATATATATATATATATATGTGTGTGTGTGTGTGTGTGTGTGTGTGTGTGTGTGTGTGTGTGTGTGTGTGTGTGTGTGTGTGTGTGCTACTTTGCTTTTGGGATTTTTTTGTGAAACATTGAAAACAGTTAAATTTAATTGATTATGTTTTTTATATGTGTGTGTTACTTTATTTCTGATGAATTTTTCTATAAAAGCCTGAAAGCATGTTTAGTATTATGAATTATGTAATATGTTATTTATATATGTATGTGTTATTGTGCTGCTGTGAAAGGTTGAAAGCATATCTTGTTTATTATACTGAATATGTTATGAATAATTGAAATATATATGTGTGTCTACAGTTATATATATATATATATATGTATATTTTGGTTGTCTAAATATATTTTGTGAAAGCATGTGTAATTTTGTACTTATTTAATAAAAACATCTTATTAGTAAAAGAATTAAACATATTTTTATGTATATTTTGTGTACTTTTTTATATTTTAATTGGGGTACCAACTAGTTGTTAAATTATATCTCTTTTTTGTATACATATATTTATATATATGAAGAGAGATACATATACATATATGTATGATACATACATATATATATATATACATATATATACATATATATATATATATATATATATATATTCATTTTTCACATCATGTAACCCCCAGGGGTATTTCTATCTTTTTTACCTTTTATGCATATTCATATTAGTGAATATGTTTGTAATTCTTTTTCCATTTCTTTCTTTTCTTTTTTCTTTTTCTTCTCTTTTCCTTTTTTCTCCCTTTTTCTTTTTTTTCTTTATTGTTGACTTAGTCAACACCTTGGAGGGGGTCCAACACTAGACGTTGGACCCCTCCAACGATTAAATTTCTAACCGTTGGAGGGGCTCCAACGTCTAGTGGAGCCCCTCCAAGGTCTCCTCTATGTGTATAAATAGTTGTACCTTTGTGTACTTTCTTTCAAGTGTTCTTGTGCCTTCGTGCACATATCCCTTTGTGGAGTTGGTGTTTGCAATACACATTATTTCTTTTTGAGATATTTTCACTTGGTATCAAAGAAAGGTTGCAATACACATTATTTCTTTCAACTAAATTTAAATTTGTTTTCCGTCTCTCAACTATCGGATCATGGGTGTGATATCAAATTCTCATCAAATAAATGTTGGATACAGGATTGCCGGTCCGGGAAGTTGATTGGGGAAGGCTCTAGGAAGGGAGATCTATACTTTATAGACTTTCTTCAAATTCCAAAACACACTTTTTGTAATGTTGCCCAACATAAATATATAAATGTTTTGCATAAACGCCTTGGGCATCCAAATATTGTCAAGCTTTTTTGTTTACATTTTGCTAAAACTTTATGTAAAGACAACTTCAATTGTAATGATTGTATTCTTGGTAAAATGAGAAGCTTACCTTTTGGACAAAGAACTATGTTTTCAACTAAGCCTTTTAAAATTGTGCATGGGGACCGACACCCGTAGTGTCTAAGGGAGGGTTTTCGTATTATGTTATTTATGTTGATGATTTCTCAAGATATAGTTGGATATACTTCCTTAAACATAAACATGAGGTTTTCTCTACCTTTAAGGTTTTTCATATGATGATACAAAATCAATTCAATAGTAAATTACAAATTCTTAGAATCGATTCCGGAGGAGAATACCTTTCAAATGATTTCAAAAGTTATATTGAAAATAATGGGATTGTTCATCAAAAGTCTTGCCCCAAAACACCACAAAAAATGGATTAGCCGAAGGAAAACATAGACATATAATAGAAACTACAAGGACCTTACTCATTTCTCAAAAAATTTCAAAAAGATTTTGGGCCGAAGCGGCTCTTGCATCGGTTTACCTCATAAATCGACTTTCATCCAAAAATTTGAATCAAATATCCCCCTTTGAAACTTTGTATAAAAAAGAATTCGATTACAATAGACTAAGAATTTTTTGTTGTAAATGTTTTGTCTTCACCGACAAGAATGATAAACTATCTCCCAAAGCTATTCCTTGTGCATTTTTGGGATATTCGGAAACACAAAAAGGTTTTAGGTGTTATAATATTCAAAATGACAAACTATATGTTTCAAGAAACGTAACTTTTTAGAAAATATGAGTGGTTTTGAAGAACACAAAACTCATGAAGATAATGCCGATTACTCCTTTTTGTTTGAATTGTTATCTAAAAATGAAGATTTTTTTAGTGATGATGAATTGAATGAGGATGAGGATATAAGTGAAAGTATTTCATTACTCATCCAACGTGAAGAAGAGATAATAGTTGAACCAATTACCTATACACATAGATATAAAAATATCTTTAGAAGTGCAATAGAAAAGTATAGTGACCCTAGTGAACCTTTCAACCACTCACGAAGAACCAAAAGATCTAGGAAAAATCCTTCTAGATTTATATCCTATGAGTCTTTTTCTCCAAAACATAAGGCATGCCTTAGTGTCATTCATTCATATCAAGAACTTAGGAATTTTGAAGAAGCTAAGAAAATGATAGAGTAGAGGGACGCAATGGATAACGAACTGAGAGCACTCAACAAAGTCAAAACTTGGGTCTTTCAATATCTTTCAAAAAGAAAGAAATCAATAGGATGTAGATGGGTTTTTAAGGTCAAAACCAAGAGTGATGGTACTCTTGAAAGATATAAAGCCCGCCTTGTTGCAAAAGAATATAGTTAAGAATACGACATCGATTACAAAGAAACCTTTGCTCCTGTTGCACGAATAGTCACTGTAAGATGTTTGATCACCTTTGCATCTATTAAAAAATAAAACATTTACCAAATGGATGTTAAAAATGCCTTTTTAAATGGGGACCTTAATGAAGAAGTTTATATGGATGCTCCTCCTGGCATGGACGTACCAAAGGGAAAAGTTTGTTTGCTAAAAGCGCTCTATGGTTTAAAACAAGCCCCTAAGGCTTGGTATGATCGATTTAATGAAGTAATGGTTCAAGATGGTTTTACTTCATGCTACAGTGACACTGCTCTGTTTGTCAAAAACTCTGATGCAGGAATTGTGATTTTACTGCTATATATTGATAAGTAGTGACATAAAGGGGATTAAAAGTATTAAAACCACTTTAAAAGAGATGTTTGAAATGTCAGACTTAGGGTATCTGACATAATTTTTTGGCATCGAGGTAGCCTACTCTCATAGAGGCTATTTTTTGTCTCAAACTAAACTTGCATGTGAGATTCTTGATAGATCAAGTATTACTGACAATAAAATTTGTGAGAACCCTGAAATTGTGGGATAAAAAATGAAGATCGATGATGGGATACCTTTGGAGGATCCTACCCCCTACCGACAACTTGTGGGGTCTCTAATGTATCTT